>NW_028270172.1:11532500-12732500 GCF_037043375.1 Chiloscyllium plagiosum
AACAAAGAACAAAGCACAATATAGCACAAGTACAGGCCCGTTCAGTCCTCCTAGTCTGCGCCACCATATTTTGTCCTTCCATGCTAAAATTGTCTTTGCTTGCAGAATCCATATCCCTCTGTTCCTTCCTAAGAATTTGTTTGTCCAGTGCTTCTTGAATGCTGCTACTGTATCCCTACAGGATATTGGAAAGACTCGAGGTCAGTTTGATCTCCAGATGTAAGGAGGGATATACTGGCATTCGAAGCAGGCAGATATCTGGGATGAAAGTGCTATCTTTGAGGAACAGTGTAATAGGTTGGGACTCCTCTCATTGGATTCTGAAAGAATGAGGGATGAACTTATTGCAACATAAGATTCTGACGGGGCGCACGTCTAAATCTAGGAGGCACAGTCTTAAATGGGAGATGAGGAGGAATTTCTTCTTTCACAGAATCATTTAGTTTTGAAGCAAACTATTCCAGAGAGCAGCAGAGGCTGGGCCATTTAATATACTCAACACGGACACATTTTTGAAGTACAAAGGGCTATAGGGAACAGACAGTTAAAAGCTATAATCAGACCAGCTAAGATTTTACTGGATGGTGGAGCAGGCTCCAGGGGCTGAATGGCACATGTCCATTTACAACATCTTATATCCCACTTCAGCACAGTGGCATGATTTTAACCGATCAGAAGATGCACCGCAGCAACTTGTCAAGGCTTTGACTGAACCTTCAAAACCTGCCACCTCCAATGTCAGTGGCACACAGCAACAACGCTGCCTGCGCATTCTCTCCAAGCCATGCACCATCTTGATGTCGAACTATATCACTGTTCCTTCATTGTCACTGGGCCTAAATCCTGGAATTCCTTCCTGAGTTGCACCGAGTGTGTCCCTAGGGCCGCAACAGTTCAGAAAGAACTCAACACCACCTTCTCCAGGACAATAATTTCTGCCCAGCCAGTGAAATCCAACCTTCTTGGAAGAGAAATTTGAAAGAGAGAATAGTGGGTTAAACTGCAATTGCTAATGTGACATAAAGAACAAAAAGGAGGACTGAAATCAGCACAGCTATGATGGATGAGAGGATCTGAGACAGGAGACCAGAACTATAGATCAGGGCGAGATCATGGAGTAAGGAGAATTTTGCAGTCAATTGGTTGGATTAGAGGAAATCTTGAGATGAACAAAGCCACAACTAAAAAACTTCACCCCTCATTCCACAATGTGACAGCATTCCAAAGTCTCACACAAACAAAGAAGTACCTAATGTTAGGCTACAGTAATACCACACACACACACAAAATGTTTCTTGACCTTAAAATTAAATCTGAAATATTTCTAGTAGGATCATGAGAACATTCCTAACAGCTGGAACGTAGAAAAGTTGAGAGATTTGGAATAACCTTCATGCCTTGGGGAAGGGCTGTACAAACTGCATTCTTTAGGGAACTGCTTTTAATAGAAACCAGCTGAACAAACTGAAAGAAACATATCGAGGAGGGTTAAGACTAACTGCTTTCAGTTAAACATGGCATCAGTTGGAGGCTTCTTATATAGAGACATGAGTTGCCGATTAGCTACAGCTTCAGTGTTACATTCAGGCCAGAATACCTCATACTTCAGAGATGACCAAGTGGGGTGCTTTAACTGTTGCTGAAACAAATCTGTTTTTACTCATCAGACACAAGCTATTTTCAGAGGATTGGATCCTCAGAATGAGTTAACTGTTTCCACAGATTTGTTTATTCAATCCACGTGGAAAAGAGAGATGCCAAACGTTTTCTCATTATTGGGAACAGTGTTCATGTTGCAATTAATTGCTCAGGCAACTACTTAAGGGAATTTCTTTTTTCACAGCTTCTCAACTCTTGTTATCATCCAGTGTTACTGAGCATTTTCACAACAAACCTCAAAAAACCTTTTAAAGTCTAGGAGGAGATTTAAGGAATGGGTCATGAGGTGCAGAGAAAGCAGTCAAGCAACTGGATCTTTAAGAAACAATTGAGCAAGTTTCCACTTTGAGTTTCAAAATAGTTTCTTCAGCAACCATCCTCTATTGTGCTCTGATTAACACTGAGCATTTCTGTGATTCGTTCCTTCAATTAGGCTGCAAATGGACTTCAATCAAAATAAAGACAAATACAAACGGAAATTGCAAAGGGACCAAGCAGCCCCTCCAGTGGCCAAATGGAAAAAGACGAATGATAACTACAGACCTGTCAGCTTGACATCAATAGTGGGACACCTAATGGGGGCCCTAATATGGGATAAGGTAAATGTATGCTGGCAGAAAAATAAATTAGTCCTAGACAGTCAAGTGGCTTTGCCAATGGTAAGGCACGTCTGACAAGTTTAACTGGCTTCTTTGACAAGCAAGTGAATGAGGGTGGCTCTGTGGTTGTTGTGTATTTGGACTTTCAGAAAGTATTGGGTGCCACATGGCAGGTTGGTTAGCAAATTAGAAATGTTTTAGATTGATGGGTCCTTGGGAGCATGGATTAGAAGCTGGCTAAAAGATAGGAAACAGATGGTAGGTACAGATGGGCATTTCTCATGCAGTAGACAAGTTGAAGGCGGTGTTCCCCAGGGATCCATGTTAGGATCCGTGCTTTTTCTGATTTATTCAAATGCGTGGGAGATGGCTGTTGAGGGCAAAATCTCCAAATTTTCAGCTGATACTAAGCTAGGGAGAATGGGGAACTATGAGGATGACACTGAGTGACTTCAAAGGGATATTGACTAGTTGGCCAAATGTGCAGACTCCTGGCAGATGCATTTCAATGGAGAGAAATGTGAGGTCATGCATTTTGATAGAAGAAACATAGAGAGAGATAATACAGAATCAATGGTCCAACTTTGAGGGAAATATAGGAGCGGAGAGACCTTGAAGTCCACGTACATGATTCTCTGAAGGTGGCATTGCAAGTTGAAACAGTTAAGAAGGTTTATAGGAGCCTTTGATTTATAAATAGAGGCATAGTGTATAAAAGTGAGTATGTGATACTGTACCTCTCCAAAGTATCAGTCAGACCACATTTGGAGTACTGCGTCCAGCTCTAGGCACCTTAATTGAGGAAGAATGTTAAAGGTCTGGACAGTGTTCAAAGGAGATTTACTAGAATGATACCAGGAACGAGGGATTTTAGATACAAGGAAAGATTAGAGGGATTGGGCTGATTCTCCTTGAGGCAAAGATTAAGAAGTGACCTTATTGAAGTATTCAAAATTATTAACAATTTTGACAGGGTAAAGAAGGATTTCTGTTTCTGCTCATTGGTATATCAGTAACTAGGACTCACAATTTCAAGATTGTCAGCAAGAGAGCTTACAGTGTGATGTGGAGAAATTTCTTTACTCAGAGTTGTAAGGAATTGGATTGTGCTGCGTGGGAGAGTGGCAGAGGTGGATTCCATCGAAGGTTTCAAAGGTGAGCTGGATATATTTGAAAGTGATAAATTTAGAAGATTACAGAGATAGGGCTGGAAAATGGGACTAGCTGGATAGCTCTTCTATGATGGATCAAATGACCTCCTTCTGTACTACAAAATTCTATGACTCCATATCAAACAAAAATGCAGAGATTGTGATTGTGAAGTGAAATAAACTATGATAATTGAATTGCAGGATGAATAAAATTTACAGTTTCATTAATAGCCTTACAAGTCTTACAATAACTGCTGTTATCTGCTCTTAACATTCCACTGTTGAAAGAGGTATATGTCTGTAACATAAATATGCAGAATAAAAAAAGATTATTTTTATTTCTACATACTTATGTTTATATTCTCCTGCAGTTCTTCCTTTGGGCGGGAGCCCTTGAGATGTATCTCATGTGGGAACTGGCAACACCCCCTAACACACCAGGCCACCAACTTAGAACAGCGCTTGCAACTCTTCCCATCTTCACACTGTGATCACTGCCTCTACCTCTTTTAAAAGATATCCAATCACCCTGACAGAAGTAAAAAACCAGGAGCACTTACTTTCCCACATCAAGGATTGTGGAAATTCTGGAATCTCTTTCTCACCATCTCCCTGCCACAACAAAAAAAAAAGGGGACTGTCACTGGTTTATAATCCTTGTTCCTACCAGACTGTGGGTGCCTTGGTATCACATGAACTGCAACGGTTCAAGGCAGTTCACAACCCACCTGCTCAAGGGCAATTAGGGATAAGTGACGCAGGCTGCCAGTGATGAGAAGAAAGGGAGAGTCAGATTAAATCTTCTGGACCAAAATCAATTTTATTGAGTTAGCAAGCAAAGAAATAAGGTGTGCAAGTGGAGTTGAGAGAGAAATCTGTCATGATCCAACTGCAAACAGTGCAAACTGGTTGAATAATTTAATCCTGCTCCTCGGTCAAATCTGTATCCTGGTCACTGCCTTGCTTCGATTTGCCTTCAATGCTCCATCTACCGGCTGGAATGAGGAACAAATGATAATGGGCCACTATAAATGGCTCACACTATTAACTTGTTGCCTATCTACTTTAATCAGTTACCTTCAAAGGCTGGTGTTAGTTTTCAAAACTCAACTTGGCTTGCTTAAGTAAGAAGAAAATGAGGTCATTTTGAATTTTCTTTTATTCACTCGTGGGACGTGAGCTGGGTCATTCCCCACTCAGCAAGAGAAAGCGCTGCTGAGCTGAATTTTGTATTTTCTACTCCTCCTCCCTTTTAGGCAACATTGCAAGAAATAGAAGAATCAAAATACAACTGCCTTGAATGCTGCTGTAAATGTGGTTGAGACTGTCCCTACTCCTCCACAGATACCACCAGGGTTGTACTTATCCAACTTGCCGGAGCAGTGAATACAGTTGGTGTCGAGAAATTTTATTTTATCATCTTCTCAACTTTGTTGGTTGGACAGGATTTCTTTTCACTCTGTGGGCTAACATCTGTCTTTTGTATGTGTCAAAACCATTCGTGACAGTGTCTTTTGCTTGTTGGAATCTTACCTTCTAAGTCCCAGACATAACGATTGACATTGAAATCTGGCCCAAAGAAGGGCATAGGTTATTGTCCAGCTGGGTTCTAGACTGCTAGAAACAGTAAAACAGATGTGGATCTTAATTCAAGACTGCATCCCAAACGTACAAAGTCACATAAGGTAAGTTTTGAGAAGCCATGAAAAGTAGATCATTATTTAAATCATTATTTAGATCATCGCTTGAATCTCCATAGTATACATGGCTATAGGCCAAGTGCTGCAAAATGGATTTAGAGTGGAAAGGTGGCTGATGACCAGCATGGACACGATGTGCCAAAGGGGCCTCGTTCCATGCTGTAAAACTCAATGTCTTTATAATTGTGCTTATCTGCCGATATTCTTTACCACATGTAGGGGGTTTTGGTTCTCAGTAGACTGTGCAACCGTTGTTCACAAAATTAAGCTTTGAGAAGTACACTTGAAAAAATCAAATTGGTTATTTGAGAATTCTGACTGTTTAGTGTAACACCAATGAGCTACTGCACAATAACTTGCTGCTACAACAACAACAACAGAAAAATGCTAAGGAGAACAAATAAACAGAAATTTGTTTTGCACCTGAAATGAAGCTCTGGTCAATTGCTCCTCAATGCAAACTAAGAGAGACAAAAGCTGCCTAGCAGATGCTGTGTCCTTCCCCTGATGTGCAGTCTGCCCCTAACTTTCCATTTTGTTGTTAGCAGAGATTTGAGGAACTGCACTTACTGATAAAGCATTTGTGAGGCCCATTAGCCGGGCGATTGCAGCATTCAGCAGGAAATCCTCTGTCATGTAAGCAGTTACCTAAACACATTCAAAAAGCAAAGGAAACAAAATTAAAAACAATTGTTGGCAGCATTTGTCCAGCCCAATGCAATCTGCAGACATCTGTCCCCTCTCCAAAATGCAAACAAACCTTTGTACAGCTCGACCCTCTGATCAAGAATGCAAATAATTGCAATCTGTTTATTATTGTAAAGCAGCGTGTGGGGTTCCAATCAAAGTGCTTTCACGCAAGCAAGCCAGAGTAGTTAACTATTGCTCATCTGAGCCCAGAGGTTAAAACGCAAGATCAACTCATTCTAAAATGGTGCACTGAGAGTAGCATGAACCTTGCACTGCTCCTGAGATTCAGGATTATTTCTAGATTTACATCTAGAGTTCTACATAGATAGGAAAGCTTTGTAGGGATATGGGCCAAGCGCAGGTAGGTGGGACTAGTTTAGTTTGGGATTATGGTCAACATGGACTGATTGGACCGAAGGGTCCATTTCCGTGCTGTATTACACTGATTCTGTAACTAAGCTACGCTAAAGTCAGAGATCAACTCAACAAAAGCTTGGGGAACATCCCTTTCCTGGTGCATGCCGAATGGAATTGCCTGGAGAGCTCACTGCAAAGCAATCTGCACCCCTGCTTCCATGCAGTGTAAATTGTAGTTCCCTTTAAGAGGTGAGATTATTGCAATTCCTTCCTGACATGTGCATGATAAAAAGCTTCAACAATATGTCCCTGTTTTCAGCAATGTGGTAAAAATTGTTTTTCAAACTATTTATTCTTGGAATGAAATTCTGTTCTGGGTCGGTGAATGTGGGACCTGACAGGTGAGTCACAGTTTTTAATTTCTCGGTGAAGGTGTGGAAAAAGACAATGGTTCAATCATTGGAACTGGTTTTTATTTCTCCCAGGTGAATTGCCTCCTCCCGCCAAAAGCTTTGCTGTCAGTTTTCTTCCTGAAGGTGCCAACGCCACATTAAGCTTTAGCTCCAAATGCATTTCACAGACTGGAAGATGGTGAACGTAACTCCTTTATGCAAAAAGGGAGTGAGACAGAAAGCAGGAAAATAGAATCCAGGCAAGGATCTCTCAGCTAGAAATGTTAGAGGCTAGCAAAAAATAAATTATAGCAGGTCACTTGGACAACTTCAGAGTAATCATGCAGAGTTAACATGGTCTTGTGAAAGCGAAATCAAGTTTGATCTATCTATTTGGTTCATCTCTGTCCTTTAGTGAAAAACATCTGCTGGCATTACCTGGTTTGAGCCAACATGCAACGCCAGACCCACAGCAATGTGTTGACTACCTCCTGAAATAGCCAAACGAGCCATTGCATTCAAGGGGAATTAGGTTTGGGCAACCAATGCTGGCCTGGCCAATGACGCCCACATCCCATTAAAGAATAAACAAGAAAAATAAATAAATCCATGGGAATCCCAATCCAATCTCTCACCATAAACCAGCGAGCGACATGGTGGCCAAATGCAATGCCACAGTTCAGATCAACTAACTCCAGTACAATACACACTAATGTGAGCACCTGCCTGACCTGTCTGGTCATAAGCCTGAACATATTCCATAGACAGTATATATCTGTTAACTTAGTTTTCTTATTCATTCTCTACCTTCCGACCACCATTTATTGTCATTTCTCCCCTGACTAAGCCGACTCCCAATATCTCAGACAGGAAGCAAAGGCTACAGGTAACTTGACAATGTTGGACAAAAATGATCTACATTGCAAAATGCAATTACATGCAAGATGAGACAGCGCGCGCCGATTTTAAACATAAAAACATTCCCTCCAACCACTCAGATGGACGCAAGGCCGAAGTGGCTTCTAGACTGGTTGATCACAAAATGGTTGCTCAGTTTTAGCCGTTGGAGGGGCAAAAAACAGTACAATCACAGATTTATTACTGTGCAGAAAGCCATTTGGCCCATCATGTCTGTACTGGCTCTCCAACTTCGCTTTGGCTATCTCCTACCATCTCGCCATAACCCTGAGCACTGTTCCTTTTCTGAATTCTCTTTTGAATCCTTCAATTGGAGCTGCCTCCATCACACTTCCAGGCAGTCCATTCCAGCCTTAAACCACTCATTGCATGAAAATGCTTTTTCGCGTACTGCTTTCGCGTTTTTCTCCCTCAAGATTCCAAATACAACGGAACAGCTTGTAAACTTGTAATTACTGCTCCATGAAATTGAGGTAATCAGCTCCAACACTAAAAAAAAAACTTAAACAAAAAGCAGCTCTTACAGCCACGATTTTCTCTGCCAGAGGAGATGGTGGAGGCCGGTAAAATTACAACATGCCAAAAAACATCTGGATGGGTACATAAATAGGAAGGTTTAGAGGGATATGGGCCAAGTGCTGGCAAATGGAACTAGATTTGGTTAGGATATCTAATGGGCATGGACTAGTTGGATCGAAGGATCTGTTTCTGTGCTGTACATCTCTATGACCCTTTCTCCAGATACTCTGAATCTTTGCCCACTCGTTCTCCTTGCTTTCCTGAGTGGGAATAGTTTCTCTCCACATAGTCTCTGGGACAGTGATGTGAACGAGGAGTTTTAGCTGCTGTTTTTCCTATTCTCTTCAATCAAGTTCAGTCAAGCTGTGCACCAAGTGCCAACTAAAGCAAGTGGGCAGGTAATTGGTCCCAGAAGGTTTCATATCTCCACTTGTTAACACCAGGTTCTGATGAACTGGTGCAATTTGATCCATTTGTACTGATGCTGCTGGTCAGTTTTCTACCTCACTGACGCACAGGGCCTTTGAACAGAGGCAAGGGAAGGGGAGAGGGTACAGCAGCTGAGAAAAGGTGAGGGGGCAGGGTCTATCAACAAAGGAGGGGAGATAGGAAAAATCCAGGGAAATCAAAGTAAGGGAGACGGGTGGGAGGGGGGGGTGGTGTGTGTGTGTGTGAGGTAAGCAACAGGACTAAGAGATGTGGGGGATTGGAGAACGCGGAGTCAAGGTAAGGGAGGATGGATTGGAGGAGAAGGGAGTCCCAGTTAGAGGGTGGGGAAGGGGGGAGTTAAGGAAAGGCAGGAGTGTACATGGAGGGGTGAGGGTCGAATGAAGTGAGATGAGGAGAGGAAGAATGGCCTTGGAAGCTAACTTTCTTAATGGGTCAGTGCAGGAGAGCTCTCGGTTGAAGGGAGTCGAGTGCAAACCAGGTCACTATTTCTGCCCAGTGTTTAGTGCATGGTAGGTGAGGGCGAGAGAGAAGGAAGAGGATTCTCCCTCATGCCTGTGCTCACGGAGGGAGGAGTCACCATCTCTCTGCTCAGGAGCAGAGGGGCGGAATGCTCCAATGAAGTCCGACATGCCTATTCAAGGCTCAGGAGGTAACTCCAACCATCTGTTTGGGAAGAAAGGGTTGCTGTGCTCTGTGTTGTTCACTCAGCTGAGGTGATGCGGCTCTCATGTGTAAAAGCCCCCTCGTGGAGTCTTTAAGAATTTAACTTCAGATACATCTACTGCTTCCCAAAGCAAAGTTCAGCACACGGATGATCAGTGGAAAGCTGATCAATCTTTAGAACTTGCCTTGGTGACACTCCATTGCATTAACACTGCCACCTACAGGCGCGCAAGTCTCAGGTATTCAGTGGATGCAAAGTTTCTTGCCTCCCTGGGGAACTTTCTGTACAAGAGGTTCCCGATTTACAAATGTCCAACATACGAATGTTTCCTGTCCTTCCAACAGATTTGGAATGACATTATCACAACATTTACAGCACAGAAACTGACTACTCAATCCGACAGGCCTACACTCATCTTTATACAGCACTTGGGCCTTCATTCATCCCTTTTCAGCTCATACCACAAGAATCTCCAATTATTCCTTTTCCGTCACGTTTTAACTAGTATCTCCCAGAATACATCTAAGTTATTCATCTCGGTCTTTGTAGCAGGTTTCTCTGTTAAATTCCCTGTGCTAAACAAAGAGCAAGGATTGTTTATTAAATACACTTGTCACAATACACAACTAAATAAAGTGCCCTGATTTTGGCAATTAACAGTCATTAGCTTGGTTGTTAGTGCCACATTTGTGATTTTCCTGCTTGTAGCTTGACAGATGTGCCTGTTCGGAGGTATGACTCAGTCCCTCTTACCTCCTCAAAAGCAGGTCACTTCAGAGGAGATCTCACTTGCTTCTTTTTCTACATAGGGGAGACCAAATGTAAACTAAAGGAATGCTTCACCGAGCATCTCAGCCAGGCCCAGCCTGACCTTCCAGTCACCGCCCATTTCAATCTTCCCTCTCACTCCTTCTCCAACATGACCATCCTCAGCCTCCACCATTGCCTCAGTGAATCAGACTGCAAATGGGAGTAACAGCCCGGAGGACTCAACATTAGGTTCTCCAATTTTAAATAATGTCCCCATGCATCCCCCCCCTTTCCCTTTCCATCCCTCTGACTGACCCTTCCTTCCAGCTACCAACCGGACACATCCTTCCTATCAACCAACCAGGACGGACCCACCACCTGCGTTCACCTATTACTACCTCACCATTCCACCCCTCTCCCTACCCAAAACCCCCTCACTGCTTTATCTGCAGCTCCCCTTATCCCTGCCTCCGATCCTGAAGAAGGGTTAACACCCGAAACGTTGACTTTTCCACCTCCTGATGCTGCCTGGCTTGTTGTGTTCTTCCAGCCTCTTGTTTAGCTACTTTAGATTCCAGCATCTGCCTTTTTTTTGCCTCTTTCCACTAGGGGCAGTTTTTGGGGTGGAGAGCGGGTTAAAGACAGCAAGTAAATGCACACACACACTCCACTCCTCACCAGCTTGTGCTACATTACTGCACAGTCACCAGTCATGACCGAATAACTAAGACTAAGCTCAGACTGCTGGAGTTTGTAGTCAGTTTTACTTTTTGAGGTGAAGGACGACAATGATGATGATGGCTGGCCTTCGGATTTTGGGATGTTTCACAGCTTCTTTCTGTTAATGATCTCTTACTCCTTAAGGATGCGAAAATAATCGATCCACATAAACAGAACTGGAAACATCAATTTTCAAAGAGATTCATTGCTCTCAGAGGGAAAGAAGGAATTTAGAGTTGGATAGATCTTTGACAGATGAAGGCCTCAGAGGCTATGGGAGAGGGCAAATGAGAGAGTAGAATTAAGGCCACTACCAAATCAGTCATGATCCTACTGGAAAGCAGAGCAGGCTCAAAGGGCTGAATGGCCTCTCCTCCTACTCTTGCTTTCCTAGCGATTGGAGCCTTTCTGTGATGTGAGACCCATCAACAGAATTCAACTACTCCAGGTTCTAGGCGTAGACATGCAAAAAGGGCAGCCATGCATCCAGCAAGATAGACAGGCAATTACCTGTGACACGGTGTAGTTTTTGAACTGCCATATTTTCTTGGCTTCGTCTTTCTCGTTTTTGTTCAGCAGGTCAGAACTAGGGGTCACTCCTGCACTGCGAGCGGCGATCAGCTTTGTTACCAGAGCCCACAGTCGGACTTGCCACCTCAGTACTCCAGGAATGGTATCCGCTGGATGAAAAGAGAAAAGTGTTTTTTCAATTCTTTCATGAGAGGTGCCATTACTGGTGAGGCCAACATTTGTTGCCAAACCCCAATTACCCTTGAACTGAGTGATTCCTCACCACTTTTATTTGGAGTGGGGGGTGGGCTGGACAAAAGGGGTCAACTTGTGTGCTCAAACTGAAGGATGTTAAAATGCAGGTATGGAGCACTTGCCCAATTCAGACATTAGTGATGATAAAGGATCCGACCATCAGGCACAGCAGGCACATCTGCAGAAAGAAGGCTTTGCTACTGTGCTCCAGAAAGATGCCTTTAACAAACTTGGTCAACAGCCCAGTGCAATATATTCAGCTTTCAACATGAGCAAATCCATCAGGAATGACTGGGGATTTTGCGTTAATTTCAGGGTCCTTAATCTAAGGACCATTTTTAACGTGATTGCGACTGACTGTATTACCTTATAATATATTGGAACCCACCATCACGCAGATGGAAGACACTTTGACTTGATTACTCAGCTACAGATTGTAATCCAACTGTTAATGTTGAAAGGAGGGTGTGCCTTAAGTACGTACTTCTTAAAGAATGTCTTCTAAACTCTATTTTAATCTCTTTTTTAATAAAAAGAGTGCAATGAATTGCACTTAAAGCCAACAGTTTGTTTTCATAGTGCAAGGTGGAAGTTTATTTAAAAATCTGCAATCGCGCTCTCCTCCCGAAAGGGGAATCATCTTGATTGAAATTTCACTGGGCGAAGCCCTGGAAAATTATTTCCCAACAGCACTGTGGTGTTCCGACATCCCAAGGGCAGCAGCTGTTTAAGGCGGCAGCTCACCAACACCTTCACCAAGGATAATAGAGATGGGCACTAAATGCCAGCCCAGTCAGAGACACCCACATCCCCTAAGCTCGGACCCAGGGCTGAGAGAGATGGTACATCATGGTCTAATAACTGGGATCTGAGGACCCCTGTTTTGCTGGGACCAGGGGCACGGTGGACCAGAAACTGCACTGGAGCGGTTCAATCCCAGCCCCTGACATAAGAGAAATATTAAAAGAAAATAAAAAAAATCAGTCTTCACTTTGCTCAGGGAGCATAGCCAATTCTCAGGTGATAGCGACATTGTGTCAGACCCTGTCGGTATCACGTTTCTCTGTGTTCTGTTGACAACAACAACTCAGTTTTGTATTTGCGGTAAGTACAAAGCATAGCTACCTGTCAAAATACAGACTTCAATTCAAATCTCCCCATTAAAAGGCCAGCCCTCTACTGCTGTCACCATCACTCTAGCTGCAAACAATGATAAAATAGCTAGGCAGAAAAACAGGGTTAGAGGTGGAAAGGGAAAGATGAATGAAAACGTATTCCTTTCCTGAACTCTGTCTGAGTCCTGGAATGGCTTCCTATGGTGCCATAATGACTTGCGACACAGTCTTTTTTTTTGTCAATGAGTTGATACGATTAGCTCAGTTGGCTGAACAGCTGATACGGCATTGCAGAGTGACGCTAACAGCATGGGCTCAGTTCCCACGGTTACCTACTGACTGAGGTTACCGTAAAGTATGCTCCTTCAGAAACATCCCCCCGCTTGCCAGAGGCCCGCAGACATCTCAGTTTAAACCACCACCCGTCGCTTCTCGCTAATGATCGGATCACAGTTAGCACCATCGCAGCCCTATGGTCCAGTCGGATTATGGTGACTTTTACACCGGAGTGTATTGAAAAGGTGCTACTGTGCAAAACAATTTTACTGCAGGGCATCAGTCCCTTACTTTTCACGTCCCACAGAATATCCTGTTGAGGGGGGGCTGCATACAGGATGTACAGGCGTACAGTGTCAATCCCATACTTCTGGATCATTTCTGCTGGGTCGACGCCATTGTGTTTGGACTTGCTCATTTTTTCCCAGGTGATCTGCAATTTTTCAGAAGTGCCAGCATGGAGAGGGTCAGGACCTGGAAGGGGAAAAGAAAACAGCGACAAGAGAAAAGTCAATAAAATTACTTGTATCACACTGAATCTGTTGGTTATGAGCTGCCCAAAACAATGCCAACTTCACAACTGTAAAACAGATCACACCCATTCACTGGGAAGAATTAACCCTGACACAAAGGACCTTTGTGGCTGACTGTCTGAACTAGAGTCAAAGCACATACAGAAAACTTGTTAAAACAAAAATTAAATTTTTTTTGCTTTTGTATGCATGATGAAAACTTACATTGCACATTTTGGACAGCAGCAATCGCAACTGGCTGGGGAATCTAAAACACAGGGACAGCCATTTAAGACTGAAGAAGATATTTCTTCACTCAAAGACAGAGGGATCCTCACCCTCTTGAAGTGTTGGAGGGATCAGTGACCGGGGTACAGATTTAAGGGAAGGGGTCAAAGGTAGAATGTGAGAAAAAGCTTTTTCACCCAGAGGGTGGAGGGAATCTGGAATCACGGCCTGTAGTGGTGGGAGAGGCAGAAACCCTCATCACATTTTAGAAGTATTTAGATGTACACTTGCGATGTGAAGGGATACTAGGTCATGGGATTAGTACAGTGAGGTGGCTGTTTGTGACCAGCACAGACTCAATGGGCCAAAGGGTCTTTTTCAGTGTTGACGATCTCTATGACTCAAAGAAGATTATGAATCTTTGGAATTCTCTGACTCAGCGAGCTGCTCAGTTATTGACCAAATACACACAAGACAAAATGTTAATAGATTTTTTTGGCAGTAAGAGAATTAAAGGCATGGGGAAAATGCCAGGAAGTGAAAGATGATGATTAAGGATGATCCTGTTGAATGCTAGAATGGGCTCAAAAGAGACAAATGGCCTTATTCAATTCTTATTTTTTATCTTTACATTCATGCATTAATTTGCTTCAATTCAAATAAGGAAATTAGCAGTCAAAGTCTGACAGCAGGAATTTAAAAAGGAGGTCCTTGAGAGTAGTAATATCTGGATTACTCCCAGTGCTACGAGCTAGTGAGGGCAGGAATAGGAGGATAGAGCAGACGAATGCATGGCTGAGGAGCTGGTGTATGGGAGTAGGATTCACATTTGTGGATCGTTGGCATCTCTTCTGGGCTGGAAGTGACCTGTACAAGAAGGATGGATTGCACCTGAATTGGAAGGGAACTAATATACTGGCAGGGAGATTTGCTAGAGCTGCTTAGGAGGATTTAAACTAGTAAGGTGAGGGGGACCCAGGGAGGTAGTGAGGAAAGAGATCGATCTGAGACTCGTACAGTTGAGAACAGAAGCAAGTCAAACAGTCAGGGGCAGGCAGGGACAAAGCAGAGAATAAGGCAGGTAAAAACAATGACTGCAGATGCTGGAAACCAGATTCTGGATTAGTGGTGCTGGAAAAGCACAGCAGTTCAGGCAGCATCCGAGGAGCAGGAAAATCGACACTTCAGGCAAAAGCCCTTCATCAGGATGCTGCCTGAACTGCTGTGCTCTTCCAGCGCCACTAATCCAGAATCAAAGAGTAAGGCAGGACTGATAAATTAAACTGCATTTATTTCAATGCAAGGGGCCTAACAGGGAAGGCAGATGAACTCAGGGCATGGTTAGGAACTTGGGACTGGGATATCATAGCAATTACAGAAACATGGCTCAGGGATGGGCAGGACTAGCAGCTTAATATTCCAGGATACAAATGCTACAGGAAGGACAGAAAGAGAGGCAAGAGAGGAGGGGGAGTGGCATTTTTGATAAGGGATAGCATTACAGGTGTGCTGAGGGAGGATATTCCTGGAAATACATCCAGGGAAGTTAGTTGGGTGGAACTGAGAAATTAGAAAGTGATGATCACCTTATTGGGATTGTATTATAGACCTCCTAATAGTCAGAGGGAAATTGAGAAACAAATTTGTAAGGAGATCTCAGTTGTCTGTAAGAATAATAGGGTGGTTATGGTAGGGGATTTTAACCTTCCAAACATAGACTGGGACTGCCATAGTGTTAAGGGTTTAGATGGAGAGGAATTTGTTAAGTGTGTACAAGAAAGTTTTCTGATTCAGTGTGTGGATGTACCTACGAGAGAAGGTGCAAAACCTGACCTACTCTTGGGAAATAAGGCAGAGC
Organism: Chiloscyllium plagiosum; assembly: GCF_037043375.1. NCBI lineage: Eukaryota > Metazoa > Chordata > Chondrichthyes > Orectolobiformes > Hemiscylliidae > Chiloscyllium > Chiloscyllium plagiosum. The sequence continues at coordinate 11,547,824 of NW_028270172.1, forward strand.
AGGTGGCTGAGGTGTCAGTGGGGGAGCACTTTGGGGCCAGTGATCATAATTCTATTAGTTTTAAAATAGTGATGGAAAAGGATAGACCAGATCTAAAAGTTGAAGCTCGAAATTGGAGAAAGGGCAATTTTGACAGTATTAGACTAGAACTTTCAAAAGATGATTGGGGTCAGATGTTCGCAGGTAAAGGGACAGCTGGAAAATGGGAAGCCTTCAGAAATGAGATAACAAGAATCCAGAGAGAGTATTTTTCTGTTAGGGTGAAAGGAAAGGCTGGTAGGTATAGGGAATGCTAGATGACTAAGAAATTGAGGGTTTGGTTAGGAAAAAGAAGGAAGCATATGTAAGGTATAGACAGGATAGATCGAGTGAATCCTTAGAAGAGTTTAAAGGCAGTAGGAGTATACTTAAGAGGGAAATCAGGAGGGCAAAAAGGGGACATGAGATAGCTTTGGCAAATAGAGTTAAGGAGAATCCAAAAGGGTTTTTACAAATACATAAAGGACAAAAGGTAACTAGGAGAGAATAGGGTCCCTCAAAGATCAGCAAGGCGGCATTTGTAAGGAGCCGCAGAAAATGGGGGAGATACTAAACAAGTATTTTGCATCAGTATTTACTGTGGAAAAGGATATGGAGGATGTAGAGTGGAGGGAAATAGATGTTGACATCTTGAAAAATGCCCATATTACAGAGGAGGAAGTGCCGGATGTCTTGAAACACATAAAAGTGGATAAATCCCCTGGACCCGCATGGTGGCACAGTGGCTCAGTGGTTAGCACTGCTGCCTCACAGCGCCAGAGACCCAGGTTCAATTCCTGCCTCAGGCAACTGACTGTGTGGAGTTTGCACGTTCTCCCCGAGTCTGCGTGGGTTTCCTCCAGGTGCTCCGGTTTCCTCCCACAGTCCAAAGATGTGCAGGTCAGGTGAATTGGCCATGCTAAAATTGCCCATAGTGTTAGGTAAGGGGTAAATGTAGGGGTATGGGTGGGTTGCGCTTCGGCGGGGCGGTGTGAACTTGTTGGGCCGAAGGGCTTGTTTCCACACTGTAAGCAATCTAATCTAATCTAATTTAAGTGTACCGAGAACTCTGTGGGACACGAGGGAAGTGATTGCTGGGCCTCTTGCTGAGATATTTGTATCATCAATAGTCACAGGTGAGGTGTTGAAAGACTGGAGGTTGGCTAACTTAGTGTCACTGTTTAAGAAGGGTGGTAAGGACAAGTCAGGGAACTACAGACCAGTGAGCCTAGCGTGGATGGTGGGCAAGCTGTTGGAGGGAACAGGATGTACATGTTTTTGGAAAGGCAAGAACTGATTAGTGATAGTCAACATGGCTTTGTGTGTGGGAAATCATGTCTCACAAACTTGATTGAGTTTTTTGAAGTAACAAAGAAGATTGAGGAGGGCAGAGCAGTAGATGTGATCTATATGGACTTCAGTAAGGCGTTCGACAAAGTTCCCCATGGGAAACTGGTGAGCAAGTTTAGATGTCAGGGAATACAGGAAGAACCAGCCATTTGGATACAGAACTGGCTCAAAGGTAGAAGACAGAGGGTGGTGGTGGAGGGTTGTTTTTCAGACTGGAGGCCTGTGACCAATGGAGTGCCACAAGGATCGGTGCTGGGACCACTACTTTTCATCATTAATATAAATGATTTGGATGTGACCATAAGAGGTATAGTTAGTAAGTTTGCAGATGACACCAAATTTGGAGGTGTGGTGGACAGCGGAGGTTACCTCAGATTACAACAGGATCTGGACCAGATGGGCCAATGGGCTGAGAAGTGGCAGATGGAATTTAATTCAAATAAATGTGAGGTAAAAGCATTTTGGGAAAGCAAATCTTAGCAGGACCTATACATGTAATGGTCAGGTCTGTAGGTGTGTTGCTGAACAAAGAGACCTTGGAGTGCAGGTTCATAGCTCCTTGAAAGTGGAGTCGATGGTGAAGAAGTTGTTTGATATGCTTTCCTTTATTGGTCAGAGTATTGAGTACAGGAGTTGGGAGGTCATGTTTCAGCCGTACAGGACATTGGTTAGGCCACTGTTGGAATATTGCGTACAATTCTGGTCTCCTTCCTATCGGAAAGATGTTGTGAAACCTGAAAGGGTTCAGAAACGATTTACAAGAATGTTGCCAGGGTTGGAGGATCTGAGCTACAGAGAGAGGCTGAACAGGCTGGGGCTGTTTTCCCTGGAGTGACAGAGGCTGAGGAGTGACCTCAGAGGTTTATAAAATCAGGAGGGGCAAGGATAGGATAAATAGACAGTATTTCCTCCGGGGTGGAGGAGTCTACAACTAGAGGGCATAGGTTTAGGGTGAGAGGGGAAAGATATAAAAGAGACCTTAGGGGCAGCCTTTTCACACAGAGAGTGGTACGTGTATGGAATGAGCTGCCAGAGGAAATGGTGGAGGCTAATATTGCAATATTTAGAAGGCATTTGGATGGGTATATCAATAGGAAGGGTTTGGAGGGATATGGGCCAGGTATTGGTAGGTGGGACTCGATTGGTTTGGGATATCTTGTTATCATTGGGTCTGTTTCCATACTGTACATCTCTATGACTCCATTTGACAATGTCCTGGAAACCAGCTGCCTCCTCATTCGAAACATCTGTAAATAACTAAATAAAACTAGTCTGAAAAATTCGAACGACACAATTCAAAAACAGGAGACCAGAGTGCACAGCCAGGCCAATGCATTCTGGGGTCTCAGACAAAATAACCTGCACCCCTCAATATATTACTGCCCTGTCACACACTACGCACTCATGATGGCTGGTCAGACTTTGGTCACAACTTCACTTCCCTGCCTACACCCCTCCCCAATATCCTTGGATACCCCTTTTATCAATCCAACCCTTAAAAAATTCAACACCTCAGCAATTATTGCTCCCTCAGGAAGACAGCCTCATGACCCCCAGGGAAAATATTTGTCTACATCATAGTGCAGAATGAGAGGTCCCTTATTTTTAAACTGCATCCATAACTTCACAAATGAATTTCTCTCTGTTTATTCTATTTGATCTGCTTTCTTTTGCTAAACAAACTTGATTTTATTGTTAATACCAGATCAGCTGCATTGCACACTTACTCTTTCATGGGGTGTGGGTGTTTCTGGTTAGGACTACATTTATTGCTCATCCTTAATTGCCCAGAGGGCAGTTATAAGTCAACCAACAGATAAGGATGGCAGATTTCCTCCCTTAAGAAGGATATCAGAGACCCGGACAGAAAAACAACAGGAAAAAAAAACCTAACAATCCAGATTTCAGTCTGGATTCTGACTTGTCCAATAAGAACATCGACTGGGATCATTAAATCAGACATGCAATGGTCACTGACATTCCTCCTTATTCACTTCTCATTTAATTCCAGTGGTCACTTACCATCAAAATTTATTTCCTCTTTCTTTACATATCGGCCACTTGATGGTAAACGAAAAGTTTTCCCCTTGATGAGCCCTTGCACAAGGAGTTTGTGAAAAGGTTCCCTGTATGAAAGGAGCAGAGAAGGGAAAAAGCATAGATTATGCAAAGGAAACTTAACACATGATCAAATCATGGCAAGAGATTATTGCAGCAATGTCTGAAACAGAAAGAGACAGCAAAACAGACTCTAGGGAAAAGTTGGGAAAAGCCAGTTTGGGAATGAATTTAAAGCTAAGCTTTGTAACACTGGAATAGCAAAGAAAGATCAGAATCAGAACAAATTAAATTTAAAAGGAATCAAAGAACAGAGTCACAGGATGATTTCAGCACAGGGGAGGCCAGTTGGCCTATCATGTCCATCCTGACCCGTTGCAAGAGCAAATGAGCCAGTTCCACTTCCATATCTATGCACAGTAGCCCTGCAAATTTCTTTTATTCAGATAATTATCCAAATTCCCTTTGATTGAGTTTGCCTCCATTGCAATCCAGATCCTAATTATTCAAGTTGTAACAAATTTCTCCTTCTGTTACTTATGGTTTTTTGGTCCAATTGCCTTCAATTCTGTTCCCACAGCCAATAGGAAGAGTTTCTCCCCATCTACTCTGTCCAGAGCCGCCCTCATTTCAAAGAGCGAGTAGCAAAGAACTTGTTTCCTCTTCACTCACCCTTCACACTTCTCTTTACAGCGTATCCACCAGCATCTAAATTCTCCATGAGCCAATCTCCTTGTTTTGGCCATGCCAGGGAGAGGAGCATTTCGTTTTCAGTGTGGAAGCAAGAAATTAATTATGTCAAACTATTTGCACTATCTGAATGCACACAGGTACAGGAAAAGTTACATGTCACGCTGCTTAGGAAAGATCATGGGATCATAAGAATGGACAAAGGATGCACCAATTTAAATGAATTCATTATCTTCACTTCAGATAATGCAGAATGTGACAGGAGATGCTCACAAATAGAACCTGGTTCTGCCATGATTTTTCCTGGGTAAATCTGTATGCACAACCCCTTCTTTTAAGCCCACAGGCCTTAGTAGTAGTGAATGGTGAAGATTTAACTGCTTATAAGTCTTCGGCTGTAGCGAGGAGTACTTTATTAAGTAATAGTAAGATAACAGATTACATTAGTTCAGGACAGGTCACCAACAACAAAACAAGCTAAGAGCGTTCCTTGTTACCCAAGAGGTAGCTGCTAGGTATAAGGTATATATTAGATTGTAGAACTGTCAAACAGACATTAATCTGGAACGAACTAGCTCCTCTCAGACACATTAATTTATAAATTGGTGGGTAGAGCTATTCCAAAGATTAACTCCTTCAGGTCAGCCTGCCCTACACAACATAGCACTCCCTCAGTACTGCACTTCAGCATGAGTTTTTCCTTCACTTCTCTGCAGCGAGTCTGTGTTGGGCATTGGCAAGACCACACCTGCAACGCTGCATCCAGTTTGTCTCCGTACTTTAGGAGGTACATACTTGTATTGAACACAGTTCAGAGAAGGTTCACCAAATTGATTCCTGAGACACAAGGGTCTGTGTTATGAGGAAAGGTTGAGCAGGGTGGACCTATACTTGTTGGAGTTCAGAAAAGTAAGAGTTGATCCTGTTTAAACATACAAGGTGCTGAGGGGGCTTGACATTGTGGATGCTGGAAGAATGTTTACCCTCTGGGCAACCAAGAATAGGGGATAGGGGGAGGCACAGTTTCCAAACAAGGAGTCTCCCTTTTCCCATTGAGACAATGAGGAACTTCTCTCAGGAGCTCATTAATTTTTAGAATTAACTACTCCCAAAGAGCAATGGGGCCTAGGTTATTGAATATATTAATCAAGCTGAGTTAGACAGGATTCTGACTGACATGAAAGTCAAGGGTCATGTGGGCATATAAAGCAATGCAGAGTTCGGGTCACATTTAGATGAACCATGATCTTATCAGTGGGGGAGCAGGCTCAAAGAGCCAAGTGATCTACTCCTGCTCCTATTTCTTATGACCCTGTGACCTTACGAGTGGGGGTCCTCTGACTCAGAGGCACAAATATCTTTACTGGGTACTCCTTCATGCACACTGTGCCAAGGAGAACAATTTTCATTGCCCTTTTACCTTCCCACAGACTGAGTGCTCCAATGCAGCGAGGTCACTAACCTAACTAAACACAAGCTAAAAGCTCACCCCTCAACTCACGCACAACAGCTCGAGCAGGAGGTAGGAAACAGTCAGTGTGTTCGGTGACTGGTCTTTGAAAAATAAAGTGGTCTACATAATTAATTTGAGAAACATTGCCATGAAAAGGCATGACAGCAAGTGTACTTTATAATCAAATGCAAGCTTATTCAGCAGGTAATCATCACTCAACTGGTCCCATGATCAACAATGTCTTTTAATTTTATAAAAAGATTGTAGGGGGTATTGTCAAAAACCTGGTAAATATGTCCACCGGAGTCAGCGGAAATATCCACACTCAGGTCATTTTCTGATGTAGATCATTATGAAGTTTGAGATATTGCAGTGACAAACTTCTCCCACTAGAGGACCCTTCAGTATGTGTGCAGCTCACTTTCACCTTCTGCGGTCAGGGAGCTGGAACTGTAGCTAGTGCAGTCCTGATTGGATAATCGCGCTTTTCGTCTATATAATCCAATTGTAGCAGCCCTCAGCAAAATAAATGATCCACCCACACTTTCATCCATTAAAAAGTCATGAAGGTCAAGTCAAGTTAGCCTGCATGACGACAGGGTTACTACAACATGTTAAACTGTGTCACAACTGTGGGAAAGCACATCTTCTGTTATACATTTGATTTGATTAATTGTTGTCATCTGTACCTAAGTACAGTGAAAGGTTTTGTTTTGCCTGCAGGACAGGCAGATCATTACATACAAAGACATGCACATCATTGACAGAGTGAGGCCTACAAGGTTACAGCTGCACAGGAGTTGCACAAAGCAAGATCAACATTAGATTTGAAATTAGAGAGGCTATATTTCTTCAGAATAAGCTGGGAGGTGGTGGCATAATGGTATTGTCACTAGACTAGGAAGTCCGGAGTTAAAATAATAATTACAACTGCAATTACAAGTCTTATGATGAATGAGATATCACTGTTAATTGTCATGAAAATCTATCTGGTTCACTAATGTCCTTTAGGGAAGGAAATCTGTCATCCTTACCTGGACTGACTATATGTAACTCCAGAGCCATAGCAAATGTGGAGGATTCTAAACTGCCCTCTGAAACAGACTAACAGGGGACTCAGTTCAATGGCAAATAGGGACAGCCAATATATGCTGGCCTGTAATTCTGTGAATAATTAGCAATTTTTTAAAAAAAAAACAAGTTGGATGTCTTCCATCAGTCATGCCTGGGCATTACATAGACAGACAACATGACCAAAAAAAAGTGTCAAGAGGATTGGTCATGTAAATACATTGGAAACAGTTCAGAGAAAGTTTATAAGACTAATATATGGAATAGGAAGGTATCTTATGAGAAAAAGTTCAAGAAGTTACTTCATGCTCATCGCACAAAGTGCTCTGACACATCTGTGTGCGCGCTGTCCTGAGTCAAGAAAGATTGTGATGGTCAAAGAGGAGTAGGAGGTGATTTTATTGAAATCTCATGGTCTCAACAGGGTGAACATGAAGAGGATTTTTCTTCCTATGGGAAAATATAGAATTTGGAGGTCACCTTTTAAAAATAGGGAGTCACCCAGTCAGACAGAGATGAGGGGAAATATTTTCTTACAAAGTGTTGGATGTCTTTGGAACTTTCCTTGAAAAGTGGTGGAAGCAGAGTCGTTGAATATCTTTGAGGCAGGGATTGATAGATTCTCTATCAGCTGAGATGTGAAAGGTTAACCCACAGGAATGGGAGTACTCGGGTCAGCCATAATCTTATTGAATGGCAGAGCAGGCTCGAGGGGCTGAGTGACCTCCTCCTGCTCCTGTATGTTCATGTGTCCATACAGCACTGTGACCGAGAGATGACAGAGACCACAGGGCACATCGACCCGATATACGGTCTGCCAGAATTGTAGTTAAACAGTCAGTAAATGGAAGGCAATGGAACTGGTTGAAGACAATTTGGTGAAGTACATCGAAGGAGGACCTCGGAGCATGGGACACCATCTTGGGTGCAGAAGGAAATGAGAGATTACGATAGGTCAGACAAATGGGAGAGACTTGCTGCTTATTGTCACGCCAAGGACCTTAAATACAAAGTCTAAGCTGGTCTTCTTTCAAAGGGATGATACTTGCCTGTATTTGACCATGTTTTGATCATTGCAGAAATGACTAATAAACCTTGCGTAGTACAGATGCATGACGGCGTGTTCCTTGCCTCCGATGTACAGATCTACAGGCATCCAGAAATCAGCTGCTGCCTTGTCGAAGGGCCTTCGAAACAAGACAGTGAGTGACACGGTTAGCAACTGGGCTCATAGCATAAAGTGCTTTCACACATCTCTGTGTCCGCTCTCCTGGGTCAAGAAAGATGGAATCTATTCTTTTTAACTAAACATTCAATCACTAGGTAGTGCAAGACTGGAAAAGAGAACAGACAATAGGTGCAAGAATAGGCCATTCGGCCCTTCGAGCCAGCACCACCATTCATTATGATCATGGCTGATTATCCACAATCAGTATCCTGTTCCTGCTTTACCCCCATAACCCTTGATCCCGCTATCTCTAAGAGCTCTACCCATCTCTTTCTTGAAGTATCCAGAAACTTGGCCTCCACTGCCTTCTGGGGCAGATCATTCCATACACCCACCACTCTCTGGGTGAAGAGGTTTCTCCTCAACTCTGTTCTAAATGGCCTACCCCTTATTTTTAAACAGATGAAAACAAAAATGAAATGCTGCCAAAGCTATTCACCGCATACACATCAGGACAGAATTGCAAGAATTCCAAATCTTAAAGAGAATACAATTTATATTGCACAAGAAGGGGTGCTGCTTGTTTGGCAAGCAGACCCTGACCGGTATAGGCATTGCCATGGGGAATGCACTAGAATCAGTAACTTGCCAAGATTCTATTTAAATTCAATCCAAACGAGTCAACTTTGCTCGGTCAGGTTCTGGATCAGAGTGGTGCCGGAAAAACACAGCAGTTCAGGCAGCATCCGAGGAGCAGGAAAATCGATGTTTCAGGCAAAAAAACCTTCATCAGGAACACAGGCCACATTCCTGATGAAGGGCTTTTGCCCTAAGCGTCGGTTTTCCTGCTCCTCGGATGCTGCCTGAACTGCTGTGCTTTTCCGGCACCACTCTGATCCAGAATCTGGTTTCCAGCATCTGCAGTCATTGTTTACACCTCTTTGCTCGGTCAGAACACTGCCATTGAAACACTGAGGAGAAAGTGAGGTCTGCAAATGCTGGAGATCAAAGTTGAAACTTTATTGCTGGAACAGCACAGCAGGTCAGGCAGCATCCAGGGAACAGGAGATTCGACGTTTCGGGCACAGGCCCTTCTTCAGGAATGAGCAGAGAGTGTTCAGCAGGAGAAGATAAAAGGTAGGGAGGAGGGACTTGGAGGAGGGGCGTTGGAAATGTGATAGGTGGAAAGAGGTCAAGGTGAGGGTGATAGGTCGGGGTAGGATGGAGGCGGAGAGGTCAAGAAGAAGACTGCAGGTCAGGAAGGCGGTGCCGGGCTGGAGGGATTCGGCTGAGACAAGGTGGGGGGAGGGGGGATGAAGAAACTGGTGAAGTCCAAGTTCATCCCCTGTGGTTGGGAGGGTTCCCAGTCGGAAGATAAAACGCTCCTCCTCCGACCGTCGCGTTGTTGTGGTTTGGCGGTGGATGAATCCAATGACCTGCATATCCTCGGTGGAGTGGGAGGGGGAGTTGAAATGCTGTGCTACAGGGTGGTTGGGTTGGTTCGTCCGGGTGGCCCAGAGGTGCTCTCTGAATCGCTCCGCAAGTAGGCGGCCTGTCTCCCCAATATAGAGGAGGCCACACCGGCTGCAGCGGATGCAGTAGATGATGTGGGTGGAGGTGCAGGTGAATCTGTGGCGGATATGGAAGTTTCCTTTGGGGCCTTGGAGAGAAGTGAGGGGGGAGGTGTGGGCGCAAGTGTTGCACCTCCTGCGGTTGCAAGGGAAGGTGCCGGGAGTGGAGGTTGGGTCGGTGGGGGGTGTGGATCTGACAAGGGAGTCGCGGAGGGAGTGGTCTCTACGGAAAGCTGATAGGGGAGGGGAGGGAAATATATCCTTGGTGCTGGGGTCTGTTTGGAGGTGGCGGAAGTGACGGCGGATGATGCGCTGTACATGGAGATTGGTGGGGTGGTAGGTGAGGACCAGTGGGGTTCTGCCAGGGAAAGACTGCCCTCCAACATTTCATTTAGTTCAAAAATGCTCTGGTTACAAAGGAAAAGGCCCTGTGTGTCCAATTGCTGTGTCCAACATTTAGGTGTGATTCTCCTACGTTTGACATTCAGTGAACACGGGTTGACTGAATACAGTCAGTTTTGTATCTGTTCAGAACAAAGGAATGTGCTATTGGATACAGCCCACTGGCTTTTGGGACATAGAGCTCACATAACAGCAATGGACCATTAGATAACATTACTCATTTGAGGCGTCGACAGGACATCCTTTTGACTTGATAGCAGCAAGGCACATTCCCTACTCCGATCCTTCCAGAGAAATTAGCTGCCAAGCAACTACAAAAAGACTTGCAACATATTTGGGATTGCGAAATACAGATATTACCTGTATACGTGACACTGGGTTACAGCCCACATGGACAAAAGAAGGTATTGTGTTACTTTGTCAACACCTTCATAGTGACAAAGTCCTTCATAAGACTTGAGAAGCCCATTGCAAACTCAAGAAAAGCAGCAAATTAGCTCAAACCCTGAAAAACCTTTCCCTGATCCAATTCACAAAGATGACACCCATCATGCCCAGTTTCAGCAGATACAAAGTGAATGATCTCATTACCATCAAAATAAACTGTAATTTCTCAAATACATGTAATATCATTGTACTAGCAGAATACGATCTTTAAAATGTGGAAACACAGTAGTAGAGGGTAATGTAACTGCATGAGTTATTGAGAGGTTCTAAAGTTCTGGGTAAGTGGGTTCAAATCCCACATAGTATATGTTGGAATTTATGGAATTGAAAGTTAGTCAGTGACAGTAACCATTAGACCACTATCGACTGTTTCAAAAGTCCATCTAATTTCTAATATGCTTTGAGGAAGGGAATCTGCCATCCTACTCTCAGTCTGACCTACATGCTGACTTTTAACTGCCCTCTGAAATGGGCCCAGCAAAACATTCAGTTCAAGGGCAATTTAGGGAATAAATGTGACAAGGTTGCAAAACAAACAGCCAAACACAAGAGTCAAGGAAACACTCTGGACCTTCCCCAACCTCTCAAACTCACTGTGGGGGTGATCTAGGACAGAATAGCATAACCTCAAAATTCGAGGACAGGCCATTTAAGGGCAACATCAGGCAGGATGTCTTCTCAAAGTTGCTGAAACCTGGATCTCCCTCCTCTTTCTAAATAAAAAGCTAAGGCTGAGGACCAAATGAAAACTCTAGAGCAATAGAGTAACAGCTTTTTTGTTGGGTATGTTTATCACCAGAGATTAGAATTAGAATTAGAATCCCTACAGTGTGGAAACAGACCCATCAGCCCAACAAGTCCACAAGGACCCATTCCCCAACCTTATATTTACCCCTGACTAATGCACCTAGCCTACACATCCCTGAACACTATGGGCAGTTTAGCATGGCCAATTCACCTAACCTGCACATTGTTGGACTGTGGGAGGAAACCGGAGCACCTGGAGGAAACCCACGCAGACACGGGGAGAATGTGCAAACTCCACACAGACAGTCGCCTAAGTCTGGAATCAAACCTGGGTCCTTGGCGCTGTGAGGCAGCAATGTTAACCATTGAGCCACCACACCGTCCTTGGAACCAAGGTTTTCAGATGAAGTTAAACCAGAGATTGATCGTGATTAATGGAACGGCAAACCATGATAGAGGACCTGAATGGTCTACTCCTGTTCCTACCTTTCCCCAAGCTAAATCGAAGTCTACCTTAATGGGAAAAAATAAAGATAATTCTAAAAATGTAAAAGTCATTTCCAAACTCACTTTTCTTTATTATGAGAGTCAGTGTATCTGTAGTAATACCAAGCTGAATCCACAAATGTATCCATGGTGTCAGTCTCTCTCTGGGCAGGGCCTTTACATCTGTGTGGGGACAGCAAGTTACAAATTTATTGGCTTCCAATACACAACAGTTTAGTGAGTCAACCACAACATAAAGTGGAACACTGCTAACTGAATTAAACATAATGAGCCATATTGCTCCAAGCACCACTAGCAAGTAGCAACGTTGCCCAACTCAACAGACTGGGGCCAAAACAAAATACTCTAGAATACTGTAAGTCAGAAATAAAGGCCTAGAGAATACTCAAAAATCATCAGCGGAGAGAGAAACAGAGTTAACGTTTGGGTCACCAATCTTTTATCGGATCCAAACAGTCCCCTGAGAAAGTGTCAAGTGCCAATCTGCAATGTCTATGAGGTAGTGACTTACAGACCAATAGAGAATTTAGGAGAAATGTCTTCACTTCGAGAGTAGAAATCGCTAGTACATGGGGAGTCGAAACTATTGATGCATTTGAGGGAAAACTAGATAAATACAACGAAGAAAGTAGCTGAATAATACACTGATAGGATTAAATAAAGAAGGGTCGGAGACTTGTGGGCAGCAGAAAAACCAACATGGACTTGCTGGGATAAATGACCGATTTTGTGCTCTACTTTGCCCTGTTAACAATAAGGTAGCTGACCACTCACTTCTCCAGTATAAACAGATCTACATTTGCAGTTTGATATCGATAAGGCAGTGAATGGGCTGTGCTCCAGTTACATCAGTCACACAGTGTCAACTGGGAGCCGCGGATCACTTGAAAGAAGTCAGCGCCTATGACAGGAATATTGGGTTTTTATTTTCAAAAGTTGGTCTTACCACACATGGCCTGACAGAAATCACAAAGAGTAATTGTCTGAAAGGACTACAGAATGGACGTCACGTGAAGACATCCTCTGCACTGAAATGTCTCTCACGATTAGTTTTTACAGAAGGGGACTTTTTCCATAAAGCAAATTTACTGCAAGAACCTAGCACTGCACACAAGCTGCACAGGATTATATATCTACACATTATATTGTGAAAAAAAAAATTATTGTACCTGGATATCAGACACCTCCTCCTCTTTATTGGTGAATCTGTCTATTCTTGTTTAGAATTGTAAAATTTTCTTGCACCAGAGGCCATTCAGCCCATTATAACTATGCTGGATCCTGCAGTCCCATTCCTTTATGAGTTGGCAAATGTCTTTTCTTACCTGCGTGGTCACTGTTTTTCCACTGTACTTGCATCCTGCACACTAACAATCCACCGAACCAGTGAAAAATAAACATCTGCCCTTTTCATTTCATTTTGATAATGATCTTAAAATTATACTCTCCAGTAACTGATTCAACCACCAGAGGAAATGGTTACACCTAGATGTCTCTCATCCGAGCCAGTCACAATCGGGCACTTCAAGCAGGAACTTAACAGCTACACTCTCACCAACCTCCTTAAGGTAAATATATTTAACATAACTACCCACAGGCCGAATGGAGAACTTTGGTGCCTCACAGTCTATTTGTGCACCAGTGACGTCTCTAGTCAGGGGTTTGGAAAATGACGGTGAAAAACGAAAATGAGTATTCCAGCAACAGGCTCCAAAAGGCAACATGGCCATGGAGATTATGATGGTCCTCTGCGTCTGTTGCCAACTGGTTGTTTTAAATTCTGTGCATCCATCTTGGTAATACACCTTGGCTGGCATGAAGTCAGATGTTTAATTTCACATCCAAGACCACATGAGCTCCTGGATGCAATAAAACTGAGAGAGTCATGGTTCTTTCTATTGGAAATCTCGTGGATCACTTTGCTCCGTTGGTACAGCAAAGTCACTGCTCATCTTGGGGGGGGGAGTGATCAATTCACACTGGAACTTACTGCACTTTACCAATTAAATTGCTTTTCTTATTACTTACCTGTTTAGAACAGTAGGTCGGGACAAATTACTACAGATGCTGACATCTGAACTGAAAACAAAAAAAAATTGGAGATCACAGCAGGTCAGGGACATCAGCTCTGACAAAGAGTCATCCAGGCTCGAATCGTTAGCCTGCTCTCTCTCCATGGATGCTGCCTGACCCGCTGTGATCTCCAGCATTTGTTGTTTCAGAACAAGAGGTCATTGCTTTAGGATAAAGGGTGGTAGGTTTAAAACAGGGGTACAGAGGAATTACTTCTCTGAAAAGGGCCATGAATCGGTGAAATTTACTATCGCAGAGTGCAATGGATGCTAGAACAGGGAATAAATTTGAGAAGGAGATAGGCAGATTTTAAATTAGTAATGGTTGAAGGGTGACGTGGAGGAGGCAGAAAAGTGCAGATCAGGCTGAGATTAAACCAGCCAAGATCATATTAAACAGCCAAGTAGCCTCAAGGGGCTGAACTGCCTAGTCCTGCTCCTAGCTCGCCTTCTGTTTAAAAACAACTCGATTTCTAATTCAGAGTTGAATTAAAAATTAGTTACAACAACAAACCAAACATTAACTGTGGGTGTCTGTTCACAGATTGCACATGTTCTACTTTTATTCCAAAACTACTGGAGCATTTCTATATTGTTGCTGGGAAGAACTGACTTACTGAGGACAAGTACAGTTGAACCACTCAGCGGCTGTGGTTAGAGGGGAGAGCCCTTTAGCTGCAAACGACTTAATCTTAGGTAAAAGCACAGGCAGATCCTCATGAGGGACAGGAACGGGTCCGCAGGATTGGCAATGGACGATGGGAATAGGGGTGCCCCAGTAACGCTGCCGGGATATCAACCAGTCACGCATCTTCGGGCTGGTGAGGTAGCCACCGATTCCAAGGTCTCTCGCACGTTTCAAAATGGCCTGAGTTGCAGATTGTCTATCAAGTCCTGTGAACTGAAAGGTTAAACAGCCTGAGATTTGTTATAAATACTTCACCTTAAATGACAACCTGCCATTAGCAGACAAGTTCTGATCAGCTAGTGTTTGATAGCCTTGGTATCATGACACTAAAGTATTCCTCACTTTCCTGAATGTCCAATTCTTGTTACATATAACAATACAGGCCCTTCAGCCCTGGACAGAGATACAGGATAGTAATGATCTATTAGAAGAGTTCATTACCCATTGTGGTGTACAGATATGTTTATTAGAATAAACTAAATTGCCTGGGCAAAGTAAATTCCTTCCTTTTTGCTTGCGAAATTGTACAGACTCAACCAAATGGTTTTGGTTTTGCCATAGCAATCATGGTGTCACTGTCAGCATTTGTGGTCACAACTTCTCTGAAACTGACAGCAACTTCAAGAGTCTATACATCTGCAGTTTAATACAGGAAAGCAGACGTTGCTAACGGTGAACCATTCTTTCCAGCAGAGGGTTTGCTGTTGAGGTTCCCCTCAGATTGCAAACATTGAAAAAATATTGCACAGATGAAAACTTTCACCAGCACACTCTTTAGTTGTAAAAGCCCTTAAAAAAATTAACACCTGCTAATACCAATTTTTTTTCTAAAAGACATAAAGCTCATGTGTTATGGCCAAACGATATCAATGATCCCAAAATAATAATTTTGTTCGATTGGATTTATTATTATCCTGTGTACCAAGATATAGTGAAAAGTGTTGTCTAATGTGCTTTACAGGCAGATTATACTATACAAGTGCATTTGTGTTTGTTGAATAAGAAATTCCATGTATTTTTGAAACAAAATGTTCACAATACTTTAGCTTCTATCCAAATCGCACATGCACATGCCAGGTATTTATTTCATTTGAAGGGATTTGGTATTTTTAAATTCCTAGCATGCTGCCCCTCTGGGTGGTCACCATTGGCTTCTGAAAAATCGTCTTGATTTAGCTCCAGACTTAAACTGTTCCAGCGCAATTGGAAACCTACACCAGAGAGATGATATGCCTCTCCATCTGCAGGTTTCTTTGGAGAGTAGCAAGCACCAATGATTAAAACATTTGGGCCACTACCTCAGCTTCTGCTCTGTCCCTGTCCAGTGTTGGGGTGCTCATTAAGCCACTGAAAATAAAATGGATGTTGCCCCAGCTCAGCATAAGGAGCCAAATCCCATACAGTGGATACAAAGGTCAATCCAGCTGCGATACATGAATATTAACAATGCAATGTTAAGAATGGAAGATTATGGATAACTTAGTTTGTAAAGCTGGATTAACTAATGATTCTCAAGAGGTCAACATTTCTCTTTCAGTTTCGGTGGGAGTATTAATCAGTGTGGGAGAGAGGCGATGCAGTAGAGTCTGTCTGTGAGCCTCTTGCAAAAAAGACAGTAATCCGAGGTTAACATTTGGGAATTGCCCAAAACACACTCAGCACTGACCTCATCACAATTTTGCAAACGCTCGGTGCCATCGGGAAGGGTTTCAAATACATCTCGCCATTTCAGACCCAGCCTTTTTGCGACTGCTGCATCCTCCTGGCTAAGGCTGGGAATACCTTTGTTGAAACAGAAGCAAACGTCACAGAAAGAAGTGGGAGAAGAATTAAGGGGGAGTTTTAAGCAACATTCATGTTGCCTCAAGACAACTTTACTCAAATATTAAAAGCACATTTCTTTCATCCTTCCTCTGAAGTGAATGGCACCTTTATCTTTTCCCTCCTGCCTTCCGCAGCATAAACGAGGATCTAGCAGTAATTCGGGTTAAAGTAAAAGTATAACAGTGAATAACTAACTAACAACTATTTACAACACCTTCCTCTAACCTATCTTTTACTAATACTAGTCCAATAAAACCCCTAATTAAGATTTACCAAAATTCAATTTTTTAAAAAAAGCCAGATGTCGAATTATCTTCTTAGGGATTTCTACTTCACAGGTGACTGATCAATAAAACTATCTTTAAGACAGCCTTTCTCTGGGCAGTCTGCAGATGTTGTTGGTTCGGCAGTTCGCCTCCCAACGGTTCAATTTCCCCCCGATTTTATACCCCCGGGCATCGGATTGGGTCATTGTCTTTTAAGATTGTCAATATACTAAATTCAAACTTGATTGGAGTAGGTATTTTTCGAGGTATAATTTAAACATGATTGACCTAATTTGAATCTATTTTGTCGTTTCCAGGCAACCTAGCTTTTGACCAAGTGTTACATTGTTACCTTATTCAGAACACTTGGTGCTGTCGGGTAGTTCTGCTAGCTTTTAACTCTCTTAAGGGTACAGTACATCGACATCTTCATTACAATAGAGTAAATAGATAAGGTCTTTGCTTCATGTATATTGTAGCCTGGAGCTATGATGGTAGATGCTCCAATGTCTTCCTATCACGTATCTAATACAGAGATCCCTCCCACTCGCATTGCCTGCCATGGACGCCTGTTGGGATGACTGCAGGTTGGCCCTAAACTGGCTCGACCCTCCCTTTCCTAGACAATCGAACCTGATCTCAGCCAGCCTCACAGGGAGTGGTGTCGGACAATCATCCCTTCCCTGTGCCAGCAAAGAGCCTCATTACAGGTTCTGCCTTTGTGTACACCTCGAACTGTGTTGCCTGGCACATCTGTGCACATTATTGCTGCAAATAAACACAGGGTGCCTGATTCCTTTTAAAGGGTCTCAACCTGGACCTTCTGGCTCAGAGTCAGGATGATACATACAGCATACAAGAACTCCGTCACAGAAGTATAATCAAACAAAATTAATCACTCAGCCAAATAAGAGGATATTAGCACAGGGGGGTGATGTACAAAGCAAGGTATAAGGACCATCTCAAAAATCAGGAGACAGGAATCAGCAGATTTAGGGTTCCAAAATTCCAAATTTCTAAATTGCCCTCAACCAACCTTACCAATTCTTCCCATGAACAGCAGTTTCCTCACAGACCCTAACCGCTCTGCTGTTACACCGCTTTCTCTTTGCTCCTCCCCCAATGATAAGGTGGGTAGCATATAAATAAACGGAAAGAGAATGTTTTTCTGCTTAAAAGAAAAATAAAGACACATGCTTTACTGCTACCCAAATAATGAATAATCAACAATGATGGGTTATAGGAGGAAGGAACATAAATTGTAAAACTGGCACAGTTCACTGCAGATGTTTACAGTGAGACGCAAGTCTAACTTCACAATAGTGTAAGCCGATCTCTACTGACCACCGCCAATCAAACAACATAACGAAAATCAGGAATGCTGCCTTACCTATGACCGTATCTAAATAACCCTCAAACTCTGTCTTGGCTGAAATTACGACAGGAATCTCCTGACCATTTAAAAGGTTCACCCCCGTCACTGGAGTCTGGCAGTCTGGAAAGCAAGCAATAACAGATGATGATTTGACTCTTAATAGATAGTTTTCTTTTCAACAATTGTTCAGGTACTTCATCATGAGTGACAGTGGTTCCCGCTGATTAGTGAGGTAACTTCTTTTTATGAACTGTGTCCTAACAGGCTGAGGCAACTCAGGCCCAAAATGGTTAATATAACATTTCCATTTATATAGGAAAAGGTCATCCTACACATCTTCACACAATAAGCCATATGGATAGAGAACTGGCCCAAAGGTATAAGACAGAAGGTGGTAGTGGAGGGCTGTTTCTCAGACTGGAGGCCTGCGACCAGTGGGCCAGGTGCTGGCATGTGGGACTAGATTGGGTGGATATCTGGTCAGCATGGACGGGTTGGACCAAAGGGTCTGTTTCCATGCTGCACATGTCTATGGTTCTATAAGTTATTTTCCAAACCACAATGTGTCAACGCTGCGGCAGAAAAAAATTTAAAAAAATGAGATATGCTGCAGAGAGAAAGGGAAAGAGAGGTCGGGGGGGGGTGGGGAAGGAGAGAGACAAAAGGTATAAAAGAGTCAGAATAGAAATGAAAGATACAGCAAGAACAAAAAAGGTAAAGAAGATGAATCAGAATGGGCAGAGTTGATTCTCAACTCTCAAATCTGAGTATATAATTCAGGTAGACACAGATTGCAAAAGCTGGAAGGGCCACATTTCAGTTTCTATGGAATCAGCCTGGTGCCAGCGAACCCACAGTATTTTAACGCAGACAGCAAACTGTGCATCATGATCAGTGAGCCTGTCTCAGCCAAACAGCTTCAAAGCAATTTATGAGCCTTTCTCTTCATTGTGAAACATTGCTATCTGAGAAATGGCTCTCCCATTCATCTACACAGCAACACAATTCCAAACTACTGAGTGCACATGAAGCGACTGGATTACCCGAGAGAATGTACACCGCTCTGGATCAGATTTAAATTGCAGGTCCTCAAGATGATGATTAGTGAATTTAATATTACTCTCAGTCACTGGTATTCAATTAGTACTATTCAATTAGTACCAATTAGTCCCTATCTATACAGGGATAGACTCATCAGGATGATTGCTGATGAAGGGCTCTGGCCCGAAACATCGTTTCTCCTGCTCCTCGGATGCTGCCTGACCTGCTGTGCTTTTCCAGCAACACACACTCGATTCTGATCTCCATCATCTACAGACCTCACTTTCTCCCTTGTCTATACAGAATGGTTACGGTGGAGGAGGTTGTTTGGTCCATCCTGTCTATACTAGCAAATGACTAGGTGACATTCTCTTGCCTTTACCGCACAATCTAGAACCAATATTCCAGTTAAATAATCATCCAATTGAACATGCCTCCACCATACTTTCCATAATCAAAGTATTTTTCTCGCATCGTATTTCTTTTGCAAAAGTGCCTTACACACCACATATCAGTGGTGTGCCACAAGGATCCTCCCTCCAGTCTGAAAAATATCCATTAGTCAATACTGTTTCCTAGCCCTCAGCCAATTTTGTATCCACATTAGCCTTGTCCTATTTATTCCATGATGTACAACTTTTTTCACAAGTCTGTTGTGTGGTACTATATTGAATGCCTTCTGGAAGTCCATATAGACTACATCAACAACAAAGATATTACAGCTTCAAGAACCCTAATGAGTCAGTTAGGGTTCCTTTATAAATCTGCACTAGCTCCTCCTCATTTAACTCACATTTTTCCTTCCAACTATTCTATCCTCTACATGTGCTCTCTCATTTCAAAACATTTCCCCACCATTTAAGTTAAACGGAACAATCTGGGATTACTGGGCTTATCACAACAATGTTTTTTCAAAATAAAAACAGGGAATTACATTTGCAATTCTCCAGTCCTCAGATATCACTGCTCAGTCTGGGGAAGATTGAAAGATTATTGCCAGTGTTTTTGCAATTTCCACTCACATTGCCCTCAATATCCTTGGGTGAATCTCATCTGACCGTGGTGCGTTATTAACCTTAATTACTGACAGTCGACCTCATACCAGCTCCTCATTAATGTTAATTCCTTCTAATGACGGAGTTTCCTCTTCTATCACCATCTGCTTCGCAGGTAAAGTTGCAAAATATTCATTTAATATCTCGGCCATGCCCCTATCCCTCATGTGCAAACATACATTTTTAGTTCCAAATTGGCCTCATTTATCCTTTTAAAACTCTTTTACTGTTTGTGTCTCTCTAGAAAAGTTTGGAATTCCCTTTGTGGTAGATGCTAGCCTTTTCTAATGAACACTCTTTGCTATTCTTACTTGCTCTGTCACCCACTACTGAGTTCAGCTTGGTTCTCAATCATATGACCGGTGTCAGGTCAAACATAAGACACCTTCTTTATGTTAATCTCCATTTCCTCTTTCATCCAGCTTTCTCCACCATTCCTTTTTGAAGGAATACATCTGAACTGCACCTGAACACTCTTCTTTGAGGGTAGCCCATTGTTCAGCCACAGCTTTCTCCCCCACTGACCATCTATACGGCCCAGCTCCATTCCTGTCCCAGTAAGTTGGCTATTTCCCAGTTCAATACTTTCATGTTGGTTTGCCCTTTGTCTTTTTCCACTGTCTTCCAATACTTTGGTACAATGATCACCGTCCCTTAAATGCTCCCCCACCAACACTTGCAATACTCAGTCTACTTCATTCCCAAGAACCAAGTCTTGATATGTGAACACAGAGGGAGTTAAACTTGAAAACAAGTATTTATATTTCAGACATCAGTTGCTCTAATTACCTCTCCTTAACCCTTCTCTCTAAAAATGTCAAAGATTCTACCGCAGCAGCAACCCTCCAATACATCAATGTAGTAATACTTCAGCAGTAAGGGGCATCATGTGTACTGGTCCTGTTCTCACAAATGTAAAGGTACAGTAGGTAGAAACAAAAGGTACAGGACCCAAACTCCCAAAAAACTGTAATTGCCCAAAATCCAGATGTTTTTCTTATCCAACAGAATTGAGTTGAAACTTTATTGCTGGAACAGCACAGCAGGTCAGGCAGCATCCAGGGAACAGGAGATTCGACGTTTCGGGCACAGGCCCTTCTTCAGGAATGAGCAGAGAGTGTTCAGCAGGAGAAGATAAAAGGTAGGGAGGAGGGACTTGGAGGAGGGGAGTTGGAAATGTGATAGGTGGAAAGAGGTCAAGGTGAGGGTGATAGGTCGGAGTAGGGTGGAGGCGGAGAGGTCAAGAAGAAGACGGTGTTATCCAACAGAACACAGTAATTGGAGGAAAACAATCAGTGCAAACTCTGAAATATTACACATGGCTAAATGGGTGCGTACCATATCCCTGAAATCAATGTCACCATTGTTTGGTGAAGTGTTTCTGGTGCCCACACATTAAATATGGGAATTATAACAAGGAACCAGCCACACCAAGATATACCTGCTGAGTTAATGCAAATATACACTGTGGACTTCAAAAATAAAAAAATGGAACAACCTCACGTCAGTTTAGAAGCTTCAAAGTAAAATGCTCAACACTATCAATTCCTTGCTCTCATTTGGTCTGGCTGAGGAAATACACAGAAAATTCCAAAATCCAGAAAGGCCCCAGCTATGCCTAGCCATGGACACCCCATGGGCCCCAGCTATGCCTGCCTCTTTGTCGGGTACATGGAACAGTCCAACCTCCGCAGCTACACTGGCCCCATCCCCCACCTTTTCCTCTGCTTTTTCGATGACTGTATTGGTGCTACCTCATGCTCCCACGAGGAGCTCGAATAGTTCATCAACTTCACTAACAACTTTCACCCCAACCTCAAATTCACCTGGACCATCTCGGACACCTCCCTCCGCTTCCTGGACCGCTCCATCTCCACTTCTGGCGACCGACTAACCACGGACATCTACTACAAACCCATGGACTCCCACAGCTACCTGGACAACACCGCTTCCCATCCTGCCTCCTGTAAAAACACCATTCCTTATTCCCAATTCCTCCGCCTCTGCTACATTTGTTCCCAGGATGACCAGTTCCACCATAGAAAATCCCAGTTGTTCTCTTTCTTCAAAGACCGCAATTTCCCCTCCCACATGGTCGATGATACACTCCAGGGCATCTCCTCCACTTCGCACACCTCCACCCTTGAACCCCACCCTTCCCAGCGCAACAAGGACTGGGCCCCCCCCTCCCCCGGTCCTCACCTTCCATCCCACCAACCTCCATATACATTGCATCATCCTCCACCACTTCCACAGATACAACAGACCCCACCACTTGGGATATTTTTCCCACCCCACCCCATCAGCGTTTCAGACAGACCATTCCCTCCACAACTCCCTTGTCAGATCCACACTCCACACCAGCCCACACCCCACACCTTCCCCTGCCACTCGCACCTCCCCCCTCACCTCCGTCCAAGGCCCCAACTTCCACCAATGTTATCTACTCTAACTGTTGCACCCGATATGGTCTCCTCTACATCGGGGTGACAAGATGCCAATTTGCGGATCGTTTCAGAGAACATCTCTAGGACACCCGCACCCACCAACCCCACCACCCCGTGGCTGAACACTTCAACTCCCCCTCCCGCTCCACCAAGGACATGCAGGTCCTGGGCCTCCTCCATCGCCAATCCCTAACCACCTGACGCTTGGAGGAAGAACACCTCATCATCCGCCTTGGGACCCTGTAACTACACATGATTAATGTGGATTTCACCAGTTTCCTCATTTCCCCTCCCCCCACCTTATCCCAGTCCCAGGCCTCCAACTCGACACCGCCCTCTTGACCAGTCCATCACTTTACCGGCTCCATCCTCCTCTCCGACATATCACCTTCTCCCTCACCTTCACCTACCTATCGCATTCTTAGCTACCTTCCCCCACCCCCCCCCACAAGCCTCATTCCTGATGAAGGGCTTATGCCCAATATGTCATTTCTCCTGCTCCTCGGATGCTGCCTGACCTGCTGTGCTTTTCCAGCACCACACTCTCGACTCCGATCTCCAGTATTTGCAGCCCTCACTTTCGCCTGGGTGCCAGAGTTTGGACACTGGCCCTGTATTGGCCAACAGTTCTCAGCACAGGAACACTGACCAGTGAGATAGTCTCCAGTGAGATTGGCAACCTCAGCAAACCATAAGATTGAAACTACAAAGCACACACCCCACACCCGGCACCTTCCCCTGCCACTCGCACCTCCCCCCTCACCTCCGTCCAAGGCCCCAACTTCCACCAATGTTATCTACTCTAACCGTTGCACCGATATGGTCTCCTCTACACCACAAAGCACATTTAACCACTGCAATATCCTTCTCATGGAATGGTCTTGCTTGCATTTCTAAAAAAGCACCAAGACTTGGATTATCAGCAGCAGCAGATAACCATTACTTCACTCATGCCTGTAGTACATCAAGTGCAGACACAGTCAGAAACAGTGATTCTTGGAGAAAAACGAGCAGAAATACAATTATTATGATTAATTTGCTGACAATTTCCAGTTGACAGTCCACCACAGAGGCTGTGATTACTACATAAAGACAGTTTTTATTCTTTTAAGCAAAATCACTGGGTTTCCCAGGAAAAGGAGGATGAAAGCAATCAAATCAATCCATCAAAATCTCAGTTAAAGAAAAATCCTGCAAGTCAGACAGCAACGATAAACCAGGCAGAGGATTGTATTCACAAGGAGTAAATGGACATGAGATTATCTAGGAATGTTGCTTGCTTGTGTGGGTGCCAAAGTGCTTTACAAGATCAGGATAACTCTCCTGAGAATATTTATGGGTAAGTTACTCTTACTGAGCCAGAAAATG
The DNA here is from genome assembly GCF_037043375.1 of Chiloscyllium plagiosum. NCBI lineage: Eukaryota > Metazoa > Chordata > Chondrichthyes > Orectolobiformes > Hemiscylliidae > Chiloscyllium > Chiloscyllium plagiosum. The sequence goes on from NW_028270172.1 coordinate 11,571,442, forward strand.
TTTGGCAGGATATTTCAGTGCCTTTCACAGAAACACAGACACAACGTGCACTCAAAATAACACAAACACAACAGGACGACCTACAAAAAGGCAACTGAAAGACAGAAAAATTAATTACTCTATTTTACATTCTTTTCTGGTCAGTCTGAATAATGTTGCTCAAATAAAGACGAAATATTGCCGATACTGGAAATCTGAAACAAACAAGTTCGTTTGTCAGTTCGAGGAGGCCATACTGGATTCAGAACGTGAATTCTCTCTTCACAGATGCCCGTCTTGCTGAGTTTCTCCAGCATTCTTCAGCTTTGTTTTTGAATAATGTTGCTGGTTCTCTCAGAAAAAAAAGCAAAGCTCAGATAGTTACTGGGGAGAAAAGATGACGATCTGCATTGTGCCCTCTGGTGACAAAGGAAGGATACTCCTACTTGCACTCACTTCCTGATGGAGATAAGGTCATGTGACAACAATTTCTTCTGGCTCTGTACTAAAATAGTAGTATTTTTAGACATTAAAGCCCATTGCAGGAAAATTGCTGCAAGTGGAATTTCACATTCAAACACCATCACTTGCCAAATATGCCCTGTTCTCGAAACTCCCCAGTTGGACAATATACAAAGGTATGAAGTATAACACAAACAGAAAACAATGGAATCATGGTGCAAATAAACCACTGGAATTATACTTCCCACATTGTTACTACAAAATACTCATTATAGCTTACAATAGACAATAGGTGCAGGAGCAGGCCATTCTGCCCTTTGAGCCTGCCCCACCATTCAATATGATCATGGCTGATCATCCTTAATCAGTATCCTGTTCCTGCCTTATCTCCATAACCCTTGATTCCACAATCCTTGAGAGCTCTATCCAACTCTTTCTTAAATGAATCCAGAGACTGGGCCTCCACTGCCCTCTGGGGCAGAGCATTCCACACAGCCACCACTTTCTGGGTGAAGAAGTTTCTCCTCATCTCTGTCCTAAATGGTCTACCCCGTATTTTTAAGCTGTGTCCTCTGGTTCGGCACTCACCCATCAGCGGAAACATGTTTCCTGCCTCCAGAGTGCCCAATCCTTTAATAATCTTATATGTCTCAGTCAGATCCCCTGTCAGCCTTCTAAACTCAAGGGTATACAAGCCCAGTCGCTCCAGTCTTTCAGTGTAAGGTAATCCTGCCATTCCAGGAATTGATCTCATGAACCTACGCTGCACTCCCTCAATAGCCAGAATGTCTTTCCTCAAATTTGGAGACCAGAACTGCACACAGTACTCCAGGTGTGGTCTCACCAGGGCCCTGTACAGCTGCAGAAAAACCTCTTTGCTTCTATACTCAATCCCTCTTGTTATGAAGACCAGCATGCTATTAGCCTTCTTCACTACCTGCTGTACCTGCATGCTTACCTTCATTGACTGGTGTACAAGAACACCCAGATCTCTCTGTACTGCCCCTTTACCTAAATTTGTTCCATTTAGGTAAGAATCTGCCTTCCTGTTCTTGCCACCAAAGTGGATAATCACACATTTATCCACATTAAACTGCATCTGCCATGCATCCGTCCACTCACCTAGCCTGTCCAGGTCACCCTGTACTCTCCTAACATCCTCCTCACATTTCACCCTGCCACCCAACTTAGTATCATCAGTAAATTTGCTAATGTTATTGCTAATACCATCTTCAGATGGTGTGTCACCACAATGTACCATCATCTCTCTGACTTGATTTTGTAACTCACTCTCTCTCTCTCAGATAAAGTGGGGGAAGAAACTTTATCTGAGAGAGAGAGAGTGGGTTACAAAGACAAAAAAAAAGTCCAGGCAGCAATTGAATTTCCTGCAAGTAATAAATTGCCATCTTCTTATGCAGTCCATCAAGACGGGGTCTCTCTTCCACTCTGGAGCTATGGATCCTGAGGTGACTGACCAGTCAATGTTTGATTTGCACACCATGTGGTGGGAAGGTGCTGTTTGAAGAGGTAGGCAGGTGGGATATTCAGTTTCTTGCACACTCCTTCTTTCTTAGTCCTCTTCAGTATTAATTCTCCTAGTCTTAATTCCTCCGTCGTCATAATGAAAATAGAAGGAGTTGCCATTGGTGTACTGCCAATTAGAGTACAGATCCAATTTATATCTTGCACCAATTCCCTATAATGCCTTGAACAGCACGGTGCTTAGTGGTTAGCATTATTGCCTCACAGCGCCAGGGACCCAGGTTCAATTCCACCTTTGAGCGACTGTCTGTGTGGAGTTTGCACATTCTCCCCATGTCTGCGTGGGTTTCCTCCGGGTGCTCCACTTTCCTCCCACAGTCCAAAAATGTGCAGGTTGGGTAGATTGGCCATGCTAAATTGCAGACTAGGTGGATTAGCCATGGGAAATGCAGAATAATAGGATTGAGGAGTGAGTCTAGGTGAGTTGCTTTTCATGGGTCAATGTGGACTCGATGGGCCAAATGGCCTGCTTCCACATTGTGGGGATTCAATGATAACAACACAAACACCAGACTGCAGTTGAGAAGAATAAACAATAAAGCCAATGCCAAAGGCGAAAATACATATAGTAAAACCCTCCCTTTTCATTCTGCCCATTTCATGACCTTGATTATTGGAAGCAGCAACATTTAGGGCGACACAGTGGCTCAGTGGTTAGCACTGCTGCCTCACAGCACCAGGGTCCCAAGTTCAATTCTAGCCTTGGGCGACTGTCTGTGTGGAGTTTGCACATTTTCCCCGTGTCTGCGTGGGTTTCCTCCGGGTGCTCCAGTTTCCTCCCACAGTCCAAAACATGTGCAGGTTAGGTAGATTGGCCATGGTAAATTGCCCACAGTGTTAGATGCATTAGTCAGAGGGAAATGGGTCTGGGTGGGTTACTCTTCGGAGGCTCGGTGTGGACTTGTTGGGCCGAAGGGCCTGTTTCCACACTGTAAGTAAGCTAATCTAAAAGCACAATTAGAGAATCATTGGAGGAGAAGGCATTACTGCATGGTTTTCTGTCTCCTGTGGTGGTTTGTCTGTCCAGCCCCTTCAGCCACATACACCGGTATCCAGAGGAGAATAACAAAAAAAAGAGAAGAAACAAACAAAAGATAACCTTGAAAGTACCAGGGAAATGGGTTTAATTGAAGGATGTGCCGTCTGGGTTCATCACAAATCCACACGGGGCTTTTCCAACTCTGCCAGATCGTGGCAGTGGTGCTACAGTTGGCCTGAGGACTTTCGGTGATTCCTGCCGGGTTCCTGTTTCCAATCACCGTCCAGCAAGTTCCGCTGGAAAACACACAGATGTTGACAGGATCAGGCTTAGCTCGGGTGGTCCGATGGTCTAACCAGCCCGTCAACTCTAATCTCTTATGGACACCGACACAGATGAATGATGCTTACTTGGGTGAGGTGCTAAAAGGATACGACCACAAAGGAGAAAATACCTTCAGGGAGGAGGAAAAGCTGAAAAATGTGATGCATGGGGGAAAAAGATAAGCCGTTAACATAACAGAACAGTGCAAATGTTATTTTCCAGTTTGTCACAGAATCCTTCATTCAACACATGGAGAAAAGGACAAAGTGAGAAAGAACAGTAAATGTTGTGGTTCTGTTCGCCGAGCTGGGAATTTGTGTTGCAGATGTTTCGTCCCCTGTCTAGGTGACATCCTCAGTGCTTGGGAGCCTCCTGTGAAGCGCTTCTGTGATGTTTCCTCCGGCATTTATAGTGATTTGTACCTGCCGCTTCCGGTTGTCAGTTCCAGCTGTCCGCTGCAGTGGTCGGTATATTGGGTCCAGGTCGATGTGCTTATTGATTGAATCTGTGGATGAGAGCCATGCCTCTAGGAATTCCCTGGCTGTTCTCTGTCTGGCTTGTCCTATAATAGTAGTGTTGTCCAGTCGAACTCATGTTGCTTGTCATGAGAGTGTGTGGCTACTAAGGAAAGCTGGTCGTGTCATTTCGTGGCTAGTTGGTGTTCATGGATGCGGATCGTTAGCTCCAATAACCATTGAAAGCACTAGCTTTCGGAGCGCCGCTTCATCATCAGATGGTTGCCCTGAAGGAGAAGCAGCGCTCCGAAAGCTAGTGTTCCCAAAAAAATCTGTTGGACGATAACCTGGTGTTGTGCGTTTTTTAACTATAGCATTCTAGATCACAGCTCTGGGGACACCAGTTAAACTCCTTGTCAACGTGCCCTTTAGCTCTGCTAGCATCAAGCATCTAAACCCCAGTCCCATTTTCTTCAGATTTTCATCACATTCTGTTCAGTATTAGGAGCTTACTTCCTCACACATCCTTAACTTAAGGATTCTTGCAGTCAATTCTTGGGCTGACAATTGATTTGTGTACATATGCACATGGTATATAAATAAAATTGCTTTCTTCTGTTGGAGAGTTTCCACAAATGCTTACCTGTGTTAGGTACAAGACACTGTTGAAGAATGTCTCTCAGGTGACTATCAGTGTCTAACAGTCTGTGGTTAGGCAGGATAGAGAGATGAGATGCACCATAAACTGCATCCGGGCTGGCAGCGTAAGCAGGGAGCCTTTCACCAACTTGTTGCCCATTTACCTAGGGAAGAATGAGTGTTCACACCACTTGAGTAATGCAGTAACTGGAATTTCTCAGCTGCAAGCTTCATCTTAAATAAATGACACAAGCAAACACTCCTCTACGCGGTGGCGGGTGGTCACGAAGTGAGCTCACTACACAGATGACAGATTACTTTTTACAAAGCCTTTCAGTTAAAAGGCAGAAAACCGAGGTACTTGAAAGGGCATTAAAGCACAGATTGAAACAATTGCTCACTCACACCAAACATTATCCGAGAGGGCTCAAGCCTGTTCACAATCCTAGAACTCCCTCCCTAATGGCATCGTGGGTGTAACTATACCAAATGGACCGCTGCAACTCAACCCCACCTACTCCAAGGGAGCCAGCGTTTAACCCACAGGTTAGAACACTATTACATGTACGTTGCGGCTGAAATCCTTTTAAAATGGAGCAGTCAACCAAAAATGCAGGGACAGAACAGCTCTGAAGTTGCCTGCGCTTTATAAAACAGTCCTTAAGCTGATAGGTGGTGATACTTTGGCCTTTACTGAAAGCTAGGAGGAAATGAGGACTACAGATGCTGGACAGTCAAAGTTGAAAAGTGTGGCGCTGGAAAAGCACAGCAGGTCAGGCAGCATCCGAGGAACAGGAGAGTCAACATTCCGGACATTCCTAATGAAGGGCTTATGCCTGAAACGTCGATTTTCCTGCTCCTCGGATACTGCCTGACCTGCTGTGCTTTCCTAGCACCACACTTTTCGACTTTAATGAAAGCTCTCTATCTGGTTTTCCACTGACTGATCTTCAAACTTGCCACTGTGGCAGTGTAACTGTTAGTTAATCACCCAGTCTCCTCCATACTCCTGCATTTCTGACACTTGCCTTTGACGACCTCACCATTCTCCGGTCTCTTCACCCCCTGTAAAAATTATCATCCATCATTGTCTGGGCCCCACCTCACAGATATTCATCCTCACAGTATCCTTCCTCAGCCTCCGCACTGAGTAGTGCTTCGGTCTCAGCTGTTTCAAACTACATACAGCTGCCGCTAACACCTCACCCTCTTAGTTCACCCCTCATTGGCCCTCTCAAATCTCATCTCCATATAAATTCCTATACTCATGGCCAAATCCACAAAGTGTCATCTTCGGCAGCCACTCTGCTGTCACCAGATTGGATGCTGGAAATATCACACCATCAGCACCGTGCCTCCTAACCACTGACCAGGCTCTGTACATCCACCTTCTTGTCTCCCTGAATGAATGGTACAGCATGTTTGTTTTCTTTGGGATGCAGGGCCTATGCTAAGTCCTATGCTACTGATTGGTCATCAAACAAGATTAAATTCCAAGTTTGAGATTTTTTAATGTTTGCACTTAACAGTCTTTGCATTTCTATCCACTTGGGTGAATGGGCACAAAGTTTCAGGCTGGTAAGTAGAGTCATAGAGATATACAGCATGGAAACAGACCATTCGGTCCAACTCATGCATGCTGACCAGATATCCTAAATTAATCTAGTCCCATTTGCCAGTATTTGGCCCATATACCTTTAAACCCTTCCTATTCGTATACCCATCCAGATGCCTTTTAAATGTTGTAATTGTACCAGCCTCCACCACTTTCTCTGGCAGCTCATTCCATACACGTACCACCCTCTGGGTGAAAAGTAGTTGCGCCTAAGATCCTTTTTAAATCTTTCCCCTCTCACTTTAAATCTATACCCTGTAGTTTTGGAGTCTCCCTTGTCTATTTATCTATTCATGCCCCTCATGATTTTATAAACCTCTATAAGATCACCCCTCAGCCTCTGACGCACCAGGGAAAATAGCCACAGTCTATTCAGGCTCTTCCTATAGCTCAAACTCTGTAAACCCCCGGCAACATCCATGTAAATCTTTTCTGAACTCTTTTAACTTTCACAACATCTTGGAATAGAGGGCGAGCAGAATTGTATTCAATATTCCAAAAGTGGTCTAACCGATGTCCTGTACAGCTGCAACATGATCTCCCAACTCCTACACTCAATGCACTGACCAATAAAGGAAAGCATACCAAATGGATTCTTCACTATCCTATCAACCTGCGACTCCACTTTCAGGAAAGTATAAGCCTGCAGTCCAAGATCTCTTCATTCAGCAACACGCACTAGGACCTTACCAAGTGTAGAAGTCCTGCCCTGATTTGCCTTTCCAAAATGCAGTACCTCATATTTATCTAAATTAAACTCCACCTGCCACTCCTCAGGCCCATCTGATTAAGATCTCATTGTACTCTGAGGTAGCCTTCTTAGTTGTCCACTACACCTCCAATTTTGGTGTCATCTGCAAACTTAGAGTCATACAGTCATAGAGATGTACAGCACGGAAACAGACCCTTCGGTCCAACCCCTCCATGCCGACCAGAGATCCTAACCCAATCTAGCCCCATCTGCCAGCATCCGGCCCATATCCCTCAAAACCCTTCCTATTCATATACCCATCCAAATGTCTCTTAAATGTTGCAATTGTACCAGTCTCCACCATTTCCTCTGGCAGCTCATTCCATACATGTACCACCCTCTGTGTGAAAAGGTTGCCCCGTAGGTTTCTTTTATATCTTTCCCCTCTCACCCTAAACCTATGCCCCCTAGTTCTGGACTCCTCGACCCTAGGAAAAAGACTTTGTCTATTTATCCTATCCATGCCCCTCATAATTTTGCAAACCTCTATAAGGTCACCCCTCAGCCTCCGATGCTCCAATAACCATTGAAAAAGAGGAGATCTGCACTTCCTACAAGTTGTTACCTTCAACTCAAAGTCAAAGTAGCATCCAGTGCAAGACCCAATCCAGTTTGCTTGCATTTCTTTGACACCATACCAATCAGGAAGGTCTTCCAGTGCATCCAGCAAGGACTGTAAACAGGAGAAAATTAGGAGTTAAATCAGAGAATCGTAGAATCTCCACAGTGTAGAAGCAAGCCATTGACTCATCGAGTCCAATCTCCCACCACCCAACCCTACCTATAACCCCGATTTACCCATGGCCAATCCACCTAACCTGCACTTCTTTGGACAGTGGGAGGAAACCAGAGCACTCAGCGAAAACCTGTGAGAGGGTGGAATCGAACCCAGGCTCCTGGCGCTGTGAGGCAGCAGTGCTGACCACTGAGCCACGGTGCTGCTCCATTCAAATCATTCACACTGACACAATTAAAACACTTCCATCCAGCAATCAGTCCTTGCATGTGTACACTGTCAGGGAGGATGCTCACAGCACCTGAAACTATTTCAGATTTGAATGACTAATTAAGTAACCAAGCTGCTCTGCTTGGTCAATTGTTAATGAATAAACTCAAACAGAGATTAAATAGAAACTATCAGCCCACACACATGTACAAAAAAATCAAATCACTGAATCTGTTGTCAAGGCAGCCCAGGAGAAGCCTGCAATGGCCTGAACCAAATCAATTCCATATCTCTTTGATACCTTTCATTATTAGATGCAGTAGTGTCCCTATCTCTGGGCCAGGAGGCCTGGGTTCATGTCCCAGAGGGTGTCATGACATCTCTGAGCAGGTTCATTTGAAAATATCTAACTACCTATTCAATTTCTTTCAGACATCAACCCAGGTACTCAATTATTAAAATGTAAATGCAGATAACTGTCAAGTGTGTACCTGATAGAGATCAGGGGAGCCTGAATTTGCTGGAAGTTTATGCTGTAGTAATGGTGCATCAATGGCACTTATTGTTGTGCTACGGAAGTTTGAGGCAATTCAGGAACAAGTGATTATGCCAGTGTGTATGCAATGCTGGCATATACTAGATTTTTCTGAATCACAGAGGAGGCCACTCAGCCCATCATTTCCATGATGATTTGCCATTGGGTAACTTACCCAGTAAAAATCCTCCCATTGTTCTCTTAGGGATTCTTCCTGTTCAGATAGAAATCCAAATCCCTCTTGAATGTTTGCTTCCATCACACTCTCTGGCAGGGCATTCCATGGAAGAGTTTTGTTCATGTTATTTCCTTAAATGTGTGCCTTCTGATTCTCCACCCTTCCACTGAATGTTCTCCCCATCTGTGCTGCTTTCTTGCAGTCCCCATGCCAAAAACACTCAGCAGTTTATTATCACAGCTCCGTCCAATGCACCCACTAAAACGAACAATGTGATTATCAGAGCCACTGAGATCATGCCAGAATGATGCCGAAGAGCTCAAGAATCAGCAGGTATTGACTCACTTCAACTTGACCTGCTCCCCAGCACTCAATCCAATCCAACCTCAAGCCTCAATTAACTAACACAATAAGTATTTTAACAGCCAGATGTGTTTTGATATTTCCTCCAGCATGATTCAAAATGTCAACTATTGGAAATGTACGGTACAATGACCTTTTCATTATTTGCACGCAGGTGACAGCAATCATTAACCCAAGCTAGAGAGGGTTACAAATATCCTTTCACAAGAAAGCAGTGTGGTAACAATAAACAACAGAGCTAACTTGTCAGAACTATGACCTTCATTAACTCTTTTAAAAAAAAGACGTTATTTGCTCTTTGCTGAATTCAACAAAATCAGTTCACTCTGAATTCCACAATCTGAAACAAGAACAGAAAGAAAGTGCTGGGAAATGTGGTTGCATTTCCCAAAGCAGAGACCAAAACAGAGTTAACATTAACAGAGGAGGTAATAAGCAAGTTAGACAAAGGGAGAGCTAGTGGATGTATCTATATGGACTTCCAGAATGCCTGTGACAAGATGCTGCACAGAGGCTGCTAAATAAGATAAGAGCCTATGGTGTTAGGGGGAAGGTAGAGAGGATTGGCTGACTGGGAGAAGGCAGGGAGCAGGGGTAAAAGGGTATTTTTCAGTATGGCAGCCAGTGATGAGTGGAGTTCCACAGGGGTCGTTGGCGGGTGGTGGCAGTGGTGGCGGATCTGATTACAATTCCCAGATTTCCTGGAAGGCCTGTATACAATGGAAGCGGAGAGACAGCCAAAGTGAAGGCACCCTTCAGAACTGAGAGGAGGAATTTCTTCAGCCTGAGGAGGGTGAAGCTGTAGAATTCACTGCCACAGAAGGCTATGATGCCAAGTCATTGAGTGTATTTAAGACAAAAATAGTTAGGTTCTCAGTCAGTAACAGGTTATGGGGAGAAGGCAGGAAAACTGGGTTTCTTGGAGAAATATATTAACCACGATTGAACGGTGGAGTAAAATCAATGGGCCAAATGGACTAATTCTGCTCCTTGATCTTATGCTGTTATGGTCTCCTTCTGTAAATGAAAAAAAGTCCATTTAAAAAATACTTCAGCAATTATCTCATCAGATAACGTCTTTCGTCATTTAGGTTAAATCATGTCTTTCTTTGAAATGCTGCTTTGAAATTGACTTTCTGACCTTTGCTAGACAAAACAAGAAACATTTACAGAGACATCAGACTGACTGGAAGTGAAACCAACTTCCCTGGAGCACAGGAGACTCTTTGCCATGTTCAATCTGTGCATTGTAATTCAAACGTTCACAATTGTAGCGGTTCGGTTTGAATGTTAAAGAATATTCGAGAGACAGTATATCAAAGTTGCATTACTAACCACAACTTTATGCAGTGATTCTAATTACCATTTTCTTTCCCCAGTCGCACAAATTGAAATCTACGCAGCAGGTATAATATTTGTTGCCAAGTTCAAGGTGATATCATTCAAGTAATACAGGATGACATAGAGGTGATGCATGGAAAATCTCCACTCCCCCATCTTCAACACATACACCCACAATTAATTACAACATTTTAGTTTAACAATGTGGTGCTTCTTGAAGCAGGCAGTCCAGTCACACATATTTAAGAGGTCAATTACAAATGAAATGAGACCGATTCATCAATATCTAGCAGATCGAGCACTGGGAGCGTGGGTGCAGTAATTATCATACAACGCTACACACGAAGCAGCTGTCAACTTGTACAGCTAAATTGCTCATCACCCTCCAAAAGCTTGTTGAAAACCAACACAAATAAAAAAGAAACTCTTCATTTGTAATTCTAATGGTTCACACATATTTTCATTATTGCTTACAAAGCCAACATTTAGTATTCAGAATATCAAATTTACATTTTATGTATGATAACAAAAACAGCTTTTATGCCTTCAATCCAGTATTTCTGCACCAGTGTTTACAGTGCAGCATCCTCCACCTCAGGAGATAACCAGGCTGAATTTCTGGGCTTTAGTTTTTTACCAAGTGTGATCATGGCCCCTGCTACACTTCTCACCTTCATTGTGTCAATGCAGCCTTTGGCCATCTTAGGAAGCAAATCTGATGACAAGGACCTCAAGGTGAGAGCCAAGCTGACGGTCTAGAGGACAGTGCTTTTTCCAGCCATCCAGCGAGATGGACAATGGACATCAAGCACCTCATGTCTCTGGAGAAATATCACCAGTGATGTCTCCATCAAATCCTGCAAATTCACTGTATGGGTAGCTGCTCCAATACTGAGGCACAGGCCAGGAGAAATCAGCTTCATTGCACAGGCCACAGTGTCTGCATGCCGATACAAGTCCCCCGAAACAAATTCTCTGTTTGGAACGTCACTGTGGAAAGCGGTTCTGAAGCTTCTGCTCCTAAGTCACATGGTCTTAATTATCCACATTTAAGGCTGCTAAAACCTGCTCGCATCTCCCCTCTCTGTATGTTAATTTCTTCTAATATTTACAGTCCTCTACCCTGATGTCTATACCTGCATTATTCTTATCCATTATGACGACTGATAGAGTATTCACTGAGGTCTGGAAATCTGAAACAGGCACAGAGAATGCTGGAGAAACTCAGCATATCTGGTAGCATCTGAAGAAAGATAGAAAGTTAATGTTTTGACTTCTGAATGACTCTTCTTCAGAACGCTGCTCATTGAAGATGTTGATCCAGACTTGAAACGTTAACACTATTTCCTTTCATAAGTGAACTACTCTTTTTGAATTGGTGACACTCGTATGGCATAAGAGACATTACAGCCGACTCACGCACAGTAAACGTCCACAACTGCAATGTGTTAACAACCAGGTAATCATCCTCTTGGTTTTGATTAAGAGATAAATATAGGCAGAACATGCCTTGGTCTTCTTTGACAAATACAGTGAGATCTTTTATGCTTACCTGAGGTGGGAGACAAGGCCTCAGATCAACAGTAGTGTAGCACTCATTCAGTACCATACTGGAGTGGTAGCCTAGACTGTGCTTGGGTTCACAAAGTGGGACTTGGATCCAGAACTGACTGACCTCGAGCCATTGTGTTACCAGCTGAGTCACGGATGCAATGCAAGAACCTCAGTCACCACAAAAGTCAGATATTTAATGCAGGCACACTTTCGATGTTTGTATGAACACCAATTCTCACATATAGCCTGAATTCAGATCATTTACACAAAACTGAACTTGCTCAAACCAGTTGACAAATCACACCTGATTATCAATTTTTATTCAGATTACAAGAAGCATTTCTTTATTAATTTACAGAAAAACATTAATTTAAGTGAATGGTGGTATTACTCGATAAGATGACAATGTGGAATACTTGGGAGTGCTGTTGGGTTTGGAGTTCCTGCTCTCTAATGGCGTTAGAACATCTTGCTCGCTACTCACCTTTGCATAGTTTGTCGTCTTAATGAACCACTGCTTGAGGTACCTCTGCTCAACTTTAGCCCCAGAACGCCAAGAGCAGCCATTCTCATCCACTTGCTCATCTGCTAACACCGTCTGATCCACTGGATCCCAGTTCACCAGTCCCTGAAGAAAGTGGGAAGTACACTATAATCAGACACTATTGTAAAATGTGGAATAAGGTTAATAGCTCGCAAAACTGAATCTGTCACCCACACAGAGTTCTCAAGGCATCACCCGCAAAGTAAAAGTGGATTGCTTCCTTAGTAAAAGTTTAACGGTAGGCGAAGTAAAAGATAAAACATGTAGACCGATTAACTGAGGTTTGAGAATTTGTTGAAATGGTGGTTCCTCTGACACATTACTAGTCTCCTTTCATTTTCTTACACATTCTGCCAAGGCCAACCCGAGTTCACAAAGACCACCAGACAAGTCTGATCAGAAGCTATTTACAGAGATAACCTGGAAGGTGAGAAAATAAGTTACCAAGAAGAGGTATATAGAGGTTGCAAAGAGATATCATTGTCAACAGGAGTAGTTCCACAAGACTGGAGTATAGCAAATGTTGTTCCCTTGTTCAAGAAGGGGAATTGGGGCAACCCTGGTAATTATAGGCCAGTGAGCCATACTTTGGTTGTGGGTAAGGTACTGGAAAAGGTTATAAGAGATAGGATTTATAATCATCTGGAAAGGAATTATTTGATTGGGGTAATCAACATGGTTTTGTGAAGGGTAGGTCATGCCTCACTAACTTTACTGAGTTCTTTGAGAAGGTGACAAAACAGGTGGATGAAGGTAAAGTAGTTGATGGGGATGATATAGACTTCAGTAAGACATTTGATTAGGTTCCACACAGTGGACTATTGTACGAAATACAGATTTTTGGGATTGAAGGTGATTTAGCAGTTTGGATCAGAAATTGGCTAGCTGAAAGAAGACAGAGGGTGGTGGTTGATGGGAAATGTTTATCCTGGAGCTCAGTTACCAGTGGTGTGCCGCAAGGATCTGTTTTGGGACCACTGCTGTTTGTCATTTTTATAAATGATCTGGATGTGGAAGGATGGGTTAGTAAATTTGGGGATGACACTAAGGTAGGCAGAGTTGTGAATAGTGCTGAAGGATGTTGTGGGTTACAGAGGGAATAGATAAGATGCAGAGCTGGGCTGAGAAGTGGCAAATGGAGTTTAATGCGGAAAAAGTGAGGTGGTTCACTTCAGAAGAGGTAACAGGAATGCAGAGTACTGGGTTAATGATAAAATTCTTGGCAGTGTAGATGAACAGAGAGATCTCTGTGCCCAGGTGCATAAATCCCTGAAAGTTGCCACCCATGTTGACAGGATTGTTAAGAAGGCATATGGTGTATTGGCATTTATTGGTAGGGGGACTGAGTTTCGGAGCCACGTGGTCATGCTTCAGCTGTACAAGACACTGGTAAGGCTGCACCTGGAGTATTGCTTACAGTTCTGGTCACCGCACTATAGGAAGGATGTGAAAGCTTTGGAAAGGGCTCAGAGGAGGTTTACCAGGAAGTTGCCTGGTATGGAAGCAAGGTCTTATGAGGAAAGGCTGAGGGAACGGAGACTGTTTTTGTTGGAGAGAAGAACGTTGAGTGTGACTTAATCGAGACGTATAAGAATCAGAGGATTAGATAAGGTGGACAGTGGGAGCCTTTTTCCTCGGATGGTGATGGCTAACAAGAGAGGACATAGCTTTAAATTGAGGGGTAATAGACTTAGGACAGATATTGGGAGTAGATTCTTTACTCAGAGTAGTAGGGGCTTGGAACGGCCTGCCTGCAACAGTATTTGGCTTGCCGAAGTTAAGAGCATTTAAAAGGCCATTGGACATACATATGGATAACAATGGAACGGTGTAGGTTAGATGGGCATCAGATTAACTTCACAAATCGGCGCAACATCGAGAGGTGAAGGATCTGTCCTGCGCTGTAACATTGTGTTCTATGGATAGGTCATGTTGTAAAGCCAAAAATAAAACTGGCAGTTGACCTCGCGTGCTTCAGACAGAGACTGAGATCGCAGACTCTGGATGGATCTGAAAGCCGTGATTTCTGATTCACAGAACACTAGTTTGCAGATAAAGCAAGTGATCAGCAAGGCAAATAAAATAATGGGGTTTATTGCAAGAGGAATGGGATTGCCATGGAGAATGCATCAATGAATCATGATTGACAGTTAACTGCCACATTTTGGTTAAAAACTTTAAACTAGGCAGAATGACTGATTGGGCAGACCATTCCCCTTAGAAATGAATTGGCAAATGTCTTGTCAAAAATGTGTTTTCTTTGAAAGCAATATGCTGAAGTTCTGTCACACCAAATACTAGCTCAATATTACCTATAGCTACCTAAACATTGTATTCATCAATCATAATGTCTCTCTTTCAGACATTTAACTCTTGTGCATTGCTCACGTGTCAGGTTAATTCTGTCTGGCTTTGCATTCCAATAAAATTTCATGTGATATTATTACCCACGATATTTCCATACACTAAAACACAGAATTATCTCTGAACAGCCATTAGGAAATAACCCCAAAAGGATGACAACACTGGGAAATACATTCTCTATTCTATTAAAAGAAGTAAGACACAGGGGTCAAATGCATTTACAACAATGATTATCACATGGTCTATACCATTCACATCTCTATACAATGTTTGCTATGTAACTCTCCTTAATATCTGGTGTGCATACACATTGTTTGTCACACTTGCCAAAGTTTCACAACACTTAATAATCTTGAGTGACTGTAACTCACTTCCTTTTGGTAAGCCAAGCCAGCTGCATGCAGTTTGAGAAACAAGGACTGGGTCCATTTGTAATAGTCAGGATGACAGGTGGCCACCTCCTGTAGGGGAAAGTAAAGAGCAGCTTGAAACACAAACTAGAAGCACATTTTGCATTTTACTGGCATAATTTAACCACATTTAACCATCGCCCAGCAGTGGAAATGACCGGGGAAGCACTGGGCTTGTGGGGAATACCCACCAATTTGACTTACTCCTTCTGCGTAATTTTCCTGGTTTAAGTTAATACCCAACGCCCTTTCAAACGTTACTGTTGAATCTACTCACCAACAGTCTTGCAGGCAGTGCATTGTATATCATTATTACTGGCAATATAAAATAATTTCCTTCCATCACTCCTCAGCCTTTTCTTGCCAATTATCATTCCTTTTAATCCAGTGGCTATTGACCCACCTGCCAGTTAAACAGTCCGCCTTATCAACTTGACTAAAGCACTCCCTAATTTTGTGCATGTATTAAATCTGCCCCGATTTGCCTCTGCTCTAAAGGAGAACAATCCAAGCTGTTCTGGTGCCACCATGTAACTGATGTCCCTGTCATCCTGCAGTACTTGTGGCAAAAGCTCACAGGACCTTCAGCAAGACTTTCACATCTGTCTAAAAGAGCAATGCCCCACAATTAAATTTAGTTGAGAGAAGTACTCCATGAACATATATCAATTAATTTCTACACCTCAACTTACAAAGATGATGCACCCCTTTAAAACTGCACCATTTAGTGTGAGATCACACTTTACTCACTAAACCGCATCTGCCATGTGTCTGCCTAACTCACCAGTCTACCTCCTCGTGAGGTCTGCTACTATCTTCCTCCCTGCTTTGACAACCTTGAAGAATTTCAAATCAAGGGAAGCTCTCAGAAATGTCTCATCTATGATATCCAAAGTCTAGCTACAGTGCTATAAAGGCACAAAATAACTCACGTGCTATTTAAGAAAGCAAGGGAAATTATAACTGGTATCTGGGCTAAGAGTCATCTTTCAACCAACATCATCAAGCCTGGTGGTTTGGTCATTATCATTATTATTGCAGGACTTCAAAATTTTGTCAAAATTGGCTGACTTCAAAAGTGCCTCATTACTGACGAGGTTTGGTTTGTACAGTGGCTGTGAACAGTGATATATAAATCTAAAGTATTTCATTCCATCACCATGAGAAACATAATAGTGGCCCTAATACTAACTCTGAGGAACAGGACTTCACACTGCCTGTCTGTCGAATAAACCATACTCATAACTATTAGTTACAACTGATAGGAGATACATGCTGAAAATTAAAGCCCTCTTCTCAATGAGCTATACTAAAATTATAATTGTTTAGGTAATTGCAAAAAGTGTCAAATTGTTTCTCTTTATCACTGCATCTTGAACAAAGGGGATTTTCACAAGGTTCCTTAAGTAAACTAAAATAACTTGCTTAAAACACAAGTTTGCTTGTTCTTTGAGGATGTTACTAGACAAGTTGATGAGGGTCGAGCGGTGGATGTTGTGTATATGGAGTTCAGTAAGGCATTTGAAAAGGTTCCCCATGGTAGGCTTGTTCAGAAGGTCGGGAGGAATGGGATACAGGGAAATTTAGCTGTCTGGATACAGAATTGGCTGGTCGACAGAAGACAGCAAGTGATAGTGGAAGGAAAATATTCTGCCTGCAAGTCAGTGGTGAGTGGTGTGCCACAGGGCTCTGTGCTTGGGCCTCTACTCTTTGTAAATTTTATTAATGACTTGGATGAGGAGATTGAAGGATGGGTTAGCAAGTTTGCAGATAACAGAAAGGTTGGAGGTGTCATTGACAGTATAGAGGACTGTTGTAGGCTGCAGCGGGACATTGACAGGATGCAGAGATGGGCTGAGAGGTGGCAGATGGAATTCAACCTGGATAAATGCGAGGTGATGCACTTTGGAAGGTCGAACTTGAAAGTTGAGTACAGGATTAAAGACAGGATTCTTGGCAGTGTGGAGGAACAGAGGGATCTTGGTGTGCAGGTACATAGATCCCTTAAAATTGCCACCCAGGTGGACAGGGTTGTTAAAGAAAGCATATGGTGTTTTGGCTTTCATTAACAGGGGGATTGAGTTTAAGAGCTGTGAGATCTTGTTGCAGCTCTATAAAACTTTGGTTAGACCGCACTTGGAATACTATGTCCAGTTCTGGTCGCCCTATTATAGGAAAGGTGTGAATGCTTTGGAGAGGGTTCAGAGGAGGTTTACCAGGATGCTGCCTGGATTGAAGAGAGGTTGACTGAGCTCGGACTTTTTTCATTGGAAAAAAGGGAGAGAGGGGACCTAATTGAGGTGCACAAGATAATGAGAGGCATTGATAGAGTTGATAGCCAGAAACTTTATCCCAGGGCAGAAATTGTTAACACGAGGGGTCATAGTTTTAAGCTGTTTGGCAGAAAGTATAGAGGGGATGTCAGAGGTGGGTTCTTTACGCAGAGAGTTGAGAGAGCATGGAATGCGTTGCCAGCAGCAGTTGTGGAAGCGAGGTAATTGGGGATATTTAAGAGACTGTTGGACATGCATATAGTCACAGAAATTTGAGAGTTCGTACATTAGGTTTACCTCACATGAGGATCAATGGTCGGCACATCGTGGGCTGAAGGGCCTGTTCTGTGCTGTATTGTTCTATGTTCAAGCTGGCAATCCAATATGCTGCTATTCAGGACTAAACTAGATCCGCTTAATCCCAAACCCATCCACACACAGTCTCTGCAGAGTAACATCAAGAGGGGAAAAAGTGACAGAAATACCCTATTGATCAAGAGTGCAAACTAAAGGGGCGGAATGGTTTTCAAACAGTTCTTCAGTTTTTTTTTCTCAACAAGATCACTTTGCTGTCAATTGCAGAATGATGGAAGAGCCTCAGTTCAGTGTAGAGGTCAGTCAGATCCAGGTCTCATGACTGAGTTAACCTTTCAGTTTTCAAAGCTCAGGAGGAGATCAGAGATATTGATTCTTGAAGCTTTCTCCAATTCTCAGGAAATACTTCACTGAGTGTTTTCTTCAGCTGGTTTTCTTCAAAGGATTACATTGTTATTCAGAGAGAATAGGGAAATCATTTCCTTCTTTGCAGCTTACTGTAACTGCCCACAACTGCCAAGTCTACGGCAAAATATACATACCAACAGTCCAGAGGCTGTTGCTAAATAACAGTCACACTAGGCTTCTTCCAAATTTCAGTCTATTTGACTAGCAATTAAAATGTTTGAACAATTTATCTCCCTCAGAACATTTCACCTCCCCCCCCGAAGAATTCATTCAATCTGACAGACCTTACTTCCCCTTTAACAAGTCTGCATTAGTAGTCATTAATTCATTCAAAACAAAAAATCCTGGAGATCACAGCGGGTCAGGCAGCATCAATGGAGAGAGAGCAGGCTAACGTTTAGAGTCTAGATGACACGTCTTCATCAGAGCTGATG
The DNA here is from genome assembly GCF_037043375.1 of Chiloscyllium plagiosum. NCBI lineage: Eukaryota > Metazoa > Chordata > Chondrichthyes > Orectolobiformes > Hemiscylliidae > Chiloscyllium > Chiloscyllium plagiosum. Next base: position 11,589,856 of record NW_028270172.1, read on the forward strand.
TGACTTTAGCTTGCTTTCTCTCCATGGATGATGCCTTACCTGCTGTGATCTCCAGCATTTTGTTTTCAGTATAGATTCCAGCATCTGCAGTAATTACTAACTATATTAACTAACTCAAGTTCCTTGAAGGGAATACTAATTTGTTTCTGAATTAAAGGACTCTGGATCTTTCCCCATCACTGAATTCAGACTAACTGGGGCAGTCTGCTGGAATGAATCCTTGACCGTATTGTTTTTACCCTTTGGGTGCAAGACACATTGTAAACACCTCTTCTTACTTTTAATGAAAATATCTAATCAAATCTCTTTATCCATTATCCTTCAGCATTGGCAGTGAAAACAGATGTAAAATATTCATTCTATACCTCACCCAAGTTCTTGATCTTCCCAGCATTCCCTTTGTTGAACCTAAACTGCCTTACCCATCACTGGAAATAAAGTTCATAAAATGTCAGTGTTTTCATAACTGGAATTAAAGTTAGCAAGATGATGCATCCAATGCTTCACCTGTGCAGGCTAATTGCTAGAACGGTAACATGATGAAATACTATCAACTCTTTGAGTCTTTGAGAATATTGCGTTGGCGGCACAGTGGCTAGAGACCTGGGTTCAATTCCCGTCTCAGGCGACTGACTGTGTGGAGTTTGCACATTCTCCCCGTGTCTGCATGGGTTTCCTCCGGGTGCTCCTGTTTCCTCCCACAGTCCAAAAATGTGCAGGTTAGGTGAATTGGTCATGCTAAATTGCCCGTAGTGTTAGATGAAGGGGTTAATGTGGGGGAGTGGGTCTGGGTGGGTTGCGCATCGGTGGGTTGGTGTGGACTTGTTGGGCTGAAGAGCCTGTTTCCACACTGTAAGTAATCTAATTCTAATTAAAATTTACTTCCATTTCGATTTGGTTTTACTTTACTGAAAAGGTACTCCACCCACATAACACTCACTCCACTTCAGAGTGCATGTAGGCAAAATCTATTAGACAGGTTCCAAACTTCACCACACTCCATTCCCAGAATTCAGTCCTTTATGTTTTTTTTAATAATGGCAGCATAAATTAATGAGTCAACAGGACCACATTTTATCAGAATTGAAATGATAATAAGTTAGTCTTGGTCTGCATTAATTGTGCATCCGTGGCAAATTTGAAGTTTAAGTGACCGTAGGGAGAGATCAGATGGCTCAAATGAGACACAAATCATGCCAAAATAAAGGCCTGTGGAATGAGAAGCACACTTGACTCTGACAGGCACTGCCAGGACTGCACTATGTGCCAGGCCTGATCCATTACATTGTCATTAGAAAATCAAGAAGTCATTAACAATGAATGTACAGCAGTTATTTCTTGATCCACTTTTCGCCAGGACATTTTTGCCATTAACAGCCTTACAACATAACCCACAAATCCAGATTCAGGGAAAGGGCTGAAGCTGAGGTTAAATGCACAATGTAGTGTAACATTGAGCCACTAGCTTGGAGATTAGCAGGTTTGGACTCACATATATGTCCCAAAGCAGTGGAATCAATGTTGATTCAGATGGATACCTTTTGGCCCTCATCTAACAACTAAATGCAACCTTTTAAATGAAAATAGTAAAGACAGGTAATAGGTATTAGTACTTCCACTTTCAATGGCAACCATCACAACCTCCAGACATTTCCACTTGTTTCACAGCCAATGAAGCAGGCTTGAAGAAGCACAGAGTCTATTGCTATGCAGGAAACATAGAAATCAAAGGTGCACTACAAGCTTCCACATACAGCAATGTCAGACTAAAGAAGCTTTTTCTTTAGTAATGTTAGTTTAGGGATAAATATTGATCAGGACACTAGGGATAGTGCACCATAACTCCAACTGGGATTTTATGTTCTGCACTGGATTTAAACTCGTCTAACATCAAGATGATGCATACTACCTACTGACACAAGCTGACATGAGTACATTATTTGATTAGGATTACAAAAGCATTGGTTTCAAAAGCATTGGATTAACTTCAACCTCATCCCTTCCATGTTGTGTACATTCTCATGTGAAAGTTGAGCTTTTGAGACCAAATATTTAAGCAAACATTACGTAGTCGACCTTTATACAAACATTACTTCCGAAGAGTTGAAATCCATGCTGGGTCTTTGGAATTGCCAATAACGATACTATTGCTGGCCAAAGCACTGAATTCTGCTGGAAGAGCTGTCCCAAGTTGTCCACCTGAATTTCAGAACTTCATCTGACAAAGGAACAGTGCTTAAAAAGCTTGTGATTTTAAATAAATCTGTTGGACGATAACCTGGTGTCATGTGACTTCTGACTTTGTCCACCCCAGCCCAACACTGGCACCCCCATATTCTGAATTTCTGGGGTTTACGTTGAACACTACAGTAAAGAAACAGGTCATTCAGCCCAGAAATAATTAATTGTGAAGGCAACTCACCCCAGTATCCTCAATAACCTACACCCAAAAACTAGCGCAAGGTATTTTTGAAAATTACGTATTTTCCAGCTAAAGTTACGGGTCAATTTGCACATGTGATACGAAAATCTAAGGATCCAAGGGTAAAAGGTCACGGCTGATTCTAACACAGGAACAATAATTACTCAAAGTAGCTAACCATGGTTCACATTATCCCCCTTCTCTACCTGTCCTTCCTTTTCGTTAAAGAGATATCTGAAGCTTCCTCCTTTGTGGTCCTTTAGGATTGTTATTCCAAACATGATTGTGGGTCCTGAGGTGACTGAATAGTCTGTGGTGAAACCTTGCTCTTAAGCTGTATTTGTGCCAAACAAACATCATTCATTTTTTTTTAAATATTGCTGTAGAGACAACTAATAGCTAACATTCTGGATTGCAGTCACTCACCTTCTGCCAGTCAAAACATAGGCCAAGGTTCTGAAGCTGCTCTTTCATGTGTGCAATATTACTGCAAGAAAACAACAACAGAAATTACTCATCCAAGTTCTTCCAGAAGACGCATGGAAGAACATTAAAGATTTATAAAAATCTGGAATGTGTGTGGCTAAAATAAATCTTGAAACCATTAAGCAGTTAGCTAAAATGTTCAGTTATACTCACTGATGGAAAAAAACAGTCAAGAGAAAAGTCGATCAAATTTCAAAATTTCAAATTAATTCAGAGTCATTCCAAAATGTTATTTCAGAGCAGGTCAATAGTTCACATTCAAGTGGTTCTCCTCCTCACCCCCCCAAAGCCTTCCTGCCAGGTGTAAGTCAGGAGCAGTATTCCCTCAAAGCTGCTCCAAGGTTCCTCCAAGAATTCAGACACCAATTCTTAGATTACATTACAGTGTGGAAACAGGCCCTTCGGTTCAACAAGTCCACACCGACCCACCGAAGCGTAACCCACCCATTCCCCTACATTTACCCCTTACCTAACACTACGGGCAATTTAGCATGGCCAATTCACCTGACCTGCACATCTTTGGACTGTGGGAGGAGACCGGAGCACCCGGAGGAAACCCACCCAAACACGGGGAGAATGTGCAAACTCCACACAGTCAGTCGCCTGAGTCGGGAATTGAACCCAGGTCTCTGGCGCTGTGAGGCAGCAGTGCTAACCACTGTGCCACCGTGCCACCCATGTGCCAATGCATTGTGCCGATTCATGTGCCAATGCGTTGTCTACCAGTTTCAGAGTATTGAGTATTAGAGGGAGCATTTACTACTATGAAAGAAAACTGTCCTGTGGCCTGGTTGAAGCTCGGCACAATCCAGAACACTATTATTCTCGACTGGCATTTAATTTATTAGATTGAAGATCCACTCCCTACACCATCGGGCCACTGTGGTTATAGCATGTTCTTTCTACAAGACGTACTGCAGCAATTCACCAAGGCTTTCCTGACAGCACTGCCCAAGCTCATCGTTTCCACTGCCCAGCAAGATAAGGGCTACTGTGGGTGGAAAGAGACCTCGAAGTGACACAGCCTCTGGATTAAGACGGCACTGATTCAAAATGCTGGCACTCCTCGTCTGCCACATGTGAGTGCATTTTCATCACATGGGCTGCAGCAATTCAGAAAAGACAGCTCACAAACACCTTGCCGAGGGCAGTCAGGGAGAGACAATAAATAGGGGCCGAGCCAACTATTCACACATCTAAAGGATGAATTAGAAAGATTCTACAATAACATCACTCTCTTCCTGCTTCATCACTAAATAATTGGCAGTAGACTAACCCCTACTAACAGTGTTTTGATTCACAATACAAATAAACTACTGGTCACATCTAGCACGTCTGTCAACAGCAGTAAAGATCTGCAAACAGCAGTAAAAGATCTGAGGAAATAGAAATCTGTTATAAATCTTTATTAAAAAGCTATAGTGGTGAAAACATGGGAGAAATTCATCAAGGGAAAGCTGAGGAAAGGGTCAGAAAAGCAAGAATAAACTGCAGACATGGGGGACTGGAGTGAAAACAGAAATCACTGACAGCATTTTTATAAAACATCATTCATTCGTGGGATGAATGAATACTGCTAGCTCAGTCAGCATTTCTTCCCATCACGTTTGTACTTGAGGAAGTGGTGGTAAACTACATTGAGTTGCTCTATTCCATTTGGTGTGTGTACACCCACAATGCCGAGAGGGAGTAAGTTACAGAATTTTAATCCAGCGAGAAAGAAGGAACAGCGATATACTTAGAAGTCAAGATAATGAGTGGCTTGTAGATGAACCTGCAGGTGGTGGTGTTCATATGTGCCTGATTTGCTTGGCCATACTGGATGGAAGTGGTAGTGGGTTTGAAAGGTGCTGCCTAAGGAACCTAGCAGATACGGTGCCAATGAAACAGGGTCCTGGATGTTGTCAAGCTTCTTGAGTGATGTTGGAGCTGCATCCATCCAGGCAAGTGGGGAGGATTCATCACACTTGTACCTTGTAGATGGAGGATAGGCTTTGGGGAATAAGGAGGTAGGTTACTGAATTCCCAGCTTTTGACCTGCTCTTGTAGCCACTGTATCAATTCAGTCCAGTTCTATATCTGGTTAACAGAAACTCCTAGGATGTTGATAATGGGGGGATTCGGTGATGGTAATGCATCCACCAAATACACAATGGAAAAGAAAATCTGGGAAATACCGCACACCAACACTCATCCTGCACTGATGGAAGGTCTGGATCTGCCATATCATAGAATGATGCAGTACAATAGCAGTCCATGTGTTAACTCATCAACAAAGTGATCCAATTAGCCCCACACCCAGGCTCTATCTATACAGCCCTGTAAACTGTTCGCCTGTCAAGTGTTGATCCAAATATTTTAAAAATTACAACTAAATGTGCTTCCACGGCTCTTTCCAGTTGCATATTCCAGATTCACCTTGCAACTTTTCTCTCCACTGGTGTTATGTCTGAATCTTGTGCTAACCACCAAAATCGGTGAGCTCAGTGTTGAAATCCAGCTCATGGTTCTGGGCATTAGCACCAACTCCAAACAAGCAAACACCCTCTGGCCCACCCAGTCAATCCCACACAATTGTGATACCTTAAGTATCACACAATATATACCGCTTCCCTCTCCACCCAAATATACATGAGTTTAAGGCATTTCAGATGAAGGAGTAAAGCATCAAACCAGCCAGTCATTGTACACAGAATGTGATATTTAATTCCATTGCCTGCATGACCAAACTTTCCGACATCAAAGGTTTTGCTTCGTTATCCTCAGTTTCCTGGGAGAGATTTTTAAAAAATAGCGTCTGAATAAGGCTGATACAGGGGAATAAAATAGAGGAGCTACCTCTCTGCCCCAATGCGGCCTTGGGAACAAGTACAGGAGATCTGTCTGGTCCTGAATTCTCCAGCTGTACTTAACTACTGTAAGAGGCAAACTCTCACACAAGCCAGGAAAAAGGTCAAAGTTCACATTTGAAAGAGTTCAGAAGAATCTATGTCCTCTACAAAAAATACCAGCCTACTGCTGTCTCAGAAAAAAATCTTTACTCCCCCTCAGTTCACTGCTCAAACTAAAATCAATCAATCTTTCAGGAAGTACAGAATGATACAATTCTGCAATTCAAGGTTGAGCAGAGGTGGTCTTCTACTGCAGTGGGTAGCGTGTCTGCTTCTGAACCAGACGTTCTGGGTTCAAACCCCCCTCCAGGTCATGATTGCCACAGAAGATGTGCCAAAACATGGCCAAAATGGTTGAGTATCTAATATACATCAATAGGAAGCATATAAAACATGAGAAATTCCTAGTCAGCAATGTGACAGAAAGAAAGTTGGAACATCTACCATCACTGCTCAAAACTCCAGGGTACTGCACACATGTAAAAGTGAATACACCACAACAACCATGATGTTGTGGCCATAACAGAAACATGAGTTTCTTAGGGGCAGGAATGGTTGCTGGATGTTCCAGGGTTTAGAGCATTTAAAAATAGGGAGGGGGGAAAAAAGAGGAGGGGGTGTAGCACTACTAATCAGAAAGGATATCACAGCTACAAAAGCTTCCATTGTCGAGGAAGATGTGCCTACCGAGTCAGTATGGGTGGAAATTAGGAACAGCAAGGGAGCAGTCACCTCGTTAGGGGTTTACTACAGGCCCCCCAATAGCAGCAGGGAGATGGAAGAAAGCATAGGTCGGCAGATTTTGGAAAAGTGTGGATGTAGTAGGGTTGTTGTAATGGGTGACTTTAACTTTCCCAATATTGATTGGAACCCCTTGGAGCAGATGGTGGAAGGATCTGTTTTTGTAAGGTGTGTTCAGGAGGGTTTCCTAACTCAGTACGTTGACAGGCCGACGAGGGGAGAGGCCATTCTAGACTTGGTGCTCGGAAAGGAGACAGGGCAGGTATCAGATCTTGTGGTGGGAAAGCATTTTGGTGATAGTGACCACAACTGCCTCACATTCTACACAGCTATCGAGAAGGAGAGGATTAGGCAATATTTAATTGGGGAAGAGGAAACTATGATGCGATTAGACATGAGTTAGGAAGCATGGATTGGGAGCAATTGTTCAATGGTAAAGGCACTATAGACATGTGGAGACTGTTTAAGGAACAGTTGTTGCAAGTGATGAATAAATATGTCCCTCTGAGACAGGCAAGAAGTGGTAAGAAAAAGGAACCTTGGATGACGAGAGCGGTGGAGCTTCTCGTCAAAAGGAAAAAGGTAGCTTACATAAGGTGGAGGAAGCTAGGGTCAAGCTCAGCTCTAGAGGATTACAGGCAGGCGAGGAAGAAGCTCAAAAATGGTCTGAGGAGAGCCAGGAGGGGGCACGAGAAAGGGTTGGCAGAACGAATTAGGGAGAACACAAAGGCATTTTACACTTATGTGAGGAATAAGAGAATGGTCAAAGAAAGAGTAGGGCTGATCAGGGATAGCATAGGGAATTTGTGTGTGGAGTCTGAGGAGGTAGGGGAAGCCCTAAATGAGTTTTTTGCTTCTGTCTTTACGAAAGAATTGAACTTTGTAGTGAATGAACCTTTGAAGAGCAGGTGTGCATGCTGGAATGGATAGAGATAGAGGAAGCTGATATGCTGAAAATTTTGTCAAACATTAAGATTGACAAGTCGCCAGGCCCGGAGCAGATTTGTCCTCGGCTGCTTTGGGAAACGAGAAATGCAATTGCTTCGCCACTTGCGAAGGTCTTTGCATCCTCGCTCTCCACTGGAGTCGTACCTGAGGACTGGAGAGAGGCAAATGTAATTCCTCTCTTCAAGAAAGGAAATAGGGAAATCCCCGACAATTACAGACCAGTAAGTTTCACATCTGTCGTCTGCAAGGTGTTAGAAAGGATTCTGAGGGATAGGATTTATGACCATCTGGAAGAGCATGGCTTGATTAAATGCAGTCAACATGGCTTTGTGAGGGGCAGGTCATGCCTCACAAACCTTATCGAATTCTCTGAGGATGTGACTAGAAAAGTTGATGAGGGTCGAGCTGTGGATGTGGTGTATATCGACTTCAGCAAGGCATTTGATAAGGTTCCCCAGGGTAGGCTCATTCAGAAGGTCAGAAGGAATGGGATACAGGGGAACTTAGCTGTCTGGATACAGAATTGGCTGGTCGACAGAAGACAGCAAGTGGTAGTGGAAGGAAAATATTCTGCCTGCAAGTCAGTGGTGAGTGGTGTGCCACAGGGCTCTGTGCTTGGGCCTCTACTCTTTGTAAATTTTATTAATGACTTGGATGAGGAGATTGAAGGATGGGTTAGCAAGTTTGCAGATAACAGAAAGGTTGGAGGTGTCATTGACAGTATAGAGGACTGTTGTAGGCTGCAGCAGGACATTGACAGGATGCAGAGATGGGCTGAGAGGTGGCAGATGGAATTCAACCTGGATAAATGTGAAGTGATGCATTTTGGAAGGTCGAACTTGAAAGTTGAGTACAGGATTAAGGATAGGATTCTTGGCAGTGTGGAGGAACAGAGGGATATTGGTGTGCAGATACATAGATCCCTTAAAATGGCCACCCAAGTGGACAGGGTTGTTAAGAAAGCATATGGTGTTTTGGCTTTCATTAACAGGGGGATTGAGTTTAAGAGTCGTGAGATCTTGTTGCAGCTCTATAAAACTTTGGTTAGACTGCACTTGGAATACTGCGTCCAGTTCTGGTCACCCTATTATAGGAAAGATGTGGATGCTTTGGAGAGGGTTCAGAGGAGGTTTACCAGGATGCTGCCTGGACTGGAGGGCTTATCTTGTGAAGAGAGGTTGACTGAGCTCAGACTTTTCTCATTGGAGAAAAGGAGGAGGAGAGGGGACCTATTGAGGTATACAAGATAATAAGAGGCATAGATAGAGTCGATAACCAGAGACTATTTCCCAGGGCAGAAATGACTAACATGAGGGGTCATAGTTTTAAGCCGTTTGGAGGAAAGTATAGAGGGGATGTCAGAGGCGGGTTCTTTACACAGAGTTGAGAGAGCATGGAATGCATTGCCAACAGCAGCTGTGGAAGCAAGGTCACTGGGGACATTTAAGAGACTACTGGACATGCATATGGTCACAGAAATTTGAGGGTGCATACATGAGGATCAGTGGTCGGCACAACATCGTGGGCTGAAGGGCCTGTTCTGTGCTGTACTGTTCTATGTTCTAACTCATTCGCCTGGGATGGCAGGGCTAGTGTCTGAAGAGAGACCAAATTGGCTAAGACTTTAGTCACTGAAGTTTAGAATAATGGGTGGGGGTCTCATATACATCTATAAAATTCTAACATGATTAAGCAGAATAACCACAGGAAGGATGTTCTCGAAGACCGGGCAGCCAAGAGCCAGGAGTCACAGTTTAAAGATACAGGGTAGGCCTCTTATGACCAAGATGCGGAAAACTTTTTTTCACTCGTGAGAGTGGGGGCTTGTGGGATTCTCTGCGACAGAAAATGATTGAAGACAAAATACTGAATGTTTTCAAGAAAGAGCTGGATATAGTCCTGAGGGCTAAAAGGGATCAAAGGACAGAAAGTGGGAACGGGGTACTACGTTGGATGATCATATTGAATGGTGAAGCAGGCTAAAGGGCCAAATGGTGAAGCAGGCTAAAGGGCCTACTCCTTCTCCCATTTTCTATGTTCTGAAGAAGGGTCACTGGACCCGTAATGTTAACTCTGCTTTCTGTCCACAGATCTGCCAGACCTGCTGAGTCTTTTCAGCAATTTCTGTTGTTATTTCTGTGTTTCCTTAGGGTGCCAGTTGGCTGAACAGTTGGTGTGGATCAGGTCGGCGCCTACAACATGGGTTCAATTCCTCTATCTGGTTGGGGAGTGGGATTCAGGAGCTGCCTCTTTACCCTTCCTATGGTGGAGGTGCTGGTGCTGTGTTTCAGACCTGCCTTCAGGGAGGGAACCAAGCAAATCAGGATCTGGGTGCATTCAATATTCCAACAGGCTGCTAGATAATACAAGCTGCACAATTGAGTTTTATTATTGATTATATTTTAAGAATATATGTTAAAATATTATTTGTTGAAACAGTGCATACCTTATTAGTTGGAGTTGGATTCTGAACTACCTGCTATTATACAAATCAACATGCCCATTTCCTCTGTAAAATCAAAAATAAACACAAATTGTGAAGCTGCACTCATCAGACATGTCTGTATCTCTGAGCATAACTCACGATTTCTCCTTTTTACAGAGAACAAATAAAATAAACTGTGCTGAACAGCTCTTATCAACATTGAACATTAACTGAATAGCAGAGGGATGAGACATTTGGGAATAGGAACCCATTTTGCGAACAAGTCTGAAGATCACTGCTACTGACTGCAATTCTGTCCCTCTCCCTGGTGAGATCATTAACAAAACAGGCTTCTGAACGTTAGTGAGCAACTCCACCAGAGACTGATGGATGACAAAACTTGCAAAAAAGACATTAATGGTCCAGTTTCTATACTAGAATAAGTGGCAAAGCTTTCATTACTCACTCTTAATAGAGTAAGAAAGATAGCAACTTCTGGTGATTGCACACACAGAGCAAAGCATGGAAATCCAGAAGCTAACTTCCTTCTTGCTCTTCAAGTTTTGCCATATCGTAATTCAAGAAATTCAGCATCAAAATCCACACAACACTGTCAGCTTACAGCATTAAACATGCCAGAACGAGAGAGATCTTGCCAATTTGAATGCAAGTGAATGAATCCCACCCTTTATGCTCTCTATTTTACTGTCTGTTCACAATTTTATGTTGAATTAGGTGTTTAAATTTACACATCCAAGTTCAAACTCAGTGTTATCACATCAAGGATTACTCAACCTGCACAATCCTAAAGCGTGGCATCAAACCCCCCCCCCCCCCCCAAAAAAAGCTACGCTGAACATATTGGTGCTGCAAGTGAGGGGCACAGAGGAGTCAAACAATGCACCAAAACGGCTTGATCTGGTTGAACCAAAATTCCTAAAATGTAGAGCTCAATTGCCCACTAAATTGCCCCTTCAGTCCTGATGGAGTAGGCCTGAAACATTAACTCTGTTTCTCTCCCCACAGATGATGCTTGACCTGAGTATTTTGGCCTTTTCTCTTTATATTGCCTGAATCTACTGAATCGTGTCGGTGAAAACCTGATGAGTGATTCAGAAATACACTGCTTGCTCGAGCCATTTAGACATACGCAATTGCAAAAAATAAATTGGTTATACTACTGCTAAGAAAAATAGAGTCAAATCAGCTTGTGAGCATTGACTGACATGTCCTTGTTAATTTGCTTTTTGTAGATAGTTCTCTCAGCTACCACCTTATTATTGCACTCATTAAACTTTAAGTCAATTACCCAATAGATAACCCACTAATTATTTATACCATGCCTGTGTTTAGATTTCTCAGCTGCTGAATAGCGTGTTACAATAAGAGTCACTAATAGCCTTCTGCACAACAGTGCTGATCAGTGCTTTGATTAATGGATACCAATAAGCTTCAACAGTCTTGTCTCGTTTGTATGTGTCGTCTGCAGATAAGGTTCAGTCATTTTCCTCTACCTCAACCTGAGAAGCTTTCTGCATTGATTGACCTGGGAGGCAAAGCACACAATTATGTCTGTTTCCTTTGCTAATTTTTCCAGAACAAGTCAATATCCTGTTGTAAGAGGCTATAGCTTTAGGTGTGCCACTCCACATTAAACTGAGTAATCAAGAGTTTTTCCTCCCCTGGCCACAGTTTGAAGGTTATCCCTTGTGACCATTGCTCTGACCAGTCAAGTTACTGAGTGGGGCTCACAGGCAGGGATGATACCACTGCACCACAAGACTTCCTTCAGACCAAGCGCCTGATGTTAACACAAGTGCAAGCCACAACTTCCTCCGAGTGTGCCTTTAGCCAAAGCCATCTGTTTCATTCCTACCACCCTGTCGCCTTGTCATTATTGTCACCCCCTTTTGTAGAAAACAGAAAGTGATGGAAAAACTCAGCAGGTCTGGCAGCAACTGTGGAGAGAGAACCAGAGTTAATATTTCAAGTCCAGTCTGACCGTGCTTCAGAACCTGGGGGAAAGAATCCAAAGAGTTCTGAAGAAAAGTCACCCTGAACCCAAAAGATTAACTGTTTCTCTCTCTCTCTGCAACTGCTGCCAGACCTGCTGAGTTTCTCCAACACTTCACTCTTTTTTAAAATTTCAGATCTCTAGTACCTGCAGTATTTGCTTTTAACCCTTTGTTCAGACTATGTGCAACTCTCTTCTTAATCCAGAGTTGGACTCCAGATCCCGTAATTGACATTAAGACCATTTACCATGGATGCCTCTGTTCTCACATCATCCCTACTCCATGGTCTTTCCCACACTTTCATTATCTCCAAAGAGTCAAAGGGTAGCTTGTGTAGGGAGCAAAGTGAACTGCAGGCCACAATCAGATCAGCCGTGATCTTACTGAATGGTAGAGCAGATTAGAAGGGTCTATTTCTGCTCAAATTTGAATGGCTTTTCCAACACCCTACCTGCTAACTTTGTTGGTCTGTACCCTCCATAAACGTAGCCACTTCACATTGGTGCCTGCTCATTACTAAATGCCACACACCATTCCATACACTAGCGCTACATCATAACCACAGTGGATCTGCGAGATGGAAAAGGACCAGCTAATTCATCACCTCTGCATCCGGGAAGTTGCCTGATAGGATGACAACAGGGCTTTCCTCAGTGAATTGAACCATTAAATTATGTACAGTCTGCTCCATGGCCTCAGCCTTTCCTGCTCCTGTCGCATTTACCAGCCTCATGTCAGTTCCCAGCGCTCAGGTGTCCAATGCAACTTGAGTGGTACATTGTCAGGTCCTATTCGGAAACTTCTAGCTCTTTCTCCAGTCTCAGACAAGGCCACCTCTTAAATTTTAACCAAGCCTTTTGTCAATGTGGAGGCAATGACCTAGTGGTATTATGGCTAGATTGTTAATCCATAAACCTAGGTAATGTTCTGGGGAATTGGGCTCGAATCCCAGCATGGCAGATGGTGGAATTTGAATTCAATAAATATCTAGAATTAAGAATCTAATGATGACCATGAATCCATTGTCGGAAAAACCCAGCTGGTTCACTAATATCCTTTAGGGAAGGAATCTGTCATCCTTACCTGGTCTGGCCTACATGTGAGTCCAGGCCCACAGCAATGTGGTTGAGTCTTAACTGCCCTGTGGGAAATTAGGGATGGACAATAAAAAGCAAGTTTCGAGAAGATTTGTAGCTCAGGTTGTGGTCCTGGATGTAGGTTTGCTCGCTGAGCTGGAAGGTTAGTTTTTCAGACGTTTCATCGCCATACTAGGTAACATCATCAGTGAGCCTGTGAATGAAGCTCACTGATGATGTTACTAGTATGGTGACGAAACATCTGAAAACGAACCTTCCAGCTCAGCGAGCAAACCTACATCCATAGACAATAAATTCTGGTCTAGCCAGAGACACCTTCATCCCGTGAATGAATAAAAACAAAACATTCACTAAACATCCTGCAAAGGACTAGTGTTTGCCTCAATTCCTCCTCTGCAAAGCATGAAAAAATTAATTTCCAATGAATCAGTAGACGCTAGTCCCTAGTGTTGACGGAACAGAACTGTTTTATCCCCCAAACCTTTACAGCAACTACATATGGAATCGAATGGATATACATTGATATAATCTGCTACGTGTATTAATATGATAAGAGTCTTGAAAAAGATTTCACCCTACCCAAGGATCTCGATACTCTGAGGTGTTTAATGGAAACAGCACTGAATAAAGACCAATTCTGACAGAGCGTGGGTTAAAATCAAGTTGATACTTCTTTTGCTGAAGGGCTGATAGAACACGTGAATATATTCACCTATAATCTCAGATCATCTGCAACTAGTTAATTGGGTCACTTGCTTTTAAAATAATGAAATGAGTTAAAGAGATGGAGAAACATTGAGCGTATTTTGTTGTCTCCAAGCTGTTATTCCAGGCTGAGGTCATTATGCAGGCTTGCTGCATTGTGATATAGTGACAATATACATGAAATGTTTAGATGAATGATATGCCCTGATTCTGCATTCTGAAATCAGGATGTTTATGTCTCTGATGTTTGAAGCATTAAAGCAATTCAATATGTCTCAAACGTGTGAGAGAATGTCACACCTTTTACATCAGTTCCTGCAAAAGTGGAGTTAACAAGAATAGTCTTTCACATTGCACACACAATCCTGTTTCAAAACAAGCAACATACCATAAAAGGGTTTCCATGTGTACATTGATTAGGAATGAGCAACAGGAAGAGAGGGTACTCTATTTTTTTCAATAACTCACTTTCAAACAAGTCTCCACTGAAAGGGTGCATCGACATGGGTGTGTTGCACTCTTTGGAACACAAATCAACTTTCAAAGCGCTGCCAGTAATACTGTAATTTATCTGAAATGGCTCAGCGGTGTAAAACTTCTCGATTGAATTGACGGCACACAGCTACCAACATAGCAGTGAGTGCTGGTAAAAACTGCTGCCAAGCGACAGCCGGCCTTCCTTATCTTCAATGGGCGAGTGCTCAGAGATAGAATCCTGCAATGGTGACTGAATGGCAAATTGTTGGTAGAGGATGAATTTTCTGTTCATCTCGGCGAGGGATGCTGCTCTTGGGTAATGAAATAGTTTCCATTTCAGGCGCCTGGGACTGGATATTAACCCAGGGGCAGGTGACTGCCCTTTCTTACATGAGATGTGGGCACTAATGGCAAGGTCAGCATTTGTCGTCCATCCATAATTGCCCTTGAGCAGAATGGTTTGCTCAGCCATTTCAAAGGACAGTTAAGAGGCAAGCAGATTGTTGTGTGTCTGGAGTCACATGTAGACCAGACCAGGGGAGGATGGCTCATTATAAAAATAGTCTACCCCATGAGTTTCAGCATAGCTTGAAGTGGCAGGCACTCACTAACCAATTTAATTAGCTGCCACCTCACAGCATCTTATGTTTTCAATTCAAATGTTTCTGTAAAATGAAAAGCAATAGCACAACATCAGCATGCATCAAGATAGGAAGGAAAATTATTACAAAATAAGGCAAAGTATATGAAAGAAATGCCACCTAAAATAATGATAAACTCTCAGAGATCAAGCTATAGTGATCAGATCAGCACTGTTACAAAGGCGTGGTGTACCTGTAAGAGTTAAAAGCTAGCAGAACTACCTGACACAGCACCAAGCGTTCTGAACAAAATATAATGTAACATTTAGTCAAACAACTCGGTTAGCTGATTGCTTGGAGACAACAAAACAGATTTGAATTAGGCCAATCAGTTTAAATTATATCCCTAAAAATACCAAACTCCAATCAAGTTTGAATTTAGTATATTGACAATCTTAAAAACCAATGACACAATTCTTTGCTTTGGGTGGGGGGGGTACAAGACCGGGGAAAATTGAACAGTTGGAAGGAGAACTGTCAAGCCACCAGCATCTTCAGACTGCCTGGAGAATAGCTCTCTTAAAAGTACCTTTATCAATCAGTAACCTGTGAAACAGAAACTCATAAAAAGAAGAAAAAAGACCAAGGAAGAGAAGATTCGGCATCCGGCTGGTTTTGAAAACTTGAAGTTTTGGTAAATCAATCGGGGGGTTTTATTTGACTAGTATTGTAGAAGGGGAAGGTAAAAGATAGGTTAGAGGAAGGAGTTGTAAATAATTGTTAGTTAATTATTCTCTGTTCTACATTAAGAAATAAAGTTGTTAATTTTTACTTTAAATAGTTCATGGCCTCTCAAATTTTCACAGATTACTGCACAGGATAAATCTTTTCTGTGTTGCTGGTTTTAATTAAGTAGGAGGTTTACCCTGTGTCGTAACAGCACTCACCGTAAGCAAAATTCAGAACATTGTAATAATATGGTTCAACGTTTCAAAGAGAGAATCAAAGTTCTGGACAGTCATTGCTAGTCACATTGTAATGAGTAATATGTTTCAAATTCCTTGATACCTCCATCATCGAGTCATACAGAACAGAAACATACCCTTCAGCTCAACCAGTCCATGCTGAACATAATCCCAAATTAAACTAGACCAAGCTGCCTGCTCTTGGCCCATATACCTCCAAGGAGGGAGTGAGGACTGCAGATGCTGGAGAGTCAGAGTGTGGTGCAGGAAAAGCACAGCAAGTCAGGCAGCATCCGACGAGCAGGAGAGTCAATGTTTTGGGCATAAGCCTTTCCTCATATCCCTCCAAATCTTTCCTATTCATGTACTTATCTAAATGTCTTTTAAACATTGTAACTGTGCCTGCATTCACCACATTTTGCAGAAAGTTTAAAGAACACAATTTCAGGTTTGATTTTAAAAAGTTGCTTTGTGAAACTTTGCTTTGGGAAGGGATAATTTCTGTCATATTATGATCACCAGACAAATGATATAAAATACTGGCTGCCGTCACCTGCTGTATTTTAAGTGATAATGATGCTAAAATTAGCCTTATACACTTTAATGAAGATATTGAACAACTTAACTCACTTTACCTTCTCGTCCACTCTTCAGGATCCAGGCCTCGCTCAATTGCAGCATTTTCTGCAGGCAAACCAAATGCATCCCACCCCATTGGGTGCAGAACCTGTGATTTAGAGAGAACCATAGTTACAATACTCCTTAATGAAGCAAGTGATTTCTAACTGGTTCAGTGTTAGCCCAGTGTTGTCCAGTGAAGCTGAAACAAGAGGTACAGTTACATACCTTTGCTCCATGTAAGACAGCAAAAAAAAACACGTGCAGCTCACTTACTTACACACACTTTAGAATTTCACTGCAAAGATATTCTTTACAATGATGACTTTATAAGCTACACAAGTCCTATCAGATTTTAGAATACTTGGTAGTCAACATGTTCCTGTCGGTTCTGTGGACTTTTTTTAAAAGAAAAGACAAATAAAACTTTAAGTGGAATTGGAAATAAGAAAGCTCAACAGAATTTTATGACCTTCTTCGAAATGCTACCCATTTACAACATATAATCTATTCAACACATGAACATTATTGTTTTCAAGTTCAGCCAGTGCCTCCATCTGTTCAACCTTCCTTCTCGAGATAAGCCTTTCATCATAGAAGCGAGCTGAACAAACCTTCTCTGATCTGCTTCTAAGGCAATTAAATCCTTTACAAATACTGTACACAGTATGCCAGATGTGGTTTTACCAAGGTCCTGTACAGCTGTTGTAAAATTGTCCTACTTTTATATTTCATTCTCCTTGTAATAAACAACAGCATTTCACTTGTCTTTCCAATCAGATGCTATAAGACTGAAGGTGAAGGAACAGAAATAAACCAAATTCACACTCGGAAAATCTCAGTCTTAAATGGATGACTGCTTCCTCTGAGATTATGCTGCCTGCTCCTTGACTCTCCCATAGATGAGAGTCTTCTCAATATGCATCCAGTCAAGCCCCTGCAGAATCGCTTTGAACCTGCATGTCAACCTTCTATGATTCATCTAACGGGACACCCAGATTCCTCTGCCCTTCCTAGTTCTCCACCTTTGGGGCAAAGAATCAATATCCTGCCCCTATTTATTAATGCTGTTTTGAAACTTATTTGACTTCTCGCTTTTATCAATTATTTTATTACTGTCGACATTATTTCTCAAAACTGAAGGTAATTGTATAATCAATATGTATAATCTTTGACTCAATTTTTTTTATTTTTAAGCTATTTTTTCCTTGTATTATTTTAGGCCGAGGCTCAGGATATGGCAGAGATTTTAAATGGCTGCATTGCATTAGTCCACACTGAAGATGACATTAAATCACATATGATTCAACACAGATTGATCCCATCAATCAGCCAGCCATAGATCTGGTCAGAATTAGCGATCTTAACAGAGCTTAGGCTTTTGATCCCAACAGCATGGACTATGTAATAGCTCACTGGGGTCAGAGATCTTCATCATAGCAACTTTGCACGGGGCACCTTGTCTCAGTATCAATGTTTCAAATCCAGCTATCTGAAAACCGTAATGTCTGAAAACTGAACTCTTTGTTTAAGCTGTCGTTCAAGAATTTTAATTGTTAGAGGAGATAAGATAACTGGACAATTTATTAGATAAGGTGGTGCATTGACTGGATGGAAAGTGGACTAGCTGTCAGCTTTGTACACCTATCTCTTCCCTTGGTCAGAGTGAGCCTTGATTTCAGCCAACTTGGCCTAATCCATCAAACTGAAATCTCCAACCTAAAGATCCAAAATTGAGCACAGCCGCGGCCCGGAGGTTGCTGGTTTTGAGATACTGCCAGTAATGTTGAGCCTTAACATGATAAATACCTCCTCCCATGCAAAGGTCTTCATCAAACCATACCCAGAATATCATGCTCAGTTTTACTCCTCTAACCTGTTGGGAGACAGAAGACTTGAGAAGAACAACTATAGTTAACAAATCCTCTGCCACCAAGGGGCCGAGAGGGGTGGAAAAAGTTTAGACTTTGAGGACTATCCAATTGAAGTCTTCCAAGTATCAGAAAGATTTAAATATTGAAACTAGGAGGAGTAGGCTATTTAGCCCCTTTGAGCCTTCCCCACCATTCAATATGAAGATGGCTGATCTTCTGTCTCAATATTATATTTCCACTTTCTCCCCACATCTTTTGATGCCTTTAAAATCTAAACATTTATCTATCTCTTTCCTGAACATAGGTAATGATCTGGCCACTACAACTTTCTGTGGTGGAGGATTCCACAGATTCACTATTCTTTGAGTGAAGAAATGTTTCCTCATCTCAGTCCTAAATGGTCTACCCTGTATTGTGGTTCCTTTTTCTAGACTCCTCCAACCAGGGAAAACATTCTCCCTACACCTAGTCTGTCCAGCCCTGTTAAAATGTCATAGCTTTCAATCAGATTCCATCTTGTTCTTGTAAACTTTAACGAATATAGGCCCAATCCAACCGATCTCATCATGTAAGATAGTTCTTGTATAACATATACTGACATTCCCTCACTGTTGCTAGGTAAAAATCCTGGAACCATAACAACAATGTGTGCACAGACATCATATGGACTGCAGCAGTGCAATGAAGCAGTTCCCATGACGTACTTAAAGGTAATTCGGGATAGGCAACAAATTCTGGCCTAACCTACAAAGCTACATTTCACAAATGAATAAAAACAAAATATACACAGCCACCAAACATGGCAAAAAGCAAAAAAAAACTTTCTATAATTTAAAAAGATGGAACTTCTTTCTCAAAAGAAAGTGACATTTATATGACGCATACTAATTTTATGTGGAGACAGAAACAAAATTAACAGAGTCCAATATGACTTGGGAATCCAAAGAAACATCATGTCGGACTAGACAGGTTAACTCTGCCTTGCTCACCACAGATCTTCTCCAGCACTTTCTGTCTTTATTCCCAATCTCCAGCATCTGCAATATTTTAACTTTTGATATGGAACTGTACAATTGCTTTCTCTTCCAGTCAGGGTATGAAATTGAAACAGAAAGAAATGGTGGTCACAACTGTGGCATTTAGCTTGTATTTTCCAACATAATCAATGTAGAGAAGAGATTCAATGAGAGATATTTGGTCAGAAAAATTGTGCTTGGGAATAATTTTACAGAAGCTCTAGTTGACTGATTGGGTGCTTATGATTTCATTTTAGCCCATGAGTTTGTAATATATAATTAGCTTTTGAACTAGCACTGCTGACACTAATCCCATCTCCCTGCCTTTCTAAAAAATCCATTCACATGAATACCAGTTTGATTTAAATGGCTGCATTAATCACTAATTTAATTGAATATTAACCCACCACCTAACTTAGAGAAGAGGGGTTAGAGTAAAAGCTGATACCAAGAATGTAACACCCAAGTAAAACTTTCCTTGTTAAAAGCAGCAGCGACTGCAAGAGACAAGGAGAAAAGTGCTTTAAACCTGAAACATTTTCCATAGTAAAAGTGTATTTTAAAATAAAGCAGCTCCTACGGATGGAGAAATGTCTAATTGTATCCACTGTTTTAAGCACTGTGTAGATTCCCCATCTCCAGTCTCAGCCTCACAGTGGGAAGTTGCTCTGCTGACTTCAGTTCCAGGAATTACTGTATAGAAATCCTGGTGATCAACATCTGGTGCTGGCCTGGAATGCCAGTGGGGAAGCACCACAAAGAGAGATCAATATTTAGCACTGACCAAAGCTTACAATGAAGTTGCAACATTTAATCCTCTAGTGTACATTTTCACCTCAATACTAAAGCTACAAATTAAAGGAGTGCTAGCTGGTAAAAATCTGTTAAAGGCGACACAGCTCCCATTAAAATATAATGCCTCGCATGTCCGAAGAGCAGAGACCAGAGGCGAGGTCTTTTTACACCTCTCTCCATGAATGCTGTATTCATGCAGAAGTTAGTAACTTCACGGCTTTCCCTCACAATCATTGATTTCCACCCGAGGAAAGCCTTGAACTTTACCTCTGGTGCCAAACAAGTCTCCCCATCCACTTCCAGCACTAGGGGCCTCTTTTTAATAAGAAGGCGTATCCCATGTAAGATGGAGATAAAGGAGAGATGTTTTCTCTCACAGTGGATTGAGGGGTTTTGGAACTCCCTTCCTCAAAAGGTGGAAGACTCAGAGTTCTTTAAATATTTTTAAGACAGAGGATTCTTCACAAGCCAGAGAGTGAAAGATTATCAACGGCATACCTGAATACAGAGTAATCAGATAAGCCATGATCTTATTGAAGAGCAGAGCAGCCTCAAGGAGTTGAGTGACCTAATCTCTTTTTCCTAATTTGCATAAGCGCGTGCCTTCCTGGCATATGGGTATCACTGACAAGGCCAGCATCAGTTAGAACCATAGAATCATGGAATCCCTACTTATCAAGTCCATACCAATCCTCTGAAAAGTATCTCACCCATCGCCCTACCCTATCCCTGCAACCCTGCATTTCCCCACCTAACCCATCTTTATAGCCTGGGAGAAAACCCACGCAGACACGGGGAGAACATGCAAACTCCATATAGACAGTCACCCGAGGCTGGAATTGAACCCGGGTCCCCAGCGCTGTGAGACAGCAGTGCTAACCACTGAACCACTGTGCCGCCCCAGTTGTCCATCTCCAATGGCCTGTCATAAAGTCAGAGATGTACAGCATAGAAACAGACCCTTCGGTCCAACTCGTCCATGCCAACCAGATATCCCAACCTAATCTACTCCCACTTGCCAGCACTTGGCCCATATCTCTCTGAACCCTTCCTATTCATATACCCATCCAGGTGCCTTTTAAATGTTGCAATTGTACCAGCCTCCACCACTTCCCCTGGCAGCTCATTCCATATGTGCACCACCCTCTGTGTGAAAAAGTTGCCCATTAGGACCCCTTGCCCACTCACCCTAAACTTACATCCTCAGGTTCTGGACTCCCCCACCCCAGGAAAAAGACTTTGCCTATTTACTCTATCCATGCCCCTCATGATTTTATAAACCTCCATGAGTTCATCCCTCAGCTTTTGACGCTCCAGGGAAAACAGCCCCAGCCTGTTCAGCCTCTCCCTATAACTCAATCCCTCTAACCCTGGCAACATCCTTGTAAATCTTTTCTGAACCCTTTCAACTTTCATAACATTCTTCCAGTAGGAAGGAGACCAGAATTGCACACAATATTCCAACAGTGGCCTAACCAATGTCCTGTACAGCCGCAACATGACCTCTCAACTCCTGTACTCAATACTCTGACCAATAAAGGAAAGCATACCAAACACCTTCTTCACTATTCTATCTCCCTGCGACTCCACTTTCAAGGAGCTATGAACCTGAACTCCAAGGTCTCTGTTCAGCAACACTCTCTAGGACCCTGCCATGAAGCGCATAGGTCCTGCTAAGATTTGCTTTTCCAAAATGCAGCACCTCGCATTTATCTAAATTAGACTTCATCTGCCACTCCTCAGCCCACTGGTCCATCTGATCTAGATCCTCTTGTAACCTGAGGTAACCTTCTTCGCTGTCCACTGCACCTCCAATTTTGGTGTCATCTGCAAACTTACTAACTATACCTCCTATGTTCAAAATCAAATCATTTATATAAACGACGAAAAGCAGTGGACCCAGCACCAATCCTTATGGCACTCCACTGCTCATAGGTCTCCAGTCTGAAAAACAGTCCTCCACCCTGTCTTCTACCTTCGAGCCAGTTCTGTATCCAAATGGCTAGTTCTCCCTATATTCCATGAGATCTAACCTTGCTCACCAGTCTCTCATGGGGAACCTTGTCGAACGCCTTACTGAAGTCCCTACAGATCATATCCACCGCTCTGCCCTCATCAATCTTCTGGTTTTTTTCAAAACACTCGATCAAGTTCGTGAGACATGATTTCCCACGCACAAAGCCATGTTGACTATCCCTAATCAGTCCTTGCCTTTCCAAATACATGTACATCCTGTCCAGCAGGATTCCTTCCAACAACTTGCCCACCACCAACGTCAGGCTCACTGGTCTATAGTTCCCTGGCTTGTCCTTACCACTTTTCTTAAGTAATGGTACCACGTTAGCCAACCTCCAGTCTTCTGGCACCTCATCTGTGACTATCGATGATACAAATATCTCAGCAAGGGGCCCAGCAATCACTTCTCTAGCTTCCCACAGAGTTCTAGGGTACACCTGATCAGGTCCTGGGGATTTATCCACCTTTATGCATTTTAAGACATCCAGCTCTTCCTCCTCTGTAATATGGACATTTTTCAAGAGGTCACCATCTATTTCCATACATTCTACATCTTCCATGTCCTTCTCCACAGGAAACACTGATGCAAAATACTTATTTAGTATTTCCCCCATCTCCTGTGGCTCCATACAAAGACTGCCTTGCTGATCTTTGAGGGACCCTATTCGCTCCCTAGTTACCCTTTTGTCCTTATTGTATTTGTAAAAACCCTTTGGATTCTCCTTAACTCTATTTCCAATGTTATCTCTTTTTGCCCTCCTGATTTCTCTCTTAAATATACTCCTACTGCCTTTATACTCTTCTAAGGATTGACTCGATCTATCCTGTCTATACCTGATATACGCTTCCTCCTTTTTCTTAATCAAATGCTCAACTTCTCTAGCCATCCCAGCATTTCCTATATCTACCAGCCTTTCCTTTCACCCTAACAGGAATATACTGTCTCTGGACTTCCGTTATCTCATTCCTGAAGGCTTCCCATTTTCCAGCCATCCCTTTACCTACAAACATGTACCCCCAATCAGCTTTTGAAAGTTCTTGCCTAATACCGCCAAAATTCGTCTTCCTCCAATTAAGAACTTCAACTTTTAGATCTGGTCTATCCTTTTCCATCACTATTTTGAAACTAATAGAATTATGGTCGCTGGCCCCAAAGTGTTCCCTCACTGACACCTCAGTCACCTGCCCTGCCTTATTTCCCAAGAGTAGGTCAAGTTTTGCACCTTCTCTTGTAGGTACATCCACAATCAGAAAATTTTCTTGCACATACTTAACAAATTTCTCTCCATCTAAACCCTTGACACTACGGCAGTCCCAGTCTATGTTTGGAAAGTTAAAATCCCCTATCATAACCACCCTATTATTCTTACAGATAACTGAAATCTCCTTACAAATTCATTTCTCAATGTCCCTTTGACTATTAGGGGGTCTATAATACAATCCCAATAAGGTGATCATCCCTTTCTAATTTCTCAGTTCCACCCAAATAACTTCCCTGGATGTACTTCCAGGAATATCCTCCTGAAAACAGCTATAATGTTAACCTTTATCAAAAACGCCACTCCCCCTGAACTGAATGACTTGCTAAAGCCACTTCAGAGAGCAATAAGAGTCAACCACATTGTTGTGGGTCTGTGGGCCAGACCAGGAAAGGATGACCTGAGGGACATTAATGAACCCAGGGAAGTTATCAGGGCAGGAGAATCGACATTTCGGGCATTAGCCCTTCTTCAGGAATGAGCCTGAAGAGCCTTTCCTGAAGAAGGGCTCATGCCCGAAACATCGATTCTCCTGCTCCTTGGATGCTGCCTGACCTGCTGCGCTTTTCCAGCAACACATTTTCAGCTCTGATCTCCAGCATCTGCAGTCCTCACTTTGTCCAAGTTATCAGGGCAACCGATGATAGCTCCAGGGTCACTATCACTGATGGTTCGCTTTCAATCCCAACTTTTACTAACTGAATTTAAATTCCACCAGCTTCCAAGTTTCACTATCCCCTCCTGGATGGAAGAAACAGCATGAGGACAAAATGAAAATCACAGTGCAATACACTGTAGTGAGATCTTCAATTAAGAAAGAGCTGGCATCACCTGAAATCCACGCATTCGTTGGAAATGGGCCATTGTGTCACTTATGGTGTACACTCGCACATGTCCCATGTGAAGCTTCCCAGAAGGGTACGGGAACATGGAAAGGACATAACATTTTGGCTTTGACTTCTGAAAGACAAAATAAAGATAACTGGTGAGAAAAAACACCCTAGAAAAGTCACCATGTCTCAGGCTTTACCATTCAATAAAATATTATTTTCCTACCTAAGCTTGCAACTTATAATTGTATGTTGAATTAGAATTAATAAAGAGTAATAGTAGGTAATTAGTACTTTTAAAAGTTTGACATAACTGGAAATCCAAAATAAAAACAAAAACAGCTGGAAATGTTCAGTCAGGCAGCAATTACGGAGGAGGAAAGAGTTAACACTTCAGGTTCTGATAAAAAAGTTAGGGACCTGAAACTGAGTCGTTTTTCTCTTTCCACAGCTGCTGTGACACCTAGTCAGTATTTTCAGTGTTTCATGTAGATATTTAACTTCGAGGCCCTCCCTCGAAAACACCTGAGGAACGAGCCACTTGATTCGTGCCCAATCAATTCGTCAAATCATGGAAATATATCAGATATAAACCTGTGATATTACAATTGACAATGTTTGCAACCTCTCAAAACATGGAAGTTTGAAAGGAACTAGTCAAGCATGTGAAATGGATCCTGTCCCAAATAGTGAAGTATAAAATTGGTTTAGTTGCAGATTGCAGCTTCAAAAATCTAAACTCAGCCAGTGTTTCAGAGTCTCCCTTTTATCACTCAGTCTTTATAAATTGCTATAATCCAACTATCTTTAAAGGAGGTACATTAATAATTATAATCCATGTTGGTTATACATAACCAATTGTCTTTAACACAGAGAGTTATGTTACTTAAGAGGCACCACTCTGTACCAAACATGGGACAGGAAAAGAGGTAGGTCTCAAGTTCAGCTCAGCCAAACCAAAACCCTGCAGATACAGTCATTCTGAACCACACACTATATACTAAACAACTGAGCTAACTGGCCCCTAAAGGAAGAAACTTCACAATGATGGAGAGGATCTAGATTTTGTGTTCAAGTTACTGTAACGGGAACTGAAACAATGGCTTTCTAATCAGAGGTGAAAGTGCCACTCACTGAGACTTGCCAAAATGATCACAACCAAACTTAAACAAATTTCAGAAAGCATCAATATTCATACCAAAGACAGATTTCTTATCCTTTAGGCCGTGCAGCCATCAAAGGTGAAAGCCAGGAATGAGATATATGCTGAGGAATAATGGCCTTCACCTATGCATACATAAACAGGAACATCAAGAAAATGGATTGTTCTTTTTTAAGATTTTGTATGCAGTGGGGCAACATGTAGGATTACTAATGACACGTAGAGGTTTGAAAAGAGGGGAAGGAGAGAATAATGCACGCATTTCATGGTGTGGTCATAGTTGACAAACTAGCACTTGTCAAGTACAAATACCCTAACTCTCAAATAAAGTGTTTTCCCTGGGGTGGGGAAGTCCAGAACTAGAGGACATAGGTTTTGGGAAAGATATAAAAGGGACCTAACAGGCAACGTTTTCATGCAGAGGGTGGTACGTGTATGGAATGAGTTGCCAGAGGAAGTGGTGGAGGCTGGTGCAATTGCAACATTTAAAAGGCATCTGGATGGGTATATGAA
Organism: Chiloscyllium plagiosum; assembly: GCF_037043375.1. NCBI lineage: Eukaryota > Metazoa > Chordata > Chondrichthyes > Orectolobiformes > Hemiscylliidae > Chiloscyllium > Chiloscyllium plagiosum. Next base: position 11,615,692 of record NW_028270172.1, read on the forward strand.
TAGAACATAGAACATAGAACAATACAGCACAGAACAGGCCCTTCGGCCCACGATGTTGTGCCGAACATTTGTCCTAGCTTAAGCACCCATCCAGGTACCTATCCAATTGCCGCTTAAAGGTCACCAAAGATTCTGACTCTACCATTCCCACAGGCAGCGCATTCCATGCCCCCACCACTCTCTGGGTAAAGAACCCACCCCTGATATCTCCCCTATACCTTCCACCCTTCACCTTAAATTTATGTCCCCTTGTAACACTCTGTTGTACCCGGGGAAAAAGTTTCTGACTGTCTACTCTATCTATTCCTCTGATCATTTTATAAACCTCTATCAAGTCACCCCTCATCCTTCGCCGTTCCAACGAGAAAAGGCCTAGCATTCTCAACCTATCCTCGTACGAGCTATTCTCCATTCCAGGCAACATCCTGGTAAATCTTCTCTGCACCCTCTCCAAAGCTTCCACATCTTTCCTAAAGTGAGGCGACCAGAACTGCACACAGTACTCCAAATGTGGCCTAACCAAAGTCCTGCACAGTTGCAACATCACTTCACGACTCTTGAATTCAATCCCTCTGCTAATGAATGCTAATACACCATAGGCCTTCTTACAAGCTCTATCCACCTGAGTGGCAACTTTCAAAGACCAATGAACATAGACCCCAAGATCCCTCTGTTCCTCCACCTCACTAAGAACCCTACCGTTAACCCTGTATTCCGCATTCTTATTTGTCCTTCCAAAATGGACAACCTCACACTTGGCAGGGTTGAACTCCATCTGCCACTCCTCAGCCCAGCTCTGCATCATATCCAAGTCCCTTTGCAGCCGACAAGAGCCCTCCTCACTATTCACAACTCCACCAATCTTCGTATCATCTGCAAATTTACTGACCCACCCTTCGACTCCCTCATCCAAGTCATTAATAAAAATTACGAACAGCAGAGGACCCAGAACTGATCCCTGCGGAACTCCACTTGTAACTGGGCTCCAGGCAGAATATTTACCATCTACCACCACTCTCTGACTTCGACCGGTTAGCCAGTTTTCTATCCAATTGGCCATATTTCCCTCTATCCCATGCCTCCTGACTTTCCGCATAAGCCTACCATGGGGAACCTTATCAAATGCCTTACTAAAATCCATGTATACCACATCCACTGCTCTACCCTCATCCACATGCTTGGTCACCTCCTCAAAGAATTCAATCAGACTTGTAAGGCAAGACCTACCCTTCACAAATCCGTGCTGGCTATCCCTAATCAAGCAGTGCCTTTCCAGATACTCATAAATCCTATCCCTCAGTACCCTTTCCATTACTTTACCTACCACCGAAGTAAGACTAACTGGCCTGTAATTCCCGGGGTTATCCCTATTCCCTTTTTTGAACAGGGGCACAACATTCGCCACTCTCCAGTCCCCTGGTACCACCCCCGTTGACAGTGAAGATGAAAAGATCATTGCCAACGGTACTGCAATTTCCTCTCTTGCTTCCCACATAATCCTAGGATATATCCCATCAGGCCCGGGGGACTTGTCTATCCTCAAGTTGTTCAAAATATCCAACACATCTTCCTTCCTAACATGTATCTCCTCTAGCTTACCAGTCCGTTTCACACTCTCCTCTTCAACAATACGGTTCCTCTCATTCGTAAATACTGAAGAAAAGTACTCATTCAAGACCTCTCCTATCCCTTCCGACTCAATACACAGTCTCCCACTACTGTCCTTGATCGGACCTACCCTCGTTCTCGTCATTCTCATGTTTCTCACATACGCATAAAATGCCTTTGGGTTATCCTTGATCCTATCCGCCAAAGATTTTTCGTGCCCTCTCTTAGCTCTCCTAATCCCTTTCTTCAGGTCCCTTCTGGCTATCCTGTATCCCTCCACTGCTCTGTCTGAACTCTGTTTCCTCAAACTTATGTAAGCCTCCTTCTTCCTCTTTACAAGACATTCAACCTCCCTCGTCAACCAAGGTTCCCTCACACGACCATTTCTTTCCTGCCTGACCGGTACATACATATCAAGGACACGTCGTATCTGTTCCTTGAAAAAGTTCCACATTTCCACGACATCCTTCCCCGACAGCCTATGCTCCCAACTTATGCTCCTCAGATCCTGTCTTACAGCATCGTAATTACCCTTCCCCCAATTGTAAAACCTACCGTGTTGCACGCACCTATCTCTCTCCATAACCAAGGTGAAAGTCACAGAATTGTGGTCACCATCACCAAAATGTTCACCCACTAACAAGCCCATCACTTGTCCCGGTTCATTACCGAGTACCAAATCCAAAATGGCCTCCCCTCTGGTCGGACAATCTACATACTGTGTTAGAAAAGCTTCCTGGACACACTGCACAAACACCGCCCCATCCAATCTACTAGATCTAAAGAGCTTCCAATCAATATTTGGGAAGTTGAAATCGCCCATGACTACTACCCTGTGGCTTCTGCACCTTTCCAAAATCTGTTTTCCAATCTGTTTCTCCACATCTCTGCTACTATTGGGGGGCCTATAGTAAACACCCAACAAGGTGACTGCACCTTTCCTATTTCTGACTTCAGCCCATACTACCTCTAAAGGCAGATCCCCCTCGAACTGCCTTTCTGCATTTCGAATTAGGAAGGGTTTGGAGGGATAGGGGCCAGGTGCTGGTAGGTGGGACTAGATTGGGTTGGGATATCTGGTCGGCATGGAAGAGTTGGACTGAATGTTTCCCTGCTGTACATCTCTATGACTCTAAGTGGCTGTATGATTTCTGCCTGTCCCTAGGCTCATTCCCTTAAACTGTTTTACACATTGTTTCCCCTGCTGTACATTTTGTTTTGAAATACCTACGCCCATTTCAGAAATCACGGGGAATTGCTCCTTTAGTCGAGAGTGCCAGTGTTTCTCAACGCGTTTTCTCGTCTCTGTTCTATATTCTTTTTCCCATGTTCCTGCGTGACTGGAGAGGTTTCTGCCATGGACCAGCACCCGCCTTCCATACTGACCAAGTAGACAGCTCCAGCCACAAGAATGTTTCTTCAAGCAGGCAGAGAAAAGTCCCATATTCCACAAGACAGCCATCATCTTCTGCACAATCAGACACATTGAAAAATAACAAGGACAATTGTCATTACAGGGGCAGAACACAAGTTTCTACTGTTTATGGCAGGATAGAGGGATCTTTCACACATGCAGATGTAAAAATAGTTCTAATTTTAAGAAACATCACCCTGCCAATTAGTAAATACATCTCCTACACAGAGCATAAATGAGCCATCTGGTGCTGATTATCTTCAGGCTAATAATATTCGAAAATACTTTTAAACAAATTGTCACCAGAAGTGGAGGAAAACATGATTGTCTATCTGGGGAGAAGATGGTGTGTGATAGTTTCACTGAACTAGTAACCCAAAGGCCCACTGGCTGCAGGTTCAAATCCCATCACAGAAGCTGGAAATTCAATTTAATTAATAAATCTGTAACTGAAAGCTTGCTTCAGTAATGGTAAAAATCATAATGATCATGGGATAGACACCAGTTGTCCCAATATGATCTAGTCTGCATGTGACACCAGAGTCAGTAATATGGCAGGCTCCTAAATGTCCTCTGAAATGGCCCAACAAGCTATTTAGTTCCACAGCAACTTAGGTGGGTAACAAATGCAGGACTTGCCAGCAACGTCCACATCCCTTCAAAAAATGTGATTTTCATTCCTTCACTGTAATCCAGAAGTTAGATGGCAAAACAGCAAAGACTGACTCAAAGAGACTCAGGGAACCTGTCCAGTTTTCTGGTCAACACTCACTTGCACAGTTGAGGAGAATATGGCATACATTCACCATTGGGTAAAAACAATGACTGCAGATGCTGGAAACCAGATTCTGGATTAGAGTGGTGCTGGAAAAGCACAGCAGTTCAGACAGCATCCGAGGAACAGGAAAATGGATGTTTCGGGCAAAAGCCCTTCATCAGGAATATAGTTAGAGTGCCTGGAGAGATAAATGAGAGTGGGGTGGGAGTGAGGAGAAAGTAGCATAGAATACAACTGGTGATGGGGGAGGTGATGAAGGTGATAGGTCAGAGAGATGGGTAGAGTGGATAGGTGGAAAGGAAGATAGGACAAGTCATGGGGACAGTGCTGAGCTGGAAGTTTGGAACTGGGGTGAGGCGGGGGGAAAGGGAAATGAGGAAACTGGTGCCCTGGGATTGAAGTGTTCTGAGGCGGAAAATGAGGCGTTCTTCCTCCAGGCGTCGGCTGGTGAGGGAGCGGCGGTGAAGGAGGCCCAGGACCTCCATATCCGCCGCAGAGTGGGAGGGGGGAGTTGAAATGTTGGGCACAGGGCGGTGTGGTTGATTGGTGCAGGTGTCCAAGAGATGTTCCCTAAAGCGCTCTGCGATGAGGCATCCAGTCTCCCCAATGTAGAGGAGACCGCATCGGGAGCAACAGATACAATAAATGATATTGGTGGATGTGCAGGTAAAACTTTCATGGATGTGGAAGGTTCCTTTGGGGCCTTGGATGAAGGTGAGGGAGGTGGTGTGGGCACAGGTTTTACAATTCCTGCAGTGGCAGGGGAAAGTGCCAGGATGGGAGGGTGGGTTATAGGGGGGCATGGACCTGACCAGGTAGACACAGAGGGAACAGTCTTTGCAGAAGGCGGAAAGGGGTGGGGAGGGAAATATATCCCTGGTGGTGGGGTCTTTTTGGAGGTGGCGGAAATGTCGGCGGATGATTTGGTTAATGCGAATTGCAGATAAACCTTTGTGGTCACGTTGCACCCCATGGTTTTCAGATGCAGTCTTGGAAACTGGTGAACAGGAACAACAAGAAGTGGCACAGCACAGCTGGACTATCAGCATTTCCTCTGGCACCAGGCTACAGCACCAAAACACTAGATTAGGGTGGTGCTGGAAAAGTACAGCAGACCAGGCAGCATCGAAGGAACGGGAAAATCGATGTTTCGGGCAAAAGCCCTTCATCAGGAATGAGGTAGGGAGCCTCTGGGGTGGAGAGATAAATGGGAGGGGGTGGGGCTGGGGAGAAGGTAGCCAAGAGTACAATAGGTGGTTGGAGGTGGAGATGAAGGTGATGGGTCAGAGAGGATGGTGGAGAGGATAGGTGGGAAGGAAGACTCGCAGGTAGGACAGGTCATGAGAACAGTGCACCAAAGGTTGAATGTTTACATTAGGAATGTTAAGGGGAATTAGGACAAGCCATCGCATCTCTAATACTTTCCATCTCAGTATAGTCATACTTTCACTACTCATCATGTAACCATCCCCAAGTTAATAAGGTAGACTTCCTTCCTTTCTGATTGCACTCAACCCCTCAAAGGTTCAGAGTGTAGGCAAGAGGGATCCATGCACACAAACTTATAAATCATAATATATGAATAAGACCATTAAAAAAATTCTAAAAGGGATTGGATTAAAAAGCTGAAATGTTATGTTAACCAGATACAAAGAATTGGCTAAATCACACCTGGAGTAGTATAAGCAGCTCTCGTCTCATTATAGGATGGATATAGAAGACATTAATGAAAATGCAAAATGGACATACAAGGGACAAAACCAGAACACAGAAGTACATTGAATAGACTAGTCTCTTTAATAAATGACTATGGAAGTGCTGCGAATGATGTGTTTTGAGATTATGGGGAAAATACAGCAAATGCTGAAAATTTAAAACAGAATCTGGAGGAACTCTGCAAATTTTGCAGCATCTGTGGATTGAGAAAAACAGAGGGTTTTGAAGAAGTAACACAGGACTCAAAACTCTTTCTCCAAAGATCTGTAAGACCTGCTAAGCTTCTCCAGCATTTTCTGCATTTGTTTCAAATTGTAGGAGTCAATAAGCCAACTGCGGGAAAGACTAAATCACGGCTGGATTCAAAAAAATAGAAAAAGGAGACCAAGTCTGAATGAATTAAGAATAAATCAGCCTCGTGCCACTAATCAGAGGAAGAGGCAGGAAATAATTTATATTGCAAAGAAATAAAGTCAAAATACAAAACACAATCTGCCTCATGGTACATCTGAAAACCTTGTGTAGTTTATTTCGCCTTCCTCAGGCCACTCCCTTTGTATTTGTGAAGGATCCTGTTGTAGTAACAGCAGCAGCAGCTCACCTCACTCCCTGGGCGCCGCCATCTTGGCGCTGACTTTCAACAAAACTTTATGGACACCGCGGCCGCGGAGTTACTACGCATGTGCGCGGCCGCGGAGCTACTACGCATGTGCGCGGCCGGCAGCATGTGCCCTGGGATCTGAGACACTGAGGTCCCACGTGGTCTGGATGCACAGACAGAGAGACATAAACATACACAGATATACACACACAGATACATAAACATACACAGATATACAAACATACACAGATATATACCCACACTCAGATACATAAACATACACAGATATACACACACAGATACATAAACATACACAGATATATACCCACACTCAGATACATAAACATACACAGATATACACACACATACATAAACATACACAGATATACAAACATACACAGATATATACCCACACTCATATACATAAACATACACAGATATACACACAGATACATAAACATACACAGATATACAAACATACACAGATATATATCCACACTCATATACATAAACATACACAGATATACACACACAGATACATAAACATACACAGATATATACCCACACTCATATACATAAACATACACAGATATACACACAGATACATAAACATACACAGATATACAAACATACACAGATATATACCCACACTCAGATACATAAACATACACAGATATACAAACATACACAGATATATACCCACACTTATATACATAAACATACACAGATATACACACAGATACATAAGCATACACAGATACATAAACATGCACAGATACATAAACATACACAGATATGTAAACATGCACAGATATATACCCACACACAGATACATAAACATAAACAGATACATAAACATAAACAAATATATACCCACACACACATACATAAACATATACAGATATATACCCACACACATACATAAACATACATAGATATATACACATTAACACATATACGCACACAGATACTTAGACACAGTAACACATATACAGATACAGAGACACAGATGCACATACATACAGATATACACAAACATACACAGATACACATACATACACACAAGGCAATACATAGACACAGATACGTACGCACATACAGATACACACAGATACACATGCACACACAGAAACACACATACATACACACAGTTACACATAAACACACTGATACATATACACACAAAAATGTACTCACACAGATAAACATACACAGATACGTACACATACAGATACATGGACAAAGAGGGAGAGGGGCAATTGTCAAGGCAGCTTGAAACTTGCAAAGGTGCAAATCCCCAAAAACCTCAGCATTTCATTTCAAGAACAAGGATGCCATTATTGCTGCCCTTCTCATCTAATCCCTACAGTGTGAAAGCAAGCCATTTGACTCACCGAATCCACACTAACCCTCTGCAGGCATCCCACCCAGACTTACCCTTTCCCAGTAACCCTACATTTCCCATGGCTAATCCACCTAGCCTGCACATCCCTGGATACTATGGGGTAATTTAGCATGTCAATCCACCAAATCTGCACATCTTTGGACTGGAGGAGGAAACCCATGCAGAGACAGGGAGAATGTGCAAACTCCACGCCTGAGGGTGGAATCGAACCTGGGTTCCTGACGTAGTGAGGCAGCAGTGCTAACCACTGAGCCACCATGCTGCCCCACAGAAAACTAAATATGCAAAATGTTTTATTATCATTGGCAATCAGGGTCTGTAAGACCACAACACCATTTATGACAGATCAGAACTGGTGGGTGATTTGTCTCCTCTGGGTAAGGGTAAGCCCTTTTTTGTATTTGTTCATGAATTATGAGCACTGGTGGCCAGGCCACCATTTATTGCCCATCCCTAGTTTCCAAGGACAGTTGGGAGTCAACCAGATTGGTGTTGGTCTGGAGTCACATAAAGGTCAGGCTAGGTAAGGATGGCGATTTTCTTCCTTAAAGGACATTAATGGACCAGATGGGATTTTTTTGCGACAACCCAACAAAGGTTGTCAACATGGTCACTAATAGACCACCTGTTAATTCCAGATTTTATTGAATTCAAGTTGTACAATCAGTCCTGATGTGATCCAACCTCAAGTCCCTAGAGCAAGTTCTGGATTACGAGTCCAGTGGTATTGCCACTACGCTACTGCCTGCGCATGGGTTAGAGGCGATGAGTGTCTGATTGAGGGATTTGCCAATGGGAAAGGTGTGGTTCCACTGATCGCTATGCCATTCCCTTGCTTCCAAATCCCCCATTCTCAGCCCCCATGAACACCCTGCTATGAAACTCCTCACTCCTCCACCTCAACTTCACATCACTGTGGCCTGGGTTAATGTGTCGTCCTGGGGTACTGAGGGGTATCGTTGGCAGGAGCCATGGCCCCCCACAAGTGCAAGAGCTTCTTGCCTCTGTCAGGGGGGTCTTGACTCCAGCAGGAGGCCTCACTGCTGCCTGGTTGGTGCGTTGTTCTGGGGCCTTTCTAAAGTCTCTCACTGACTCTCCAGCCGCCAGCCAAGACCTCGGACAGTACCCCTATTCTGGCCCTTATCTCCATACTAGAAGGGCATTGAGTCAATGTACAGAAAAGAATTACTAGGGACTTGCAACAATTCATAGAGAGGACAATCATGTAAGAGAGGTTAAGCACTCAGGGGCTCTTTTCTCTGGAATGTAAGAAATAAGAGCAGAGTAGGCCATTCAGCCCCTCAAGCCCATTTTACTGCATGGGCAAATCTTCAAAATTCGCACAAAATAAACTGAAGAAGAAAAGACTGAAAGGAGATCTGACTGAAGTCTTTCAGAACTCTGAAGTGTTTTGGTGGGGTGTTTGTAGAAATGCTGCTACTAACAAGGACCAGAACATAGGGTTCTGGGTGGGGGTTAGTCACTAATAGATTAAACTGAGATTTCAGGAAGAATGTAATGTCAATGAATGTGATGAGAAAGTGCCATACAGAATAGTTGAAACAAATTATGTTGACTCCAATATGGAGAGGCTTAATGCATGTGTGACAGGGAAGGGGAGGAGAGGAGGCAAGGTGAGAGGTTGTAATCAGAATGGTAAGGCTAACTGATACAAACAACACCAGAGACCAAGAGACCTATTGGCCTGGTTTTTGTTCTATTTGATCGCAGGATGTGGGCATTGTTGGTAGGCCAGCATTTATTCCCATCCCTAAATGTCCTGTAGAAGGTAATATGGAGCTACTTTCTTGAACTGCTGCAATCCTTGGGATGTTAGAATACCCCTAGTGCCATGAGGATGGGAATTCCAGGATTCTGACCTTGTGACACTGCACAGCAATACATATCCAAGTCAGGATGGTGAGTGGCTTGGAGGGAAACAATAGGTGGTGGTATCAGATACCCTTGACCTTCTCAGTGGTAGAGGTCACAGGTTTGGAGGCCACTATCGAAGGAACCTTGATGGGTTGCTCAGCCATGCAAGCGAATGCAATGGCAGAAACCGAAATTGCTGCAAAAACACAGCAGGTCTGGCAGCATCTGAAGAGAGAAAGCAGAGTTAACGTTTTGGGTCTTTCAAAGGTCAATGGACCTGAAATGTTAACTCTGCTTTCTCTCTCCACAGGTCCTGACAGACCTGATGAGTTTTTCTAGCAATTTCTGTTTTTGTTTCTGATGTCCAGCATCCGTAGTTCTTTTTTTTTTGGGAAGTGAATGCAGTATTTCTATGCTATTGATTGATATATAATGATTCTATAGAGTCTTGACCCAAAACCAGCAATTAAACAGGGCACTGTTTCGTTGTGTAAAGTACTGGCGTCTGCACTTGTTATGGTTCTCGGTGAAAAACAATGAATATAACAAAAAAGCCCTCCCATTCAGAGGATTGGGATTGTGTACAAATATGTTGCAAGCTGCAGCAATTCACACCCAGACATGGTGCATGTTTAGTCTTCACCATGAGTTTACTGCTCAGCGTTTTTTATATCTTTTATGCTCAGTAAGAATCATCCACCGACTTAGACCCCCTGCAGGGGAGGAGGCGACCCAAGACTGGTGTACCAGTGTGGTGCCCCTAAGGCGTGCCAGGCGATGACAAACATAAAGGTGGTCGCCATGGTGCCTTATGAGATGCCATCTTTTATGCTAAGACGTTGTCTTCTGAGATGGATCGCCAGAATGTTGTGTTCGCCCCTATAACATCCTATCAGAACACTGCTTCTGGAGGCAAGCCATGCTGAATCCATCGACCCAACTGAGAGCTGCTGGAATAATGGATGGGAGGAGATGCACTTGGGGCAGCATGGATTAAACGGGCCAAACTTCCTCCTTCTACGCCATTGCCTCATCGGTAATTTTTATTCCAAATTCTTTGAAGCAAATACAGAGATCAGCAGAGGGGTCGAAAAACAGTTCACAATAAAGTCTCCTCAGTAAAAGAGAGGCACTGACTGAGGGATGATGGGGCAAAGCAAAATGGAGGGGCTGGCTCAAGTAACAAAACAAAAAATGGTTCTGGAGGGGGTGAAAATGGCAACATTCAGTTGTTAACCAGCACCCCACTGTTGGGTAAATTTGCTACGTTCTGAATATGGAAGATTGTAAATACCAAAAGACAAAGTCATAGAGATGTACAGCACAGAAACAGACGCTTCGGACCAATCCGTCCATGCCAACCAGATATCCCAACCCAATCTAGTCCCACCTGACCAGCACCCAGCCCATATCTCTCTAAACCCTTCCTATTCATATACCCATCCAGATGCCTTTTAAATGTCCAATTCTACCAGCCTCCACCACTTCCTCTGGCAGTTCATTCCATACACGTACCACCCTCTGTGTGAAAAAGTTGCCTCTTAGGTCTCTTTTATATCTTTCCCCTCTCACCCTAAACCTATGCCCTCTAGTTCTGGACTCCCCGACCCCAGGGAAAAGACTTTGTCTATTTATCCTATCTATGCCCCTCATAATTTTGTAAACTTCGAGAAGGTCACCCCTCAGCCTCCGATGCTCCAGGGAAAACAGCCTTTTAAGTTAATCTCGTCCCATTTGCCAACATTTGGCCCATATCCCTCCAAACCCTTCCTATCCATATACCCATCCAGATGCCTTTTAAATGTTAGAATTGTACCAGCCTCCACCACTTCCTCTGGCAGCTCATTCCATACACACACCCTGCTTCAGCATGAAAACATTGCCCCTCAGGTCCCTTTTAAATCATCTCCCCTCACCTCAAACCTCTGCCCTCTAACTCTGGATTCCCCCACCCTGGGGAAAAGACCTTGACTGTTTACCTTATCCATGATTTTATAAATTTCTAAAAGGTCCTGACTCTTGAATTTCTGTTGAACATCATTGCAATAATTTTCCAGGAGTGTTTTGGAACGGATGTCAATCTTCACAGAGGGCTGAAAAAGCACTTCCAGTTTTTGAATGACATTTTTCAAATCGGAAAGGGATTGTTTTCTGATTGTTTTGAACATACTCCATTTCCTCACTGCCCTACATTTCAAGCTTTATGTCCCTTAATCATTTCAAGCAAGGCTTACAGATGGGTATGGAAATGAAATTACAGTAAGTCGATAAATCCCATTACAAAGGAAAGCATTTCCATGTGTTTAGGTGAGCCTGAGCAATTCTCAAAGCTGTTGACGGGTTTTTATCTCTGAGGAGAATTCCGTGATGCTGGGTCACATTTTATTTAAACAGAGAAGGGTAAGAGGAAATCTACTCAAGGTTTCAAAATGATAAGCATTGTTGATAAAGTAAATCAGGAGAAATGAGATCACCATGCAGATGAGTCTGCAATAAACGTAGAAAAGAATAAGCAGCAAGAGCAGACCATTCTGCCCCTCGAACCTACTCCACCATTCCATGACCAATCTGTTTTTAGCCACTTTCCTCCATAACCATTGCCTCACTCATCTCTCAAGAATCTATCTACTATAAAAATATCTAATGCTACTGCCTCCATCACTCTCTGGGGGAGAGTTCCAAAGACTCTTGACTCTCAGAGCAATAATTTCTCCTCCTCTCCATATTCAAAGGGAGACACTTGAGTTTTAAACTGTGCCCCCTGATCCCAGTCTCTGCCACAAGGAGGATCATCCTCTCAGCACCTGTCCTGTCAAAGCCCCTCAGGAGCTTTTACCTCCCAAAATGATCAGCTCACATGCTTCTGAATTTCCATGGATACACACCCAACCTTTCTGACATTTCCCCCTAAGGTGACCCCCTCATCCCAGGAATCGATTAAGTCAACCCTCTTTGAGGACTCTATGTATTTTATTTGAAATGTAAATTGGAAAATGGGAGTTTGGATTATTCATCTCCAAAGGAAAAGTAGAACTGCGCAGTGTCCGCTCATTGACTCTAACTGAATGTAACCACTTCTGATTTACCACTAGTAGGTGATGGTTGTGGCTCTACTGTTACTGTATTCACCTTCTTCAGACCACCATCTTTTGTTGCATTACATCCATGTTGCCTTGCACCATCGTTCATTCTCTCAAGAACATATACATTTTGCTGAAACTGCATTTTCTGAGACAGGCTGGCACCATGTGTTTTTGGTTGAAAAAAAAGAAACTGCCCAGCAACCGTTTTTGGATTGGTTCCTAATAGTTAATATTTTTTCACAGAACTGAGAGGAGGCAGGGCATCGGGCTTTCTGACATCCAAAGGCCTGCCAGTAAGCCCGATCCTTTCTCTCCCTCTGCGACAGTAAAAGAAATAATGCTCAAGACTCTGCAAAATGAAAAAAAGACTCGAACTCAAGTCAAGGCCTAGGTCCAACTGACCAGATACCAAATCAAGGGTTGCTGCAATCACCTACAATGTGGTACCATCACCATTTATTGAGGAAGTTGTACCATTCCACGCCTTTTGATTTGGATTCTTGATCCACAAACTTTGTTCCCTGGTGTCTATACTTTCCACCTATGATATTCCCGAAAAACCATTTGTGATATCTGTCCTGACCATCCTATTTATGAATTTATGCTTATGTGTTTGGAATTAAAGGAAGGAATACCTTAAATTTCATATTAGCAACTAGTAATTCATTTTGCCAAATGGTAGGCTTTTAAAATAGTGAATAGGATTTTGTTTTCTTGTTCATTGAAACCCAGTATGAGTTTCTTTTATTTTAGATAGTGGTCACAGTCAGGCAAACTTAACATCCCGGAGATGAAATTGGCCATATTTCCCATTTGTGACAACTCTTGGAATAGTGAATAATTCGTCTTATATGCCACAATATACTGTAATGCTTTGAGATTCTCTCATGCATTATCCCTTTCTAATCACTTCAAATCCTTTACAGGATAGATATAATGGATTGAATAAAGCTGACGTCTGGCCTCAGGCACACTTGCATAAAAGATGCAGGATAAATCAGTGACAGCTACTAAAACAATTCTCCAGTTAAATGATTGATAACTGGCTTTATATACTAGAATAACCTTACACTATCGATATAGTCAGATTATTAGTTTTCCATTGCAATTGTTTTTATTTATTCATGTCACGTGTGTGTTGCTGGCTGGGGCAGCCTTTACTACATATCAAGTGCAGACATTGCCCATGCCCTTGAGAAGGTGAGCTGCTTTCTCAAATCGCTGCAGTCCAGGTGCTGTAGGGACATCCACAGTACATTATTTGATAAAACTGAGTGATTAGCTGGACACATTTCAGAGGGCACTTAAAAGTCAACCAGATTGCTGTGGATCTGGAGATATGTCTAGGTCAGACAAGATAAAGATGGCGGATTTCCTTCCCTAAAATACATTTGTCAACCAATGAGCATACACCCAGCTTTCTGAATCTTTTCTCATTGGATACTCTCTTCATCCCAGCAATCAATTGATTGAATCTTATTGGAACTAACTCCAAGATAAGCGTATCTTTCCTTAAATGATGAAAACTGTACACAATATTGCGGGTGTGATCTCATGAGTGCCAAACACATTTTAACAAGATTTCCCAACCTCTTTAACTCCATTTCCTTCACAATAAAGACTAACCCTCCTTTCTAATTACTTGCTGTTTCTGCAAACTAATGTTTTATGATTTATATACAATGTATCTTTTTGCACATGCATTCTGCAGGTATTTTTAATTTCAATAAGATGCTGCTTTTGTATTCCTCCTGCCAAAGTGGACAAGTTCACATCTTCCTACATTATACTCTCCTTGCCAAGTTTATGCCCGCTCGTTTAACCTATTAATATGCTTTCATAACCTCTTGTATTTTCTCCTCACAACTTGCTTTCACACCTATCTCTTTACTGTCAACAAATTTTACTACAATAAACTAAGGCATATTGACTGCGCTTCACTTTATTTTCTTCCTATTAATTGCTTAATAATGGATTCCAGCATTTTCCCAACGACTCATACTAGTCTCACTGGCTTATTGCCACCTACTTCCTGAAAACCTCCTTTCTTGAACAGGGGCATTACTTTATTTTATATTCAATCATAGGATGTAGGCATCATTGAGTATTTACTCTCTATCCTACTGGCCCTGGAGAAGGTTCTTATGAGCTTTTTGAACAAATGCAGTTCTTGTGTGTTGGAACAATTGCAGCACTGTTCGGGAATTTCAGGATTTTGACCCAGGAACGGTGAAGGAACAACGATACAGTTCCAAATCAGGATGGTGTGTGGCTTGAAGGAGAACTTGCATGTTCTCCCATGTGTCTGCTGGCTTTATCCTTCTAGGTAATAGAGGTCACGAGTTGGGAAGATGCTCTCAAAGGAGCTTGGTGACTTACTGCAGGGAATTTTCTACATGATACACACTGCTGCCATTGTGCATCGCTGGTGAAGGGCATGAATGTTGATGGTGGTGAATAGGATGCCAATCAGTCAGGCTGCTTTGTCCTGGATGATGTTGAGCTTTGAGTATTGCTGGAGCTACACTCATGCTTGCAACTGAAGTATAACTCCACAGCATTTCTGATTTGTTTTGTCAATGGTCGAGAGGCTTTGAGGAGTCAGAAGGTGATTTATTCTCTCCAGAGTTCCTAGCCTCCCGAGTAATTTTCCTCACAATGTATTTATTTTTGCCCTTTATTACTTGCTTAGTCACCTTTTGCTGAAGTCTAATGTTTTTCTAATCTTCAGTTACCTCTGAGCTTAACAACATTTTACACCTTTCCTTTCAATTTGAGGCCATCCTTAAATTCCTTAGTTAGCCAAAGTTGTTGCATTCTTCTTGTAAATTATTTCATTCTCAATGGAATTCATCTATGTTGAGAGTTTTCCAATCGGGTGGAACCTTTCCAGAATCTCGTGAATTTTAGCAGATTGCAATCAATGCATCCACTGTCAGCTCTTCTTATAAGATCCTGCAGGCCATCAGGTCCAGGGAACTAGTCGGCCTTTCGTCCCATCTCTTCTCCTAGTACATTTTCCCTAATGATTGTTTAAAGTTTCTCTTTTTCTTTTGCCTCTTGATTTTCTATTATTCTTGATATTTTGCTTTGTGTGGTCCACCAAGAAAATCATTCTATATTTCTTCAATGTCCCTGCCATTTCCTTGCTTATTTTAGTAATCCCTTGGTCTCATTCTCTGAAGGATCAATTTACTTTAGCTACTCTCTTCCTTTTCATGTGCTTGTGGAAAGATGCTCACACTGTCTGTTATTTTTTTATTGCTTGTTTATTTTCATAATTTATTTTTGCTCTTTATTACTTGCTTTTTGCTGAAGACTAATGTTTTTCCAATCTTCAGTTACCCCTGAGATTTATAATATTGCACACCTTTCCTTTCAATTTAAGGCCATCCTTAAATTCCTTAGTTAGCCAAAGTTGTTGCATTCTTCTTGTAAAATATTTCATTCTCAATGGAATTCATCTATGTTGAGAGTTATGAAGTATCTCCTTAAAGATTTGACACTGCATATTTACTGTCTTACCTTTTAACTACTTTTCTGTACCTTTGTAGTTACCATGATTTAAGCTGAAGGCAGTAGTTTCAGACCCAGGTTTCTCACTCCCACAAATCCTTGTGCATTGCAAATGTAACTTGTCTGATTTTGACCATATTTACTAACTTGCACACATACAAGTTGACAATTAATTGCCCCAAAACTTGGTCAAGAGTAACATTATTAACAATACGAGGCAGAAAGGATACCCTGTTTCAAGCATGTTGCCCACTGATACCATGGCAACCAAACAAACTCCTACATCATTCAAAAAACAAACTGTTTAAAGTCAGCAGCTTCAAACTTGTTCCAAGGGTTGGGACAGGAGTTGAGTCCTGCTGCAGGAAGGATGACCATCATGTAAGGAGCTCTCATGGCACAGTGGTACCTCTACCTTTGGGTAGAGGTACCACTGAAGTTCCAGGCTTCATAGAACCATAGAACCTCTACAGTTTGGAAGCAGGCCATTCAGCCCATCAAGTCCACACTGACCCTGCAACGAGCATTCCACCCAGACCCCCCTCTTTCCCTGTAACCCTGCATTTCCTATGGCTAATCCATATAAAGTGCACCTCCCTGGACATGATGGGCAATTTTGCAAAGCCAATCCACTTAACTTGCACACCTTTGGATTGTGGGAATAAACCTGAACACCCAGAGAATACCCACGCAGACACAGAGAGAATGTGCAAACTCCACACAGACATTGCCAAAGGCTGGAAGGGAACCCGGGTCCCTGATGCAGTGAGGCAGCAGTGCTAACCACTGAGCCACCGTGCCACCCAAGTTAAGTGCTGAGGTTGTTGGATATGGAAGGTATATTAACCTGATAGCAGGCAGTCAGAGAGGAACAGTTCCCTGGTCAACCATCCTGCTGGAGACAATGGTTACCCACTGTTCATAAGTATGCACCAATCCAAGTTCAGAAGCATGGACACATGAAAAGACAGACCAATTATATGTCTCCAAGACCCCCATTTTTTCTGTAAGACACCAGATGCTGATAATTACCGTTCATCTCATTAGCAAGAATGACAGCAGTAGTGACTCAACAGGACTACAATAGATGAGTGTGACATTAATGAATAATACATTGTATATATTATTCAAGGTGATTATTCACAGTCTTATTTGTACTGTTCAAAAATATAGCAATTCATTCTTTATATGTGTGCATAACTAAATTAATAACATTTTTAGTTATGCTACCTGTGAAGTTTTTCTTTACTGTATTCAACTTAATAATGGGCCCCAAACTAAATTAAAATGTCACAACCTGCAGACCCTACCTAGTTCAGCAGTGCAGTCTCCAAAAGGATGGATCAAGGATCGGTTGAAGCAAAGAAAACCAAATAGGAATAAGCAGGATATTTTAGGGTTTGCAGGTTGTTACTAACGGGGTGCCATAAGGATCAGTGCTGGGGCCTCCACTATTTAAAGTCTACATTAACGATGAGGATGAGGGCACAGTTTTAATTTATCGAGGTTTGCTGGTGATACCAAGATGGGCAGGAATGTAAGCAGTGAGAAAGATGCAAAGAGAGCGATACAGGCAGGTTAGGTGGGTGGGCAAGAGCATACCAGATGGAATATAATGTGTAGAAATACAAAGTTACCTACTGAGGTAAGAAAAATAGAAAATGGTAAGAGATGCGGGTACTCACAGGGATCCGGGCATCCTTTCACACACATAGGGAAAACCTAATGAGCGGGGATAGGAACAAATTAGAAAAACTGTTATGACAAATGGATGTGAGTGTAAGAATGGAGGTGTATGACAGAGGTTATGTATGCCCTTGATGTGGACACCTGGAAAATCATGTTCCATTTTGGTCTTTTCACCCAAGGAGGGACGTAATTGCCTCAGAGGGAGTACAGCAAAGCTTCATTAGACTGACTCCCAGGATGAGCGGTTTGAGGAGAGATTGAGTAGACAAGGTCTATATTCCCTTGAGGTTCAGTGAATGAGAAGTGATCTCATCAAATGCTGAGGGAGCTTGACAGGTTCGGTACTGGGAGAATGCTGTCCCTGTCTGGGGGATCTAGGATTAAGTCTTGAAATATGGGGACGGCCATGTTTCAGACAGAGATGAGAACAGGATTATGAAACATTGGAATTCTCAGCCCTAGAATGCTGTGAATTCTTAGTCAGTGAGTATATTTGAAACAGGGGATGGTAATTTTTTGTGAATTAAAGGATGCAAGGAGTATGAACATAATTTCAGGAGTTGGGGTTGAGGTATAAGATCAACCATGGTCTAATTGGCAGTGGAGCAGACTCAAGGATTGAATGACATACCCCAGCTCTTATTGCTTATGTTCTGAGAAACATTGTAATATTTCAGTCAGTGGGTGTGACAGGAAGCGTGGGACCTGGTGGATTTCGTCAGGGATTCTCCTGCTTCATCACATAGCAGCAACAACAATTTGCATTTACATAGCATCTGTAATTCAGGAAAAAAAAATCGCAAAAGTGCTAAACAGGAATGTCAGTGAATAGAATATGATAGCAAACCAGATGAGGAGATTTAAGGATAGCGAGTTTTGAGAAGATTTGTAGCTAAGGTTGAGGTTCTGGATGTAGGTTTGCTCACTGAGCTGGAAGGTTCATTTTCAGACATTTTGTCACCCTACTAGGTGACATCTTCAGTGAGCGCCCGGACGAAGGTTTCATCCAGAGGCTCACTGAAAATGTTACCTAATATGGTGATGAAACGTCTGAAAATGAACCTTCCAGCTCAGCGAGCAAACCTGCATCCAGATTTAAAGATAAATTATAAATAAACTTGGACCACGAGGTGGTTTTAATGAGCATCTTAAAGCTGGGGAGGGAGGTAGAAAGTGGAGAGGTTTAGAAATGGAATTTATTGACAACTTTAGTGGAAACTTCAGTTAATTGTTGACCATCCCTCTGCAGGGCAACAATAAAAAGAAGATTTGGAGAGTGAGTTTCATCCTTGAGGGCCGTAGAATTGAAGGCGTGATGATGGGAGCAGCTCTTACAACATTCAAGAAGCCGAACAGTGCCACCACATGACTGATACCACATGCATCACCTTCATCATTCAGTGTCTCCACCATAAGACTCGCAATGTCAGCGGTGTACGCATGAAGCAATGCAGCAACTCCCCGAGCCTCCTTCAGTTTTTGAATAAGGTTTTCACATCGGTAATTTTGCAATCCTTTGAGAATTTTCCAGAACATAAGGATTTTTGGAAGATTACTAACAGCGATTCCACGAGCAATGTTTCTTTCGTAAGCTAGGATACAAGTGGAGGATGTCACAATACAGTGTGAAATCTTCCATATTCAACGTGAAACAGCAGCTCATCATCCTCTGGAAGTCAACACTCTCAACAGAGATAGTGAATAGAACATGGAAATGTGTTGCTGGAAAAGCGCAGCAGGTCAGGCAGCATCTAGGGAACAGGAGAATCGACGTTTCGGGCATTAGCCCTTCTTCAGGAATGGTACATGGTACAAAGGAAATAGTTACGTTCTCTCCGTTTCTGTGTGGGTTTGCCCCTACAGTCCAAACACCTGCAGGTTAGAGTGGATTGGCCATGCTAAATTACCCATAGTGCCCAGGGATGTCCTGAAGAAGGGCTAATGCCCGAAACGTCGATTCTCCTGTTCCCTAGATGCTGCCTGACCTGCTGCGCTTTTCCAGCAACACATTTCCATCTCTGATCTCCAGCATCTGCAGTCCTCACTTTCTCCCTAGTGAATAGAACAGACAATTGTCTTGCTCAAATCAAGCAAGTTATCCAACAAGATGCAAATCTCTAACCATTCCGAGAAGTCGTAATGGCCAGAGACTATAAGGACATACCTGTTGGTATAAGAGCACTTCCCAATTCCTGATGAAGGGCTTATCTCGAAGCATTGATTCTCCTGCTCCTTGAGGCTGCCTGACCTGCTGTGCTTTTCCAGCACCACACTCTCGACTCTGATCTCCAGCATCTGCAGTCCTCACTTTCTCCTTACAGTCCAAGCTTTCACATGGTACAAAGGAAATAGTTACGTTCTCTCCGATTCTGTGTGGGTTTGCCCCTACAGTCCAAACACCTGCAGGTTAGAGTGGATTGGCCATGCTAAATTACCCATAGTGCCCAGGGATGTGCAGGCTCGGTGGGTTAGCCATGGGAAATGGAGGGTTACAGTAGGGGTAAGGGTCAGTTTGGGATGCTCTTCGGAGGAGCGGTGTAGATCGGATGAGCCAAATGGCCTTCTTGCACACTGTAGGAATTCTATGTAAAAATAAATATACCTCAGGAGTTGGAGGTGAGATGCCAAAGTAAATTCATGCAAGCCATCAAGAAGTTAGGTCTGAGGAAATCAAAAGATGCTCTCGACTGGACAAACCTGAGTAACAAATTCCTAGGCCACATCAGTCAGTGCAGTGCTTGTAATCAGTACCAAGCAAGAACCATACAGATCACTGTGGAAGCCGGGAGTCAATCTCTTCATACTCAAAGGAACTGATTATCTTGTTACAGTCAACTACTACTCTGACCACTGCGAGGTGGACCATTCAAACTTTAATGATTTTCACTTCAGAGATTATCGGAATTTAAAAACATACATGATAACGCATGCCTTTTCTTTCTTTGTCTTGTGGTCAAAAGAGGGATGTTTGGATTGAAATTCGATCATGTGCAAACGTTTGTCCTCATCTGCTGTAGTTGTGTGACCTTTACCATGAGATACACACACTACAGGCAGACATCTTAAGCTTCACTTTAATAAAATCCTCATGTTGACCACACTGCTGTGTCATACACTTGAAACAGTGTAGGACTTGAACCCATAGTCTTCTCAGCTCCAAGGTAAGGGTAGTAAAATCTGGATTATGATGAACATTTGGGGAACCTAGTTCACTTTTACATACCCTCAGTTAAGCAACAGCCAATGCAATCTGATTTGGCCTACATATGACTCTTGCCATCAGAACAATTAAGAGTGGGCAATAGGTATTGTCTCAATCGTGTCATGCAACTACCAAAAAAATCACAAAAATAATGATATCAAATCCATAAGAATATAAGATATAGAAGCAGTATTAGGTCAGTTGGCCCATTAAATCTACTCCATCTTTCAATCATGACGAATAAACTTCTCAACTCCATTCTCTGCCTTTTCCCCATAACCCTTGATCAAGAACCTTTCTATCTCTGTCTTAAATACACTCAATGACTTGGCCTCCACAGCCTCCTGTGGCAATGAGTTCCTCGGATTCACCACCTTCCGACTGAAGAAATTCCTCCTCATTTCAGTTCTAAAGGGTCTGTCCCTTCATTCTGAGGCTGTGTCTTCAGGTCCTTGTCTCTCCTATTAGTGGAAACATCTTCTCCACCCCCTCTGTAGCCAGGCCTCTCAGTATTGTGAAAGTTTCAGCCTTCTGAACTCTATCAGGTACAGACCAGAATCCTCAACTGCACTTTATTTGACAAGGCCTTCATCCTCAGATTGTCAATATAGATTGTCAATACACACAGCTGACCAGCAAGTGTCCCTGTTCACAGAACAAACTTAGAAGATTGTCACAAGAATATGTGACCATGCCTCCATTGATTTATCTAGGATGCTGAACTTTCTTTTTTTAAATATAGTTCTACTATAACAACATATGCAGAGACACATGAATGGTAAAAGGTTATCTTTGCAAGAACATACCCGTGTGAGATCTGAGCCACAAATCCTCCTCCTCTTCATCTGTTGTCTTTTCCTGTGAATCTTCGCTCTCATGTGGTTTCCAATTAGTTGTTTGAAGAAGGAGGACTGTATAAATAATTAATTCCTTTTGCTTTTCTTCACAAAACATTGTTTTGTTTCCCCGCTCCCCCTCCACCCCATTCTCGTCTTTTTTTTTTCTCAGTATGTATTTTATTTCCTCTCGACCATCTCTTTTCCCCAATGTGGAACACAGATTGCCAGCTGAGGAGGGGAAGCAGGTGAACTGCTCTCATTCCAGGGAAGACCATAAAGAAATGGGGGGAAATTGTGGTGTAGAGGTAATATCACTGGGCTGGTAGGAGTAGTAGGTTGACTCTCTGGGGTCCCAAGTTCGAATCTCACCACTGAATCAAATTCAATTAATAAATATCAATAATTATAATCATGAAGCTATCGTCAATCTTGTAAAAGCCCACCTTATTCACTGACTCTTCTATTAGGGAAGGAAGCTTGACACCTTAATTCAGTAATAGACTCTCTGAAGAGCATCCCACCCAGAATCACAAACCCCCCATCCCTGTAACCCTGCATTCCCCATGGCTAATCCACCTAATTTACACATCTCTGGACACCATGGGCAATTTAGCATGGACAAACTGCCTAACCTGCTCATCTTTGGACTGTGGGAGAAAACCGGAGCATCCGGAGGAAACCCACGCAGACACGGGGAGAATGTGCAAACTTCACACTGACAGACAGGCCTGCATTTGACTCCAGAGTCACTGTAATGCGAGCGACACTGTCTTAAATGGCCCAAACAAGCAGCTCAGGTCAAGGCCAATTAGGGAAATACTGATCATGTCAATAATGCATGCATTCTATCAAGATCTAAAGTGAATTAGTCAATGTCTAATAAGAGAAATACACAGATTATATGGTCTATGTGTGTATTGTAGGCAAGGTATCAGAAGGAGGACATTCAGTCCATCACTACTTTGAAAAACCCATCCATTTAAGCCCACTGCCTTGCCCATTTCCCTTCAGCTCCACTTGTACAAAGTATTTATCAAATTCCCTTTGAACATAGCTATTGCATTTGTTCCAATTTATCCTTTCATGTAGAAAATATTAGATCATTATAACTCACTGTGTAAGTCAAATTCTCCTCAAACTCTTCAAAATTCATTTTGATATTAACTTCAGTCGAGTTAGCAACACTTCTGTCACTGGAAAAAAAATCCATTTAAACTTCTGAAGACAAACCTCGTTCCTTAGGAGAAAGTGAGGACTGCAGATGCTGGAGATCAGAGTCGAGAGTGTGGTACTGGAAAAGCACAGCAGGTCAGGCAGCATCCGAGGGGCAGGAGAATCGACGTTTCAGGCATAAGCCCTTCATCAGGAATCCTTGTTCCTTAGGGATTTGGTGGGTCCCACTAATATAACTGTTTTGGATGAGAATTTAGGAGGAACTGTTAGTAAGTTTGTGATGACACCAAAATTATTGGTACAGTGAATAATGAAGAAGGTTATCTAAGGGAGCTTGATCAATTGGGCCAATGGGCTGAGGAACAGCAAGTGGAATTTAATTTGGATAAATATATGGTGTTGCATTTTGGTAAGATGAACAAGGGCAGGACTGACACAGTTAATGGCAGGGCCCTGGGGAGTGATGTCAAACAGAGACCTCGGGGCTCAGGTACATAATTCTTTGAAAGGTGCATCACAGGTAGACAGGGTGGTTAAGAAGGCATTTAGCACACTTGTCTTCATTACTCAGACCAGTGAGTTTAGGAGTTGGGATGTCATATTGTGGTTATACAGGATGTTGATGAGGCCTCTTCTGGAGTACTGTTTACAGTTCTGGTCGCCCCGGTAAAGGAAGGATATTATTAAATTAGAAAGAGTTCAGAAAAGATTTGCCAGGATGTTACCAGGAATGGTGAGTTTGAGTTATAAGGAAAGGCTGGATAGGCTGAAACCTTTTTGCACTGGAGTATAGAGGTTGAGGGGTGACCTTAGAGACATTTATAAATCATGAGAGGCATAGATAAGGTGAATGGTAAAGGTCTTTTCCCGAGCGTGGGGGAGTTCAAAACTGGAGGACATTTTTTACTGAGAGAGAGGAAAGATTTTAAAGGAACCTGAGGGGCAACATTTTCACACAGAGGGTGGTTCATACGTGGAATGAACTGCCAGAGGAAGTGATAGATACAGGTACAGTTACAACATTTAAAAGACATTTGGATGGGTACATGAATGGGAAATGTTTAGAGGGACATGGGCCAAACACAGGCAAGTGGGACTAGTTTAGTTTGGGAAACTTGGTTGGTATGGAAGAGTTGGATTCAAGGGTTTGTTTCCATGTTGTCTGACTCTATGACCCCATGACAGTCATAGCTTATTGTTTTGTAGTCATTAGGACAAAAGCAAGAATGCCAAATTTCAAATGATCACAACAATTCATTCAACGCCATGTTAAAAGAGGATGCTGTTTGTTTAGCAAGTCAACTTGGACTGACCAAGATGTGTCCATGAGGAAAAGAATGAGGAACTTAAGGCTCCCCAAGATGCTTGGTAATTCTAAAAAGATCCTAGAATCATAGAATGCCTACAGTGCAGAAAGAGGTCATTTGGCCCATTAAGTCTGCATTAACCTTCTGAAGACCATCCCACACAGACTCTACCCTATCCCTGTAACCCAGCATTTCCCAAGGCTAATCCACCTAGCCTGCACATTCCTGGATACTATGGGCAATTTAGCATGGCCAATCCATCTAACCTGCACATCCTTGGACTGTGGAAGGAACCAGGAGGAAACCCATGCAGAGAAGGAGAGAATGTGCAAGTGGGTAGTGTCCCAGTCTCTGAGTGGGCAGCTCAAGACTTGGTGGCAATGGGAGATATGTTCATCATAGTAACTGCTTTCCTGGAGAAGTGAAGATATGTTACAGAGGTGTTCCAAATTGTAAAGGGTTCAGTCAGAGTGAGAAATTAATTCCATTCATGAAAGAATCAAGAACAAGAGGTCACAGATTGAAAGTGATTGACAAAAGAAACAGAAGTGTTCTGAGAGAAAGCTTTTTCCTGCAGTTTGTGGTTAAGGTGTAGGATGTGCTGCCTGAGAGTGTGGTGGAGGCAAGGTCAGTTGAACATTCAGAAGGGAATTAGATTTATCTGAAAAGGTACAAAGTGCAGGGTCACCGGGGAAATGCAGGAGAATGGCACTAAGTGAGACACTCATTGGGAACATCCATGCAGACATGATGGGCAGAATGGCCTCTGTCTAAGCTGTAATAATTCTGATTCCGAGAACACAACTAAATAGTTTGATTATAAAACCTTCCAATAAGCTGCTTGCAGGCCGTAACAGCAAGAGAATCTCCTCATCAGCTACGCTTAATTTGGAATTTCACCCCTTCTCCTACAACCTCTGGATTAGACCAACCAACCTGTTGGAAATTGGAAAATACAGAAATTGGAAAAAGTTGTAAGCATCTATTTTATCTTTCTCACACCTTCCTTCTCGAAAGCCTTCTTGGCATAAAATGGTACAGTGCACAGTCAAGTGAATATATATCAATTAGTTACAGATATGATTTCTGAATTAGGATCATTCCCAGCTCTCCTTCTAAGGCTGTACTTCTCCAGTCCCAGCTGAGAATGCGAGGGTTCCTATGTTCTAACAGTGACTACACTTCAAAACCACTTCATTGGCCACAAAGGTTTTTGGGACATCTTGAAATTGTGAAATGTTCATTATAAAGGCAAGTCTTTTCCAAATAAACCTCTGGTATACATTTAATATTCAATTTTTAAAAATTCACTCATGAGACGTGGACATCACTGGCTGGGCCATGTTCCGAATTGATGGTGGACATGTATTTTCAAGCTACATTTTCTTGTCTTTTGTTTGATGAATGGGACAAAGGTCCAACCCAGTCCTTGATCAGCAAGCACCTTTCAGAGAGCTGAAAATTTCAAGTTGTTTGACTGAAGCTGTTCTGTTGTTATTTGAAGAGTGTTGAGTTAATCCCACGTACAGCAGAAAGAGGTGTTTGATGTCTCTCATAAAGCTTGAACCTTTCTCCATTGTTAAATTTTCTTTGTGGTGTTAATCTTCCACCTGAACCCGGGAGGTTTGATGTGGATTTTGTTTTTAGCAGCTAGCCAACATCATATGTATAAAATTACTCAGATTCATTCAACATGGTCACAAGCACAGTCAATTATCTATGCAAGAGGTTCCAACTAATAATGTGTTTAATTTCCATCAGTGTCTCAATAGTAGGGGAAAATGGCTGTGTGTGCCAAGGTAATATGCGGCATTTCCGAAAACTAATAAGTTATAATAGTGCTCTTTGAATTTTTATTTTTAATTCATTACATGGGAAGCGCTGAATTGTAGACGGTTTCCACTAAATTGGAAACAGACCAACACGGTGACCATATTCAGAGAAATTAGCAGAAAACACATTGCTAACCACAGATTGTTTTTGTAAAATACTAACATTAGTCTTACTTCAATTTTCCACAAAATTATGCACAAATCACTCCCTAAGAGCATCATTGGTCCATCTCCAGCACATGGACTGCAACCGTTCAAGAAGGCAGCTCACCACCACTTTCTCAAGGGCAACTAGGGATGGGCATTAAATACCAGTTCATACAGCTTTCTTTTCAGAAGACCATAAGACATAGAAGCAAAATTTAGGCCATTCAGGTCTGCTCCATCATTCAATAATGGCTGATAGGTTTCTCAACCCCATTTTCCCACCTTCTCCCCATAATTTTTGATCTCCTTGACAATCAAGAAACTATCTATTTCAGTCTTAAATATACTCAATGACTTGGCCTCTACAGCCTTCTGTGGCAATGAATTCTATCGATTCACCACTCTCTGGCTGAAGAGGTTGCTCCTTATCTCCATTCTAAAAGGCCTTCCCTTTACTCTAAGGATGTGCCCTCGAGTCCTCATCTCTCCTCCCAATGGAAACATCTTCCCAACGTCCTCTCTATCCAGGCCATTCAATGTTCTGTCAGTTTCAATTAGATCCCCCCTCATCCTTCTAAACTCCATCGAGTATAGACCCAGAGACCTTAAACATTCCTCATATGTTAAGCCTAAATGCGAAATTATATTTGCCTTCCTAAACACAGACTCAATCTGTAAGTCTATCTTAAGAGAATCCTAGACTAGAACTCCCATTGGGTCT
This sequence comes from Chiloscyllium plagiosum, assembly GCF_037043375.1. NCBI lineage: Eukaryota > Metazoa > Chordata > Chondrichthyes > Orectolobiformes > Hemiscylliidae > Chiloscyllium > Chiloscyllium plagiosum. The sequence goes on from NW_028270172.1 coordinate 11,642,598, forward strand.
GGCCTGGCCTGGCCTTGCTCTGAGTAACACTGACTGCCACTCAGTGCAGTTAGGGGGCAATCTGGCAGAATAGCCAAATGAATCCATCCCTGCAATACTCACAGAGCAGTAAATAGCATATAGTAAGGAGATAGGCAATGGCCTATTAATCTGGAGACCCAGGTAATGTGCTGGGGTTTGAATTCCACCATGGCAGAATTTGAATTCAATAATAATCTGGATATAAGGGTCTAAAGATGACCATAAAACCATCGCTGATTGTCAGTAAAAACCCATGTTGTTCTTTAGGGAAGAAAGTCTGCCATCCTTACCTGGTCTGGCCTACACATGACTCCAGAATCTTAACTGCCCATTATGCAATTAGGGATGGGTAATAATGCTGGTGTGGCTAGTGATGCCCACATGCCATGACTGAATTTTAAAAAAGACACAAATAACATAGCATATATTTTAATAATGATTCGGCTTTATGACATTTTTAGGAATTTTGAGGATCTTTTCTCTTCACTGAAATAAATTTGTGATTTAATCACATTGTGTGCTTTTAACCAAATCAATTTGTATAGAGTTATAGCAAAAATGTTGACCTGGAGCATTGAAAATATAAATACACAAACAAAATCGGCTACTCTGTGAAGCATCACAACTGACACGATTAGAGTCAATTATTGTAATCTCAGGAAATCGTCTGTAAAGAAGCATATTCATTTTGTAAGCTCAATGGACATCCCAGCAGGGTACAGAAGGAGGAGCGCTTTCTTATATTGACAGGGGCAGGAAGGCTGGTGAATCACAAACAGGGAGCCAATCAGAATCACAGGAACAGAAGTGACATACACTCCAGGCTCAGTCTATCGTTATTGAGATGGAAAAATGTTTACAAACCACCTCAACACATCCAACAAACACCCATTCCTGCCCCACTCAAACCTAGCCCTTTGTGTTTTTGGTAAATGAAGTGGCTGACACGATTTCAGCCTTTTATTCAGAAACAGATCAATCTTCTCCCAACGCATAAGCACATCACTGCTTTGACATCAAAGAATCGATCAGGAAGAGCCAGCATTTCCTCTTATCGGATATATTCAAAAGAAGGAACTGACTTCAAACATTCTCTCATACTGTTCTCTCTGAAAATACAACCAGGAATTGTTCTCTTTAAATATACCTGGGTCAATTTTTTTCAGTTATTTCCTGTCAAGGTAATACTCCAGATGCACTGAGACTTGTGACTACTACATACAGAACCAGTTACCTCAGCCAAAGTTTTTGCTGAGTTGAATTGGGTTGTAAATAGTCCATGTTAATCCTATTCCTGATAAAACCTTGGCTGAAGAAGATTCTTCCCCTATTAAATAACGAAAGCTTCACAGGCACTGGAATAAAACAAACGTTGCTGGAAAAGCTCAGCAAGTCAGGCAGTATCTGTGGAGAGAAATCAAAGTTAAGAAAGCACATGGTGTTTTGGCTTTCATTAACAGGGGGATTGAGTTTAAGAGTCGTGAGATCTTGTTGCAGCTCTATAAAACTTTGGTTAGACTGCACTTGGAATACTGTGTCCAGTTCTGGTCGCCCTATTATAGGAAAGATGTGGATGCTTTGGAGAAGGTTCAGAGGAGGTTTACCAGGATGCTGCCTGGACTGGAGGGCTTATCTTATGAAGAGAGGTTGACTGAGTTCGGACTTTTTTCATTGGAGAAAAGGAGGAGGAGAGGGGACCTAATTGAGGTATACAAGATAATAAGAGGCATAGATAGAGTCGATAACCAGAGACTATTTTCCAGGGCAGAAATGACTAACACGAGGGGTCATAGTTTTAAGCTGGTTGGAGGAAAGTATAGAGGGGATGTCAGAGGCGGGTTCTTTACACAGAGAGTTGTGAGAGCATGGAATGCGTTGTCAGCAGCAGTTGTGGAGGCAGGGTCATTGGGGACATTTAAGAGACTCCTGGACATGCATATGGTCACAGAAATTTGAGGGTGCATACATGAGGATCAGTGGTCGGCACAACATCGTGGGCTGAAGGGCCTGTTCTGTGCTGTACTGTTCTATGTTCTATGTTCTATGTAACCCTTTGGGGCCAATGACCCTTCCTCAGTTCTGCTAAGACTCTTCCCCTTCTTGTTCCTTTCAACAGGAGGACAGTAAACATCATTCTGATGAATCAGTGATACTGTATTAAAATTGCACTGTCAGAATCCTGAAATTGTGGTGTAAGGGTGCAAGACCATAAGATATAGGACCAGAAATAGGCCATTTGGCCCATCAGGTCTGCTCCACCATTCAATCATTACTGAGACATTTTTCAGTTGATTCTCCCGTCTTCTTTCTGTAGTCCTTAATCCCTTTACTAATCATGAAGCTATCTATCTCCATCTTAAATACGCTCAGTGACTTGGCCTTCTGTAGCAATGAGTTCCACAGATTAATCATTCTCCAGCTGAAGAAATTCCTTCTCGTCTCAGTTCTAAAGGGTTGTACCTTCAGTCTGAGGCTATGCTCTCAGGCCTTAGTCTCTCCAACGAGCAGAAACATCTTCTCTATATCTACTCTATCCAGAATTCTCAGTATTTTGTAAACTTCAATCAGATCCCTCCTCATCCGGCTAAAGTCCATCATTTATAGACCCAGAGTCGCAACTGTTCCTCATATGACAAGTCCTTCAAACTGAGGGTCATTTTGCTAAACCTTCTTTGGACCCTCTCTAGGGCCAGCACATCCTTCCTTAGATATGGTGACAACAACTGCTCACAATATTCCAAGGTAGCCAGGCAGGAGGCTGGAAGAACACAGCAAGCCAGGTAGCATCAGGAGGTGGAGAAGTCGGCGTTAAAGGTGTAACCCTACTTCAGGACCGGGGGTGAGTGTGGGGGGAGCTGCAGATAAAGGAGGTGGTGGGGGCAGGGTGGTGAAGCGGGGATAGGTGAAGACAGGTAGACGATATGACGTGGTTGGCCAATGGGAGGAATGAATCCGGTTGGTGGCAGGGAGCAGTGGAAGGGAGAGGGAGGGGCTGGGAAGGGAGTCAGGGAATGAGGAGGGAAGTTATTTGAAATTCGAGAATTCAATGTTCAGTCTTCTGGGTTATAGGCTACCCAGGCAGAGGATGAGGTGTTGTTCCTCCAATTTGCACTGTGGTTCATTGTGGCAATGGAGGAGGCCAAGGATGGTCATGTCAGAAAGGGAGTGGTTGGGGAAATTGAAATGGGCGGGGACTGGGAGGTCTGGTCAGTCCCTGCAGACCCAGCTGCAATGCTCGGGGAGCCATTCCTTAAGTTTACGTTCGGTTTCCCTGATGTAGAGAAGACCACGTCGGGAGCACCTGATGCAGTAAACTAGGTTGGAAGAGAGGGAGGTGAGCCTCTATTTCACCTGGAAAGAATGTTTGGGACCCTGGATGGAGGTGAAGGGATGGTGTACCATCTGACCAGCATTTTATACAGCCTACTCTTGTATTCTAGCCCACTTGAAATTAATGCCAATGTTGCATTTGTTTTCCTAACCACCAACTGAACCTACACGTTCACCTTAAGAGAATCCTGAATTAAGACTGATTCCTGATGAAGGGCTTATGCCCAAAATGTCGATTCTCCTGCTCCTCGGACACTGCCTGACCTGCTGTGCTTTTTCAGCACCACACTCTTGACCCTGAATTAGGACTCCCAAGTCCCTTTGTGCTTTGGATTTTGGATTACCCCAGTTAAAAAGTTGTCTACACCACTATTCTTCCTACCAAACTGCTTAACCTCACACTGTCACACATTGTATTCCATGTCTATGCTCACTCTCCTAGCATATCCAAGTCCTTCTGCACCCTGCTTCCTCAACACTACCTTCCCTCCACTTACCTGCAGAATTATCAATAATACCCTTAGTTCCTTCGTTGAGATCATTAATGCAACCAGATCATTGTGCTCCCAAATATTGTAATCATGTCATAGATAATGTGTAATTTATCGTATTCATGTTAACTGCACATTATTGCCCTATATATCAAATTAATCTATGTCTTAACAGTATCAACAACAACAACTTATATTTGTGTAGTGCTTTAACATAATAAATATCTCAAGGCACTTCACAGGAACATTGTAAAACAAACTGAGCCATCCAACATGGTGGGACCAAATGAGGTAGATTTTGAGGAGTATCATACAAGAGCAAGGCAGGGGGGTGCAGGGAGGTAGAGAGGGGAATTCTAGAGCTAAGAGCCCAAGCAGCTGAAGGTACAGCTACCAGTGCTAGCTGATTGGAATGGGGGATACTCAAGAATCCAGAAGAATACACACATTTGGAGGGTTTGGGATCTGGGGAACACTGCAGAGAAAAAGAATGGTGAAGTGGGAATTTGAAAACAGTGAAGGCATGGTGAGGGTTTCAGCAGTAGAAGAGCAGGTGCAGCAGATGACGTTACAGAGGTTGAAATAGTTGGTCTCAGTAACAAGATGAAGCTCATCTCATGTCAAGCATGACACCAAAGCCGCAGGCAGACTGGCTTAAACTCAGCTCGCTGCCAGGGAGAGAGAATTGGAGTCAGGAGCTAGGGAATGGAATATGGACTGGGAACTGAAAACAATAGCTTCAGTCTTCCCAATATTTAATTGAAGGAAATTTCTGTTCCCCCAATCCTGGATATGAGATAAACAGTCTGACAATGTAGTAACAACCCCCATGAGTGGTTATAGTTGTCCAGCACATTAAGGAAATCTGTACCTTCCTTTGTTGGCTTCAATTTATTGCAATTCATTTTGTTTCCACTTCTCCTGAAATATTAAAGTACAAGCAGATAAGTTTCCTCTTAAATAAATATATTGTTTTATATTCCTTTTTGAATGTTACTAAGCAACAGCTAGTTGATTATGCTGCAATTGTCAGGCTGTGAATTTTACTGCTCCAGTCTTCAAAACTGAAACATTAATTAAACGTACAATTGAAAACCATTTTGAAGTGGCTTTCAGAAACAAGTGTTCTGCTGCAGATGATACCAAGATTGGTGGTATAGAGTGGCAGGAGTGGCAGATGAGCTATTGGATAAATATGAGCTATTGCATTTTGGTAAAACAAACAAGGGCAGGACTTCTATGAGTAAAAGTAGGTAGTTTTGTAGAGCAGAGGGACCGAGGGGTTCATGTACATAATTCTTTCAAGTTTGCATCACATATAGACAGGAGAAAGTGAGGACTGCACATGCTGGAGAGTCAGAGTCGAAAAGTATGGTGCTGGTAAAGCATAGCAGGCCAGGCAGCATCTGAGGAGCAGGAGAGTTGACATTTTGGGGATAAGCCAATCACATATCGATATGGCGGTTAAGAAGGTGTTTAGCACATTTGCCTTCATTGCTCAGACCTTTGAGTGTAAGAGTTGGGATGTTATGCTGAGGCTGTACAGGATGTTAATAAGGCCTTTCCTGTGTCCAGTTCTGGTCGCCCTGTTATTGGAAGGACATTATTAAGCTGGAGAGGGTCCAGTAGAGATTTACTAGGATGGAGAGTTTGAGTTGTAAGGATAGCCTGGGACTGTTTTCCACTGGAGCAGAGTTGTGACCTTAGAGAGATTTATAAAATTATGAGGGACCTGGATAGGGTGAATAGCAAAGGTCTTTTCCCTGGGCTAGTGGAGTTCAAAACTAAGGCTGTTTTTTTAAGATGAGAGGAGAAAGATTTAAATGAGACCTCACCTTGGTGAGGGGCCTCCTGCCTACCAACAACTATGTGATTGGCTCCCAGGTCACTGAGCAGCTTGTGGGTGCGAACACTATATCCAGAAGCCTTTATACCTCTGAAAGCAGAGGTTTTATCACTCTTTTCTAGAGTAGAAAATACCTTAAGTCTGAAGAAAAACCAATTTATTTGTTGGAAATGTGAGGCAGTGAGCTTGAGAAAGAATGTAGGACTCACACTGCTCACCATCAAAAGTTTGTGTAATAAATAAGTGATGCATATGCTACTATACACAGCACATTAGAACACATGAATATTGTTCGGGCCTCTGGATCAGTGGTGCTGGAAGAGCACAGCAATTCAGGCAGCATCAGATTCTGCATGCTCTTTCTGCTGCTTCTGTTGGGTCTCCACTTGATCCACTTGGTGACGCTCCAAGTGGTTGGTGCCTTTGTGGATGCTTCTTCTTGAGTTTGTGCGTTTGACAGCATGCGATTCCTACAATTTGGTGGGCATGTTGCATTTGTTTAGGGAGGCTTACAGGATATGCTTGCAGTATTTCCTTTGTTCTCCTAGTGATCGCTTACCATTGCAAACCACTTCTTTAGGGAGGCTTGTGTTGGGTATGCGGACAATGTGGTCCACCGGTTGTGTGTGACCAGTGCCTTGGTACTGGGAATAATGGCCTCAAGAGGACCATCACAAAGGTACACCTACCCTGCCAGTGGTTTTACAGGATATTGTGAAGGCAGCATTGATGCTAATGCTCCAGGGATTTGAGGTATCTGCTGTACATGATCCACATTCCTTATGCACACAAGGGTGGTGGCCACAGCTGCTTTGTAGCTTGATGCTGGGTTTGAGGTTTCGGACTTTGGTGTCCTTCAAGCGTCCAAAGGCTGCACTGTCACACTGAAGTCAATGTTGAATTTCATCCTTAATGTTTGTTCACATTGAGAGGAGGCTTCCAAGGAATGGTAAATGATTTGTGTTGTCCAGGGCTCGCTGTGGAATTTGATGGTTAGGAGACAACACTGTGTGGCAGTAGTGGGCTGATAGAGAACCTTTGTTTTCCAGATGTTTAGTTTGAGGACAATTCCCTTACAGGCCTCACTGAATGCATTAGTGACAGTTTATAGCAGGCACTCTGAGTGTGCGCATGTGCAGGCATTTCTGTGTACTGCAGCTCGATAACAGAAGTTGCGGTGGTTCTTGATTCTAGCCTAGAGGAAAGGTTGAAAGGTTTCCTGCTCATCCTGATGGTTAGCTCCACTCTGTGGAGCTTGATGGGGATGGGCTGGAGTGTTTCAGCAAGGAAGACAGAGAAGACCATTTGCATTTGTATTGGGCTCTGTGGTAGATCCGTTGGTGAGGATCGCAGTCTGCATGTCATTGTGAAGCAGGTAAAGAATTATCAGAATTTCTGCGGGCAGCTAAAGCTGAGGAGGATATTTCATAGTCCTCAATGGCTGACAGTGCCAAAGCCTCTTGTTGTTAACAGTGTTGTTAAGAGGGAAGGTTCAGGATTTAACCCAGTGGCAGTGAAGGATTGGCTAATACATCTTCAGTTGAGGTTAGTCAGTGATTAGGGTGCACCAGGCTTTGAGAAGTGCTCTTTCAGTGGCTTGCCAACAATCAAAACATAAAATAGTCAGAACATGTGATGGACATCCCATCTGCAACCAGCACCATTACTGGAATAAGAAGCTTTCCACTGAGAGAGTGGACGCAGAGGGGAAGGCAATGGTCCAGTGGTATTATCGCCTGATGTTAATCCAGAGACCCAGGGAATATTCTGGGGAGCTGGGTCTGAATTCCGCAACAGCATACGGTGGAATTTGAATTCAATAAAAATCTGGAATTAAGAGTTTAATGATAACCATGAATCCCTTGTCAGTCTGGGCAAATGTGAGGTGATGCATTTTGGAAGATCCAATTCAAGTGTGAACTATGTGGTAAATGGAAACGCCCTGGGGAAAGTGATGTACAGAGAGATCTCGATGTTCAGGTCCATTGTTCCCTGAACGTGGCAACGAGGTCAGTAGAGTGGTCAAGAAGGCATACGGCATGCTTTCCTTCATTGGATGGGTATTGACTACAAGAATTGGCAGGTCATGTTACAGTTGTATAAGAATTTGGTTCGGTCACATTTGGAATACTGCATACAGTTCTGGTCGCCACATTCCTAAAAGGATGAGGATGCTTTGGAGAGGGTGCAGAGGAGATTCACCAGGATGTTGCCTGGTATGGAGGGCGTGAGCTATGAGGAGAAGTTGAGTATATTTGGATTTTTTTTTGTTAGAAAGACAGAGGTTGAGGGGGGACCTGATTGAGGCCTACAAAATCAAGAGAGTTATAGACAGGGTGGATAGCAAGAAGCTTTTTCCCAAAGTGGGGGACTCAATTACTAGGGGTCAGGAGTTCAAAGTGAGAGGGATAAAGTTTAAGGAAAATATGTGTGGAAGGTTCTTCATACAGAGAGTGGTGGGTGCCTGGAATGTGTTGCCAGCAGAAGTGGTAGGGGCAGGAACAATAACATCATGCAAGATGTATCTAGACGGGTACGTGAATGGGCAGGGAGCAGAGGGATTGGTACAGGCTTGGAGGGCCAAAGGGCCTGTTCCTATGCTGTAATGTTCTCTGTTCTTTGATTGTCAGGAAAACCCCATTTGGTTCACTGATGTCCTGTAGGGAAGGAAACTGCCACCTTTATCTGGTCTGGCCCACACGTGACTCCAGACCCACAGCAATGTGGTTGACTGTTAACAAGTAAGGGTGAGCAATAAAGGCTGGCCTGTCCAGCGGTACCCTCATCCCGTGAATGAATTATTTCTATAATGGGGTGGGTGGCTGGGTAACTGAAAGCATGCTGAAAGGCAACTCACAACCAAAATGAAGGGAAAGGCCAGTTTGAGGCCCCCACCCTTACCCAGACTGACCTTGCTGAGACTTCACACCCTCAGCAGTCTGCTTGGCTTTTACCGTCCTGCTGAAACGACAGAGCAAGACATCGCGACTTGCTTCTCCACAATGGCAAAGAACACTCGCCTAATTACATTGCTGCTCGCATGCCAAGAATAAAAGGGACAAAATATTCCTTGGACTCTGTTAATGCACTGTCATTTTCCAGCACGCATATTACACACAGTCAATACATCGAGTGTATCCATTCTTACCCACAGTGGCAATTTCCTAAGAATGCGGGTAATGGTTTTCCATCGAGCACACTTGAGTAATCTGTCAGCTAAGTCCCACTTCAAGCATCATGAATTAAACAGAAAGAACGCCTGCTGATTAAACATTAATCCTGAAGTGAAGTGGAATTAACAGTCAACTTGTCCCCTATTTGCCTGCTTGTATCCATAGACCATGCACAATGCCCCCAGGGTGAATTTGAGAGGTCCACTAAATTAAAACTGAAAGATGCGGATGCTGTAAATCAGGAACAAAAACAGAGGCTGCTGGAAAAGCTCACCGGACCCAAAACGTTAACTCTGATTTCTCTCCACAGCTGCTGCCCGACCTGCTGAGCTTTTCCAGCAATCTCAGCTTTTGTTTTTAATTTGAGTGGTATTCAAGTATCATAATGATTGTAGTCTTCTGGACAAACCTGGCTGTGTTGTCTGAAAAAATGCAGCAGCTTTTGAAATAACGCAGGTCAAAGAAGTGTGGGAGGATGGAGTTAAATGGTGCAATACAGGCTGAACTGTCATCTCCTGTGAGCTGTCTCTGATTGTCATCAGAGAAACGACAACTGTTTGGGTAACGGATGTGATTTTTGTTTTCCTTTTCAAGAATATAGAAGAACAGGAATTAGGACTCAGTTCAAGATCTTTTCCCAGGAACCAAAGTATTTTTCACAGACTCCAAACCCAGGAGATATTAATTTAAGGTGAGAGGGAAAAGATTTAAAAGGGACCTGAGGGTCAACTTTTTCACACATGGTGGTATGTAGATGGAATGAGGTGCCCGAGTAAGTGGTAAAAGACAGGTACACGGATAGGAAAGGTTCAGAGGGATAAGTGCCAAACAAATGCAGACAGCTTGGACTGGTTCAGTTCAGGAGACCTGGTTGGCATGGACAAGTTGGGCCAAAGGGCTTGTTTCCATGCTGTATGACTCAAGTGAAATGTCAAAATAAACCTTTCACTTCACAGGTGTAACAGAGCTTAGTTAAAAAAAGGATTTTCCTTTCAGGGATGATTTCACAGTCTACGTTAATCCAGTTTCCTATCCAAGTGTGTGAGGTCAAAGTCTCTCAGCATTGGCAAGCACTGTTGGTCTGTTATATCCTTCCACATGTCTGCAGAATGAAATAATGATGCAATGGATCAGAAGAGGAAACTAGAGGGCCACTGGGGGTCTAATGGAGGCTGTGTATTGCTGTGAAAAGTGAGATGATCTAAAAAGGTTGACATATATTTTAATGCTTTAATTGCAAAGCCTCTTGAAGGGATTTCTGCGTATTTAAGTGAATGTGCACAGAAGGGTTCGTAGACAGTTCCACCAGAGTATGGCATTCGCAATGTGGTCGCATTAAAATTTGAATTAGATGAGGTTCCAGGAATTGTTAATAGCAGAAATGTTACCTATATTAATCTAATGGCAATAGTTTCAGGTTTTGACATACTATCCAAGACAAAGCAGTCTGCTTGGTCAGAGTCTTATCTATCAACTTCAGCAATCACTCCCCCCACTGTCATATTAATGATAATGTCTATTGACTACTTAGTTTATTTAAAATAGTAAAATACATTATAAGTTAAAATCAGGATACAGTCCAACAGATTTATTTGAAATCACAAGCTTTTGGAGCACTGCTCCTTCATTCGGTGAATTGACTTCACCCAATGAAGGGGCAGCGCTCAAAGCTTGTGATTTCAAATAAACCTGTTGGACCATAACCTGGTGCCATGTGAATTCTGACTTTGTCCACCCCAGTCCAACAGCGGCACCTCCATATTATTATAATTTAAGAAGCAGACCTTATAGCAAACAAACTGATTTCTGTGTGTACATCTTCAAGTCCCACAGCAAATTATGAGGCAGGTAGAGTCACAACATTGTGTACACTCAGCACATTCACTCTCTTAAAGGCATGATCCATATATAACAAACATCTAGGAGAAAGTGTGATCTGCAGATACATGGAGACCAGAGTTGAAAAGTGTGGTGCTGGTAAAGCACAGCAGATCAGGCAGCATCTGAGGAGCAGGAGAATTGATGTTTCGGGCATAAGGCCTGCATGAATAGCATATGTCTGAAACATTGACTCTCCTGCTCCTCGGATGCTGCCTGACCTGCTGTGCTTTTCCAGCGCCACACTTTTCAACTCTACGTATAACATCGACCACTGAGACACAGTGGTTGCAGTGTGTACCATTTGTTTTATACATCGATATTTGATGATTGTATCAGGCAGCAAAATATTCTCAGAGATCTACAAGATCTATAGATCTACACCTATAATTTAGCACAACTATCAGCTTCCACCTTTCCCTTGTGATCCTTGCCCTGTCCAGAAATGCATCTCTACTGGGGAGGAATACAGCTCACTACTTGTCTTTTTGGAAGACCCATCACTCTATCAATTAAACAAATACATTACAAGTACTGCCTACCAGGAGCAGTGCAGCTATGACAAATAAAGGGTAGGGTTGTGAAATGAGCTCACAGAGGGCAGTATCCTGTCACCAAGTCACCTTTTATTTACATGTTCACAGCGCATGGACCCTGACCAGCTGGATCAGAGCCAGTATGTAGAGGGAGGAAAATCCCTGAGACTCCTGTGTTTATCTGTCAGCTACGGCTCCCTGATTGGCATAGGTTAACAGCCCAAATCAGGGAACTCATACTGAATGAGATGTAGTTGGCCAACCTTGTTCCAATCACTACACGTAGGTTTGAGAGAGGAGGTAGCAATAAATTAAAATGGAGTTGTGGAGACAAAATAATCTATACATCTGCTGTGCTCATCTCTCTCCAAACAAAGGCAATGAGAGTGTTGGTGGACACCATGTCCCCCATGTCCAAGGGCACCTTTCATGAACATAGCTGTGGAAGAGGGACAGTGAGTCACTAATGAAGACTCCTCCACAGCCTACTGCCTGGAACTGTTCATGGCCACAAGGAGATTCCACATATACGCTCATGTGTGCATGGCGCGCGCACACACACACACTCACGCACACATACGCACACACACACTCAATCACACTTGCACACACACACGCTCACACACACATTCACTCACACACAAATGATTTGGGTGCGAGCATAAGAGGTACAGTTAGTAAGCTTGCAGATGACACCAAAATTGGAGGTGTAGTGGACAGCAAAGAGAGTTACCTCAGATTACAACAGGATCTTGATCAGATGGGCCAATGGGCTGAAAAGTGGCAGATGGAGTTTAATTCAGATAAATGCGAGGTGCTGCATTTTGGGAAATCAAGTCTTAACAGGATTTATAGACTTAATGGTAAGATCCTAGGGAGTGTTGCTGAACAAAGAGACCTTGAAGTGCAGGTTCATAGCTTCTTGAAAGTGGAGTCACAGGTCGATAGGATAGTGAAGGAGGCGTTTGGTATGCTTTCTTTGATTGGTCAGAGTATTGAGTACAGGAGTTGGGAGGTCATGCTGCAGCTGTACAGGACATTGGTTAGGCCACTGTTGGAATATTGCGTGCAATTCTGGCCTCCTTCCTAACAGAAAGATGTTGTGAAAGTTGCAAAGGTTCAGAAAAGATTTACAAGAATGTTGCCAGGGTTAGAGGATTTGAGCTACAGGGAGAGGCTGAACAGGCTGGGGCTGTTTTCCCTGCAGCATCGGAGGCTGAGGGGTGACTTTATAGAGGTTTACAAAATTATGAGGGGCATGGATAGGATAAATAGGCAAAGTCTTTTCCCTGGGGTGGGGGAGTCCAGAACTAGAGGGCATAGGTTTAGGATGAGAGGAGAAAGATATAAAAGAGACCTAAGGGGCAACGTTTTCATTCAGAGGGTGGTACGGGTATGGAATGAGCTGCCAGAGAAAGTGGTGGAGGCTGGTACAATTAAAACATTTAAGAGGCATTTGGATGGGTATATGAATAGGAAGGGTTTGGAGGGATATGGGCCAGGTGGTGGCAGGTGGGACTAGATTGGGTTGGGATATCTGGTCGGCATGGACGGGTTGGACCGAAGGGTCTGTTTCCGTACTGTACATCTCTATGACTCTAAACACACAAACACACTCACACTCACACTTGCACACACAAACACACACGCACTCACACTCACACTTGATCATGCTCACACACACTCACACTCACGCACACACACACACCATGTGCAGGAGTAGGCCATTCGGTCCTTTGAGCTTGTACCACCATTCGATATGATCATGACTGATCATGCAGTCTCAGTTTCCTGTTCCCACCCTCTCTCCTTGATCCCTTTAGCTGCATGGGGCATGTTCAGTTCCCTCTTGAATATATCTAATGAACTGGCCCCAACAGCTTCTTGTGGGAGAGAATTCCACAGGTTCACAACTCTCTGAGTGAAGAAATTCTTCCTCATCTCAGTCCTGAATGGCTTACCCCTTATTCTTACAAACAGACACATGCACAAGCATGCTGGGTAGTCCATCTGGTCCAAGCATCCACCTTCAGACCTTTCGGCTTCCCCATTACCTTCTCCTTAGTGATGGCCAATATACTCATCTCTGCCCCCTGACTCTCTTGAAGTTCTGGTGAGCTACTGGTGTCTTCCACTGTGAAAACTGATGCAAAATACTGATTCAGTTCCTCCATCATTTCTTTGTTCCCCATTACTACTTCTCCAGTCTGACTTTCAAGTGGTCCAATATCTACTCCTGTCTCTTTCTTACCTTTTTAGATATCTAAAAATACTCTTGTGATCTTCTTTCATATTACTAGCTAGCTTATTCTCATATTTCATCTTCTCTTTCCCTTATTGCATTTTGAGTTATCCTCTGCTGGTTTTTAAAGGTTTCCCAATTCTTTTGGCTTTCTGCTCAGCTTCACCACAACGCCTGTATTTTCTTTTGCTTATATGCTCTTCCTGACTTCCCCTGTCAGCCATGGTTATCTCACCCTCCCCTTAGTATGTTTCTTCTCTGGAATGGATTTCTGCAGTGCCTCCCAAATTACCCCCAGAAACTCCTGCCGTTGCTGCCCCACTGTCTTCCCTGCTCGTTTCCCCTTCCAATCAACTCTGGCCGACTCCTCCCTCATGTCTTTGTAGCTGCCTTTTCTCAACTGTAATACTGTTACATCTGATTCCGGCTTCTCCCTCTCAAACTGCAGGGTGAACCCTATCATATTGTAGTCACTATCCACTAGGAGTTCCTTCACCTTCAGCTTCACCAGAAGACTGATTGGAGATTTGAACAAGGTCTTCAAAATTGAGAGGGGTCTGGACAGAGAAGATAGGGAGAAACTGTATCATTTATACAATCTACTAGACCATAGGCCATTGTCCCAGTATCTCAATAGAGAGAGAGAGACATACACACACACACAGCCAACTGATGGTGGTTTAACCTGAGGGTCACCAGACCTCAGGTGAAGAGAGAGGTTGAGGAGAAAAGTCCTCTGTGGCAACCCCAAATGTTTTTGGAATTGGACACATGTTGTTGGCGTCACTCTGCATCACAAACCAGCCTTCCAGCCAACTGAGCAAATCAAGCCCCTCAGGAGGTCAGAACCTGAGGTCACAGTGTTAAGGAGAAAGCACCAGTGACATGAAGAAAGGTTTTGGTTGGTAGTGTAGATGGTGCTCGCCACCTGGAATAAGCAGAATGAGAGTGTGATGGAGGCAGATCCAATTGGAGTTTTGAAAAGGATGCTGGATAACTATCTGAAGATTTTAAAAAGTACACAGAGATACCAGGAAAGAGCAGATGGATGGGACAAACACAGAAAATGCTGGAGTAACTCAGGAGCTTTGGCAACATCTGTACAGAGAGAGAAAAACAGAGTTAACATTTCGAGTTCGATATGAGGTTTCTCCAGTTCCGAAGTCTTCAGTGTCAGTATCCACAGCATTTTGCCTTTATTATGGAAGGGAAATGGGTACAATTGAGTTGCTCTTTGCAGAAAGCCAGGAAGGGTGAATGGCCTCTTCCTGTCCAATGCCATTCTACATCAAGATAGTGCTGCCTATCACACAATTTTATAGACATCTTCCATATCTTGGAGACAGCTTCTCTGAGGAAAGGAAAATGTTTGCAAAATTGTATGATTGCAAGGGCAAATCTTATGAATCTCATTCCTAGCATAGTACTTTTTTTAAAAAAAGACGCATTGATGTGATGAGAGCATTGCTGGCTTGGCCAGCATTTATTGCCCATCCCTAATTGTCCAGGGGACAGTTTAAGAGTTAATTACATTGCTTTGGGTCAGGAGACACCAGACCAGGGAAGGATGGAAGTTCCTTCCCCAAAGGGCATTTATGAACCAGATGGCTTTCCCAAAATGGATTCGCAGACATCAAATCCCAGATGTTCACTGAATTCAAACACCACCATCAGTGGGTTTTGAACCCAGGTCCCCAGAACATTACAAGGGTCTCTGGACTAATAGACCAGTGATAATACCACTAGGCCATTGCCTCCCTCTGGTAACTGTCCCCCTGGCAATGCCTGTCATTGTACCTCAAAACACAGAGGGAGGCCATTCAGTGTATCTTAATGATTGCTATTTCTTTGCTATACTTATCCAATATGATCCTCTGCCACTCTTTCCCCGTAGACCTGTCATTTTCTTTCCTGTCAGGGATTTACACCATTCCCTTGCCACATTTAACAACTGGCCAATGTCCAGCACATACTCAGTGAAGTGTACATTAATATCGTTCATTTAGCACCTTCTCTCCCACTTTAATCTGTAAAGACTCAACTTAAAGCTGAACAGCACTCAGTCTGGAAGCAGGATAAAGGTTTATTTATTATGAGGCATTACTGATGATTCCTTAGAGATAAGGAGACAAAATTATTGCCAAGAAATTGCAGCTATCAAGAGTAGGTCAAGCAGTGATAAAACCAAAGAATACTTACAAGAAGAAAATCCCATCGGTTTCGGTGGTATACCAGTGGACCCATTGCTGCAATTCCTTGTGACTGTTGTGAAAGAGTTAACATTTGAAATTAGGTCCATCAGCTGCGATGGCTTCAGCAATTGGATAGTTGTTATTTTCTTGTCGAAATGGATGAGCAGGAAAGCAGATTTTGTTTGAGGGGGAAGATTCATGCCTAGTTACTTCCTAGGAAACCACAAGTCGTTTTGAATTGTCTCAGTCCCTTCCTCATTCTCAGCCTGCCCGAACAGGTATTTCTTCCAGGATGATTCAAGCTGTCGAAGCAGCTCACCTTTTTAACCATTCTTGGCTGACAAGCTAAGATGCCAATTTCCCTTCCCACCTCTCCGCTCCATCTTCCTCTCTGACCGATCACCTCCATCTCCACCCCCATTCACCTATTGTACTCTTTGCTACCTTCTCCCCAGCCCCACCCCACCCCCACCCCACCCCCATTTATCTCTCCACCCTGGAGACTTCCTGCCTCTATTCCTGATGAAGGGCTTTTGCCCGAAAAGTTGATTTTCCTGCTCCTCGGATGCTGCCTGACCTGCTGTGCCTTTCCAGCACCACTCTGATCTCAACCCTAATAAGCTAAGATGCCGACTAATACCACGTGACCCACGCGAGAAAGCTAAGTCATGTTCCATTAAGGCATTTCGGAGACAGCTCATCTCCTCCCTGTGGTTTTGAGCATTTGTTCTGGTCAATACCCACTTTTCATTCATGGAATGAGTCATCAAGGATTTACTGGTAATTCCTGAATGAAAGGTTTTACATGTCACTGTATCTCCTTCTCTGTAATCCAAAAAAGACTGTTGCAAGTCATTTGACTATACCACTACCTACACTATACTACAAGTAGTGGTATAGTCAAATGATTGCAACAGTCTTTTTTACAGCTTCTTGTACAGCAAGATAGACAGATTAACTTTGGAGACAGGAAGGACTGCAGGTGCTGGAAGCCAGATTCAATAGACGTGAGGCTGGATAAGCACAGCAGGTTAGACAGTATCCGAGGAGCAGGCAAGTCAATGTTTTGGGCTGAAATGTTGACTTCCTTGCTTCTTAGATGCTGTCTGACCTGCTGTGCCTTTCCAGACAGATTAACTTTGTTTGTATAAAGCTTTCAACAAGCTTTCGCCATTAAAAAAAAAACTACTAGACTGGATGCAATCATGACAAAAAGTCAAGAAATCTCTTCTGCTGCCTGTTAGGCCATCAAAACGTACAAAAAGTATTGCCCATTGCTGTTTCTGATTCTTCCAGATTAAATTTGGAACCCTTTGGCCCTCAGTCCCTCTGCCACTGGTAACAATTGCCTGGAAATGCATTCTATCAAAGCCCTTCACAAGTTTGACCATTTCTATCACACCACTTCTCAACCTTCCCTGCTCTCTCAAAGCAACCACATCTTTTCCAGTCTCACATTCAGCATCTCATTCCTGTCACCATTCTTCCTAGTCTCTCCAGCAATGTAAATGTTGTTGGTTTTGCCTGAGGGTTAAAACTCACACAACACCAGGTTATAGTCCAACAGGCTTATTTGGAAGCACTAGCTTTCGGAGCACCACTCCTTCATCAGGTGGTTGTGTAAGGTTTTTACACCTGAGGGTGTAAGGCTCTGAAAGGGTTAATGCTGAGAAGTGCATTAAGCATCAACCAGTCTCCCATGGACTCAGGAAAGACAACAACTTTGAATCTCAAAGGAGTAAGTCTGATCATTGAGGTCATAGTCTCAGTAACTATCACTCCAATGCAACTTGGACCTGGTTGCTTTGATGCAATAATTCACATCCTGTTTAAGACAAGAGGCTTGTCCTCTTAAACTAGTAAGTGGTTTTCCTCCACCAGGTTAAACCAAGCTGGTCTTGTAGAACCTACTAGGAAAGAGGATGGTGACAGCAAATTTACCCAATGGATTTTAAATCATAATGAGCTGTGTGAGGATGCACTTCACTATAGTTGCCACAAGGGACAGTCATTCTTCAGCAAGTTCCTCAGTTCCCACTTGCCCCAAAAGCCTGTCCATCATGTAGAATTGGGTAATACTCTGCATTTGCTTGGACAATACTACCCAGATCAAAGCAGACTGTCTGATAGACACCCCATTTATCACCTTCAACATTGATTGTCCCCACTACTAACACAGGGCATAGATTTAAGGTGCAAGGGGAAAGATATAAAAGGGAACTGAAGGGCAACGTTTTCACACAGAGGGTGGTGCATGTATGGAAAAAGCTGCCAGAGGAAGTGGTGGAGGCTGGTATAATTACAACATTTAACCAACATTTGGAAGGGTATTTGAATAGGAAGCGTTTCGAGGGATATGGGCCAAATGCTGACAATTAGGACTAGATCAGATTGGGATGTCTGGTAGGCATGGACGAGTTGGACCAAAGAATCTGTTTCCGTACTGTATACCTCCTTGGCTCTATGTTGGCAACAAGTGTGTACCTTCTGCAAGATAGTGTTTAAGAAAGGTGGTAAGGACAAGCCAGGGAACTATAGACCAGTGAGCCTGACCTCGGTGGTGGGCAAGTTGTTGGAGGGAATCCTGAGGGACAAGATGTACATGTATTTGGAAAGGCAAGGACTGATTCGGGATAGTCAACATGGCTTTGTGCGTGGGAAATCATGTCTCACAAACTTGACTGAGTTTTTTGAAGAAGTAATACAGAGGATTGATGAGGGCAGAGCAGTAGATGTGATCTAAATGGACTTCAGTAAGGCATTTAACACAGTTCCCCATGGGAGACTGGTGAGTAAGGTTAGATCTCATGGAATACAGGGAGAACTAGCCATTTGGATACAGAACTGGCTCAAAGGTAGAAGACAGAGAGTGGTGGTGGAGGGTTGTTTTTCAGACTGGAGGCCTGTGACTAGTAGAGTGCCACAAGGATCAGTGCTGGGTCCTCTACTTTTCATCATAGCGAGGTTTGAGAAGATTTGTAACTCAGGTTGGGGTTCTGGATATGGTTTGCTCGCTGAGCTGGAAGGTTCATTTCCAGACGTTTCGCCACCATACTAGGTACATCTTCAGTGGGCCTCCAGGTGAAGCAGTGAAGGGTTCTTAGCAGAGACTTGAACAAACAGCTCTGCCAACCATCCAACCCAAACTTTGGGTTCACTACGTGGATGGCACCTTTGTCATCACTAAATAGTGAAAGACTTTTTCCTCGGATGATGACATCAGCTTATATGAGAGGGCATTATAACAAATTAAGGGGTGATAAATTTAATACAGATGTCAGAGGCAGGTTCTTTACTCAGAGAGTGGTAAGGGCGTGGAATGCCCTATCTGCCAACGTAGTCAACTCAGCCACATTAGGGAGATTTAAACAATCCTTGGATAAGTACATGGATGATGATGGGATAGTGTAGGGGGACAAGCTGAGAATAGTTCACAGGTCAGCGCAACATCGAGGGCTGAAGGGCCTGTTCTGCGCTGTATTGTTCTATGTTCTATGTTCTAAATGAAACAAATTAGGGGAAACCTTCAAGGCCATCAATAAAACCCATACTGGCATAAAATTCACTAAAGAGGAGGAAAACAACAACAATCTGCCATTCCGAGATGTCACAACAGAGCGAATAGCCAATGGGGAACTTCAAACCAGCATCTAGATCAAAGTGGTGCTGGAAAAGCACAGCAGGTCAGGCAGCATCCGAGGAGTAGGAAAATCAACCTTTCAGGCAAAAGCCCTTCATCAGGAATAGAGGCAGAAAGCCTCCAGGGTGGAGAGATAAAATGAGATAACTTCAAACCAGCGTCTACAGGAAAACAACACATACAGACCAAATATTGAACTACAGAAGCAATCATCCCAACATCCACAAAAGAAGCTGCATCAGAACATTATTTCAAATGAGCCAACACACATTGCAGCACAAAGGAACTATACGGAGCAGAGGAAAATCACCAATACAGTGTATTCAAAAAGAATGGGTACCCAATGAACACAGTCCACTGATTTCTCAGCAACAAACCCCAACAAGCAGACAAAACACACCCAGAAACCCCAGCCACTCTGCCCTACATCAAATACATCTCAGAAATGACTGCCAGACTACTCAGACCCTTTGGCAGCATGGTAGCTCACAAACCCACCAAGACACTAAAACAGCAGCTAATGAACTTGAAAGACCTTATACAGACAACAAGCAAAACTAATGTCATTTACAAAATACCGTGCAAGGACTGTAACAAACACTGCATTGGACAAATAGGCAGAAAACTAGCCACCAGGATACATGAACATAAATTAGCCACAAAACGACATGACCCTCTCTCACTAGTATCCTTACATATGGATGAGGAAGGACACCACTTTGACTAGAACAACACATCCATCTGAGGACAAGCCAAATAGAGACATGCACGAGAATTCCTAGAATCAGATCTCTATTAACAAACACATCGAGTTAAACCCCATCTACCACCCCCTGAGAAAAAGAACAGAAAAAGACATTGCCACAGGAAATGACATCACCAACCCAAAGAACCCCAAACAAATGATAGGTAGCAGGAATCGGCAACAGTGCTTTGCCTGAGGCCCACTGAAAATGTTACCTAGTAGGGTGATGAAAGGTCTGGAAATAAACCTTCCAGCTCAGCAAGCAAACCCACATCTAGAACTTTTCATCATTTATATAAATGATTTGGATGTGACCATAAGAGGTATAGATAGTAGGTTTGCTGATGACACCAAAATTGGAGGTATAGTGGACAGTGAAGAAGGTTACCTCAGATTACAACAGGATCTTGATCAGATGGGCCAATGGGTGGAAGAGTGGCAGATGGAGTTTAATTCAGATAAATGTGAGGTGCTGCATTTTGGGAAAGCAAATCTTAACAGCACTTACACACTTAATGGTAAGGTCCTAGGGAGTGTTGCTGAACAAAGAGACCTTAGAGTGTAGGTTCATAGCTCCTTGAAAGTAGAGTTGCATGTAGATAGGATAGTGAAGGAGGCATTTGGTATGCTTTCCTTTATTGGTCAGAGTATTGAGTACAGGAGTTGGGAGGTCATGTTGCGGCTGTACAGGACATTGGTTAGGCCACTGTTGGAATATTACATGTAATTCTGGTCTCCTTCCTAACAGAAAGATGTTGTGAAAGTTGAAAGGGTTCAGAAAAGATTTACAAGGATGTTGCCAGGGTTGGAGGATTTGAGCTAAAGGGAGAGGTTAAATAGGCTGGGGCTGTTTTCCTTTAGCATTGGAGGCTGAGGGGTGACCTTCTCGAGGTTTATAAAATTATGAGGGGCATGGATAGGGTAAATAAATAAAATCTTTTCCCTGGGGTGAGGGAATCCAGAACTTGAGGGTGTAAGTTTAGGGTGAGAGTGGAAAAATATAAAAGAGACCTAAGGGGCAACTTTTTCACTCAGAGGGTGGTATGTGTATGGAATGAGCTGCCAGAGGAAATGGTAGAGGCTGGTACAATTGCAACATTTAAGAGGCATCTGGATGAGTATATGAATAGGAAGGGTTTGGAGGGATATGGACCAGGTGTTGGCAGGTGGAACTAAATTGGGTTGGGTTATCTGGTCGGTATGGATGGGTTGGACAGAAGGGTCTGTTTCCGTGCCGTACATCTCTATGACTCTGTGATCCTACGATACACTGAGGGACCTCACAAAAGCTCCTTTGACAGCACCTTCCAAATCCATGACCTCTAGAAAGGCCAGGACAATAGATGATTGGGACATCATCAACCTTCTCTCTCAGCCACTCAGTGATACCCGATACGTCGACTTCTCCACCTCCTGATGCTGCCTGGTGTTCTACCAGCCTCCTGCTTGTCTACTCTCACACAAAACATCCTGACTGGGGGCTACGTCGCTGTTCCTTCACTGACACAGGGTCAGAATGCTAAGGCCTCTCTCCCAGCAGCTCTCTATGTGTACCCATGCCAGATGAACTGCAGCAGTTCAAGAAGGCAACTCTCTAACCAGACCTTCTGAAGGGCAAAGAGGAATGGATAATAAAAACTGGCCCGGCCAGCGACAACCATATTCTATTTTAAAAAACATATAAATAAACCTCTCTTTGATTTTGGCATCCTTAAAGGATTCTCCAGTAAATCATGCTTTGCAACAGTCGAGCATAATGTGCTTATATTTGTACTGTAAACCTTTAATAATAAAGCCAAGAACCCCATATGCTCTTTTGCAAGGAATGCGGGCAGTGAACACACAGGATTTGCATCCAATTTTCCACACTGTCTAATTGGTCCCGGCCTCCAGAAAGCATTTACAAGAGATTGCAGGTGAGTTTGATTGTGTGCACTGACACTGCATTGATCTTCAATCAAGTTACGGGGATGGGAACAAAGTGGTAATGTTATGAGACTGACAATCCAAAAACCTGGGATGATATTCCAGGGACATTGCTACCATAGCAGCTGAGGGACTTTATATGCAATGAATGACTATCTACTTGGAATAAAAGCTGGTTTTATTAATAATGAGAATGCCAACTTTGTTATGATAGCAGTAATTCTGCCATCTTTATCCATTCTCACTTACAGGTCTACAGCAGCAGCATTTTTGCTCTATATTAGCAACCCTCTAAAATTGAAACAAAATGGAGGCAGTGATTATGCTCTGAAATTGTTGAACTCAGTGTTAAGGAACAAAGGAAATAAAGTACCTCATTGAGAGATGGGTACCTGTACCTTGAACTGTGTTGAAACAGTATGGGAGCAATGACAGTCAGCCACTAATCAGGGATTAACTTTCTCGACTGAATGGGAGTGTTCCATTATCTACACAAACTCCAATGAAACTTGAAAAACTTGATTCCATCCAAAACAAAACAACCATTTGATTAGCATCACATCTACAAACACTCACTCCTTCTACCACCAACACATAGTAGTAGCAGTGTGTATCGTCTACAAGGTGCACTGCAGTAACTCACCAAGTCTCCTTAGACAGCACCTTCCAAACCCACAACCTCTTCCATCTAGAACGACAAGGGCAGCAGATACATGGTAACACCAACACCTACAAGTTCCCCTCCAAGCTGCTCACCATCCTGACTTGGAAATATATCGGCGTTCCTTCAGCATCACTGGGTCAAACTCCTGGAATTCCCTCCCTAACAACTCTGTGAGTGTACATATATAGATAGACACAGAGACGCAAAAAGGCAACTCACCACCACCTTCTCAATGGCAACGAGGGTTGAGGAATAAATTCTAGCCCAGTCTGCGATGCCCACATTCCACAAATGAATTTAACCTACAAGGTTGAATAATTTCAGTAAAAACACAAGAGTATACAAAATGCACTTAGATGTTTGTGGGGACGGTTCATCTATGAGAGTAGGTTTTGTTTATATGTTAGAGTGATGAGATTCAATGAGCCAAATCATGGTCTTGACATTTTATGCTCTTATGGTTCAGATTGATTTAGAAAACTAAATCTTTTCAGTCAAAGATTCCTGTTGTGCACTAATCGTGAGAATCCTTGATGGTTGTTGCAGTGAATGAAGGATATAACATGCTGTTTTGTTCAAAACAATCTGAATATATTGGACAAACTATTCCTGGTAACACCTTCACTAGCTCAATACCTCCCACTCACATCACACCTCAACAATTCCTGTGTCAATCACAAGGTGTCTCAAAATCTGGAATAGATTTCTCACAAGGCTGAGACATGTGTACTTCACAAACCTAAAAGAATGCTGCCTTATTTTCTTTCACCAAATTTTTGTTGTGCAGTTTTTCTTCAGTAGATGTGGTGTGTCGAATATTATCCCACCACTGAGCATTCAAAAATCCAATAAATAGAAAGATCCTCCAGTAAAACCTCCAACCTTTGGTTGGCATTGTATCAATACAGTCCCTATGGTAACAGCATATGTTATGATAAAGTGTTTCCATAGTTTCCATAGCCAGACTATGCCACTGTAGCATCACGTTGTGAAAATTAAATCTGGTGGGGGGGGGGGGGGGGGGGGCGGGTGTGATTTGACTCTGATAAAGCCACAGTCTCAAATTTCCCCTCTGTTGAACTGGACTCAATTATAACTCGGTGTTAAATAAATGGGTTTTGAGTGAGTTAAGATCAGGCCCAATGTTTCCCCACCCCCAGTCCCTTTATGTTGGTGGGAACATTGTAAAATCAAGCAATGCACCTTCTGGGCCCAATGTTAGTGCCGTTTACTCTTTGCCAGAAGAAATCTAAGGAACCTAAATAAAATGCCCAATGATGCATTAGAAATTAACCAAAGTATCTGCGCACCCTGCCTTCAAACTGGTGAGTATGTTCATATCCGGAACATACTGATCATGGTGACTAAAGTCCTCCCTTGGTATCATAAAGTATTGAATCTACGTCAAAGATTAGAGCGAAGAGTGCAGAAAATTTGCCAAGAAGAAAAGGAGAAAAGACCTGATCTCTATGCTCTAGCTATGGGGTAACAAAGTGAAATCAAATGAATGAGAATTAATGCAAAGTCGTTGAATGAAAGGTATCTGTTTCACGTTTTAGACATAAGAGTTCTCAGCTGTGTTAGCTTATGATTTGCCATGCATGGATTAATGCTGAAAAATGTGTTGCTGGAAAAGCACAGTAGGTCAGGCAGCATCCAAGGAGCAGGAGAATCGATGTTTCAGGCATAAGCCCTTCTTCAGGAATGCATGGATTAATACCAGCATTAAAATTACTGAGAAAATCTAAATTAATGGCCTAAAAATTGCGAAGAATTAAGGGGAGTCTCATGTTGCTTGTTGTTTCTGACCAAGTATTACAGTAATTTCCGGTTCAGGAAAGGCTGCAGCTCAACATTGAAATTAACTAATTGCTGTCAGACAGCATCTTTCCTTTGTTATCTGATAACAATGGCGTTTTACCCTGTGAGCCATCATGCATGGAGTGGCATAAGGTTCCTGTACTTGCACTGCAGAAACAAAGTCAATTCATTACAATGGGATCTTGATCAGATGGGCCAATGGGCTGAGGATGACAGATGGAGTTTAATTTAGATAAATGTGAGGTGTTGCATTTTGGGAAAGCAAATCTTAGCAGTACTTATACACTTAATGTTAAGGTCTTAGGGAGTGTTGCAGAGACCTTGGAGTGCAGATTCATAGCTCCTTGAAAGTGGAGTCGCAGGTAGATAGGATAGTGAAGGAGGCATTTGGTATGCTTTCCTTTATTGGTCAGAGTATTGCATACAGGAGTTGGGAGGTCATGTTGCAGCTGTACAAGACATTGGTTAGGCAACTTTTGGAATATTGCAGGCAGTTTTGGTTTCCCTCCTATAGGAAGGATTTTGTGAAAGTTGAAAGGGTTCAGAAAAGATTTACAAGGATGTTGCCAGGGTTGGAGGATTTGAGCTATAGGGAGAGGTTGAATAGGCTGTGGCTGTTTTCCCTGCAGCTTCGGAGGCTGAGGGATGAACTCATAGAGGTTTATAAAATCATGAGGGGCTTGGATAGGATAAATAGATAACGTCTTTTCCCTGGGGTGGGGGAGTCCAGAACTAGAGGGCATAGGTTTAGGGTGAAAGGGGAAAGATATAAAAGGGACCTAAGGGGCAACATTTTCACACAGAGGATGGTGCTTGTGTTGAATGAGGAAGTGATGGAGATTAGTCCAACTGCAACATTTAAAAGCCATTTGGATGGGTATATGAATAGGAAGGGTTTGGAGGGATATGGGCTGGATGCTGGCAGGTGGGACTAGATTGGGTTGGGATATCTGGTCGGCATGGACAGGTTGGACCGAAGGGTCTATTTCCGTGCTGTACATCTCTATGACTCTATGTCATTGGCACCATAATGCTATTATGACTGGAAGCTTTATGTTTTAATTGGTATGAGTAAGTGTGAGGAATTTTGTGTTCTCTTTCTTTCTGCATGAACTGTTTTATGAAGTAATATAAAATTGACTGGTTGGGAATTCCTAAGCTAGATGTTCAAGGAAGCAAGTGTAATAATGAACATCTATCAACTAGATATATTTACTATAGCTCCCTGAAAGTGGCCACACAAGGAGCAAGGGTGGTAAAGAAGGTATTTGGCATGCCTGCCTTTATTGGTTGGGGAATTGAGTACAAGTGATAAGGATGTTGCAGCTTTATAAGGATTTGGTTGGGCCACGCTTTGAGTATCGCATTCAATTCTGGTCGCCATATTACAGGAATAATGTGGATGCTTTGGAGAGGGTGCAGAAGAGGTTTACGAGGATGCTGCCTGGATTAGAGGGTATGAGTTAAAGGAGAGGCTAGAAACACTTGGGTTGTTTTCTCTAAAGTGACGGAGGTTGAGAGGAGACTTGATAGAAGTCTGTAAAATTATGAGATGCATTGATAGGGTTGACAGTCAGAACCTTTATCCAGAGTTGAAATGTCTAATATTAGAGCCATGTATTTAAGGTGAGAAGGGGCAAGTTCAAAGAAGATGTGAGGGGCAAGCTTTTTTACACAGAGAGTGGTGGGAGTCTGGAACACTCTGCCAGGGGTGGTGGTGAAGGCAGATACAATAGGGGCATTTAAGAGACTCTTAGATAAGAACATGGATATGCAAGGAATGGAGGGATATTGTCCAAGGGCAGGCAGAAGGTAATAGCTTAATTTGGGGTCATGTTCAGCACAACATTGTGGGCCGAAGGGCTGTTCCTGTGCTGTATTAGTCTATGTCCAATGTAAATGGATCAATTTACAAGCAACTCCCATTAATCCCTGCTTTCAGTTTGGCCTATATGCATTTGTCTTACAAATCTTTCTGCCTGAGGTATAATGTGTAAGCTTTGGCTTTCTCACAAAGACATCATATCAAAGTCCTCGATCAAGACCATTGATACTATTTTAAAAGGATTATGTGAATCAAATGGGAGAAGAACAAATATGAGCATCCTACACACAGACACATCAAGCAGAGGGACCGTGATTAACTCACAACAAATGGACTAAATTTGTCGTCAGAACGCTGACTCAATTCTGCATGAACTGATCCTGTACTCAATCAGAGCTACATCGAGGAAGCTGTCTACATAGTAAGTAAAGGAAACATTCCAGAGACAGTCTCAAAGGCTGCACTAAGATCTGGTCTATTCACATCAACACATGGGAAGCAGATGTCCTTTCACATGCAAAATGGGGATTCAAATCTTCATAAATGGTGTTGGGGATTTCTGCTCAACAAGAGAGAGGATAAAGTGAGAGAGAGCGTGAGAGAGAGAGAGAGAGAGAGAGAGAGAGAGACTGAGAGAGAGAGAAATAGCGTCCACTTAAGCCACCATCTTTCCTAGCTGATAACAGTGTCCTTTCTGTGGGACAGCCTGAAGAAGGGCTTATGCCCAAAACGTCGATTCACCTTCTCCTTTGATGCTGCCTGACCTGCTGCACTTTTCCAGCAACACATTTTTCACATCTCCAGCATCTGCAGTCCTCACTTTCTCCTAGACAGCCTGTATGGGTAAGATAGGGTTAAAAATTACACAACACCAGTTTATAGTCCAACAGGTTTATTTGGCAGTACTAGCTTTCGGAGCGCTGCTCCTTCATTAGGTAACTAGTGATCTATTGACGAGGAGAATACTGAGATACTAGACTAGATGGGATTGAGGTTCACAAGGAGGAGGTGTTAGCAATTCTGCAAAGTGTGGAAATAGATAAGTTCCCTGGGCTGGATGGGATGTATCCTCAGATTCTCTGGGAAGCCAAGGTGGAGATTGCCAAGCCTTTGGCTTTGATCTTTATGTCGTCGTTGTCTAAAGGAATAGTGCCAGAAGACTGGAGGAGAGCAAATGTTGTTCCCTAGTGGGAATAGAGACAACCCTGGCAATTATAAAAGAATGAACCTTACGTTGGTTGTGGATAAAGTGCTGGAAAAGGTTATAAGAGAGATCGGATTTATAATTATCTAGAAAGGAATAAGTTGATTAGGGATCGCAAACATGGTTTTGTGAAGAGTAAGTTGTGCCTCAGTAACCTTATTGAGTTCTTCAAGAAGGGGACAGAACAGATGGATGAAGGTAAGATGGTTGATGTGGTGTACATGGATTTCAGTAAGTTTTTTGATAAAGTTCCCCATAATAAGCTATTACACAAAATAAGGAGGCATGGGATTGAGGGTGATTTAACAGTTTGGATCAGAAATTGGCTAGCTTAAAGAAGTCAAAGGGTGGTGGTGTTGATGGGAAATGTTCGTCCTGGAGTTTTGGTACTAGTGGTCTACCACAAGGATCTGGTTTAGGTCCACTGCTGTTTATCATTTTGATAAATGACCTGGATGAGGGCACAGAAGGATGGGTTGACACTAAGGTCAGTAGAGTTGTGGATAGTGCCAGTGGATGTTGTAGGTCACAGAAGGACATAGATAAGCTGCAGAGCTGGGCTGAGAGTTGGCAAATGGAGTTTAATGCAGAAAAGTGTGAGGTGATTCACTTTGGAAGGAGTTAGAGGAATGCAGAGTACTGGGCTAATGGTAAGAGTTTTGGTAGTGTAAGTGAGCAGAGAGAGCTCATTGTCCATATGCATAGATCCCAGGTTGATAGGATTGTTAAGAAGGTATATGGTGTGTTAGCTTTTATTGGTAGAGGGATTGAGTTTTGGAACCATGAGGTCATGCTGCAGCTGCATAAAACTCTGGTGCGGTCGCACTTGGAGTATTGTGTACAATTCTGATCAGTGCATTATAGGAAGGATGTGGAAGCTTTGGAAAGGGTTCAGAGGAGATTTACCAGGATGTTGCCTGGTATGGAGGGAAGGTCTTATGAGGAAAGGCTAAGGGACTTGAGGCTGTTTTCGTTAGAGAGAAGAAGGTTGAGAGATGACTTAATTGAGACTTATAAGATAATCAGAGGGTGAGATAAGTTGGACAGTGAGAGCCTTTTTACTGGAATAGCGATAGCTAGCTCAAGGGGGCATAGCTTTAAACTGAGGGGTGATAGATATAGGACAGATGTCAGAAGTAGTTCCTTTACTCAGTGGAATGCACTGCCTGCAACAGTAGTAGACCCCCCAACTTTAAGGGCATTTAAATGGTCATTAGATAGGCATATAGACAAAAATGGAATAGTGTGGGTTAGGTTGGCTTCCGATTGGTTTCACAGGTTGGCACAACATCGAGGGCCAAAGGGCATGTACTGCGCTGTAATGTTCTATGTTCTAAATCTATTGGACTGTAACCTGGTGTGATGTGATTTTTAACTTTGTCCACCCAGTCCAACACCAGCACCTCCACACCATGGGATCACAAAGCGACTACAGGCGCACAGCTATCACTGACATTTCACTTCAATCCCAACCATCCATGAGGTAAATCATCCTCACCACAAAGGAATGCCCATAATGATAATGATCAGGATTCACTGCGTTCCCACTGATCTGGAAGGCAGAGTCAGCTGTCTAAGTCAAATAGGTGCTATCATTGTAGTGTTCGTAAAGTGGTATATCATATTGGCAGATTGTTGGCCATAATAGGATAGGGGCAGAGTGGAATTGTAGCAGATCAGCCGTGACCTTATTTAACCATTGAGTAACTCGACAGGCCAAATGGCCTACTCCAGCTCCTGAGATTTCTTACTTTCTGTTGTGAAACTTTCACATATAGCCCACAATAAAATGTTCGCTTTTATGTTCTCACATTCTTTATAAACAAAGAATTACTTATGAGGCATCACAGTAGGTGGCCATCTGTCATTACTCCCACTTTGACCTTTGTTTCCTACACTGTTCCAACAAAGCTCAAAGTACTCTCAGTTCACTACTTTAAATCCTTCTGCACTTAACGCTTGCAGCCAACGGGAATATAGCCCACCTTCACTGGTGTTAATGGTCATGGGAGGAATCCTGGCCAAGACATTAGGACCAGCCCCTTCTCTTCTTCAAAGAGTGCCAGGAGATATTTAACAACCATCTGAGCAGACAGACAACACCATGTTTCAGTGCCTATTCCCACACCAACACTGTCACAAAGTAAAAACACAGGCGGCACTCAAAATGCACTCAGATGCTTGTGGCAATGGCTCATGTGTGCGAGTAGGTTTAGTTTATATGTTAGAATGATGAGGTTCAATGAGCCAAATCATGTGGTTGACATTTTACACTCTTATGGTTCAGATTGATTTACAAAACTAAAGCTTTCAAATCAAAAACTCCTGATCACATTCATTAAGAGGATACAACTTTGGCACCCTTTTGACATTGTCTTTGCTGATGTCTGTGGTATTATCCACGTGGCTGCCTTACGGCATTTGCCACCTTTCCTGGTCTGCAGTACTGGGCAAGGTAGTTTGAGACAGTTCACTGTCATCAATGCTCACTATACAAGGGAGCAGTGAGCAGATCCACCCCCAATGCTCACTATACAAGGGAGCAGCGAGCAGATCCATCTCCAAAGCTCACCATACAAGGGAACAGCGAGCAGATCCATCCCCAATGCTCACTATACAAGGGAGCAGTGGGCAGATCCATCCCCAATGCTCACTATACAAGGGAGCAGTGGGCAGATCCATCCCCAATGCTCACTATACAAGGGAGCAGTGGGCAGATCCATCCCCAATGCTCACTATACAAGGGAGCAGCGAGCAGATCCATCCCCAATGCTCACTATACAAGGGAGCAGTGGGCAGATCCATCCCCAATGCTCACTATACAAGGGAGCAGTGGGCAGATCCATCCCCAATGCTCACTATACAAGGGAGCAGCGAGCAGATCCATCCCCAATGCTCACTGTACAAGGGAGCAGCGAGCAGATCCATCCCCAATGCTCACTATACAAGGGAGCAGCAGGCAGATCCACCCCCAATGCTCACTATACAAGGGAGCAGCGAGCAGATCCATCCCCAATGCTCACTATACAAGGGAGCAGCAGGCAGATCCATCCCCAATGCTCACTATACAAGGGAGCAGCAGGCAGATCCATCCCCAATGCTCACTATACAAGGGAGCAGCAGGCAGATCCACCTCCGATGCTCACTATACAAGGGAGCAGTGGGCAGATCCATCACCAATGCTCACTATACAAGGGAGCAGCGAGCAGATCCATCCCCAATGCTCACTATACAAGGGAGCAGCGAGCAGATCCATCCCCAACGCTCACTGTACAAGGGAGCAGTGGGCAGATCCATCCCCAATGCTCACTATACAAGGGAGCAGTGGGCAGATCCATCCCCAATGCTCACTGCACAAAGGAGCAGCTGGCAGATCCATCCCCAATGCTCACTATACAAGGGAACAGCGAGCAGATCCATCCCCAATGCTCACTATACAAGGGAGCAGCGAGCAGATCCATCCCCAATGCTCACTGTACAAGGGAGCAGTGGGCAGATCCATCCCCAATGCTCACTATACAAGGGAGCAGTGGGCAGATCCATCCCCAATGCTCACTGCACAAAGGAGCAGCTGGCAGATCCATCCCCAATGCTCACTATACAAGGGAGCAGCAAGCAGATCCATCCCCAATGCTCACTGTACAAGGGAGCAGTGGGCAGATCCATCCCCAATGCTAACTGTACAAGGGAGCAGTGGGCAGATCCATCCCCAATGCTCACTATACAAGGGAGCAGCGAGCAGATCCATCCCCAATGCTCACTGTACAAGGGAGCAGTGGGCAGATCCATCCCCAATGCTCACTATACAAGGGAGCAGCAAGCAGATCCATCCCCAATGCTCACTATACAAGGGAGCAGCGAGCAGATCCATCCCCAATGCTCACTGTACAAGGGAGCAGTGGGCAGATCCATCCCCAATGCTCACTATACAAGGGAGCAGCAGGCAGATCCATCCCCAATGCTCACTATACAAGGGAGCAGCGAGCAGATCCATCCCCAATGCTCACTATACAAGGGAGCAGCGAGCAGATCCATCCCCAATGCTCACTGTACAAGGGAGCAGTGGGCAGATCCATCCCCAATGCTCACTATACAAGGGAGCAGCTGGCAGATCCATCCCCAATGCTCACTATACAAGGGAGCAGCAGGCAGATCCATCCCCAATGCTCACTATACAAGGGAGCAGCGAGCAGATCCATCCCCAATGCTCACTATACAAGGGAGCAGCAGGCAGATCCATCCCCAATGCTCACTATACAAGGGAGCAGCAGGCAGATCCATCCCCAATGCTCACTATACAAGGGAGCAGCGAGCAGATCCATCCCCAATGCTCACTATACAAGGGAGCAGCGAGCAGATCCATCCCCAATGCTCACTGTACAAGGGAGCAGTGGGCAGATCCATCCCCAATGCTCACTATACAAGGGAGCAGCGAGCAGATCCATCCCCAATGCTCACTATACAAGGGAGCAGCGAGCAGATCCATCCCCAATGCTCACTGTACAAGGGAGCAGTGGGCAGATCCATCCCCAATGCTCACTATACAAGGGAGCAGCAGGCAGATCCATCCCCAATGCTCACTATACAAGGGAGCAGCGAGCAGATCCATCCCCAATGCTCACTGTACAAGGGAGCAGTGGGCAGATCCATCCCCAATGCTCACTATACAAGGGAGCAGCGAGCAGATCCATCCCCAATGCTCACTATACAAGGGAGCAGTGGGAAGATCCATCCCCAATGCTCACTATACAAGGGAGCAGCGAGCAGATCCATCCCCAATGCTCACTATACAAGGGAGCAGCAAGGAGACCCACCCCCAATGCTCACTATACAAGGGAGCAGTGGGCAGATCCATCACCAATGCTCACTATACAAGGGAGCAGCGAGCAGATCCATCCCCAATGCTCACTATACAAGGGAGCAGCGAGCAGATCCATCCCCAATGCTCACTGTACAAGGGAGCAGTGGGCAGATCCATCCCCAATGCTCACTGTACAAGGGAGCAGCTGGCAGATCCATCCCCAATGCTCACTATACAAGGGAGCAGTGGGCAGATCCATCCCCAATGCTCACTGTACAAGGGAGCAGCTGGCAGATCCATCCCCAATGCTCACTATACAAGGGAGCAGCGAGCAGATCCATCCCCAATGCTAACTGTACAAGGGAGCAGTGGGCAGATCCATCCCCAATGCTCACTATACAAGGGAGCAGCGAGCAGATCCATCCCCAATGCTCACTGTACAAGGGAGCAGTGGGCAGATCCATCCCCAATGCTCACTGTACAAGGGAGCAGTGGGCAGATCCATCCCCAATGCTCACTATACAAGGGAGCAGCGAGCAGATCCATCCCCAATGCTCACTATACAAGTGAGCAGCGAGCAGATCCATCCCCAATGCTCACTGTACAAGGGAGCAGTGGGCAGATCCATCCCCAATGCTCACTATACAAGGGAGCAGCAGGCAGATCCATCCCCAATGCTCACTATACAAGGGAGCAGCGAGCAGATCCATCCCCAATGCTCACTATACAAGGGAGCAGCGAGCAGATCCATCCCCAATGCTCACTGTACAAGGGAGCAGTGGGCAGATCCATCCCCAATGCTCACTATACAAGGGAGCAGCAGGCAGATCCATCCCCAATGCTCACTATACAAGGGAGCAGTGGGAAGATCCATCCCCAATGCTCACTATACAAGGGAGCAGCAAGCAGATCCATCCCCAATGCTCACTATACAAGGGAGCAGCGAGCAGATCCATCCCCAATGCTCACTATAAAAGGGAGCAGCAGGCAGATCCATCCGCAATGCTCACTATACAAGGGAGCAGCAGGCAGATCCATCCCCAATGCTCACTATACAAGGGAGCAGCAGGCAGATCCATCCCCAATGCTCACTATACAAGGGAGCAGCAGGCAGATCCATCCCCAATGCTCACTATACAAGGGAGCAGCAGGCAGATCCATCCCCAATGCTCACTATATAAGGGAGCAGTGGGCAGATCCACCTCCAATGCTCACTATACAAGGGAGCAGCAGGCAGTTCCATCCCCAAAGCTCATTATACAAGGGAGCAGTGGGCAAGTCCATCCCCAATACTCGCCATATACAAGGGAGCAGCAGGAAAATCCATCCCCAAAAGTCCCCACATCACCTATTCTTTACATAAAGTTCACTTCAGAAGACCACAAAATAGCAATAGGCGTAGGCCACTCAGCCCCTTGACTCTGGACTGCTATTCAATAGTATTCTGGTTGATCTGACACCTCTTCACATATGCCTTTGGGTTTCCTGCCTTAACCTAAGGTATCACCAGTACCACCTGCATTGAAGCCTCCAGGTCGATGACAGCAATTGTTACCAGGAAGCAAAGCCAGCTGTTGAAACGTGAGCTGAGACCCAAATCCTTTTTGTGATGTTGAATTATTCACAAACATAGCGTCTCATACCAATGCCCCAGCAATGTTTTTTAAATAAATTTTGTTTAAGTTGTGAATTCAACTACACAATTTTCACGGTTTGTTGTCATTTCTAAGGGTTGGGCAATGGAAGTCTATTGGGTTGGTCCATACACATTAGCAAAGCGCTGCGAAGGTTTCCCTTATCTTCCACAGGATGGCTGATCTGGAAAGTTTTTACGCCCATAATCGAGCATATTGGGAGGATTTAACAGGCTAACATCTAACCTGTTTGGCCTTATTACAAACAAGCCTCCCATGACCAACCTCTTCTTAATTTCAAAAATATGCTATATTCATAAAATATCTTTATATACATGCATAGTCATTAAAGCAGTTCAGTTCTATACAGTAATATATGGAGAAACAAAGAAACTTTAGAGTTTGACTCTGTCAAAAAAACAGATCCAAGGCATTTATTACTTACACAAGACTACATTTACATACATTTGAGGCATCAGGAGGGTCCGATAATAAATGGACTCCTATTTACCTACAGCAGGAAAACCTCAAACTGTGGTCTGTACCCACTACGCCTTGGTGGCAGCTGCCCTCAGCTTTCACGTGTCCCTCAGCAAGTAGTGGAGGTTTGTACAATTGCAGCATTTAAAAGGCATCTGGATGGGTATATGAATAGGAAGGATTTGGAGGGATATGGGCCAAGTGCTGGCAGATGGGACTAAGTTAGGTTAGGATATCTGGTTGGCATGGACGAGTTTGGCCGAAGGGTCTGTTTCTCTGCTGCACAACTCTCTCACTCTATGACTTTATGAGCCAGTAGCTTGGAAGGCAAATGCAATAATTGCAGTTATTTTGAGAGGACTTGAATATAAAAGCAGGGATGTACTTCTGAGGCTCTATAAGGCTCTGGTCAGGCCACATTTGGAGTTTTGTGCAGAGCTTTGGGCCCCATATCTCAGGAAGGATGTACTGGCCCTGGAGCATGTTCAGAGGAGGTTCACAAGAATGGTCCCAGGAATGAGGATTAATATATGAGGAATGTTTGAGGACTCTGGGTCTATACTTAATAGAGATTAGAAGGATGAGAGGAGATCTAATTGAAACACACAGTATACTGAATGGCCTGGACAGACTGGACATTGTGAAGATGTTTCCATTGGCAGTGGAGACTAGCAGCTGAGGACACAGCCTTAGAGTAAAGGGAAGACCTTTTAGAACGGAGATAAAGAGAAACTTCTTCAGCCAAAGAGGGGTGTATCTATGGAGTTCACTGCCACAGAAGGCTATAGAGGCCAGGTCCTTAAGTATATTTAAGACAGAAATAGATAGGTTCTTGAGTATCAAGGGGATCAAGATTTAATGGGGAGAAAGTGGGAGAATGGGTTTGAGAGATGTATCAGCTATGATTGCATGGCAGAGCAAACTTGATGGGCTGATTGGCCTAATGTCTGCTCCTGTGTCTTATGGCCTTATGAGAAGGATTGAGTCTGTTAAATATGACACTGATGGAGGAACCTGACCCCCACCTTGATTAGATTCTGAGTGAAGTTGCAGGTTGAATATGGGTGGGCTGTAGGTTTACTGCTAGATAGGATGAGGGAGGACTTGTGGCAGAGAAGATAGTGTCCCGGCCTCTGAGTCAGAAGCTTTGGGTTTGAGACGCATTCCTGGACTTGACGGCCAAGGATGATGCATTCAAAATGTGACCAAAAGATCAATGCTCAACCTATACATCTTTCTAACATGCACCAATGACAGGTGATAAGTTCAGGAGAGATTCCTGGTCTGCTGTGTAATGGAAAGAATATCAGAGGCATTACCATCACTGCCTACTCCCCAATGTGAACGTCAAAGTACATGTTGTCACTGTTATGGACCAATCAAACCCCCTTCAAAATATTCAAAAGATAGTCTAGACCTTTTTCTTTCTTATTTTAAAAGTAAGTGTAAGGTGTTGCATTCCAGATGCAATTCAATTGGTCAAACTACTGGATTTAAAGCAACATATACTTTATTCATCTGCTATAGTTAAAATACAATCAAAGGAAGACGGGATTGGAAAATCTTAACCGTATACTAGAAACAGCAACTATTACTAATGAACTGTCCCAATACCCATAAACACACACCTTGGAAAAAGAAAACAGACTGCCTCACATATGATTCCTGTAGCAGGATGAGAACCCCCAGCTTTTGGGTGTAACTGAGAGAGAGAAAATATAGCTGCCACTTCTTCCAGATCCCAACAGGAATTGCTGAGAGCTAAAATAAAGATCCTGGTTCTGTGTGGCTTTAATCACACCCATTCAGGCTGCTTCTATTGGTCCAACTTTAAAAAGAACTGAAGGCCTCACAAGCTGTTTACTCCGGTGGTTTGGGTAGACAGCTCACTACCTCTGTCTTAAAACCTCTCTTCAAGCAAAAGGACAAAATATGAGCTAAAAGCCACAGTATTGGCACAAAATAGTCACTCAGACTCCTTGAACAATACATTTTACACCTATTTCAACTAGTCCAGGGTTTGATTGGCAAAATCAAGGCTCACACTTCACTGAGGGAGTGCTGCACTGTCAGAGGAGCTGTCTTTCAGATGAGACATTAAAGTGAGGTTTCATCGGCCTGTTCAGGTGGAGGTAAAAGATCCAGTGGCACTGAATCAAAAAAGTAGTTGTCCCAAGTTTCTCGGCTATTTATCCCTTAACTAACATCATGTTAGTAGAGTCTCTGGTTGTTTATCACATCTCTGTCAACTTTAAATCTCTGATCTCTTGTTCCCCACTACAAAAGGATCACAACAAAGCGGACACAGGTAGAAATTAATTGGGAAAAAAAGCAAAAATGATTTGAGAAAAAGCTTTTATTGTGCAGCAAGTGGTTCGGATCTGGATTGCACTATCTGAGACCATGGTTCAACTGACACATTCAAAATGGAAGCAGACTGTTAGTTGCAGTAGAAGAATGCAGAGTTATAGGGAGAAGGGAGTATTGCACTGAGTGGAATAATCATCTGGAGAACTGGTGCAGACATGATGGACTAAATGGCATCCTTTTGCAATGTAACAATTCAATAATTCCGTGATTCTATCTGCGATAGCTCGCGGTGTACAAATCAGTTGCTGCATTTCTTATATTACAGCAGTGACTATATTTCATAAATTGTGTCATTGGCTGGAATGAGCTTTGAGACATCTGGTGGTTGTGAAAATGTTTTTGGATGTCTTTGTTGAAGCATCTTTAATCCGAATCAAATGCAAATGGTGCTGCACATTGCGCAATCATTGGCGAACATCCCCACTTCTGACCGTAATGATGGAGGGAAGGTCACCGATGATGCACCTCAAAATAATTGGATCTGGGGCACTACCCGAAGGAACTCCTGCAGAGATGTCCCGGATAGGGATGACTGACTTCCGACAACCACAACCACGTTCCTACATGCCAGGTATGACTTCAACCAGCAGAGAGTTTGTCCCCTGATACCCATTGATTCCAGTTTTGTTATACTTGATGCCACACTTAGTTGAATGCATCCTTGATGCTGAGGGCTGTCCCTCTCCCCTCCCCTGTGGAATTCCGCTCTTTTGTCCATGTTTGACCCAAGGCTGTAATGAGGTCAGGAGCTGAGTGGCGCTGGCGGAACCCAAACTGGGCATCAGTGCTAAGCAAGCGCTAATTCATAGAGTTATAAGGACAGAAGAGGCCATCAGCCCACCTGTACTACCAAAGCTACACTCATTGCTAAAAGGTTATTGCTAAGCAAGTGTTGTTTCATAGCATTGTTGACATTTCCCATCACTTTCCTGATGGAATAAATAGCAGGCAAATGATCGGCACTGGGAGAATTTTATTTCATCCTCTCTGGAAAATTACCTTTGCTTCTTGGTATCTAGAATGAGAAAAATGTTTCTGATGTTTTAGAAAACGGAAATGATGAACACGATTAAGGTCAGACACCGGGAGAAGCGTGTTATTTTCAGGGTCAAAAAGGATATTTCTCTACACAAGTGGAAATCCGAAATGATTCAGTTGTTAATTGAGTTGCTAATCGTCTCAAGTGGTTGAGCCAGATCTGCTCAGGCCTTGTTGACAACTCTCGAGTTTCACATCAAAGCAATCCAAAGGAATTAATGTATCTTTGCAAACACAAAGACGGATGTTTGGGCAGGAATGTTTTTGTTTTTGTTTCCCTAACCGGACCATGAGTTAGAACGCAGACGATGTTTTTTTAAAAAAAAATTCCCACGGTGTTGCAGCTTTAAGAGAAGCTGAGATTTACAGAAATACAGCGTGGGGCGGTTGGTGCGAATTATTGAAACCGCTGGGAGTTTTTATACAGACAAGCACTGCAGAGGGAGAGGGGTGTGGGTGGAGGGGACCTCCTGCGTTACACAGTGCAGCAATGCACAGAGAGAGAGGGGGACATCGCCGGCTTTAGCTCTGCACAGAGACACACTGGAGATCTCCTGGACCACAGCTCTGCACACACACACAGAGAGAGAGGGAGACTCCGAGAGATCGCCTGCTTTAAAGTGTCCAGCTCTACAAAGACAGCCTGGAGACCTCTCGTACTACAACGTGCACAGAGAGAGAGAGAAACCAAGACCCTGAGACGTCGCCTGTTTCAGCTCTTCACAGAGAAACTGGAGTCCTTCTGTCCTACAGCAGCGAGTGAGAGAGAGGTGAGATCGCCTGCTTTAAAGTGTCCACCCCGGCACACAGCGAGAGACACAGAAGTTCTGTTTTTCGACATGCACAGAGAGAAACAGACTCAGAGACGTCGCCTGCTTTAGTGTGCACAGCTCCTGTACTACAGCGTGCACAGAGGGAGAGAGAGAGACAAGACTCAGAAATATCGCCTGC
This sequence comes from Chiloscyllium plagiosum, assembly GCF_037043375.1. Taxonomy (NCBI): domain Eukaryota; kingdom Metazoa; phylum Chordata; class Chondrichthyes; order Orectolobiformes; family Hemiscylliidae; genus Chiloscyllium; species Chiloscyllium plagiosum. Next base: position 11,681,406 of record NW_028270172.1, read on the forward strand.
TTTAAAGTGCCCACAGGGAAACAAGGGTCCTCCTGTGCTACAGGGTGCACAGAGTGACAGAGTGAACAAACCTCAGGGAGATCGCCTGCTTTACAGGGTACAGCTTTTCCCAGGTAGAAAGGAGTCGCTCTGTATTAGAGTGCACAGAGAGAGAGAGAGCGCGCCTGGAGACCATCCTGCATTACAGAGAGAACAAGACTTAGAGAGCTCGTCTTGCCATTCCTGAAGAAGGGTTAATACCCGAAACGTCGACATCAGCACCTCCTGATGCTGCCTGGCTTGCTGTGTTCCTCCAGCCTCATGCCTGTTTGCTTTGGATTCCAGCATCTGCAGTTTTATCGTCTCTAATTTAGAGTGTACAGCGGTGCACAGAGAGTGAACAAGACTCGGAGAGCTCGCCTGCTTTACAGGGTACAGCTGTGCTCACAGAGAGAGAGAGAGAGAGAGAGAAACTGGAGACCTGTGTTACAGAGAGTGAGGAAGGTTCAGACTGCCTGCTCTACAGAGAGAGAGGAGCTCACCTGTCCTAGAGTTTCAGACAGACCCTGTTTTAGAGTGTGCAGAGAGAGACTCAGGGGGTGGGGAGGAGTGGGGAGGAGCGGGTAGGGTAGGGGGGGAGATTTCCTGCTACCCAGCGCGGTGTCCCCCAGTGACCATGCAGTGCCCTGGCACAGTGCCATGCTGAGCAGCCAGTTCCTGAGCCTGGTGCTCCTGCTCGCCAGCAGCAGCTCACACAGCTGGAGCGGGGAGGAATTCTACTTACAGCCCAACAGCACGGCCCTCAACCTCTCCCTGGCTGGTCGGCTGGAGCTGCAGAGGGCTGGCGGTGGAGGGGAGCCCGGGGCTGGGGTCCCCGGGCCCGGGGGTGGGGGTGAAGCTGCACCCGGGGCTCCGGGGCTTAGCCCTTCGTCCAGCTCCTGCAACATCACGGTGCTGAGGCTGGTGGCTACCTCGCTGCTGGCTCGCTGGGAGAGATCCATGGGCTTCAAGTGCGACGTGCTCCTGTTCACCACCAACAGCAACGCCCGCTCCTTTTTCTCGGCAGCGTTCACCCGGGTCTTCCCCCCCGTCATCATTGACCATGTCGGGGTCGGAGGGGGCCAGCAGGAATTCAAGCTGTGCGTGGGTTGTGGCTCAGCCCCTCGGCGGAGCCGCCCCATCCCCATCCCCGGCCCCCAGGGCCAGCAGGTCAGCTTCTGCTGCCTGCACTTCAGCCTGGAGGAGCTGAGCTGGGACAGGAGCTGGAGGGTCAACCGCAAGCCCATCGAGTCCACCCTGGTGGCCTGCTTCATGACCATCGTCATCATCATCTGGAGCGTGGCTGCTCTCATCTGGCCCGTGCCCATCATCGCTGGCTTCCTGCCCAATGGCATGGAGCAGAGGAGGGGCTGAATGGACTGAGGAATAGGGGATGGGAGTGCCTGGGTAGGTGAGGGGCTGTGGGGTGTGACTGAGGGGAATCCCTTGCACTGCCCACCCACCCTCCTCCTCAAAGGCTCCTGGTAACTGTACCCCAGGGACTTAGGGTCCATTTCCCTCCCAATCCGGTTCCCATCGCCCCAGCACTTGGCCTTAAAAACCTTAGCCATGGTCATTGGAGTCAAAGAAAATGACTGATGGAACTTGTGTTCACATTTTCGAAGAGAGACGCAGGGTTGGCTTGCCTGTGACTGTTGGGGCTCAGGGGACTTGGCAGAATTGGCTACGTTCGGTTTTCCAAAGGTTACAGGTAATGAGGAAACAGGGTTGGCACGGTGGCTCAATGGTTAGCACTGCTGCCTCACAGCGCAAGGGACCTGGGTTTGATTCCAGCCTTGGACGACTGTCTGTGTAGAATTTGCACATTCTCCCCGTGTCTGTGTGGGTTTCCTCCGGGTGCTCTGGTTTCCTCCCACAGTCCAAAGATGTGCACGTTAGGGTGGATCAATCATGCTAAATTGCCCATAGTATCCAGGGATGTGCAAGTATGGTGGATTGGCCGTGGGAAGTGCAGAATTCCGGGGCTAGAGTAGGGGACTGGGTCAGTGTGGACTCGAAATGGGCTGAATGGCCTGCTTCCACACTGTAGGGATTCTATGATTGTATTTAAGTAACGTTACTGATCACAGCATGATGATTCCTTTACCTCCATTGTGTTTCTCCTGTACTCCACAAACAAATCAGATGCTTGTCTGTTACCTTAAGCACTTTGCATCTCCTTCGCCCAGCATTTCCACCACAAAGTGATTGCCACAAAGTATCACAATGACTGTACTGATCAGGCCACTCTCGAGGAGATCATTTTTGCTCGGACATGGGTAAGAAATGGTTACCACAATGGATGGACTGCAGCATTTTACAAACTGTGTGCTTTATTCCCAAAGTTATCATTTCATTTGTGTTGGGTGAGGGGTAATTTTCAAGTGATTTTAAAAATAATGAATATTCATTTTTTTTCATTTGAACAAATGAGTTTGTTAACAGTCTCCTTTCCATTTTCAAAATGTTCCACTGAAATTTGTAAATCAATCAACTTTGGATGGAGCTGTTGATATTTGTACAAATTACATTGAAATGTATGATATTTGACATTTTTCTTTTGATAAAGTATTTGAAACTGTGTCGATTATTACCCTCTTTTTCATTTTCTGTTACCAGTCCCTAAAATGAACAATCCCAATGCCATTCCAAAGACGCTTCTTCTCCCCCCTCTCTTTTTCCAGTGGGTGTTAATGAATTTCAGCACTTTGAATCTTGTCTTTTCTTTTTTGGAGGTTTCCCTGCTCACTTGAGAAATATGGTGCAGAAGCCTCATGAAAATACAAGGTTGCAAAATATCCAAGAGTTCAGCTCTTGGCTTTGTAATTAGTTAGCAAAGTTCAGCAGGAAAATTGTAAATGTAAAACAGGTTGAGGTGGGGGGGGGGATGTCAGGTTGGGGGGATAGGAGGGGGGTTGAATTAAACCCGAGTTCCTATATTGCTGGAAATCTGCAGAGCTTTTCAATATTTTTAACACAATGATTGCTGGTGAACAAGAGGGCAAAAGGATATTGGGAGTAGATGGTTGGGTGGAGTTGAAGTTGCAATCAGATCATCTCTGTCAAATGGCTTGACCAGGCTCAAGGGGCTGAATGGCCTTCTCCTGGTTCTAACTCATGTTTATATGGAAAGTCAGCATTGAAAGAAGGCTGGACTCAGGCTCAGCTGTGATCTGTCTGCGATCCAAGTCGTCTCCCACTACTGTTCAGAATCGGACAGAAAAGGAGGGGGTCCAAGGTGCCACAGATACTTGGGAACTCAATCTCAGCCTAGGAAATGTGAACATGGTTACTGTCTGTTCCTGCTATTTTCCCACCCAGTGCTCAGGAGCATGAGTTTACAAACTAAATATGCCTAGGGTTAATCTCAACAATCTATTACAAACAGGAACTGCCCAACAGCATGATGGATAGATACTGCTGGGTGAGGATCTGTTTTGACTGACAAAATTTCTTTCTATTTAAAGGGACCTTCACGTGTTTAATGGTACCCAGTAAGATACCAACTCAATGATAACCTGCTTTTGCATTTGGCTGCAGTATAATACTGTGGGTGTTGGAAGTATAAACACAAAACAGGAAGGGTGGGAATACTCAGTAGGTCTGGTGTGGAGAGAGAGGCAGCATTAACATTCCATAGATTGGAATGGAGCTTGCAAGAGTGCAGGATACTGTGGAGAATTGGGGTGTTCTGACAGTAATTCTTTAGACGCTGCACTGTTGAAGCTTATCTCCAACCCCCAAAAACCTCTACCCAACCCACTACCCTAAACAAGGAATCAATTGAACACTTGTTCAGCTATGGGTGATTTGACCTGTAGAGGTGGGGAAAGCTGATCCATCAGTAATTTTGATTATTGATGAGGAAGAAGTTACAGGTTTATGGAACAGTGTACTGCTGCTTGTTCAAAGAGCTCGTATAGGTACCGTGTGGCTCAATGGCCTGCGCTTTACGTTTCTATGATTCAGTGAAAAGTAGGGATTACACTGAGAGATCCTGGGGTGGACACCTATGAGCAAAGGCAGATAATGTTTTAAAGGCAGAAGAAAGCTGTCTTATTACTGGATTGGTTTGAGGAAGGAAGTTGAACTTCATACAAACGATTGTGGATGGGAGAATGCAGAGATGTGGGGGTGGGGGAATGTGGAATAATTCAGATAACCGTGAAAAAGGAATCACTTTCAGTGAAACCAAGCAGCATACTTCACACCTAGATACACATAATAAAACACAAATTAGGAGCAGAAGGAGGCCAATTGGCCCTTCAAACCTGCCCTGCCATTCAATACCATCATGGCTGAACTGGTTACTCTGCATTCCCACCTACCCCGATAACCTTTCACCCCCAGTCTTTGCTAACAAGACAAAAGTGAGGACTGCAGATGCTGGAGATCAGAGTCAACATTAGAGTGGTGCTGGAAAAGCGCAGCAGGTCAGGCAGTATCCACGAAGCAGGAAAATCAACGTTCCGGACAGGAGCCCTTCATCAGGAATGAGGGCTCCTTCCTGAAACGATTTTCCTGCTCCTCGGATGCTGCCTGACCTGCTGTGCTTTTCCATCACCACTCTAATCTTGACTTTGCTTACAAGATCCTACTTTGAAGTATAAGCCTAATTTTTTCCCTATGATGCCGATTTAATGTCCCGATTATTGCAGATCAGGAAGGAGCACTTGTACCTGTTCAAACCGTCATTTTGAAAAAAAGCTTTACCACTGTGGAATTGAAATGCTCTCCACTGCTGAAACAACAGTCTGCTTTTTAAAACACAAAAGAGTCCTAATGACAGGCACTGGATCTAAATTCCAATTGTAAGATGGATCAGGACAGAGAATGATCCATGAATTCTCTGATCAGTTGCACAATTGATAAAGCCAAATGGGGAAAAAAATGATTTAGCTTTCTATGTAGGAACCTTAAACTCCTCTGGCTGAGCACCCAGAGAGAAAATTGGTTCCATTGTCCAAGATACAGGGAAGAGATGAATGACTAAATAATCAGTTTTTAAGGTATCAGTTGACAAACCTACACTACAAGAATTCCTAAATGTTGTTCAAGAACCAAGAAATCTTTTAATGATCTAAATCACCAGACCAAGCAGACTGAGTTTCACTTTGGAACAATCTACATTGATATAATGTCCTTCATGCTGAGAGAACTATCCTGTTGTGTGTTACAGAGTATGTATCCAGTGTAGCTTTTTATTTGTCATATGGATGTTAGAGGGACTCGATGACAATTATTATGGCACACATTGCTATGGTTACAGCAGATGCTTGTTACTGTTGAAAGAATACATGAAGCTGATTTGGTTTCGCTTTAGCTTCCCCTTTAACAATTCAGACAAAATCTGTGTCAGGTAGGTGAAATAACAACTTTTTAATCACACGCTATTATTGGCACAGACACACAAAATGTCAAGGATATAGAGCAGGAGCACAATGAGTATGATCACTACACAAAGAAAGTCTACCACTGAAATTAATGCTTCAGTGAAAGATTCGAGTTAGTTACAAAATGTGACCTTTATGCTAAATCTTACACACAATCTGTGGCTTCACTTCATATTGAATCAATGGATTGAATCCAAACTTTTTCTCTGTAATGGTTAAGTAAAAAACATGCGTGGTGTTATTAGGATGCATGTGACATAATGCACAATAATGTAAAATTGCATTATCTTTCATTTATTGACTCCTAAGGTGTGAGCAACATTTATCACCCACCCCTTGTTGCTCTTGAGAAGATGGTGGTGAGCTAACTTCTTGAAGTGCTGTGGCCCATGTGGGGTAGGCAGATGCACCGTCATTTTCAAGAGTTATTCCTAGTGAAAGTGGAGCGACTGCAATGTAATTCCACGTCAGGATGGCAGGTGGTTGGTGACCCATGTGCCTGGTGCACTTGGTCATCAAGGTGGTTTGGATGACAGTTGTGGATTTGGGTGATGCTGTGGAATAAGCCTTGGCGAGTTGCAGCAGTGCATCTTGTGGATGGTACATTTTGATGCCATTGTGCACGAAGGAAATGAATGTTGAAGGTGGCGGATGTAATGCCAGTCGAGTGGCCATTTTGTCCTGAATGGTGCTGAACCTCATGAGTGTTGTTGGAGCTGCACCCATCCAGGCAAGTGCAGAGTATTCCATCACACTCCTGGTTTGTACCTTACAGATGGTGGACAGGTTTTAGGGATCAGGATGTGGGGGCAGGAGAGATTCCTGCAGCTCAGCTACAGTTGAGGCAGCATGGCACACTTCAAACAATAACCACTTGTCTGTCACTGAGACAGAGAGACAGGCCTTGAGACTGGTTAGTTTGTAGATGAACCGTGCTTCTGCCATTTAAAGAGTGGGCAATCTGATCTAACTTTCCTCATTCCTGAAGAAGGGCTAATGCCCGAAACGTCGATTCTCCTGTTCCCTAGATGCTGCCTGACCTGCTGCGTTTTTCCAGCAACACATCCCAATCTGATCTAATAACAAGAGAAAGCACAGCAGGTCAGGCAGCTTCCGAGGAGCAGGAAAGTCGACATTTCAGGCATTAACCCTGCAGCAGGAATATCTGAAACCGACTCTCCTGCTGCTCAGATACTGCCTGACCTGCTGAGCTTTTACCAGCGCCACACTTTTCGATTCTGACTCTCCAGCATCTGCAGTCTGCACTTTCTCCTAACACCAAGAGAAGCTGATGTAATAGAAATGAAGACATCTAGGGTGGTGTATCACTAGCGGCTGAGCTGGTCGGGTCCTGAAGGGCATAGCTGTTCGACTGGGTATGTACAGGTGGTGAGGGAACCAAAATAATGCTTGACCCCATCCTTTTCCTTTGATCAGTATGGGAATCAAGGGGTTAGGGCGAAAAGGTGGGAATCGCACAGAGGATGGTGTGTGTCCAGAGGAAATGGTGGAGGCTGGCAGTTACAACATTTAAAAGACACCTGGATGGGGATATGAATAGGAAGAGTTCAGAGGGATAGGGGCCAAATGGTGACAAGACTAATTTAGGATATCTGGTCAGCATGGACGAGTTGGACCGAAGGGTCTGTTTCCCTGCTGTGCATCTCTATGACTCAAAGTGGATGTGAGGAATGTCAGGAGGTCTTTACTGAAAGGCTGAGCCCTCGGGTCCTAGTCTCTCCTGACAATGGAAGTATCTTCCCAAAATCCACTCTGTCCCAGGCTCAGTATCACAAGTGGTGAGTCCTTTATAATAACTCATTAACGGAGGAGCCACCTACCTAGACAGAAGCTTCAAAGGATTGTTATCTAACTCACAAATATACTTGTGAATCTGAAACTGATTGGACAAGGTGCTAATTGTGTCTGCTGTAGCTGCAGTGGTAATTACAGCCAAATGTTTAGATTATGCAGTAAAACTGGAGGTGAAGAGGAAACCATTCTTCTCATGCAACTCCGAGAGAAAACACTTACTTCAGGAAGGCATTGGAGGGGAAATTGATGCTAATGTCATTGAGCGATATCAAGCTGACAGGAGACAAAATTAGAGAAGTTCATTAAGGGAGGGCAAAATAACAGGGAAACATCCCAAAATTCTGTTTGGAATTGCAGGAAGTGCTAGATTCAGTGCACTCTTAAACAAAAGCAGAAATTGCTGGAGAAACTCAGTGGGTCTGGCAGCCATCTGTGGAGGCAAAGCAGAGTCAACATTTTGAATCCAGTGACCCTTCTTCAGAATGCTATCTCTTAGGTGGTCCATAGGAAATAGGAGCCAGAATAGGCCATTCAGCCCATCAAGCTTGCTCTTCTATTCAACCACCTGTAAGCAGTTTTCCAACACTATCCCCATGTCCATTTATGTCTTCAGTATCTAGTTCGAGGATGATTTGTTTCTACTTTGGCTCAATGGTTTCTGAGATTGCCCAGAAGTCGAATCGGCATCTGCAAACTTTGCCATTCTAGTCACAGTCACGGGTTCTGGTGATTTTACAAGCATGGTATTCACTGGAACTATAGACAGTCATCGTGGAGCCTCTATTTTCTTTCTAGAAACATAGTTGACCAGGAACCTCTCCCATTCCTACTGTTCACCATTGGCTTGTGCCAGGGAGATTTACAAGCCAATCCTCAGTTATAAACACACCTTACTTGACCATCAGTCCTGCAGTGGGACTCAAACCCAGAGCTTTCAGATGAGAGGCAGTGGTACTACCCACTACACTGCAAAACCTCCTATTGGCCAAAGTAGTATCTGGTTTTAAAAAGGGTGACAGAGCTTATCAACGTGGTTGTGGCTCAGTCAGTTACAACATTGACTCTGCGTCAGGAGGTTGAGGGGGTCAGCTCCCACACCAGGTTCTTAGCTTTAAGACTGATATGGAAGAGTAGAAAAGTGTGGCACTGGAAAAGCACAGCAGGTCAGGCAGCATCCGAGGACCAGGACAGTCAACGTTTCGGGCATAAGCCCTTCATCAGGGATGTGGGGGTTGGGGGATGGGGGTTGAGAGATAAATAGGAGGGGGAGTGGGGCTGGGGGGACAGTAGCTAGGAAGGTGAAAGGTAGATGCAGGTGTGGGTGATGATGGTGATAGGTCGGAGCTGAGGGTGGAGTGGATAAGTGAGAAGGACATGTGGCAGGACAGGCTGTGATTCTCATATAATACTGAGGGAGTCTAGTTACAATCTTTGAGTGAGAATTTTGAGGTGCGATACAGTCTCATTTGGATGTGAGAACTTGTGGCACTATTGTTTGAAGAAAACCAGGAGACTTATCCCTTGGGTCCTGAACGAATATTTATCACTTGATCTAAATCAAAATTCAGAATATCTGGCTTTTGCATTTTCTAGTGAGCACACGTCAAAAAATTTTTTTTAAATTATCCGTAAAGCACTTTGGAACACCTTGAGACAGTAAAAGGAGCTATACAAATGCAAGTCTCTCTTTCTCTTCACTTAACTCATTAGCAACTCACCAAGCCTCCTCAAAAACCCTTGCATCCTGTACCTGTAATATGGTACTTTTGTCTAATTAACCTCTGAAACATTTTGCAATGTTCTGCTCTATTGAAGGTGCTATATAAATGCAAGCTCTTATTGCTGTTGGACAGCTGGATGAATGCAGAGGGATGGAAGGAGATAAGAAAGGGGCAGGGCAGGTAAATGTGGTCATCATTATTTGCTTGCATGGAGAGTGAACAGACACATGGATTGATTGATTTGATCAACTTCTTGTTATGTTGCAATGTCTTGAATTTTTTTCCCTAAGGTTACAAGCAGTAGCTTGATTTAAAAATTCCCATCCTTGTATTCCAATCCCTCCATGAATCCACTTCCTCCCTATCTCTGTAATCTTCCCAGCCCACAACCCTCTAATATATCTGTGCTTTTCCAGTTCTGACCTTTAGTGTGTCCCCATTGCGACAGCATCGGTGGCCATCTTTGCTACTTCGTAGGACCTATGCACCGGAGTTGCCTCCTGAGACCACATTGACTCTCTGCCTTGTTTTTCTCCTTGAAGATGCTCTTTAAAACCCACCTCTTTGACCCAGCTATTGTGGTTCAGTGTCATATCTTGATTTTTAACGCTCCTGTGAGGTGCTTAGGGATGGTTTGTTTAGAGTCACAGAGACGTACAGCTCGGAAACAGACCCTTCAGTCCAACTCATTCATGCCGACCAGATATCCCAACCCAATCTAGTCCCATCTGCCAGCACTTGACCCATATCCCTCTAAACCCTTCCTATTCATATACCCATCCAGATGCCTTTTAAATGTTGTAATTGTACCAGTCTCCACCACTTCCTCTGGCAACTCATTCCATGCATGAACCACCCTCTGTGTGAAAAAGTTGCCCCTTAGGTCCCTTTTAAATTTTGCCCCTCTCACCTTAAACTTATACTCTCTAATTTTGGACTCCACCCATGAGCTCTGACTCAGGGAAAAGACCACGTCTATTTATCGAACCATGCCACTCATGATTTTATAAACCTCTGTAGGGTCACCCCTCAGCGTCTGACTTTGGTTAAAGGTATGACATAGGTGCATTGTATTGTTGTTTTATAGGAACATGGCTAGAGTCAGTGGAGCTACACTTCACCGTGGAATCAGTATCATCAGAGAGAAGGGGATTACAGTTTACCTTATTGATTGGAGAAGACACAACAGCCTATATTGTTAACCAGAAATAACAAAGGGAACATGTGCTTCTTTCTTGTAACAGAAACAAAATGTGCTTTATCCCAGACTTGTATACGCATAGAAACTGCAAATTAGTGTTGAATAACAGCCTGTTATTCAGGACAGGAGAACACATTCAGTGCCCTGATCTTATACCTTTCAGAAAACTAACCCTTTTGTCAAAATCAGGTCCACAATTTGACAAAGGTACAGGATTGTGGAGATACTGGCCATCATTTCTCATGATGTGGAGGTGCTAGTGTTGGATTGGGGTGGACAAAGTCAGAAGTCACACGACATCAGGTTATAGTCCAACAGCTTTGTTTGAAATCATAGGCTTTTGGAACAACATTCCCTCATCAGGTAACAAAGGAGCTGCGCTCCGAAAGCTTGTGATTTCAAATAAAGCTGTTGGACTATAACGTGATGAATTGTGACTTCTGATTTCATCTTTTCCCAGCTTTTCCCTGAGTCAATGATGGTGTTAGAGTCTGGAGAATCATCAAGATTAAGCCCCTGTCCAAAGGCATAAGCCCAGACAGACCCCAATCAGTTTAACATCAGTAGTAGAGAACTTCCCAGATACAGAATTTGGACTAGTTAAGTCACGTGAACATATTTAAGGAAACTTAAGGAGAGCCAGCGCAGATTTCCTTAGGGAAGATGTGTTTAATTAATTCGCTGGAATTCTTAAAACAGAGAGGCTTGATCAGGTCAATGCTGCCGATGTGGCGCGTGGCGACGGTATAAACCTTTCATTGTATTTTATATCGAATACATGTGACAATAAATGATTCAATTCAAAAGGCATTTGATACCGTGCCAAACAATGAACTGATGAGCAGAGTTAGAGCTCATGGGAAAAAGGGGACAGGAACAACTTCATTTGGAATATTGTGTACAGTGGATGTAGGTTTGCTCACTGAGCTGGAAGGTTCATTTTCAGATGTTTCGTCACCAAACTAGATAACATCTTTGTCCAGAGGCTCACTGAAGATGTTACCTAGTATGGTGACAAAACATCTGAAAATGAACCTTCCAGCTCAGCGAGCAAACCTACATCTAGAGCTTCAACTTGAGCTACAAATCTTCTCAAAACTCGCTAATTGTGTACAGTTCCAGAGCATCACACTGCAAGAAGGATGTGTACACATTGGAGGAAGTGGTTCAAAAGACAATTCCAGGAATGACACACGTCAGTCATGAAGAAATAGTAAAGAAGTTGGAACTTATTTTCACTGGTGGAGAGGAGATTTTTAGAAGTTTCCAAAGTCATGATGAATCTGGAATTAATAGTTACTCGTGCTTGTAGAAGGATCAAGGATGAGAGGGCATAGATCTAAAATAAATTGTAAAAGAAGCAAATGTCATTTGAGACATATTAAAAAAAACTTTCAAACTGTGAGTTATTCAGGTCTGGAATGGACTGCCTGGAAGAGGCATGTTGAATTGAGGCTTTCAAGAGGCTATTGGATTATTATTCGAACAGAAGTAGTCTTTAAGGTTACAAAGGCATGGCAGGAGAGTGAGACTAAGTCATGTAACTCATGTGGACAGCCAGCATGGCCCCCTGCAGCATAAAGATTCTGTGATTTGGACAAGCAATGGGATCAGAGACCGTGTTTTTACTGCAGATTGAATCAAACAGCACAGAAACAGACCCTTTGGTCCAACCAGTCCATATCAACCATAATCCCAAACTAAACCAGACCCATCTGCCTGCGTTTGGCCTATAACCCTCCAACCCTTTTTTACTCATGACCTTATATAAATGTCTTTTAAATGCCGTAACTGTACCCGCATCCACCACTTCCTCTGGACATTCATAACACAAATTAACTGCTATCTGTTTTTTAAATCTTTCTCCTCTCACCTTAAAAATATGCCCCATAATTTTGAACCTCCCCATCCTATGGAAAAGACAACTGCCATTCTATGATTTTATACCCCCTATAAGGTCACCTCTCAACCTTCTGCACTCCAGAGAAAAATGTCCCAGCCCATTCAGCCTCTCCTTATAACTCAAATCCTCCATTCCCACAACATCCTGGTAAATCTCTCCTGAAACCCCTCCAGCTTAATAATATCCTTCCCGTAACAGGGTGACCAGAACTGTTGATGGAAACGAATTGGAAACCTTAATAACTAATGACTGGGGATGGGAAAATTACCTTCATCTGATAAATCATAGGATTTCAAACAGAATAAAGCAGAGGCTATTGTATGAAAGAAACATATACAGGAACAAAACAGCAGATAATGTAGCAATGTTCTCAGACAATTTAAAAAAAAACTTATGCTTATTTAGTTCTTTTCATAACTACTGGACATCTCAAAGCTCTTTACAACCAACAAAGCAACTTTTGAAAAGTAATTACTGCTGCAATATAGGACACCTATCAGCCAATTTGTTGCACAGCAAACTCCCAGAAATAGCAACATGAAAATGGACAAATAATTTGTTTTCTGTGATGTTGATTGCAATGTAAATGTTAATCAGATCTTGGGAATAACTCCCCCACTCATCTTGTCTGAAATAGTGTCAGGAGAACGTTTGTGTGAGGCTAGAATATAACGCTTGACTGAAAGTCTCGTCTGAAAAATGGTCCCTTCAGCAGTGCAGTGATCCCTCAGTACTGCAGGGCAGGGTCTTTGAGCTCTGGTTCCACGGAATGGGATTTGAACCCACGACCTTCTGAGCCACAGTGACCCTGCTTCTGGAACGTTAACTCTGATTTATCTCCACAGATGCTGCCAGGCCTCCTGAGTTTTTCTGCAATTTCTGTTTCTGTTACCAACTAGGACAAAATAGTCGACTTAATTGACATCCCATGCACGACATTCAACATTCACTCCTTCCAACACTCAGTCGCAGCATTGTTTACCATCTACAAGATGCACTGCAGAAATCCACCAAAGCTCCCTTGACAGCACCTTCCAAACCCATGACCTCTACTACTTAGAAGGACAAGGGCAGCAGACACAGGGGAAAACCACTGTCTGCATGTTCCTCTTCAAGTCACTCACCATCCTGACTTGGACATACTGGGTCAAAATCCTGGAACTCTCTCTTTAATGGCACTGTGAGTGTCCTGACTCCCCAGGGAATGTAATGGTTCAAGAAGGCAGCTCACCACTGCCTTCCCAAGTGGCAATTAGGGATAGACAACACAGGTTGATGCAGCTAGCAATGCCCATGCCCATTGATGGAAGAGGAAATCACTGTCACCATCTGGAAGTGAATTCCCTCATGTTTCAAAAGTGCCACGTCTCTTGGTTTTTAAGGGCTCAGACTCACACCACATGGCCAGCCTTCCACAGAGTCATTTGCGACACCGATAACTAGCAATCTAGACCCAAGAGAGAGCAGACTGGAACAATAAAGAAAGGGGTACACGCTGTTCAATCTCAAAACCAACATGTAAAACTGCAGTTGGATACACTATAGCTCTTGGAATGCAGTGGCATTTTACAAATGTTCTTTGTTGTTGATTTGGAGTTTTTATGAACAATCTCTTGGGCTTTTAAGTGTTCTTGAAGTGAGCTCAATTATTGTGAGGACAGCGTGCCAAAAGAAAAACAAGTGGAAAATTTAAAAGGGCATGTTGATAACTAAAAAAAGATTTGGCAAAATTGATGCAATTCTGCACCCTTCCTGGAGTTTATTACACATGAAAACCTGTTGTACAAAGTTTGATTGCTGTCTTTATCGACCAATGTGTACTATTACACTTTCCTTTCCTATTTTGAAAGACAGCCTTTCCCTTCTGATAATTCCATCTATTCTCAAGTCAGACCTGAAGCTAAGGACACAGAGTAGGAAGAATCAATTAAGACAAAAATTAAATGAATTGGAATCTCAACTAGGGGAAGTGAGAGACATTAACAGAGGTTTTAACAAGGTTCTTTGGCTGTGGCTCAGTTACTATGGAGACAGTTCCATCCTCCTGATCACACATCAGTTTGCTACCAGAAGGTGAGATTCCCAGAGATGGAGAGAAAAGCATACAACACTTTTACATTAGCAACTCTATTTAAAAACATAACTGTTTCACTCCCTTATTCTTGTGGTAATGGGGTCTGCAGTTCTCATGAGCTCCTGTTTGACAGACCCCATCTCTCACTGGTGGAGAATGACATTAGATACAGTATTCTTTTAAAAGAATGAGAGGGGGAATCTCATAGGAACCTACATCATTCTAACAGGATGAGACAGGGCAGATGCAGGAAGGATGTTCCTAATGACCAGGGAAGTCCGGAACCAGGGGTCACAGTCTAAGGATACGGGTGGACCGTTCAGGACTGAGATGAGGAGAAATGTCTTCACCCAGAGAGTGGTGAGCCTGTGGAATTCTCTGCCACAGAAAGCAGTCGATGCTAAAACGTTGAATGCTTTTAAAAAAGAGTTAGATATAGTTCTTGGGGCTAAAGGGATCAACAGAGAGGAAGCAGGTACAGGAGACTGAGTTGGATGGTCAACCATGATAAAATGAAGGGCAGAGCAGGTTTAATGGGCTGAAGGGTCTACCCCTGCTCCTATTTTCTATGTTTCTATATCTTTAAAATCATAGAAAGGATGGACGTGGCTCTCTGTTCAATGATATAGCACCATTTTAGGCATTATGCATGGGGCAGATTCTTGCTCAGCCATGTTCTCGAAAGAAATTGAAGTCAATCCCATCGCTCCCAGTTACAATATACATGTAACAAGTGTGTGTTGCCACAGCAACTCAGACTCCATGGAGAGCTGCTGGTTACCTCCTTCGACTGGGTGCTGGTGTGGATCAGATTGATTCCAGCAGCACAAGGTACAATGGTTGTTCTGGCTGGGGGAACGGGAAGGTGGAGATTTCAAGACTCACCCTGCCCTGCGGTAGAGGACACGGCACTGTCATTCAGAGAGAATGCAAGAAGAAGGAAGCAGTGGCTGACACAAAGGACGTGTGGTGGCATCACTGGACAGTTCTGGGCTAGCATGCTGGCGACACGGGTTTGAATCCCCTCACGGTCGATGGAGGAGTTTGAATTCAATTAAAAAAAGTGTGAGAGGGATCATGTAACTACTGCCGATTCTGGTTCAAACCAATCTGGTTCAAACTGCTACATGTGATTCCAGACTCACAGGAAATGTGGTTGGCTCTTAGTTAACCTCTAAACAATTAAGGATGAACAATAGATGCTGGCCCAGCAAGCAGCAGCCACATTCTATGGACAAAAAACAAACTGTACATCCATAAAACTTGATTTACCATCTGATGTTCCGACCACCTCACCAACCTGACTCCTTATTTCCATCTCTGTACCAATACCCCAGCTTTATGTCTGCCTCCACATTTGCCACCTCCACATTTAACAAATGCATCGTACTCCCACTTTGTGTAACTTGAGATCTTCCTAAACTTTCCCTCTGTGCCGTAACTCACACAGTGTGCTGGAGTTATCTGGGACAATGGGAATCTTGCTTCACTATTGAAGAACCAGCAGGAGTTCTGACCAGTATCAGGTCTTCCCCCAGAAATTTAAGACCATGGGGTTGGAAATCTGCACCTCCCTTCATTTCCCCCCCACCCCCCCCTCACCCTGACCAAGACCAGCCAGCCAATCTGAGGCAGCCAGCTGTATTTCACCTCTTGACTGCTGCAATTGGTGGCTACTGCTGGAAGTGCACTAAGGACTTCACCAGGACAGATCCTTGGACACAGGTGAACGAGAGGAGGGATGGGAGTCGATGGGAGAGAGTCACACATACAGCAGCAAGGGTTCATGGGGTTAGAGGAAAGGCCAAGGGTTGCGTTTGGTCACTGGATTCCTGACACCGAGAGAGTTGCCCGGATCCCTGTCCCCCAACTTTCCCCAGACTTTGGGAGGCAAGGCAAGGTCTTGCAACTTCCTTTTAATCATGAGCTAAGATTTGCAGTGGGTTCTGGAATAATTGACATCATGAACCCAATTGACATCCCAATTTCAGCTTTTTGTGTCCCTTTATTTAGCCTCACACAGAGTTATGGAAGATTCCCGCTGTTGGTAGATCCGAGAGTGACCTCTGACCTGACTACGTGCTCCCGGCAGCCATGTTTCCATATGCAGCGATGAAATTCTGCCCCATGTCCTGTTCAGTCATTACCCCTGTGCTCAGTGATCTCCATCAGCTCTCGGATAAGCAATGTCTCGATTTTCAAATTCTACACTCATTTTCAAATCCCTCTATCGCCTTCCTTCTCCTTACATCCAACCTATCTGCTGTCTTTACTTGGTCTGCTAACATGTAACTCCGGAACCGCAGCAATATGGTTGACTCTTAAACAGAGATGGGCATTAAATGTTGGCCTATCCATCAATGACCACACCCCCAATGTTAAAATGAATAAATATAGGATGTTGATTTGAACATGGGATTAATGTGACACATAGACATGAGAAATCATGCTACACCTGATATTCCTTAATTGTTTGAGAAAGGTCATTAAAAGAATGCTAATCAGCTGCCCCTCCATGGGGAAGTCAGGAATAAAACAATTATCAGAGGCAGCGGGCCGTGAGGGGGTCGTAAGGGCCGATTGCCTGCCCATCTTCCGCAGGTATGTCAGAGCCTGGTGTCTCTGGAGAAGGAGTACATGGTGACCACCAACACCTTCAAGGTTTTAAGGGAGAGGTGGGCTCTGCAGGGAGTGGAGTGTATTATTCCCCCCTCCAACTCTATTTTGATTGAATCCCTACCCTCCCTTTCACTGTTTGATCACGCAGCATTTCCATCTGAGAAGGACACCACGTGTCGCTGGCCACTCGGGTTCCCTCTCTGCCTGGTGGTGGAATATCAATAAAGATTTACACACTTGTTGTTTTTCACTGTGTCTGACACCTGCACGCACACAACATGGGTGCTGGGGAAAAATAAGCACTACTGCTGTCAGGTGGTAGAGAAAAAAATGAACAAAAAAAAGAGAAAAAATAAACAGGAGCATCAGGGCTTCTGTTCATTCTGAAAGCTGTCTCTGAGGAAAAATAATTATCAGAGGCCGCGGGCTGTGGAGGGGGTCATTAGGGCCGTCAGCCTGCCCTTGTTCCACAGTTATGTTAGAGCCTGGTGTCATAGAGTCATAAAGATGTACAGCATGGAAACAGACCCTTCGGTCCTATCCATCCATGCTGACCAGATATCCCAACCCAATCTAGTCCCACCTGCCAGCACCCGGCCCATATCCCTCCAAACCCTTCCTATTCATATACCCATCCAAATGCCTCTTAAATGTTGCAATTGTACCAGCCTCCACCATTTCCTCTGGCAGCTCATTCCATACACGTACCATCCTCTGCGTGAAAAAGTTGCCCCCTTAGGTCTCTTTTATATCTTTTCCCTCTCACCCTAAACCTATGCCCTCTAGTTCTGGACTCCCCGACCCCTGGGAAAAGACTTTGTCTATTTACCCTATCCACGCCCCTCATAATTTTGTAAACCTCTATAAGGTCACCCCTCAGCCTCCGACACTCCAAGGAAAACAGTCCCAGCCTGTTCAGCCTCTCCCTATAGCTCAAGAAGGAGCACGCGATGACCACTAACACCTTCGAGGTTTTCATGGAGAGGTGGGCACCACAGGAAGTGGAGAATATTACTCCCCCTCCAATTCCATTTTGATTTAATCCCTGCCCTCCCCTTCACTGTTTGATCACACAGCATTACCCTTTGATGTGAAGGGCACGGCTTGTCACTGGCCACCCGGGTGCTTCCTTTCTTCCTGGTGGTGGAATATCAATAAAGATTTACACACTTGCTCTTCTTCACTGTGTCTTACACCTGCACACACACATCATGAGTGCTGGGGAGAAATAAGCACTACCGCTGTCAGGTGGTAGTGTGGTGTAGGAAAAGGAAAAGAAAACAATTAGCGTGAGAGCTTTGACATTTATAGAGCTGCGATTTCTCCATCTCCATTAACATCCATGACATTATGATCCAGGAAAAATTAGTAATTACATCGGGTTCAGTTAGAAATATTCCCTAATGAACAATAGTTATCACCAGAGTGTGACAGGAATTCATTTACAAACAGAAAACAAACTTTTATCTGACAAGGAAACCAGCATCCCTTTTGATATCCATTGAGTTTTTAAAGCTTTCAGGAGCATCTGTCAGCCTAATCTCACCCAAACTGGTAGTTTTCTTTCCTCAGTCACTGACATTATTGAGGAAGAAGTAAAAAAATGCAATGGTGAACCAGCATTCCTGCGTTATCTCCTTTTGGCACAGTCAAGTACTTAAAATAAGCATCCGCTCAAATGTTCCTACCCACATCAGCCAAATCATGTGCTGCCAATTAAACAGCAACAATTGGCATTTATGTAAGGCCCTTAACACAGTAAAATATTTCAATGTGCTTCACAGGAACATAATCAGATCCAATTTAATACCGAGCCACATGGGGAGATGTTAAGGCAAATGACCAAAAGCATTGTCAAAGCGACAGGTTTTAAGGAGAGTCAGAAAGTGAGAGAAAGAGAGCGAGTGGGGAGAGAGAGAGAGAGAGGAAATCACCAATCTCCTGCAACAGCTCCTCACAAACCCACAGCCTCTCTCAGAACAAGGGCAGCAGAGACCATACTAAGTTGGAACTGTTATCACTGTCCCTTCATTGTCGCTGAGCCAAAATTCTGGAACTCCCTCCCTCATATATAGCTACATCAAATAAGATAGGGGAGCAGAAGCAGGCCATTCAGCCCATCAAATCTTCTCCACCATTCAATAAGATCATGGCTGATCCGATAATCCTCACCTCCACTTTCCCACCTCTTCCCCCTCACCCCTGATTCCCTAACTGATTAAAATCGCAGCCTTGCATATACTCAACAACCCAACCTCGACAGTCCTTTGTGGTAAAGAATTCCTCAGATTCACAGCTGTTTGCAAGAAGAAATTCCTCCTCATTCTTTTCTTAAATGTGCAGCCCCTTACTCTGAGATTATATCTTCTTGGTCCTAGACTTTCTCACTCGGAGAAACAACCTTCCTGTGTTTACTCAGTCAGGTCCCAGAAGAATCTTGCTTGTTTCCATAAAATCACCTTTCATTCTTCGAAACTCCACGAAGTATAGATACAACCTACTGAACCTCTCCTCATTAGACAGTCCCTCCATATCTGGTATCAGCCTAGTGACCTTCTCTGAACTCCAATGCCATTATATATTTTATTAGATAAGGGTACCAAAACTGCTCACAGTATTGCAGCTGTGGTTTGACTGCTGCCTTGTGTAGAATTAGCAATACCACCCCCACACCTTCAGGCTAATGTTAGTGACCACAAAACTACAGATACTGGAACCCAAGGTAGACAAGCAGAAGGCTAGAAGAACACAGCAAGACAGGCAGCATTAGGAGGTGGAGAAGTCAACATTTTGAGAGTAACCCTTCTTCAGGACTGGGGGTAGATGTCAGGGGAACTGCACATCCAGGGTTTCACCTGAAATGGTGACTCCCGCATCTCCTGATGCTGCCCGACTGGCTGTGTCCTTCCAGCCTCCTGCTAGTCTACCTTCAGGCTAATAGTGCCAAGGGTCTGCTGGCCAATGAGGAAAAGAATGAAGGATTCCATGCGAAGTAATGACATGAGATTGGGATTATCAAATATGCTTTAAAATTACGTTTGAAATAAAGGCTGCTTACTTTCAATATTACCCACTAAACTTGAATTGCTAGCTTTTTGTGATTCATAAACAAGGAACTCCTAAATCCTTCTGTCTGATGAAGTGCAATGTTTCAAGAATATTATCTGCTATCTGCTTCTCGAGGGCAAATGGGGAGTAAATGCTGGCCCAGCCAGTACAGCCCATCACCACCAAATAACGTTTTTAAAAAATGCATATCTATGTTTCTGAACAATTGGGTTTTGCTGTTATGAAGATTGATTATCACATTCCAAACTGGTCATTGGGAATACTAGATGAGAAAGGCACAAATTAAACACTGCCCGAAGCTGAAGAAACATTTGACCCCACATTCCATGAATAAAAAGAAAACAGACCAGATGAATTCGGGGGGTGAAATTCCAGAGAATGACACTTAAGCGAGGCAGTAAAGGGAAGAGTGTAGGAAATTGGGGTGGGTACAGAAAACTAAAATTGGAATAAGAATCCCTAAAGTGTGAAAGCAGGCCATTCAGCCCTTCGAGTCCACACTAACCTTCCGAAAAGCATCCCTCACAGACCCACCCCTGTACCCTATCCTGTAACTCTGCATTTCCCATGGTTAATCCACCGAGCCTGCACATCCCTGGACACTTTAGCATGTCTAATCTACCTAACCTGCACACCTTTGGACTGTGGGAGGAAACCCCAAAACACCCATGCTGACACCGGGAGAATGTGCAAACTTAACACAGTCACTCGAAGGTGGAATCGAATCCGGGTTTCTGGCACTGTGAGGCAGCAGTGCCAAACACTGTGCCATCCAATGCTAATGTCAGTTAGATGGTGCTTAATATGATAGATGAACCTCATTATTACTTTGAAACCATTTAAACACAAATCACAATTCTGAGGATAAGACATATCTCTGTATATAAAAATATTTTGAATAACCAAAACATTGTTTTAATAAAAATGCAAGATGCACTATCCTCAGTTTAAATTTGCACCCTGGCCAGCAATTAAACTCTTACTGATCTCACCCTGTTCAGCTCCTCCACGAAACAATTAAATCCTGACTGATAATTACATTATTATTAGCTTTTGTGACTGAAGAGGTACATAGTCGTATTTGGCATCAGCAAAAAACATTGTACATTAATTGCTGGTTGTACTCTTTGCTCCCTATAAAAATGCATCTCAAATTGATTAGCATGAACGGATATCCAAGGTAAAATATTGGGGTCTTTTACATAAATGATTTGGATGCGAGCATAAGAGGTACAGTTAGTAAGTTTGCAGATGACACCAAAACTGCAGGTGTAGTGGACAGCGAAGAGGGTTACCTCAGATTACAACAGGATCTGGACCAGATGGGCCATGGGCTGAGAAGTGGCAGATGAAGTTTAATTCAGATAAATACGAGGTGCTGCATTTTGGGAAAGCAAATATTAGCAGGACTTATACACATAATGGTAAAGTCCTAGGGAGTGTTGCTGAACAAAGAGACCTTGGAGTGCAGTTTGAAAGTGGAGTCGCAGGTAGATAGGATAGTGAAGAAGGTGTTTGGTATGCTTTCCTTTATTGGTCAGAGTACCAAGTACAGGAGTTGGAAGGTCATGTTGCGGCTGTATAGGACATTGATTAGGTCACTCTTGGAATATTGTGTGCAATTCTGGTCTCCTTCCTATCGGAAAGATGTTGTGAAATTTGAAAGGGTTCAGAAAAGATTTACAAGGATGTTGCCAGGATTGGAGGATTTGAGCTACAGGGAGAGGCTGAACAGGCTGGGACTGTTTTCCCTGGAGTGTCGGAGGCTGAGGGGTGACCTTATAGAGGTTTACAAAATTATGAGGGGCATGGATAGGATAGGATAAATAGACAAAGTCTTTTCCCTGGGGACACGGAGTCTAGAAATAGAGGGCATAGGTTTAGTTTGAGAGGGGAAAGATATGAAAGAGACCTAAGGGGCAACTTTTTCACGCAGAAGGTGGTATGTGTATGGAGTGAGCTGCCAGAGGAAGTGGTGTAGGCTGGTACAATTGGAACAATTAAGAGGCATTTGGATGGGTATATGAATAGGAAGGGTTTGGAGGGATATGGGCCAGGTGCTGGCAGGTGGGACTAGATTGGGTTGGGATATCAGGTCAGCATGGACAGGTTGGACCGAAGGGTCTGTTTCCATGCTGTACATCTCTATGATTCTATAATTTTACTGTACAGAGACTTGTGCACAAAAGAAAGGTTTTAGGTATTGAACAGGAGTAGGCTTAGTACTTTCTTGAAGCTGCAAAGTAAAGGTTGTTTTGTCATGGATGGCATTGAATTCTTGAACTTTGTTGGAGTTTGACACATTCAGGCAAATGGAGATTATTTACATTACTCCAACAAAACGCAAGAAGCACAGCATTATCCAGGACTAAGCAGCCTGCTGATTAGCACTGAATCCGCCATCTTTCACATCCAATCTCTCCACCATAGCAGTGTTACACTGTCATAACCTGCCCAGGCTCCTGCAAGAGCATCTTCCAAACCCTGTCACCTCTACCACGTAGAAAGGCCAGGGCAGCAGTCACATGGGAACCAGACCGCTTCCGGGTTCCCCTCCAAGCCACCCACCATCCTGCCTTGGACATATTCTCATTGTTGCTGTATCTAAATCCTGGAATTCCCACCCTAAACGCACCATGGAGTCCCTACACACCAAGGACTGAAACTGTTCCAGAAGGCAGCCCACCACAACCTTCTCAAGGGCACCTATGGATGGACAATAAATGATAGTGCCCACATCCTGTGAGTGAATAGAAAAACACAGTCCTGACTTGTGCCTTATAAATGGTGAACAGGCTTTGGGGAGTTAAGAAGTGAGTTGCTTTGCCGCAGAATCCTAGCCTCTGTCTTGCTCTTATAGCTCCCTTATTTAGATGGATACTTCAGTTCAGTTTCTGATCAATGGCAACACCCAGAATGTTGGTAATGGGGGAATCCAGTTGATTGTCAACGGGAGATGGTTAGGTTCCCACCTGTTGGATGACGATGGCCTTTCAGTGTCATGAATGTTACATGCCACTTGTCAGCCCAAGTCTGGATGCTGTCCATGGCTTGCTGCGTTTGGACATGGACGCTTCAGTGTCTGAGGAGTTGCAAATGGTGCTGACGTTGTGCAACCATCAGCAACCATCCCCACTTCTGTCCTAATGTTGGAGGGAAGGTCATGGATGAAGCAGCGGACTGGTATTTTAAAGACACACCTTAGAGCCCATCTCTACGAACAGGCTTTTGGTCATCTGACGTTTTATCCTGAAGTGTGACTCGGTATTACATTTCTGGTTTATATTTCGCCTGTGAAGAACATTGGGTTATTTTGTGGCACTAACAGCAGCTGGTGGTGCTGTAGTGACTACATCAGCAACATCCTTAACTTTTCAGACTAACTCATATAGATGGTTGATGGGGAAAGGGAAGGAAGAGATACGGGAACAGGGAGGAAAATGAGGTGAACAAATGTCCAGTTGATTAAGCTAACAATTTCCATTTGATAATTTCTATGTAATTTTATGTATTAACAAAGCCTATCTATTATCATTGTGCTAATTATGTGGCCTCTCAATTTACACTTGGAACATTGTCAGCACATAACAGCAGGTAGGATTCTTGTTATTCCCCTGCTGGCAAAACAATAGCACACTTGGAAATTTGGCCTCAAAATCCCTGAAGTCTGTAATTTAAAGAGAAACCTCAGGTTCATGAACTGAAGGGAAGCAATCCAGGTTTCTGGTGAGCAGTCTGAAAAGCAACTAAACTCTGACTGACTCCATTCAACATAGTTTCCTAATTGTAACAACATTGATTGGGGCTCTATTCATATAGTAATAATTGGACATATATAAATCATTGAAACATAAATAGGTATTTATGAAAATGTTGCATACCAATTGAACACACTCCAACAGCTCCATTCAAAGCCACAATCTACGTCCTTTATATTTTTAATGCATTTCCCCTCTATTACTTGCAAACTCTCTTTGGTCTTTAATACAGGGTCTCAGTGCAACTGCCTGTTTCTAATCTACTCCCATCCGAGCAATTGTATCAAAAGCATATTTTACAATCCCAATCCCATGTCATCACTTCACATGGAGTCCTTCAAGAATTTATTCTCCCCCTTCTTCTTTTTTTTCTCCTCATTGGCCAGCAGTCCCTTGGCACTATTAGCCTGAAGGTAGACAAGCAGGAGGCTGGAAGAACACAGCCGGTCGGCCAACATCAGGAGGTGAGGAAGTCAACATTCCAGGTGAAACCCTGGATCTGCAGTTCTCCTTACATCCACCCCCAGTCCTGAAGAAGGGCTACTCCCAAAACGTTGACTTCTCCACTTCCTGACACTGCCTGTCTTGCTGTGTTCTTCCAGCCTCCTGCTTGTCTACCTTGAGTTCCAGTATCTGCAGTTTTGTGGTCACTAACATTACCCTGAAGGTGATGGATCAGCTCCCACTTGGAAGCGGACAGCAGCCATCGTTTCATCTCAAGCAACTTTTCTCAATTGTCTCCAGCAGACCAGTGCAAGGCAGGATGGGCCGAATGGCCTCCTACTGTACAGCAACAATCCTGTGGTTCTTACTCGGCACTGTGACTGCCCGTTCTTGTTGAATCCCTCTCTTGCTCTGTTGTCTCCTGCAGCCCAAAGCAGAATCAGATTCACAGAATCGTTACCACGCAGAAGGAAGCTATTCAGCCCATCTTGTTAGTGCTGGCTCTCGAAAAATCCTCTGCAATATCTGCACTTCTGTAATTGTACATTTTTGTGAGTTCACAATTTTCATCACTCTGTCTTTGATGCCCATGCTTTCCATTGCCCAGGTCCCCAAGATCTTCGCTAAATCTCTCCACCTCTCAAGCTCATCAACTCCACATTAGGACATCCCTTAAAACCACTTTCCAGGGACAAACTGAGACATCTACCTTGAAGACTTCTAATCTGGGGTCATCCTGTTTTATAATACTCAAGTGAAGCATCTCAGTGTGTTTCAGATTGTTAATGGTACTGAACAAATATAAATTGTTGTTATTGTGGTGTTGACATCCAATTTTGTCTGACCTGTGCTTCGGATCCCAGGCCGCGTCTATCATCCTTACCGTCTCTCCTGACCCACCCTCAGACCGGCAGCTGTGCTGTAGCTCATTGCAATTCCCAAGTTGTGAACAACCTCTGGGCTCCGTAAGCAACTTCTCATCCACCCTCTATTTCCTATCACACCATTTCCCATTCCTACTGGCCACATTTCTACTCCCTGTCCAATAACTTCCATTTACAATTCTCATCCCAAGTTTTGAATCCTTCTTTGACTTTTGATCGAGCTAATTTCTGTAATCTCCACTGACCTAAAACACACCTGAAATTATTCCACAGAGGCCAATATCACGTCACCAAATCACCCTTTATTTACAGGTGAAGAGTCCTTGACATTGACCTAGCTTCCTAACAGACTGAGCTCTCATGGTGGACAGAACCTCTGACACTCCCGTTTTTCTTTCTTTGTCCCCCCCCCCGACAAAACTACCACCTAATAGTTGTAGACACTCCTGCTCACTTAAAAATTTTTTTTACTCTTTTCTTTTTCCCCATTCTAATGCCTGACAGCGGTATTGCTTATTTTTCCCCAGCACCCGTGTCGTGTGTGTGTGCAGGTGTAGGACACAGTGAAGAACAACAAGTGCACAAATCTTTATTTATATTCCACCATCACCAGGAAGAAAGGAAACACCCGAGTGGTTTGTGACAGACAGTGCCCTTCACATCAAAGGGCAATGCTGTGTGATCAAACAGTGAAGGGGAGGGCAGGGACTAAATCAAAATATAGTTGGAGGGGGAAATAATGCACTCCACTCCCTGTGGCACCCACCTCTCCCTGAACAACTCCAGGGTGTTGGTGGACACCGCGTGCTCCTTCTCCAGAGACACCCGGGCCCTAACGTAGCCGCGGAAGAGGGGCAGGCAATTGGCCCTAACGACCCCCTCCACGGCCCGCTGCCTGGACCTGTTGATGGCCAGTTTGGCCAGGCCCAGGAGCAGACCCACGAGGAGGTCTTCAGACCTGCCCTCCCCGCTCCGTACCGGGCGCCCGAAGATCAGGGTACACTCATGTTTTGACTCTAGATGACTCTCTATCAGAGCTGAGCTAAACTGGAAAGGTGAAGGTGCTTCCTCTCCATGGACGCTGCATGACCCACTGTGATCTCCAGTACTTATTGTTTTCAGTTCAGATTCCTGACTCTGCAGTAATTTGCTCCTACATTTATTGCTCATCCCTAGTTTCTTGAGATGAAAGCACTCCCTATAAACTAAATGACTTGCTGAGCCACCTCAGGGAGCATTTAAGAGTCGAGCACAGTGTCTTGGAGTCACACCGATGAAAGGCAACCCCTGCATTGGTCATTTGTCCTTTGGATAAACTCTTTCCAATTCCAAATTCAGATAAGCATCTTTCAGCAAGTTTATCTCACTGGCTTTTCCTTTTTAAGAGTTGTAATGGACCACTACTTTAGTCCTACTCTCCTAAATGTTGCCAGCTGCCAAATCCGCAACAAATTCTATCCGTTAAGCTTTAATCCTTCGTCAGTGAATCATTCGGGTTCTACGACAATCTGAAAGCTTTGCACTAAACAGAAACGTATTCTGCTTTCAAAACGCTCCGAAGAATATTCTCTGCACTTGTCCTGTTGTTCAATTTATTGAGGCAACTGTAGAAAAGAAATCAGATTCTGCACTGGAACAGGTTATTGCGCCAATAAATTAGATCAGGATTGACACAATCACATAAAACTGTGCTGTCTCCTCAAGGTTACTCATTAAACAAATCCCAGAATGCCCTGCCATTTACAAAACAAATTGCCACATCTTGCATGGCTGATGTTCATTGAACTCTGTTTGAAATGTGAAGGGTTGAAGCACCATTCAGTTACATTAATCTCATCCCTAACTGTTCAGACTGCTGCTGCTGTTGCCTTGACTAAAACCTCTTGTGACCCTTCTCATTCCCAAATCAGGGCAAGCGGTTTAAAACCTCAAAGCATTTTGAAAAATTCACTCATGGAATGTGCATGTCTCTGGCTGGGAGAGCATTTATTACCTAGTTGCCCCTGAGAAGGTGGTGGTGAGCTGCCTTCTTGAACCACTACAGTTCATGTGATATGGGTTGACCCACAATGCCGTTAGAGAAGGAATTCCATGATTTTGACCCTGCGACAGTGAAGGAACAGCGATATATTCCCAAGTCAGGTTGGTGAGGTGCTCAGAGGGCAACTTGCAGGGGGTGGTGTTCCCCTATATCTGCTGCCTATGTCCTTCTAGATGGAAGTGGTCACAGGTGTGGAAGGTGCTGCCTAAGGATTTGTGGAGAGTTATCTGATGTGCACCTTGTAGATAGTTCACACTGCTGCGACTGAGTGTCAGTGGTGGAGGGAGTGAGGGTTTGTGGATGTGAAGCCAGTCAAACAGCAGCTGTAACCTGGATAGCGCTGAGCCTCTCGAAGGTTCAGTCATTGAACCCCATAGCATGGAAGCAGGCTATTTGGCCCATTGAGTCCACACCAACCCTCTGATGAACATCCTACCCAAACCCAACTCCCTATTTTATCATCCAGTACTTCCCATGGCCAATCCACCTAATCTCCACATCTTTGGACAGTAGGAGGAAATCCATGCAGACATGGGAAAAATGTGCAAACTCCACACAGACAGTCACCCGAGGCTGGAATTGAACCCGGGTCCTTGGCACTATGAGGCAGCAGTGCTAACCACTGGGTCGCGTGGTTGTCAAAACTTCACTCATTTTAGACTGTATCGTAGATTTTACAAGCGCAGATTCCCCACATGTCAGGAAGACTTTTCCGGAACAATTCTCTTCTCCGTTCAACGCCTTTTCTTTTAATATGAGACTGATTTGACACTAGAACAAAGAACATCAGAAATAATTAGGCCATTCAGCCCATGGAGCCCATTCTACATTTCAACTGGGCCCGAGCTGATCCGCTCCAAAACAAAGACAGAAGCAAAATCACAGTGATCAAATTATCACCCTACAACCAGAGACCCCAGTCCTTTATTTGTGAAGATGCTTTGAAGTAGGCAGCCTAAGTTTGATTGGAAGAAGTCAAAAAGTATGGTGCTGGAAAAGCACAGCAGGTTAGGCAACAGGTTAGCACAGCAGGTTAGCACAGCAGGTCAGGCAGCATCCGAGGAGCAGGTGAGTCAATGTTTCAGGCATAAGCCCTTCAACTGGAAAAAGACAAGGACAAAAATGTGCAGCTCAATAGCACAAGACACCACTCTTGATTAACTTAACATTGCGACTAGTACACCCTGAATCTTCCCAAAACCACACTTTAGTGCAGGGTGAAGGGTTGCACTATTTCCCCTCACTCATGATCATTAAATTGCTGTGACAGTGCCCTTATTGGTTTGGGATTGACTTCTCATCCTGCAGTTAGCCCTAATAAAGAGAGAGATCCCAGACATACCCTGAGGCCTGAATGTTCACGATGATGGAAACTCTCTTCATCTAAACCCAGATGATCCATCCACCATACTCCCCCAAAACATGGTTGACTATTGAGCTTGCAGGGGCTGGGTGTTGGGGTGGGTAGGGGCGATGGGTGGAGGGGGGTGCCACTAATGAGGGGATGGATCCAAATCACACGTCTATAACTGACAGAGGCAGACCCTCCAGTCATACCTGAGCCAGGAATGGGGAACATGCTCGGCACAGTAGCTCAGTGGTTAGCACTGCTGCCTCACAGCGCCAGGGACCCGGGTTTGATTCCCACCTCGGGCGACGGGCTGTGTGGAGTTTGCACATTCTCCCCGTGGGGTCTGCATGGGTTTCTTCTGGGTGCTGCAGTTTCCTCCCACAGTCTGAAGATGTGCAGACTAGGTGGACTGGCCACACGAAATCGCCCATAGTGTCCAGGGATGTGTAGGTCAGGGGAATTAGCCATGAGAAGTGCAAGGTTACTTGGATAAGGTAGGCAGGTGGGTTTGGGTGGGATGCTCTTCTGAGAGTTGATGTGGACTTGTTGGACTGAATAGCCTGTTTCCACACTGTAGGGATTCTATGGTGTGTATGGATTAGTCCTGGTAGGAGCAAGTCGAAACTTTGCGGAATCCTTTGTAGAGGCAAGATACCCCTTTGGATAGGTGAGGTACCTGCTTGGATATGGTCCCAGGATTTCATTGGAAGAGATCTGGTGCCATTTGGGAGAAGTAAGATGGCCCTTTGAGATGGTTAAAAGTCGGTATGAAGATGCACAAGAGTATTTTTACTGTCAGCCTCACCGGAACTGCCAACAGACCAGTATTATGGACTAGGCCAGACCACTCAAAACATTCTTAAGCAGGTAGCCAAGACCATAACTTTGCGATTTGTTTCAGTAAGTGTACAGTGAAAATTACCCAGAGTAATTTAGCTAGGTTGACTACCAGGTTTTAAAACAGACAAAAATTTATTTACAAAATTACACAATTAAACACAAAAAAACAGAATAAAGAACCACTACAGAACTCAGGCTATCCAAACTAGACTTTATTATGCCGTTCTGAATATACACAGCAATCCCAATAAACAAATCCCCTCTTAAAACACAGTAAAAATGGAACAGATGTTTACAGGTTGAAGTTAGAAGGGCAGAAGGAGAGAGAGAGACCTTTACAGCCTGAACTCCTAACTAGTTATGGACTGAACTGCTCAGCTAGAGAGCTGACCACTCCCCTTTCCTTATACAGGTCACTTCTAAAACATGACCACTTTGGCCTGAAGTCTCATTTGTTTACATATGAACAAAATCCTTTTTCATCTCTGTACCAAACTAGTCACCTCAGAGCCGGGAGAGTTTTATGACCCCTCTGAAAAAAACCAAGCACACAGTATCGGTGAGAAAAGGAACAGCTTTTAGAAGGGGCCAGCTCTGTGATACCAGTCAAAAACATCTATCACGGTATTTAAAGTTCCGACCTTTTACATATTAAAAAAAAAACTGCCTGGAGTGTTAAGACAAACAATTGCTATTTCACTCTGTCTTTGACACAAATCTGATGGTTAAAAATGAATTGATTAGTGCTGCCTGATGGATTTCATAACCTTCCATTATCACAGTAGGGTACTTGAATCTAATTGCTTGATTGATGGCTCCAAGTGGTTACAAACCCATTGAAATGGGACTCTGAATTGCTTTGCTTGTTTTTATAATGAATTGAGGGTAGTCACATGTAATGAATGGACATTTATCAATGAGGTTTTTTATTTTAATAGTGAGTTCTTTCTCTCTCTCTCTCTATCTCCCCCTTGCCCATGTTTCTGTGTCTATCTTCAAAGAGCAACAATCTCTTTTCCTGTGTCAAGGTATGAGAACTGTTAATTGCTCTTTTCGATGTGGGTATCTTTCTCCATGACAACCGAAGCAGTTGGGACTGAATGTGGGGAGAGATTGAGTCTCACCACCATCTCCCCACTCAATTGTGCTGTTCAACTTTAAGTTAATGGAGATATTTAAAACTTAATTGCCTTGTAAATCCCCACATTCACAGCATTGAGACAGAAAAAAAATTGTGAGTTCTTTGAACTGAAGAGCTTTATTCTATCTCTTGTCAGTGTGGATCCTGAGGTTAGCCCATGGTAAATACTCGGTGGGTGACATGTTAGGTTCAAGGGTGGAGGGTGGTGATGGTGGGCATAGGTTACCATGGACTGGCTCTAAATGGGCACTGGGGCAGTAAAAGACTGTTGGCGTCAGAGGCAAAGGTTGGCATGGGTGTAAGAGAGACCATGGGTGCAGGGGCATAAGTAGTGAGGCAATTAAAATTGAGGATGCTGAAGAAGTCAGGTCCAGAGAAATGCAAACATCTCTGGTGTTCAGTTGTACAGTTTCTCCTCTGAGAGGGCTTTTCAACTTCCTGAAAATTGTGTAAATTACTTAACAAAGCAAATAATCTTGAGGATTTAGACCTAACATGGTAAGACATTAAAACCAGTTCTATATATCTGCCATCTACACAGACACTGAGTTAGTCCAACACTTCCTATCTCACCGCCCCCAGATTCTCTAGCACATTCTGATTCTATTCCAGTGACCGCAGGAGTTTTGGAGAGAAATCAGTGTTAAAGTTTCAGGTCAAGTGACCCTTCCTCAGAACTGATGGCAGCTTGGAAAACGTTGGTTATAGAACATAAAACAATACAGCGCAGAACAGGCCCTTCGGCCCTCGATGTTGCACCGCTATTCTCTCTACACTATCCCAAAATCATCCATGTGCTTATCTAAGGATTGTTTAAATCTCCCTAATGTAGCTGAGTTGACTACATTAGCAGATAGGGCATTCCACGCCCTTACCACTCTCTGAGTAAAGAACCTGCCTCTGACATCAGTCTTAAATCTATCACCCCGCAATTTGTAGTTATGCCCCCTCGTACAAGCTGATGCCATCATCCTAGGAAAAAGTCTTTCACTGCCTACCCTATCTAATCCTCTGATCATCTTGTACGTCTTTATCAAATCCCCCCCTTAGCCTTCTTCTTTCCAATGAGAACAGACCCAAGTCTCTCAGCCTTTCCACATAAGAGCTTCCCTCCAGACCAGGCAACATCCTGGTTAATCTCCTCTGTACCTTTTCCATTGCTTCCACATCCTTCCTGTAATGGGGCGACCAGAACTGTACACAATATTCCAAGTGTGGCTCCACCAGCATTTTGTATAGTTGCAGCATGATATTGCGGTTCCAGAACTCAATCCCTCTACCAATGAAACCTAACACACCATATGCCTTCTTAACGGCACTATCCACCTGGGTTGAAAAATGTGTTGCTGGAAAAGCGCAGCAGGTCAGGCAGCATCCAAGGAGCAGGAGAATCGACGTTTCGGGCATAAGCCCTTCTTCCTTTCAGGGATCTATGCACATGGACTCTAAGATCTCTCTGCACATCCACACTACCAAGAATCTTTCCATTGACCCAGTACTCTGCCTTCCTATTATTCTTCCCAAAGTGCATCACCTCACATTTAGCTGCACTGAACTTCATTTGCCACCTCTCAGCCCAATTCTGCAGTTTATCTAAGTCTCCCTGCAACCTGTAACATTCTTCCAAACTGCCCACTACTCAACCGACTTTAGTGAAACTATACAAAACGCTGGTGCAGCCACACTTGGAATATTGTGTACAGTTCTGGTCACCCCATTACAGGAAGGATGTGGAAGCATTGGAAAAGGTACAGAGGAGATTTACCAGGATGTTGCCTGGTCTGGAGGGAAGGTCTTATGAGGAAAGGCTGAGAGGTTTTAGTGTCATCTGCAAATTTACTAATCCTTCCACCTATGCCTGCGTCTAAGTCATTTATAAAAATGACAAACAGCAGTGGTCCCAAAACAGATCCTTGTGGCACACCACTATTCACTGGACTCCAGACTGAATATTTTCCTTCAACCACCACTCACTGCCTTCTTACAGAAAGCTAGTTTCTAATCCAAACTGCTAAATCACCCTCAATTCCATGCCTCTGCATTTTCTCCATCAGTCTACCATGTGGAACCTTATCAAAGGCTTTACTGAAGTCCATGTATACCACGTCAACTGCCCTACCCTCATCTATATGCTTGGTCATCTTCTCAAAAAACTCAATGAAGTTTGTGAGACACGACCTGCCCTTGACGAAACCATGTTGACTACCTGAAATCAAATTGTTGCTTGCTAGATGATTATAAATCTTATCTCTTATAATCCTTTCCAAAACCTTTCCTACAACAGAAGTAAGGCTCACTGGTCTGTAATTGCCTGGGTCATCTCTGCTGCCCTTCTTGAACAAGGGCACATTTGCAATCTTCCAGTCCTCAGGTACTAAACCTGTAGACAATGATGACTCAAATATCAAAGCCATAGGCCCTGCTATCTCCTCCGTAGCTTCCCAGAGAATCCTCGGATAAATCCCATCTGGCTCAGGGGACTGGTCTACTTTCACTCCTTCTAGAATTGATAACACCTGTGCGTAACTAACCTCGATCCTTTCTCGTCTAATATCTCGTATCTCAATCTTCTCCTCTACAATATTCTCCTTTTCCTGAGTGAACACAGATGAGAAATGTCCATTTACTACCTCTCCGATCTCTACAGGGTCCACACTCAACTTTCCACTTCTGTCTTTGACTGGCCCTATTCCTACCCAATCATCCATTTATTCCTCATATACCTATAGAAAGCTTTAGGGCTCTCCTTTATTCTATTTGCTAAAGACTGCTCATGCCCTGTCTTTGCTCTTCCTAACTCTCTCTTTAAATCCTTCCTAGCTAATCAGTAACTCTCCATCGTCTCGTCTGTACCATCTTGCCTCATCAACACATAACCTCCTTCTTCTTCATAACAAGAGATGCAATTCCTGTTGTAAACCATGGTTCCCTTACCTTATCACTTCCTCCCTGCCTGACAGGGACATACCTATCAAGGACACGCGATATCTGTTCCCGAAACCAGCTCCACATTTCGATTGTCTGCTTCCCCTGCATTTTGCTACCCCATTCTATGCATCCTAATTCTTGCCTAATAATAATTATTATAATAATTAGAATCGCCCTTGCCCCATCGATAACTCATGAACTGTGGCACGTACCTATCGCTAAACTAAACGTAACTGAATTACAGTCACTCTCTCCAAAGTGCTCACCTACAACTAAATCAATCACCTGGCCTGGTTCATTACCAAGCACCAGATCCAGTGTGGCCTCCCCTCTTGTCGGCCCTTCGACATACTGTGTCAGGAAACCCTCCTGTACACATTGGACAAAAACTGATCCATCTGATGTACTAGAGCTATTAC
Organism: Chiloscyllium plagiosum; assembly: GCF_037043375.1. NCBI lineage: Eukaryota > Metazoa > Chordata > Chondrichthyes > Orectolobiformes > Hemiscylliidae > Chiloscyllium > Chiloscyllium plagiosum. The sequence continues at coordinate 11,715,025 of NW_028270172.1, forward strand.
ATTTCCAGTCAATGTTGGGGAAGTCAAAGTCCCCCATAATGACCACCCTGTTCCTTTCACTCCTACTCAGAATAATTTTGCTAATCCTCCCTTCCACCTCCCTGGAACTCTGTGGAGGCCTATAAAAAACTCCAAGCTGTGTGACCTCTCCTCTCCTGTTTCTAACCTCAGCCCACACTACCTCAGTAGATGTGTCCACATCAAAAATTCTCTCAGCCACCGTTATACTATCTTTGACTAATAAGGCCACGCCTCTACCTCTTTTATCACCTTGCCTCTTTTTAATGAAAGATCTAAACCCTGGAATCTGCAACATCCATTCCTCACCCTGCTCTATCCATGTCTCCGAAATGGCCACAACATCGAAGTCCCAGGTACCTATCCATGCTGCAAGCTCATCTACCTTATTTCGGACACTTTTGGCGTTGAAGTAGACATACTTCAAACCAGCTTGCTGTCTGCCAGAACATTCCTGTGACCCTGAAATCCTGTCCCTGTCCTTCCTAATCTCATCCTCCTGTGCACTGCAACTACACCTCAGGTTCCCATCCCACTAGTTTAAACCCACCCGAATAGCACCAGCAAATTCCCCACCCAGAATATTAGTACCCCTCTGGTTCCAGTGAAGACCATCCTGTTTGTACAAGTCCCACCTTCCCCAGAATGAGCCCCAAATATCCAAGAACCTGAAATCCTCCCTCCTGCACCATCCTTGCAGCCACGTGTTAAGCTGATATCTCTCCCTATTCCTTGCCTCGTTATCATGTGGCACGGGTAACAAACCAGAGGTAACAACTCTGTTCTAGCTCTCAACTTCCACCCTAGCTCCCTGAAATCCTGCCTTACATCTCTATCCCTCTTTCTACCTATGTCGTTAGTACCTACATGGACAACAACTTGAGGCTGGTCACCCTCTCCCTTCAGGGCCCCAAAGAGGTATCACGGGCCCTGGCACCTGGGAGACAACACACCAACCGCGAGTCTCGGTCGTTCCCAACAAACCTTCGATCTGAGCCTCTAACTATTGAGTCCCCAATGACTAACAGTCTCCTCCATTCCGTCCTTCCCTCAGAATTTGGCAGTTTATTCTGCATACAAACCGAGGAAGGGTCACTGGACCGACAACATTAACTCTGATTTCTCTCCACAGATGCTGGCAGACCTGCTGAGCTTTTCCAGCAACTTCTGTTTTTGTCTCTGATCTACAGCATCCACAGGGTTTTGCTTTTAATGATTGGAGAATCTACAGTTTGACTTTAGCATATGGGAGAAATCCCTCCTGCATAGGTTTCACTGACGAAGGTGGGAAGTTTCGATGAGTGGATCTTAGACAAAACATTCATGGTCTAGCAAGGAACTCAATACATTCCATTTATTTCAAAAGGGCATGGACAATTTAGCAAGAATAAAGGAATTATGTAGATAGCCAGGATAATTTGGCATGAGCTTGTGATTATATTTTATGGCATCAGATAACAATTGGGTCTTCCTGGAAATAAATATTTTTGAAGTTATATCTGCCATTAACTGTTCTATCAGGAGCTCTGCAATTGCTGGTGATCTCTACATTCTCTCACTCGTAAATGATTCCAAGCAAGATAGTGTGCTCTCTCCAAACAGCATTGTCTGACTCGCCAGTGATGGACTCACATATGCACAATGTAAGGTGTTTCTCTACACAATGGTTAGATCTTGATATTAAAACTCGCAATGCAGGCCAGAATCAAGTATTGAGAATTTGAACACAGTGAGTAGTTTGCCCCATGTAATTAGGAGAAAGTGAGGACTGCAGATGCTGGAGATCAGAGTCAAGAATGTGGTGCTGGAAAAGCACAGCAGGTCAGGCAGCATCCGAGGAGCAGGAGAATCGATGTTTCAGGAATAAGCCCTTCATCAGGACCCTTCATCATTCCTGATGAAGGGCTTATGCCCGAAACGTCGGTTCTGCTGTTCCTTGGATGCTGCCTGACCTGCTGTGCTTTTCCAGCACCACACTCTCGACTCATCACTAACAAGGCCAACAATTGTTGCCCATCCCTAATGACCCTTGAATCGAGTAGCTCGTTTCCTATTCCAGAAAGCAATTACTGGAAATCAAGTTACTGTGAAGGTAGACCCGTGTGTAGACCAGACTGGGCATCTGCTATTAGGAAGGATGTGAATGCACTGGAAGGGGTGCAGAGGAAATGCATCACAATGTTGCCCAGGATGAGCCATGTCAGCTCTTGTGAGAAGTTTGTGTTGTTTTCTTTGGAGCAGAGAAAGTTGAGGTGATGGTGGTGGGGGAATCCTGGATAAGATTATGAGGGTTGAAAAATGTGGTGCTGGAAAAACACAGCAGGCCAGGCAGCATCTGAGGAGCAGGAGAATCGACGTTTCGGGCATAAGCCCTTCTTTAGGAGAAGGGCTTATGCCCGAAACGTCAATTCTCCTGCTCCTCGGATGATGCCTGGTCTACTGTGTTTTTCCAGCACCACATTTTTCAACTCTGCCCCATGTAATTACCCATGTGCGAGAAATGTGTGAAATGGCAGACTGATGCACTTAAACTGAAGATGTGTATATCCAAATAGTCACTTGGAAGCACAGTGCTGAAAAAAGACACATGGTGTTGAAGCTTTTCATCTTGTACAGATCAGGATAATTCACAAGAATACTAATTAAGGGGAAAACCTATTATTGGGCTATTTAAGATGACAGTAAAGTTCACTCTGACACTTAACTGTCAATTGTCATGAACTGGTGGATTCTCCATGGCAACACCTCCATCAGCCAGTGCCCACTCAGTTTCCCTTAAGTTGGTATTCTTGTGAATTGTCCTGATCTGTACAAGATGAAAAGCTTCAACAACATGTGTCTTTTGTCCCCAGCAATATGCACATTATTGCACAAACCCTCACACCGGGAGCATTAATTAATAAACTTAACTCAGAAACATTCCACTCACCTCTCCTTAAACTGAGTCACTTAATGCAAAATAACCTGCTATCATTGTTTTGTCTATAATGATCAACCTCATGTATAAATTGCCAATAATTCAATTGAAATCAATTTCGAGTGTAACATTATTTGACAGTTATCCAGATAAAACCTCTTATTTTCCGTACGGATTAAAGATGGCAGTGTGCACTTTACAAAAGCACAAAGTAATGCACTAACTTAGTGAAGTACTGGGGCTGGATCCCAATTCTTTTTTTGTGAAGCAATACAATGATGGGCATGTTAAATGCAAACAAAAAGTCCACTCTAACAATCACAGTTTGTGGGAGAGGGTGGGATGGTGAGCATGCAAAGTGGGATTCCACCTGATGCCAATTCCAGCCTTAATCACAAGAAGTTACCAGGTGTCCATGGCACCAAGGTGGTCAATAGCATGGATGCCAATATGCTGTTGCTAAACAGGGAAGCTCAAGGCTGTGGGCAAAAAGAAGCAATTTTTATTTCTTCCTGCATGTTATAGTGGTTGATGTCTAGCTTGACAGAAACTCACCTTCTCTGATTCATTTCGAAGTTGACCTGTTACAAAACAGATCTCCTCTGCTTCTGCCAAGCCTTAATGCTGAGTGAGGATTGATAAAGTGGCAGACTCAGGTAGCTGATGCTCTGTTTATTTTACCTCAACTTTATTTGATAAGTTTTGAAATTCCAGAGTAGAATGTCAAGTATCAGGAGTGAGCATAAAGACATCAAGCACTAATTCCCACAATTCCTGGTTTTCTTCCTGCTATAATCAATCAACAAGCGTCAATCATCACCCAAAGATACTGCTTGGGGAAATAAATCTCCCAAAGGAAGACAACTGACTGTGAAGGTGTAGTTGGAGATGAAAAAGTGATACTTCTGCAGGGAATGTGAAGTGCTGTATGAAATGTCTAATTCCTGATTAAAAACCCCTTTCTACCCTCCGTGTCTGGACACTGGTGTCACCCTGAAAGCTGAGACATGCTAAGGAAAGTATACAGGCTAGCAAAGGAACTGAAACACAAACGGAAACACCCGGTAGAAGACTCAACCCACTCCATCCACTCCACCCAGGAATTCCTGAACATCATCAAAGACACCATGGTAGAGAACGATGAGATCATGGTTTCCTTCGACATGACAGCCCTATTCACATCAATAAACGTCACCCTAGCCAAAGAAACACTGGCCTCACTGTTAGACGGACCAAGGACACAAACACCTAACAGCACGAACTCCATCAGCAAGGATAGCATCCTCAAACTAGTAGACCTGTGCCTCACAATCCACTTCACCTTCAACGACAAGATCTACAAACAAATCAATGGGACCACCAATATCAGGACTTTTAACAGAAGCGGTTATACAGAGGTTAGAATGAACAGCCCTTCCTACGATCCAGCCCAAGCTTTGGGTCCGCTATGTGGACAACACCTTCGTTATCATGAAACGCAACAAATTAGAAGAAACTGACAAACACATAAACAACATCCTAACTGGTATAAAGTTCATCAAAGAGGAAGAGACCAACAACAGACTCCCTTTCCTCAATGTCACAACGGAACAAAATGCCAATGGAGAGCTGCAGACCAGCGTCTACAGGAAACACACACACACTGACCAGATACTCAACTATAGGAGCAATTATCCCAACACCCACAAACGGAGCTGCATCAGGACATTATTTAAATGAGCCACAACACACTGCAGCACCCAGGAACTATGAGAAGCCAAAGAAAAACACTGATATAACATATTCAGGAACAATGGGTACCCAATAAGCACAGTGCGCCTATTTCTGCACAACAGACATAAACAGGAAGACACAGCACGCCCAGAGACTCTAGCCACCCTGCCATACATCAAAGACATCTCGGAGATGACAACCAGACTACTCTGGCCCTGGGCATCATGGTAGCCCACAACCCCACCACTATTCTGACACAGCTCCTGATGAATTTAAAGGACACCGCACCCACAGCTAGCAGAACAAATGTAATATACTAAATATCCTGCATGGACTGCAACAAGCATTACATTGGACAGACGGGCAGGAAACTAGCCACCAGGATACATGAGCACCAACCAGCCACCAAAAGACATCACCAACTACCACTGGTATCCATACACATAAACAAAGAGGGATACCAGTTCAACTGGGAGAATATATCCATTCTGGGACAGGCTAAACAAAGACACCCACAAGAATTCCTAGAGGCCTGGATTTCAAACTGGAACTCCATTAACAAACACGTCGATTTTGATCCCATTTACCAACCTCTCAGAAACAGAACCGGAGGGGATATCACCCACCACAAAAACAGAGTTACGTGAATAGCAAGTGGGACGGAACACCAGCGCTTCACCAGAGACTCAGTGATGATGTTACCTAGCATGGTGACAAAACGTCTGAGAGCAAACTCACCAGCTCAGCGAGCAAACTCACAACCTGAACCTCAACCTGAGCTACAAATCTCCAAATTCTCATATGCCCTTAGTTCTAGCATCCCCAACCCCAGTGGAAATAATTTATCTTTATCTACTCTGTCTTTTCCTGTTAATATCTTGAAGACTTTGATCAGATCACCCCTTAGCCTTCCAAATTCTGGAGAAAACAGGCCTAATTGTCTCTTCATAACTTAACTCCTGAAGTCCAGATATCATTCTTGTACTCCCATATTGTACTCCCTCCAAGGCCAATATATTCTTCCTCAGGTGTCGTGCCCAGATCTGCTCAAGGTGCTCTGGGTGGAGTCTAACCAGGGTTTTGTATAACTGCAGCATAACCTCTGCATCCTTGTTCTCCTCTCTTCTAGATATAAAGGCCACCATTCTGTTAGCTTTCTTGATCTGTTTCCTGAGAGTCTGATCAATCTTCTGAGTTGTGTAATAACAACACTACCTCTGAAAACCATTTTCGGAAGATATTTCACATTGTTGCTGAAAAGTGTAGCAACAACAGTGGAGGAATTCATTTGTCACAGCTGTGTGATGCTGCAGGAAGGTTTATTGACACTGCAGTCAACCTGGGTATCTGAAGTGGTAGTAGAAGAAGAGGGGTGCAAGAACTATTGAGTAGGTATAATATGGGACTTTCATCAGCTGATTATAGACTGGGGTAGTAGAGAAGGTGTCCAAAGATGTGCAGGTTAGGTGAATTGGCCATGCTGAATTGCCCATAGTGTTCAGGGATGTGTAGGTTAGGTGCATTAGTCGTGGTAAAAGTAGAGTAATAGGGTAGGGGAATGGGTCCAGGTGGGTGACTCTTCAGAAGGTCGGTGTGGACCTGTTGGGCCGAAGGGCCTGTTTTCACACTGTAGGGATTCTAGTACAGAAGCAAAGGGCTGAGAGATGCAAACATTCTTAAATGTATTCAGGACATTTTTCTCCAGCAATATGTTTCTAGTCTAATGAAACGTGATGCATCGCTGGACCTGGTTCTCAGGGAATAATGTGAATCTAGTGGATTAAGTCACAGTGAGCATCATTTAGGGAACAGTGATCATTGTATCAAAAGGTTTAGATTGGTTATAGAAAAGGACAAGAAGTAACACAGAGCAAGAACAATTAATTATAGGAAAGCTAATTTCAACTGACAAACAAATAAATCTTCACCAAGTAAATTGGAATCAAAGATTAGCAGGAAGACAGCAATTGTATAAGTGGCTGTCTGAAAAAGATGGTTCAGGGACAGTCAAGGCATATTCCCACGACAAGCAAGGGGAGAGGGAGTAAATGGTGAAAGCTATTGGGGATAGGCAGGAATGTGGAATAATCGGGGTCAGCTATGATCTTACTTAATGGTGCAATAGACTTGAGGACCTGAGTGACCTATTCCCATGTGTTCTCAAACCGTGGGTCATAAAATAATACTTTCGGACTGCGGCCTTTAAGGCCAGGTTAAAGTCCAACAGGTTTACTTGAAAGTTTTAGTTTTTGGAGCACTGCTACTTCGGGTAGTTGTGGAGCAGGATCATAAGACACAGAATTTATAGCAAAAGATCACAGTGTCATGCAACTGAAATGATATATTGAACAAACCTAAATTGTTGTTAAGTCTTACATCTTTTAGAAAGGGTTGTAGGTTTCGGTTCATTAATATGTAAATCCCAGAACTTCTTTCTAGTCACACGGCCTGAAAGTTTGCATTTCCAAATAAACCTGTGGGACTATCTCCCGGTGTTGTGTGATTTTTAACTTGCCCACTCCAGTCCAACACCAGCTTCTCCTCATCAGAGCTTTAAGACAGCAGTGATGGTCAGACTGATAACTGTGAGGCCCCTTAAAGAGCTTGTGTTTTTCCCTTTACTGATGAGTGTGGCCAAATGGATAGTTTTCCAAGGTCCAATAGCTGCCGTCAAAAAAAATCCTGTGAAATAGGTAAATGTTCACTCTTTTAAAGTTATGCCTTACCTAACTCCAGTTCACCTCTGCTTCCTGTCCTGACTCCTATCTCCAGTGGTCAAGAACTAAAGCTCCCTCCCCCATCCTTCACTCAACAACTCTCGTCTCCCCCAAATCTTCCCTCTGGGGTCACACAAAGTTTGAGGCATTAAAATGAAGGTACTCTGAGGAAAAGAATTTGGGATGAACAGTTCCAGAAAAAAAAAAACAGGAATTGCTGGAAAATCTCAGCAGTTCTGGCAGCATCTGTGGAGAGAAATCAGAGATAATTGATTTTTCGGGTCGAGTGACCCTTCCTCAGAACTGGAGAAGCAGAGGGAACATGTTGGGCCTTGGTGCTGGAGAAAATCAGTCAGCAAAGTTAAAAACAAGATCACAGAGGAAGTTAAAAGTCAGACTAATGACCTTGAAATAGTCTCTTAACAGGTTCAGACAACCAAGCTCGAAGTAAAAACAGACACCCTGTGTGCTAATTGCAAAGCTATATTATGTTTGATGACTGAACAACAATAGGTCTGTGAGAGCCTTGGATTTCTGGCTGTTGCTACAAGGCTTATTAATCTTCAGGTCAATGGAGCAAAGGGCTTCACTACAGACGAGAGATTGTGGTCTCTGTGCTTTACAATCCTGCTAATTTTGGTCATTTAAAAAGCAAATTGAAGTTTCGATTGGAGAATTAAAGACTTCCATGAAGAGCAGGATATCTTGCAGAGACGAGCTTTAGCGCCCTCTTTGACTTCATCATAAAGGCACTGGTAATGTCCACTCAATAAGCGCTTGACCTTCCTCTTCTGGACAGCAGAGGTGTCCGAACCTACTGTTGGAAAGATGTGAGGAGTTAGAAATGTAGCAAATAGGAAGAGGAGGACGTCCATTCCTTCAAGCCTCCTCTGCCATTCAGTATGATCATGGCATTTTAATCAACTCAGTCTCCGGTTCCTACTTTCTCCCCAAAGCCTTTGATCCCTTTACCCGTAAGAATTATATCTAACTCCTTCCTGAAAACATGCAATGTTTGGGTCTCGACTACTTTCTGTGGTAGAGAATTCCAGAGGCTCCCTATGCTCTGAGTGAAGACATTTCTCCTCATCTCAATCCGAAATGCACGACCCTATATCCGTGGACTGTGACCCCTGGGTCTGGACTCCCTGGTCATCGGGAAGAGCCTCACTGGTTTATCTTGTCTAGACCTATTAGAATTGTATATATTTGATCTTATATAAACAGAGGAAAGTGCAATCTTCCAGAACACTGCATCAAACCTGATACAAATTAATTCTGGAATTCCCTCCCTCTGCTGTCCATATACTGTCTAACGACAGTATATGGACAGCAGAGGTTCAAGAAGGCATCACCTTCTCAAGGGCAATTAGAGATAGGCAATAAATGTTAGACCAGCCAAATCCCACAAAAGAACATTAAAAAAAACTGAAGCGGAATTTTCTCAAAGCACAGTTCAGAGTCTAATCGGCTGAGTGAATCCTGCTCCTGACGTAAAGGTTGTTGCAAAGTAATAACCCTTGTCCCTGCTACTTACAGGATGTCACACAACTAGACCAGCATAAACCATCACAAAGTACACACAACAATGTGGGTTTGTGAGCAAGATTCATGTTACTGTTGGTTTTGTCTGATGAATGTAGATGTTCTTATTCTTTCATGGGTTCTGCGCATCACTGGCAAGGCCAGACATTGTAACCCATCTCTAATTGCCTTGAAATTACTATCTTGCTCGGCCATTTCACAAGATAGCCAAGTGAACAACGTTGCTGTCAATCTGGAGGTCAGACTGGGTAACAATGACAGATTTCCTTCCCTAAAGGACATTAATGAATTTGGTTTTGACAATTGATGACCATTGTCATGGTCACAATTACTGAGGCTAGCTGTATAATACTAAATTTTAATAATAAAATTCAATTTCTACCAGCTGCTGGATGGGATTTGAACCTGTCCCCCAGAGCATTCAACTGAGCTCCTATTTTACCAATCCAATGACATTCCAACCTAATGAGATTTCAACATAATGATATTACTTACTCAATGACAGTCTAACCCAACGATATTGCAACCTAATGAAATTCCAACCTAATGATATTACCAACCCAATGACAGTCTAACCCAATGAGATTCCAAACTAATGAGACTCCAACCTAATGATATTCCAAGCCAATGATATTACCACAACTGTAGCATTCTCCCATGCCTCATGCATTTTGAAACTAAGAACCTGTTGGAAGTAAGAAGTATGGGTTTCCCAACCATTCTGCTACTTTGAAATCTATAGTTTTTTTTCCTGTTTGTTCCTGCCCACAGTCAGGCTGACTGTTGGGATGAGGGAGCAGGTAGTTAGGGGCTGGTGAGATGGAGGCTGTTTATGAGATTCAGGGCAGCATTTATTGGGTAGCTTTGGGTCTACTGTGTCAGGGTGGGTGGGAGCAGACTTAAATTAAAGAAAGACAAATGAGACGAGGGACATAATGTTCAAATGAATGATGCAGAGACACAGGGTAGGCTTTAGTGCAGAGTAACATGAGTATGTGCCATATCTACTGCTGTCACCAATCATGTGATCACCTTGAGAACAATTGCAGGTCTGACCAGATCAAAACTAGTATCTGCCATTCGATCTTGGTTTCACATTGGTCCAGAAGAGCTTTTCTCTCCAGGGATAGGCGAGCATGGATGGGTTTTGGGAACAATCACAGACCTTAACTCCACTGTCCCAGATCACCAGAAATTCCTGGTTGGGCTGAGCCCAAAATCAAACATCTGAGGTGCACGTGAGCAGAAAAGCATGTTCACCTTGGCAGCACAGGTGCATAAGGCAAGGTGTCAAAAGCAGCAACTTCAAAGGGGAAGAACTGGAAACCTGCACTAACTCTCTACAGCCTGAGCAGGTTTCTTATTGTCGTGGTTTAATAAGGAATTGGAATCCCTTGTTAAATGGAAGAGGGCGGCCTATCTCAAGATGAGACGTGAAGGTTCAATTGGGGCGATTGAGAGTTATAGGGTAGCCAGGAAGGACCTGAAGAGAGAGCTAAGAGCAGCAAGGAGGGGACATGAAAGGTCCTTAGTCGGTAGGATTAGGGAGAACCCTAAGGCTTTCTATAGGTATGTTAGGAATAAAAGAATGACTAGGGTAGGAATAGGTCCAGTCAAGGATAGTAGTGGGAAGTTGCGTGTGGAGGCGGAAGAGATTGGGGAGACACTGAATGAATACTTTTCTTCAGTATTTACTCAGGAACAGGGCATTGTCGTCGATGTGAATACTGAGTCACAAATAAGTAGAATGGATGGCTTTGAGGTATGTAGAGAAGAGGTGTTGGAAATCCTGGAAAAGGTGAAAATAGATAAGTCCCCTGGGCCTGATGGCATTTATCCTAGGATTCTCTGGGAAGCAAGGGAGGAGATTGCAGAGCCATTGGCCTTGATTTTTATGTCCTCTTTGTCTACAGGAGTAGTGCCAGAAGACTGGAGGATAGCAAATGTGGTTCCCTTGTTCAAAAAGGGGAGTAGGGATAACCCTAGTAACTATAGGCCGGTGAGTCTCACTTCTGTTGTGGGCAAAGTCTTAGAGAGAATTGTAAGGGATAGGATTTATGCACATCTGGATAGGAATAATGTGATCAAGGATAGTCAGCATGGTTTTGTGAAGGGCAGGTCGTGCCTCACAAACCTTATTGAATTCTTTGAGAAGGTGACTAAGGAGGTGGACGAGGGGAAAGCGGTAGATGTGGTATATATGGATTTTAGTAAGGCGTTTGATAAGGTTCCCCATGGTAGGCTACTGCAGAAAATACGGAGATATGGCATTGAGGGTGAGTTGGAGGTTTGGATTAGGAATTGGCTGGATGGAAGAAGACAGAGGGTAGTAGTTGATGGCAAAGTTTCTTCATGGAGTGCCGTCACTAGCGGTGTTCCGCAAGGATCTGTTCTGGGACCATTGCTGTTTGTCATTTTTATAAATGACCTGGAAGAGGGGTTAGAAGGTTGGGTGAGCAAGTTTGCGGATGATACGAAAGTCGGAGGAGTTGTTGACAGTGAGGAAGGATGTGGCAGGTTACAGCAGGATATAGAGAAGCTGCAGAGCTGGGCAGAAAGGTGGCAAATGGAATTCAATGTAGCTAAGTGTGAGGTGATTCACTTTGGGAAGAATAACAAAAAGATGGGGTACTGGGCTAATGGTCGGATACTTGCTAGTGTGGATGAGCAGAGGGATCTTGGTGTCCATGTACACAGATCTCTGAAAGTTGCCACCCAGGTAAATAGTGCGGTGAGGAAGGCATATGGCGTACTGGCTTTTATTGGTAGAGGAATTGAGTTCCGGAGTCCTGAGGTCATGATGCAGTTGTATAGGACTCTGGTGCGGCCGCATCTGGAATATTGTGTGCAGTTTTGGTCGCCATACTATAGGAAGGATGTGGAGGCACTGGAACGGGTGCAGAGGAGGTTTACCAGGATGTTGCCTGGTATGGAAGGAAGATCGTATGAGGAAAGACTGAGACACTTGGGGCTGTTTTCATTAGAGAAAAGAAGGTTTAGGGGTGACTTGATTGAGGTGTACAAGATGATTAGGGGGTTAGATAGGGTTGACAGTGTGAACCTTTTCCCGCGTATGGAGTCGGGTATTACAAGGGGGCATAGCTTTAAATTAAGGGGGGGTAGATATAGGACTGAAGTTAGGGGTAGGTTCTTCACTCAGCGAGTCGTAAGTTCATGGAATGCCCTGCCAGTAGCAGTGGTGGACTCTCCCTCTTTATGGGCATTTAAGCGGGCATTGGATAGGTATATGGAGGATAGTGGGTTAGTATAGGTTAGGTGGGCTTGGATCGGTGCAACATCGAGGGCCAAAGGGCCTGTACTGCGCTGTATTCTTCTATGTTCTATGTTCTATGCAGTTAATAGGCATTGGAAACGTGGCATTCTGACTTCTGTCTTCTGCCTGTTTTCAGGAAGAACAGAATAAAGAAACTGGGGAGTCCAGAACTAGAGGGCATAGATTTAGGGTGAGAGGGGAAAGATATAAAAGGGACCTAATGGGCAACTTTTTCCACACAGAGGGTGGTGTGTGTATGGAATGAGCTGCCAGAGGAAGTAGTGGAGGCTGGTACAAATGCATCTGGATGGGTATATGAATAGGAAGAGTTTGGAGGGATATGGGCCACGTGCTGGCAAATGGGTCTAGATTCCAAGGGAGGAGTAGTGGACAGCGAAGAGGGTTACCTCAGATTACAACAGGATCTGGACCAAATGGGCCAATGGGCTGAGGAGTGGCAGATGGAGTTTAATTCAGATAAATGCGAGGTGCTGCATTTTGGGAAAGCTAATCTTAGCAGGACTTATACACTTAATGGTAAGGTCCTAGGGAGTGTTGCTGAACAAAGAGACCTTGGAGTGCAGGTTCATAGCTCCTTGAAAGTGGAGTCGCAGGCAGATAGGATAGTGAAGAAGGTGTTTGGTATGCTTTCCTTTATTGGTCAGAGTATTGAGTACAGGGGTTGGGAGGTCATGTTGCAGCTGTAGAGGACATTGGTTAGGCCACTGTTGGAATATTGTGTGCAATTCTGGTCTCCTTCCTATCGGAAAGATGTTGTGAAACTTGAAAGGGTTCAAAAAAGATTTACAAGGATGTTGCCAGGGTTGGAGGATCTGAGCTACAGGGAGAGGCTGAACAGGCTGGGGCTGTTTTCCCTGAAGCATCGGAGGCTGAGGGGTGACCTTATAGAGGTTTACAAAATTATGAGGGGCATGGATAGGATAAATAGGCAAAGTCTTTTCCCTGGGGTCGGGGAGTCCAGAACTAGAGGGCATAGGTTTAGGGTGAGAGGGGAAAGATATAAAAGAGACATAAGGGGCAACTTTTTCAAGCAGAGGATGGTATGTGTATGGAATGAGCTGCCAGAGGATGTGGTGGAGGCTGTACAATTGCAACATTTAAGAGGCATTTGGATGGGTATATGGATAGGAAGGGTTTGGAGGGATATGGGCCAGGTGCTGGCAGGTGGGATTAGATTGGGTTGGGATATCTGGTCGGCATGAATGGGTTGGACCGAAGGGTCTGTTTCCATGCTGTACATCTCTATGACTCTATGAGCTGAAAATATGTTGCTGGAAAAGCGCAGCAGGTCAGGCAGCATCCAAGGAACAGGAGAATCGACGTCTCGGGCATGAGCCCTTCTTCAGGAATTCCTGAAGAAAGGCTCATGCCCAAAACGTTGATTCTCCTGCTCCTTGGATGCTGCCTGACCTGCTGCGCTTTTCCAGCAACACATTTTCAGCTCTGATCTCCAGCATCTGCAGTCCTCACTTTCTCCTATGACTCTATGACTCTAATTTAGGGTATCCGGTCAGCATGGATGAGTTGGACCGAATGATCTGTTTCAGTGTTGGACAAAGACCAAGAGGAACTCTCATGGTATCCTGCAAATTTTCCTCCATTCAGAATGTGATTGTATGGAATTATGTTGAAACATACATATATATAATATATGAAACATATATGAAATAGAATTTGGCAGACTGCAACTGGGGAAAAAACGGAAACCGTTCACCCCAATTTCCCACCTTCACTTGTACTAGTCCTGACATTGCTGAAGTCGAAAAATGTGGTGCTGGAAAAGCACAACTGGTCAGGCAGCATCCGGGGAGCAGCATTCCTGATGAAGAGCTTATTCTCGAAATGTCGACTCACCTGCTCCTCGGATGCTGCCTGACCTGCTGTACTTTTTCAGCACCACACTCTTCGACCCTGATCTCCAGCACCTGCGGTCCTCAATTTCTCCTCCCTGACATCCCTGAAGAAAGGTTTCATTGGTGAAGGCCATTTCTCAAGCCACATTTAAAGCTTGAAAAGACCAAGGAACCAAAGAGGCATTGAGACAATGACAGAACGAGAGTATGTCCCCGATGGACTAATGGCCCCAGATTGGCACAAATCGGTTGCCCCTATTACCACAGTAACTGCACTTCAGTGTAAATTGTTCTTGTGATGTCCTGAGATCATGGAGACACTGCGGAAATGGAGGTCTTGTTGTTTTTCTTCGTGTGTCACTGTCACAACGCACTCCAGCTTTGTTCAGGATGTGACCAAAACTGCCTGTTGTCCCAGTGACATTGGCAATGAAAACAAAAGCACAGGAACCAGCTGCTGTCTTTCAAGTCATTGCCAGTGTTTTGGCAGCGAGTCCACCCAGATCCTATCAATCGGAATATTTCAGTCTCTTCCTGGCAATTCCAATGACATCTGTGTAACGAAAACAAGACAGGCGAGCAATGCCTGCTCTTGGAAACCCTGTCGGAAATGAGACGCACATTTTTGTTCCCAAGAACACTGTTTGTCATTTGGGAAGGGCCAATGTATAGATTTGCACAAGAGGGCAACACAGCAGGCAGAATGTTAAACACAATGCGTGTGTTGAAGATTTACAAGGATGTTGCCAGGGTCAGAGGGTATGAGCTATAGGGAGAGGCTGAACAGGCTGGGGCTGTTTTCCCTGGAGCGTCGGAGGCTGAGGGGTGACCTTACAGAGGTTTACAAAATCATGAGTGGCATGGATAGGATAAATAGACAAGGTTTTCTCCAAGGTGGGGTAGTCTTAAACTAGAGGGTGTAGGTTTAAGGGGAAAGATTTAAAAGAAACCTTGGGGCATTTTTTTCATGCAGAGGGTGGTGTGTGTATGGAACGAGTTGCCAGCGGAAGTGGTGGAGGTTTGTACAATTACAACATTTAAAAGGCATCTGGATGGGTATATGAATAGGAAGGGTTTGGAGGGATATGAGCAAAGTGCAGGCAAATGGGGCTAGATTAGGTTGGGATATCTGGTCGGCATGGATGAGTTGGACCAAGGGGTCTGTTTCTGTGCTGTATAACTCTATAACTCTCAGATTAATAAATGTAGTAGCAGAACATACCAGCTACAAGATGCACTGCTACAATTCCCCAAGAATCATTTGATGACTCTTTCTCCTTCACAAACTTGTGACTTCTACCACCTAGAAGGATAAGGGTAGCAAATGCACAGGAACGCCATCAACCGCAAGTTTCCCTCTGAACCAATCACCATCCTGACCTGAAGCTATGCCACTATTCCTTCAGAGTTCCTGCAGCTCGGAGCATTGTGAGCGATGGAACCTCCTGACGTGCAGCACTCCCTCAGTACAGCTGTGGAGTGTCAGCCTTGATATTGTGCTGAAGTCCGAAAGCAGGGCTTAACCCTGGCACCTCGCAATCCAGAGGCAAGAGCAGTTAATGCACCGAAACCAGTGAAGAAATTCACCCACCTGTGACATAAACCTTACCATCATAGCGAAGCAATTACATCTGGTATCCTGAATACTGAATAATATATTTTCCTGGGTATTTCAGTAATTTCCTGAACCTAAGGCTTTCAAAAACGCAAATAGACCTCAGAATTCACAATATGTTTCCTTGCGAAAAGGGAAAAAAAATGTTATTGTTAAAAACATAATTACTTCTCAGAGTAATACTGCCAAACGTATGCTTAACAGAACACAAAATGGATCTGGTGTCAGCTTATGTGATAAGATCACTGGATGACTCTTGTATCAGTTACAGGTTGATTGCAAAACTGGCCAAGAGCTTCCTGGGACATTGCGCCATAGCAGTGGGGTATCTATGTCTTAAGGCTGCTTTCAGGACAAGGGTAGAGAAAAACTGAGCATGCGTTAAGACTGTTTTCACACTATGGAAATGTGTCGAGTTTCATGGAGACATCTTTTGGAAGCCGCAAGACCATAAGACAGAGGAGCAGGCCATTCAGCCCATTGAGTCTGCTCTACCATTCAGTGAGATCATGGCTGATTTGATAATCCTTAACCCCACTTTCCTGCCTTTCTCCCATAACCCTCAATACTCTTGCTGACTAAAAATCTGTCCGTCTCAGCCTTGAATATACTTAATGAAAATACTCAACAACCCTCAGTGGTAAAAACTGTTCCTCAAGTCTGTTCCAATGGATCATGACTGCTTTTCATCACCAAATTGCTTCCCCCCTATCCTCTAATGTCTTTTGTGACTAAAGATTTCTCAATTTCATCCTTCTTTCAATTTCTCTGCTCATTGATTGAGTATCCACAGCTCTCTGGGAGTAGAGAATTCTGGAGATACTCAATCTTCTGGACGAAGAAATGTTTTCTCATGTCAGTCCACGAAGGCCAATGTCCAACCTTGAGACTGTGACCCTGCGCTGTGGGTTCTGCAGCCTGATGTTTCTCACACCTGCTCTGGAGTTCCTTGTATGTGCTTGACAACCTGGAATGTTTTCAGTTTGAACACGGCTCTGCCTCATAGCCCTCATAGCTCAATATTTGTCTAGAAGGAGTGACTGGTGGAATACGTGTCATAGGGGATTTTTCTGCACCGAAACAAAGCAGCTTGAAAAGTTACATCTATCCATTCCTGCCCTGTCATCTGACACTTATAATTCTGACCTCACCAAGGCTCATTCTATGGTACAAACAGATGACACGAACATCATGCAAATCCTGAGGATGTGCTCCGACTTTCCAATACACACTCGAGCATTTAGTTGTTCTAGAGTTTCGGACAAAGTTAGCCTTTAATCATCAAATGCATAAAGTGGAAAATTAGGCATTACACCTTTAAATATATCAACAAGAGCTTGCATTCATACCGCAATTTCAACTGCCGTAAGACTCAAATCAAACTGTTTTTATCAGCAGTACCTACTTGCAACAAGATGCATTCGTATAGCAACTTTAACATGGTAAATCTACACAAAGTCCTTTGCCAGAGCATTGTCAAAATAAAATAAGAGATGGATGGAGCAAGTTACTGCAGATGTTGGAATCTATACTGAGAACAACAAATGCTGGAGATCACAGCAGGTCAGGCAGCATCCATGGAGAGAAGGCAAGGTAGTGTTTCAAGTGTAGATCAGAGCTCACACTGAACCATGTAAGGTGATATTTGGACTGATGACCAAAGGTAGGTTTTAAGAGTTTCTCAAAGGAAATCGACAGAGAGGAAGCATGGTGTAAGGAGGGAGTTTCAGAATGTCTGGCACAAGTAGCTTAAAGGATAGCCACCAACACTGGAAACTACTTATTTATTAATAATTCCAAATACTGGATATGTGTATGGATGCTCACAGAATAATGTAGGTTAAATGGGCTTCAGATTGGTTTCACAGGTCAGCACAACATCGAGGGCCAGAGGGCTTTTATTGCGCTGTAGTGTTCTGTGTTCTACTTTAAATTCCCTAAATTTCTGTCTTTTATAAGCACTATACCATTGTAGCAAGGAGATCTGAATTGCAGAAGGAGCTTCATTCACATCTGCACTCTGAGCATTTTAACTTTTTTTAAAATTCATTCACAGGATGAGAGTGTCTCTGCCCAGAATAGCATTTATTGCCTATCCCTAGGTGCCCAGAGGGCAGTTAAGAATCAACCACATTGCTGTGGGTCTGGAGTCACATGTAGGCCAGAGCAGGTGAGGATTAGTGCCAATCTCCTGTCTTTTCCCTGTATTATTTAAAAGCACATTTTCGTGTACGGTGCAATGTAAATTACTGACACGTGGCTGCGTGTTTCAGAGCATCAGCAACAATTGTCTGAAAATTACTGCACAAATTATGTGAAAGCGACCTCAAACTATGTACAACAGCTTGAGCAATAATTGCCAGTTGTAATCAGGCTAAGTCCCTGGAGGGTATGCTTCTCACGATGTTGGGGGATGGGGGATAAAATTCCTGACTGAACATGTACAAACCATTATCATGCAGATACATACTAGTTTTAAAATGATGAGCCATATCTAAGAGCCAAAGGTAGGTCATCACTTCTTGACATCTTTTGATTAATGAAAATGCACTAATTCTGGTTAATGCTGCCAGAATTGCTGGGTTTCCCCAGTGCTCTCTGTTTTTATTTCGTGCAGTCTGTAACAAAATAAAACAATTAATAAAAATGGAGTGGGGAACAGCAAGCGAGCTATTCAGAGACATCTTATACTGCTCCCATCTGATTTATTCTGGAAGTTCCCCAATTAAAAAAAAATGACAAAAGTGTTGAGCAACTTGTAGGAACTTGCAGGGTGCTCTGCTGCTTTAAGTAACTGCACAGAAATTCGGTGGAGCCCAGTTAAGGATACTGAGAGAATCCAATCATCGCCCCATGACACTCAACAGCATTACCATGGCTGAATTCCCCATCACCATCCTATAGAGTTACCATCAAGCAGGAATTGAATTAGAGTCAGAGAGTCATAGAGATGTACAGCATGGAAACAGACCCTTTGGTCCAACTCGTCCATGCCGACTAGATATCCTAAATTAATCTAGTCCCATTTGCCAGCACTTGGTCCATATCCCCCTCTACTCTTCCTATCCATGTACCCATCCAGATGTCTTTTCAATGGTGTAATTGTACCAGTCTCCATCTCTTCCTCTGGCTGCTCATTCCACGCATGCACCACCCTCTGTGTGGAAAAGTTGCCCCTTAGGTCCCTTTTATACCTTTACCCTCTTACCCTAAACCTATGCCCTCTAGCTCTGGACTCCCCCACTCCAGGAAAAATACCTTGTTTATTTACCCTATCCATGCCCCTCATGATTTTAAAAGTCTCTATAAGACCACCCCTCAGCCTCCGACACTCCAGGGAAAACAGCCCTAGCCTATTCAACCACTCCCTCCAATGCTGGCGTGGCCAATGATGCCCTAAATCCTGGAGTGAATTTTAAATAATCAGTTCCAACAATAGAGGATTTAATCTTCTCTGCTTGACATCAACATGGAATCTCTCATTGTCAACATCCTGGGGGTTGCTATTGAGCAGAAACTTACTGAGAGATTAATAATATGGCTGGCTAAATTCTGGAGTCTGGTGTAGTCTTTTCCAGACACCTAACTTCCATTAATAACTAAAAGATATTCTGAACTTTCATTTTGTTTCTTTTCTACACAATGAAAACTGATTTTACACGGTAGTCTGAATGTTGCAAGCATTGCTTTTGAATTTTAGTGGGTAAGGCAAAATCCTGGCTGGACTCTCGGAGCTGGGATCTAACTCACACCTCTCTCCACCGCTAACCCCCACATGATATAGGATGAAATTAGAATACTGTGTCAGGAAACATGCTGATACAATTCTAACAAGCACTGAAAGAAATAACATTTTGCAACAAAACAAATATTGGAATCTGGGTTGAGGGTGTAGCGCGAAAAAAGAACAGCACATCAAGCAGTATCTGAGGAGCAGGAGAATTGACATATCGGGCTAAGCACTTCATCAGGAAGGGGGCCATCACTGTCTCCAAATATTGGAATCTGCTCCATATATTGTTCCTTGCAAATGATTCCTTGCTATTTATCCACCTTCAGAAGGTAGGAAAGCTTCAAACTAATTCATAAATGTCTCTTTTTAAAACAATAAAGGTTTCATTCATTATTTAAAGGGACGTGGGTTTTGCTGGCAAGCGCATTATGTACTGCCAGTCCCCAGTCAGCCTTTCGAAAGCAGTGGTGAGCTGCCTTCTTGAACCACGTTAAAAAATCACACAACACCAGGTTATAGTCCAACAGGTTTATTTGAAGCACTAGCTTTTGGAGCGCTGCTCCTTCATCAGGCAGCTAGTGGAGCAGGATGATTGGACACAGAACTTGTCCTGCTCCACTAGCAATCCGAAAGCTTGTACTTCCAAATTAACCAGAATTGAAAAATGTGGTGCTGTAAAAACACAGCAGGCCAGGCTGCATCCGAGGAGCAGGAGAAACGACGTTTCGGACATAAGCCCTTCTTCAGGAATGAGGCTGGTATGCCAAGCGGGCTGAGATAAAAGGTAGGGGGGAGGGAATTTGGGGGAGGGGTGCTGGGAATACGATAGGTGGAAGAAGGTGAGGGTGAGGGTGATAGGCCGGAGAGGGGGTGGGGGCGGAGAGGTCAGGAAGAAGATTCAGGTCAAGAGGGCGGTGCTGAGATAAGGTGGGGGGGAGGGGAAATGAGGAAGCTGGAGAAATCTGCATTTATCCTGTGTGGTTGGAGGGTTCCTAGGCGGAAGATGAGCTGCTCTTCCTCCAGGTGTCGTGTGGCCAGGGTCTGGCGATGGAGGAGGCCAAGGACCTGCATGTCATTGGCGGAATGGGAGGGGGAGTTAAAGTGTTCAGCCACGGGGCGGTTGGGTTGGTTGGTGCGGGTGTCCCAGAGATGTTCCCTGAAGCATTCCGCAAGTAGGTGGCCTGTCTCCCCAATGTAGAGGAGACCACATCGGGTGCAGCGGAAGCAGTAAATGATGTGTGTGGAGGTGCAGGTGAATTTGTGACGGATATAGAAGGATCCATTGGGGCCTTGGAGGGAGGTGAGGGGGGAGGTATGGGCGCAGGTTTTGCACTTCTTGCGGTTGCAGGGGAAGGTGCCGGGAGTGGAGGTTGGGTTGGTGGGGGGTGTGGACCTGACGAGGGAGTCGTGGAGGGAGTGGTCTCTCCTGAATGCTGATAGGGATGGAGAGGGAAATATATCCCTGGTGGTGGGTTCTGTTTGGAGGTGGCGGAAATGATGGAGGATGATATGATGTATCCGGAGGTTGGTGGGGTGGAAGGTTGAACTATAACCTGGTGTTGTGTGATTTTTAACTTTGTCCACCCCAGTCCCTGGAGTGTTGTAGGTCATCCATAATGCTCTTAAGGATGGAGTTTCAGGATTCTGACCCAGCGACAGTGAAGGAATGGAGATATATTTCCAAGTCAAGACAGTGAGTGGCTTGGAGAGGAGTTTGCAGGGGATGATACTGAGGATCTAATATCTGGATTTAGGCTTTTGTCAGGAGCAACAAATCTATGCAAGCTTTTATTAACCACAAAATGGTTTTTCAATATAAAGTAACAACAAAATGGCTTCAGGTTAATACTGTAGTAAAATGGTTGGAAGCTGCATTCCTGCTTTGCTGAGCTAGTTGAATGAAAAGATAAAGCAGACAATCAAGTCTTGTAAAATGAATCATAAGACATTAACTGACCACCCTGACTAACCTTGAACCACAAGCATGAGACGACAATTTGCATAAGACAATACCCGTTTCCCAGGAAATATCATTGGAATAACCTGCCGTCCATTATGTTAGCTTATTACATTTCATTGGTTTTTCTTTGTAATTAAGGTTGTACTGTTTTTTAAGAAATATACAAAATTGCTTATTGTTCAAATTCAAGTGTGCAGTTATCTCCAAGGAACACAGAAACTGTTAACCTCTGTGTTACTGGACAAACTCGTGTCTGGAATCATAATAAGATGATGAACCTTGCTAAAGCAGACCGTACTCCTCGTGATTCTTTTGACCGATCTCGGAACTGAGAGACCCCTCTTGGGGGTGGGTGGTCGAGACCTTCAGTATCCTATCTATCTGTTGCCCTTGTCCTTTTTGATAGTGGTTGTAGGTTTGGAAGGTACTTTCAGAGGAGCCTTGGTGAGTTATTGTATTGCATCTGGGAGATAGTACTCACTGCTGCCAGTGTGCATCAGTGGTGGGGGTGGGGGTGTCAATGTTGAACATTGTGAATGGGATATCCATTAAGTGGATTGCTTTGTGCTTGATAGTTGTTGGGATTTGAGAGTCTTTTGGAGTTACACTCATCCAGGCAAGTCAGGAGTATTCCATCACACTCCTAACTTTATGCTTTGTAGATGGCGGATAGGCTTTGGGGGGGGGGGGGGGGGGGGGGGGTACAGAAGTTGTGTAACTTGCTGCAGAATTCCCAGCCTCTGACCTGTTCTTGTCGCCTTTGTTTCTCTATAACTAGTCCAGTCAAACCTGAGTCTGAAGACATGATGTCAGTATGTACATCAGTACATTGATATCACACTGCTCATTGGACAGCCTATCCTAAATGAAACCAATTCTTGCTCATCACTGGGAATATTATGGTTATTGTCTTCAGTGTGGCCAGGTGACCTGCGACCTTACAGAAATATTGATTTTTTTTTTTCATGAGCATGAATAAAATCCTGTAATGTGGAAGCCAAGTTTAAATCTAGCCGGACTCTGCAATTTGCAAACTGCAGAGTTGGAACAAAGCACACTAATAATGTCAGACCTTGGACTATCAACTCGCCATTGAGACAGACCTAGGTCTACCTGGTGAGATGACCCAGAGACTGGGACCAGCCCTAGACAAGAGGGGAAACCCAAATCAACCAAGTGCAAATCCTGAAAGATTAGTCAACCCTGAAAGACCAAGGAACAGCCTGCCCCAACCTTATTGAATGGGTATTACTAGTCCTTTCAGACAAACAGTTCAAATACAACATTAGGGACTTGTGGATAGGGTGTAGTGAATCCTTAGAGGTGCGTGTCAGAAGTAGATAGCTACTGTAGATTTGAGACTGTATAGGATTTATGACTGTTTACTGAAGAGACCTGTGAGTATGATAAAATTTAATTAAAGTACAATAGTAGAGTCTGACAAATATTGTTTTTTCTTGATAACATGTTCAATAAAGTTGTGTTGAACCTTCCCCGACTCTCGTCTTCTCACCACACAATGTGTCTGAGTTAAAACAGGTTACTGCAAACTGGTCAAGGTTAGTCAGGATACATTTAGTCTCCTTTCACTTGACAACATCCACAAATGCCATTTCCTTAGACTGATGCCACCCCCTCTCTCTGGTATTCATTCTGGCTTGTCCCAATGGTCTGGTTAATTCCAAGATAAGCTCTCAAACCTACAGCTTCTCTACCACACTACTTTGGCCTCAGTAGTGTCTGCCTTGATCTCAAGAGACTTGTCACCTAAAACCTCAGCCTTCTCTTGATCAGACTGTCCTATTACTCTTCAGTCTGGCCTCCCATCTTCCAACCACCTTAAACTGCAACTCTTTCAAAATGCTGCTGCCATTATCATACTGGCGCCACCATCTGTTTGCCCTCGGACATACACGACCTCTCAGCCTCCTTCACATTTTGATTTAAAAGTTCATGTCCTTGTGTTCATGATTCCCCCCTAAAGTGTGATCCTGAGACCATGCTAGAATCCATCAAAAACATTATACTGCTCCAACTCTGCTCACTTGTGTCCATAAACTGTTTCAAGCTCAAACTGGTCTGAGGGTAGGCCAGCTTTCTAATCCAAATAGAGGAGTCAAGTTGAGTAAATAACATGAAATTTATCGCTGACTACAACTGATTGGAGCATATTAATACAACTGACATTAATAGAGACTGCTCGGAGCAGACTAGCCTCCTAAAAGGATCTTCTTCACTGTGGCCAGATCCTCACAACATTGGGTAATGCTTGCTGCACTCAGTAAGTGGTCTGCTTATCTGAGGAACGATGTTCTGACGATGAAGGGAGTGAAACAAAGTTTTGCCGCACTGATTCCTGTGATGGTAGGACTGATGTATGAGGACTGACTGGATCAATTCTTCAGCCAGAGGGTGGTCAAACTACGGAACCCATTGCGGCAGAAGGCTGTTGAAACCAAGTCACTGAGTGTCTTTGAGACAGAGATTGATAGGCTCTTGATTAGTAAAGGGATCCAGGGTTATGGGGAGAAGGCAGGAGATTGGGGTTGAGAAACATATCAGCAATGATCAAGTGGCAGACTAGACTAGATGGGTTGAATGGCCTAATTCTACTTCTTTATTTTATGGTCTAATAGTTAGGACTATATCCACTGGAGTTTAGACAAATGAGGGGGGGATCACATAGGAAAAACACTTTAAAGTTAAACCCAGGAAGGATGTTCCTGATGACCAGGGAGTTCAAAACCAGGGGTCACAGACCAAGAACAGAGGCAGGTCATTTAGGAATAAGCTGAGCAAATGTCTTCACCCAGAGAGTGGTCAGCCTGTGGAGTTCCCTGCCACAGTAAGTGTTTGAGGTCAAAACATTGAATGTTTTCAGGAAGGAGTTTGATATAGTTCTTAGAGCTAAAAGGATCAAGGGGTATGGGGACAAAGTGGGAACAGGGGCCTGGGTTGGATGATCAGCCATGATTGTATTGAATGGTGGAGCAGGCTCAAAGGGCCAAATGGCGCATTCCTATTTTCTATTTTTTAATTAGGTTTATGTCTTGGAAATCCCTTCCCCAACCAATATTTTCAACTCACTACTGTGAACCAGTCCTTCATCTGCCAATGTCCCAAGCTTTGGAGATCTCTTTTTAAACCCCTTTGTTTGGCCAACACTCCCCATTCAACTCACGCCTTTAAACAACCGTTCGAACCCAACATCCCTCTCTTCAGACCCTGTCAGTTTTTATGAATAACATTTTCCTACAACAACTCACATCTACACATTGCCATTAACATAATGAAACTTGGTCCAGAAACATTATAAAGCAAACCAGGACACTGAGGCACAATTAGGACAGGTGACCAAAGAGATAGCTTTTGAGGAATATTGAGGGAGGGAAGTGAGGGTGGGGGAATGGAAAGGTATAAGGTGGGAATTCCACAGCTTGGAACCTGGGACAGGCTAAGCAAAGACATGCCAGAGAATTCCTAGAGGCCTGGCACTCCAACCACAACGCTATAAACAAACACATAGATCTAGATGCCATCTATCAACCCCTCAGAAAATGAACAGGAAATGACATCACCACAAACCCCAGGAACCCCATCCAGGAGAAAGATATAAATAGAAAGCAGGAGACAACAGCTTCGCTTCACTTGGAGGTCGCCACTAATGATGTTACCTAGCCAGGTAATGAAACGTCTGGATATCAAACCGACAGCTCAGCGAGCAAACCTACACCCTAAACCTCAACCTGAGCTACAAACCTTGCATCAAAATGTTTCTTGACTGGGTGCCAGTGTAGGTCAGTTGGCACAGCCGTGGGGAGAGGAGAATAGGATCTTGACGGGAATTAGGGTTCAAGATGCAGAACTCTACATGACCTCATATTGACAGAGAGTGAAATTAGGGGAGACCAGTGTGCAAAGACTGTGAATAGTCCAGGCTGGAGCTCAGGAAAACAATCATGTGGATTTCAGTAGCCAATAGCTGAAACTGAAGCAATGTTGGGTAATTTCTCAGTAAAGAGAGGATTTTGAGAAGACAATAAAGGTTCTTGTCGTGCAATGGTAGCATCCCAACCTCTGAGGAAGGAGGCCCAGATTGAAGTCCCACTTGTCCCCAAAGTGTGTCCCAACTGCTTCAGAAAAACAACTCTAAATAAAAGTTGTATTAAAATCATAAAGGCAGTTGAAGGCATAGAAGATGGAAATTAATGAAGGAAAAGTTTCAAAACTTGGATTTTCCAACCCAAACATTTCTGGGTGACTCCACGCAGTTAGTCCCAGACAGAGCTCAATCCTTGCTCCTTCCCCTCCGTCCAATTGCCCAACTTGTGGAGGCGGTGTTTATTGGGAACACAGCACGTTTGCACTCGGCTCTCTGAACACGCCCAACAGCTTTGTACAGGGCTGTCTGAGAGACACGCCTGAGACCTACCTGGAGGGCGAGAGAGGAGGAACCTGAACAGGAAAGCAGAGGCCGATGTGGCGGGGAAAGAGAAAAAGAAAGGAGGGGAAATAAAAATAGACGCCCACAATTGGTGAAAGGTTTAACTTTGGAAAACACCCTCTCCCCCTGTTTGAAAGTTCGGAGGGGCGATGGGGTTCGCTGGGGTGTGCTTTCTGCTGTTAATGGGCTCCCTCCTACTAACAGGTAAGAGCTCACCTGGTTATTGGGGACATTTACAAATCGACTGTTGTCACTTCACTCGCTTCTCGTTGCTGTTTAGAAAATACAAAAGTTGTAATGTCGATTTTTGTTTTGTGCTGAGGTGTTGACTTCAGGTACAGCCTTCTCCTAGGGACTGAAATTTGACTTTTGAAATAAGTCCCTCCCAGCCGGCCGGATCTCAGTTGGTAGGCTTTCTACCTCTACCTCTACCTCTGTCTCTGTCTCTGCCTCTGTCTCTGTCTTTCATTCTCGCTCTCTTCGATTCAGGGCTGGAGTGCTGAACTGCTAACCAACAGCCCAGAGCACGGCTCAGGGTGCTGTCTCTCACATGGGCTGTTAAGCAGAGGTATTACTCGCCATACACACATGGTCTCAGAAGATCCCATGGAACTGCTTTGAGGAATAGTAGTAAAGTCTTGGAAGTGTGTGACAGTCAACGTCGGGAAGCAGATTCTCTTGCTGCCTGTGGGATCTTGCTGTGCAGAAATTGAGTGCCAGGCTTCCTACCTTCACAATGGTTACAACACTTCAAAAATATGTACATCAACTGGTCACAAAAAGGTGTGATATTAATGTGATTTTTTTTAAATAAGAAAGAACTAATAATGTGGAAAAAAAGTTTAAAGTCTTAACATAAAATGTAGAACAGTACAGCACAGTAACAGGCCCTTCAATCCACATGACCACGCTGCGGGTCTAAGTTAATCCCATCTACCTGCACGTGGTCCGTATCCCTCTATTCCCTGAAGAATGGCTTATGCCCGAAACGTCGATTCTCCTGCTCCTTGGATGCTGCCTGACCTGCTGCGCTTTTCCAGCAACACATTTTTCAGCTCCCTCTATCCCCTGCCTGTTTCATGTGTCTGTCTAAATGCCTCTGAAATGTTACTAACATATCTGCTTCTCTCACCTTCCCCAGCAGCATGTTCCTGACAGCAACCCTCTTGTGTCAAGAATGCTTGCCTTGTATATCTCGTTTTACATTCCCCTTCCTAATTTAAACCAATGCCCCCTAATATGTGACATTTCCACTCTTGGGGGTAAAAAAGACTGACTATCCAACCCATCCATGTTCCTCATGAGTATATAATATTGTGAGACGCATGGATGGGATGGATAGTCAGTCTATTTCCCCAGAGTGAAAATGTCAAATGAAAAAAGGAGGCATAGGTTTAAAGTGTGTGTGTGTTGGGGGGGCAGGTTTAAAGGAGATGTCTTATTCATTCTATTCCTTTCTCCCTTGTGTACTTACAACTCCTCCTTAAATGCACCTGTGAATCAGTGGTTATAGGGAAAAGGCAGGAAAGTGGAGTTGAGGATTACTGGATCAGCCATGATCTCATTGAATGATGGAGTAGGTCTGAAGGACCAACTTCTGCTCCTATGTCCTATGGTATTGTATTATATCCATCATTCTCACCACTGTCATGAATAATGAAGTTTCTTCTAAGTTTCTCCCAACTGGATTTCAGTCTAATACTCTTGGCCCTGTGAATTTTTTCCGTTCACTGCAAACACCACCTCCATGGAGCTGTTAAACCCTTTTACACTCTTAAAGACCATTAGCTGGTCAATCCTGAGCCCCTCTTTTCTTTAGAAAGGGACCAGCCTGATCAATCCAATCTGGTGATAGTAATCTCTTAGTTCTGGTATCAATCTATTTTCAAAAGCTTGTTCAGCTTTTCTTTTTAATATTGAGACTAAAACCAATCCTGAAGTATGGTTAAACTTGAATAAACCCTGTTAAACATAAGTTCTGTGCTTTTCAAATCCATTCCTCCAGAAATAGCCCCCAACTTTATTTTCTTTTTTAAATGGTCTTTTAATCATTCCTGAGATGACAGGATTGTGTCAGGGTGGAGAGAGGGTGGAGCTTGGGCCTGTTTGCAAGAGGACTGAAATTTCTTTGCTCAGAGATGATTAATTCTCTCCTCCAGAGGACTGTGGAGACTTGATTATGTTCAGATTAGAGATTGATGCACTTCTGGATATGAAAGCCTTCAAGGAGTAGTGTGGGAAAGTGGAAACTTCTCAATAATTGTCCCCGTGTTTGATGAATGATGCACAGCCAACCACTTTGAATGGGTGCCCACAATGACTAAAAACGGAGAGCCCGTGGAAAGACCGGCATAGTCGAAGTGTAACAGAGTCCAGGGTTTACCCAGCCATTCCCAAGAGTCCAGGTGAGCTGCTGGTGGTGATTTATGTCCTTGTTGGGACTCTGGGTATTGTCCAACCAATGTGGCAACAACATTAACCATCCAATCCTGGCCACCAGACATCACTTCTCCCCAACATCTTTGTTTTGGAAACCCCTGGATAGCCTGGTGGAGTTCAGCCAATATCTGACAGTGACTTTTACTCAGGACAATTACCATTGCTCTCCATAATAATATGCAGTCCTCTACAGTGGTCTGGTCTCTCCGGGTCAAGAACATTTTCAGTCCTGGTTGTGATGGCCCTTTTGGTTTCCCCTATCACCACCATCTGTTTTAGTTTTGCCAGGATGGGATCTTTTTGTGTCGATGATCTGATATTGTCAGCGGTGACCGGGAACGTGTCCAAAAGGTTTAAAAGTAGAATGGTCTCTTCCAGTGGCAACACCACTGCTCATGTATCTGCCCGAGGGAGGCAGCTCAATGCACTTCCATTTACCATTTGGCCTCCCAGACAGTGTTCCAACCTGTAATTGTATGCACTCAGAATAAGGGCCCGCAGCTGAATTTGACCTGAAGTTGTGGATGACACAGCCATGTCCTCTTTAAGTATCCTGAGCAGGGGCTTTTGGTCAGTTACTCTCACAGATTTACATCCATAAAGGTACTGGTGGAACTTCCTCACACCAAAGATGACCGCCAAACCTACCTTCTCCATCTGGACATGTCGTCATTCAGCATCAGCCAAAGTCTGGGAAGCACAAACTATTGGGGGTTCCTCTCCGCTGGACTAACAGTGAGCCAACACCGCCTCGATACTGTATGGGGAGGCATCCCATGTCAGTACCACATCTCACTTAGGATTGTAGTGTGTCAACCCCTTAGTCGATGACAGCTGCTTCTTCACTTCCCTAAAGGCCACATCTTGGCTATGAAACTATTTCCAAGGCTGACCCTTTTCCCACAGCAAGTGTAAGGGTGTCAGAATGGAGGCCAGTTGATGTATGGATTTTCCATAACAGTTCACCAGCCAAAGGAAAGACCTAAGTTCTGATGTAGGTATGGGAGCTGGGGTACCTTTGATTGCCCTCACTTTATCTTCCAAAGGGTGTAACCCAGTCTTGTCAACTCTGTATCCAAATAGATCACTTTGTGTGCTTGGAACACACATTCCTCCCTCATTTGGTGTATTCCTGTCTTGGAGAAACATTTAAGCTCTATGTCCAGGTTCTCAAAATGCTCTTTATGGTCTTCCCAGTTATTAGCACTTCATCCAGTTAAATGGTGACCTAGGGTAAACCTTGTAAAATGTTCCCCATCGTCCAGTGGAAAATGGCATAGGCAGATGATAACCCAAATGGCACTCTCTCAAAATCTTTATGGTATTAATTGTAGCATACTTCCAGGAATCCTCCTCGTATCGCAACTGCAGGGTCATAGCTTCTTGAAAGTGGAGTCGCAGATAGATAGGATAGTGAAGAAGGCCTTTGGTATGCTTTCCTTTATTAGTCAGAATATTGAATACAGGAGTTGGGAGGTCATGTTGCGGCTGTACAGGACATTAGTTAGGCCACTGTTGGAATATTGCATTTAATTTTAGCCTCCCTTCTGTAAGAAGGATGTTGTGAAACTTGAAAGGGTTCAGAAAAGATTTACAAGGATGTTGCCTGGGTTGGAGGATTTGATCTACATGGAGAGGTTGAGTAGGCTGGGGCTGTTTTGCCAGGGGCATCAGAGACTGAGAGATGATCTTATAGACTCATGAGGGGCATGGATAGAATGAATGCCCAAGGCCTTTTCCTTGGAGTGGGGAGTCTGAAACTAGAGGACTCAGGTTTGTGAGAGGGGAAAAATTTAAAAGGGACCTAAAGGGCAAGAGGGTGGTGCATGTGTGGAATGAGCTGTCAGAGGAAGTGGTGGAGGCTGGTACAATTACAGCATTTTAACAGGCTCCGGATGGGTATATGAATAGGAAGGGTTTAGAGGGATATGGGTCATTTATATAAATGATTTGGATGTGAGCATGATACCAAAATTGGAGTGTAGTAGACAGCAAAGAAGGTTACCTCAGATTTTGATCAGATCTTGATCGAATGGGCCAATGGGCTGAGGAGTGGCAGATGTAGTTTAATTTAGATAAATGTGAGGTACTGCATTTTGGGAAAGCAAATTTTAGCAGGACTTAGGACCTGACCATTAAGTGCATAAGGAGTGTTGCTGAACAAAGAGACCTTGGAGTGCAGGATCATAGCTCCTTGAAAATGGAGTCGCAGGTAGATAGGATAGTGAAGAAGGTGTTTGGTATGCTTTCCTTTATTGGTCAGAGTATTGAGTACAGGAGTTGGGAGGTCGCGTTGCAGCTAGGTCATTGGTTAGGCCACTTTGGGAATATTGCATGCAATTCTGGTCTCTTTCCTATCGTAAAGATGTTGTGAAATTTGAAAGGGTTCAGAAAAGATTTACAAGGATGTTGCCAGCGTTGGAGGATTTGAGCTATAGAGAGAGGTTGAATAGGCTGGGGCTGTTTTCCCTAGAGCGTCAGAGGCTGAGGGGTGACCTTATAGAGGTTTCTAAAATTATGAGGGGCATGGATAGGATAAATAGACAAAGTCCTTTCCCTGGGTTGGAGGAGTCCTGAACTAGAGGGCATAGGTTTAGTGTGAGAGGGGAAAGATATAAAAGAGATCTAAGGGGCAACGTTTTCACATGTATGGAATGAGCTGCTAGAGGAAGTAGTGGAGGCTGGTACAATTACAACATTTAAAAAGCATCTGGACGGGTGTATGATTAGGAAGGGTTTGAAGGGATATGGGCCAAGTGCTGGCAGGTAGGACTAGATTGGGCTGGAATACCTGATCGGTATGGACGAGTTGGAGCGAAGGGTCTGTTTCTGTGCTGTACATCTCTATGACTCTGAGTAGCTTTGTGAAGATTAAGCTTGCCTCGGCCCATGGCAGTTGTATGTAGAAGTCCCCCTATGTGAGGGATTGAGTACTTATCCAGCTGGTGGTGATGGGGGAAACAAAGGGGCCATCATAACCAGAATTGAAATCTTTCTGGACCTGGTGAGATCAGATCACCGTCGAGGATTGTGTAGCCAGTTGGACATTTCCATCCCAAGCCTGTTAAGGGCAGCCCAAACCATCTGGGTTTGCTTTATTTTCCTTTTTAAAATGGCCATTATTTATCAAATAGTTTCAGACATTTTACGTTATATTTTTTCTCCTCGACATGATGTCCTGCAGCTCCTTTTGCCTCTTAGCACGGATTCCAAACATTGACATGGGTCATACAGGGGCTTGCAAAAGCTTTGAAATTCTTCTCATCCTTTGAGATCACCCACGCCTTCTCTCCTTTTTTTTGTGTGTACAGATGATTGGCATGACTGGTTCAGTTAGCTGAGTTTCCACTTCAGTTTCTTCTGCAGAAGAATCTCCCGTGTTATTGAATTGAAGCCTTTCTTTGGAAGATTGTCAGCTTAGAGGGATAGTCCTTCAGACATTGAACATTACACTGAATAGATCCAGTTGACCAGTGATCAACAGCAATGCTAACTCTCCTGTTAATGCCTGATGTCCACAGCTGTTCCAGGCTGAAGCCTTGTCCAGTGCGGTACCTATCAATGGGACACCTAACAACTGGTCAGAGGGGCCTAGTAACTGGACACTGAACAATGCAGTGTGCTTTAGCCCACTGTGCTTCAGGCCTGTGGATGTTTCTGGCTGGTTGAACCAAGTCCACAGCCTTTTCTGCCCATCCTTGGGAAAACAAGTGTTCAAAAACATTCCATCTCCACTTGAGACTGTGGCTGCTTATTAAATGGCTGAAATCCTCCTGGAGGAAGATGGCTGAGAATGATCCCTGGGTCTGCTTTATCTTATAAGATCAGCCAGTTCAGAAGTATTATTACTCACATCTGGAGCAGTTGGAATTTGAACCTCCTGGCTTGGAGGTAGGGATACTATTACTGTGCCACAAGAACCCTCCTAAATTTATTTTTGTTCAAACACATACCCAGCTCTTGAATAACCAGGGCTTGCATGGGATTTGAGCTGAACACCTCTCATGCGCCATCCCAAAGCAAGAATCATACCCTGAGACCAATGAGCAACACAAGCTGTGGATTTGCCTGTTGGTTTCATTACTCTGAAGTCCCATCTCACTGCTGAGTGACTTTCCCACCACCTTTTTTAAATGTTTTTTTCAAAATGACTATTCTCTATGAGTAAAAGCACCTGTGTAGCCAATTGAGTATTTACAGTATCCACCTTCGGGTTGTTTTCCATTCCTTTTATACCCAGGAGTGATTTCACACACAACTGAGTGACTTTCCCATGACCAAAATCACTGAGACTTTTATTTTTGCATTTTCTTTTCCTTTAAACCATCACCAATAAAACACCCAATTACAGATTCATGTGCAAAGTCCTGGGTTCAGTTTCTAAAGGACTCTGATGAATTCCAGCCAGGCAGACCATTGCTCGTTACCAAGGGAACTTGTGCTCAATGAGCTCCACAGGGAGATTAATTAGTGATTCCCTATGGGCCTTGGAGGGGTTATCACGATGTATGAGATTCTTCTGCTGCTCTACCCTATTTGGACTCATTTTCCAACAAGTATTCCTTCTTTATCCTTCCTACCAAACTGCTTTGCCTAACACTTATCTCCACTAAAATGCTTCTGTGATTACTACATCAGTTCTGCAAGTTATTCAAATTAACTATTGAGTTCAGTCAATTTATCTTCACCTGAAAGTGGCTGTCCAGACAATGCATTCCCTGCCTTTGTAACACAAGGTCATGCTGAAATCCCAGGATTTTAATATTTTGAGGGGAAAAAAGCTAAGCAATTATATCCCTCAAGACTGATGCTCTGACAGCTGAATTTTGAGCATTGCCTGAAGGGACATGATTTCAGATAATATGTAGGAAGTAAAATGTGAGCTCGGTTGTTTACCACACTGAAATCAATGAACATTATTGGCTTCCAACACAGTGTGGTTATTCCTGGCCCTTGACCTTCATAATATAAATCTGCAATGCTGTCCAAATATTACTAAAATCTTCAACTTCAAATGCACTAATAAGCCATTTATATTTGCTGCGGTGGTGAGTCTGTTTCCAGGTTTCAGTCAATGGTAGGTTGAGAATTTAACAACACTGGGATGATATTGAATTGAACTCTGTACCTAATGGTCTGGATGGTCTTGTTCTTCGACTGTCTGAATTGTATTTACGTCTGAATGTTGTGTTTGATAGCTCCTGCTGTTAGTGCCGAGGGTGACAATGCAAGTTACAGTTTCGAGCATGTGTGTGGACATTGGACAAGTGTGTGCAGTCTATTTAAAGACACAGAGGGACAGGATCAACTGGAGCAATATTCCATCATTTGTTTATAACTATTTCTTAATTTTAAAGAAAATGATGCCTTGCAAAAGAGATTGGAAAATCCTAAAATGACTATCGCTGAAGAAGATGTTATCAGATATTAGTTCATCCACTCGAAGCCTCTAGATATATTGTTTCCAATGCTGCGTCTCTCATTCTTTTTTCACCATATCCATTTCCACAACTCGAGCTTTGGTTCCTGGTTTGGAATATCAAACTCCACAGGTTCTTGCTTTTGAGCCTTATCCTGTGTGCGCATGTATGTCTTTCCTTGTGTGTCTCTGCCTGTGTAAAACTTTGAAGTTGTTTGCAATAAATTTTATATGCCACCTAGTTGCCCAAATCCCTTTGTGTTGTCTGCTTTGATCCCACTGCCCTTCCTAATTTGCTGTCAACAATATATCTGCCCACTTTATGTTGAACTGCTGTTTCTCACTTTTATAAAGTAGTGGTTTATGTAAGTGAGTTCCATTGCTACCCACTCTGTACTTAATACGCCCCCAAATCCAGCCTATCTCCACAATGAGAGCTTATTACTTTCTGTTTTCAACCAGGTTCTTAACAATTGTCGGGGATTACCCAGAATCTCCAATAATAGGTTTTCGTGTAGGCTTACAAGAGCAATCATTTATGTTTATGTATTCCCTTTGATATAATAAAATCTCACATGGTATAGAGCAGACTCTAACACCGAGCCACGTAAGGCAAGATATAGGTAGGTGGTCAAAAAGTCAAAGTGCTAGATTTTTCTATGACTTCAGATCAGACCTGCAACCCCCTCCCAATTTTAGTGTAATACTTGGCAGAGGAAAGGAAATGAGCAAGTGTGGTCTAAAAGAAAAGACCCCACGCTGAATCCCTGCTCACTTGTTGAGTGGGGTAAATGAGATAAATAAAGGACCTTCTTCAATGATGCTGTGGAGCCCAAGTCCTCCTGATGGAGGTTTAGCCCGTTGACAGTATGAGGTTGTGATTGAGTCGTCTTGAATCTGGATTGAAATGAGAGCAGCCCAGTCTGGCTGGTAAATCGCATCTAAGGCTAAGTACTGGCATGGTGCCAGTAGGAAACCAATATTGGAAGGGAACTTTGAATACAACTTAAGGATTGCCTTAAAGAAGGTTGAGAGGCAGAAAGACTTGGGGTGGGAATTCCAGAACTTGGCACCCAAGTAGCTGATGGCATAGCTGCCAATGGGGATGTGATTTAAACTCTAGATTGTTGTAAAGGTCAGCTTTGTTGGAGTGCAGATACGCCAGATGATTGTGATTGTGAAACTGGTCATGGTAGAGATGGTAAGAGGTGAGACCTTGGAAGAATAAGCAGGACCCAAGGTCACTGAGCTTGGGGATGATGTGATGAATGGGATTGGTACAAGTCAGAACCTGAGCAATGTAAAATCTATCTATACAGTAAGGTAGAACCACCATGATTCTGGAAATGGTGATGGCTTCCACACAGATAAGATTGAAGAGATATGATCTCCCTTTAGTGGATCCCCATTAAAATTGACTTACGAGTCTCCCATTACAAATAATAATTACAGATTGATGTTGTTTGCAGAAAATAAAAGCTCATGCTTTAGGGGGTAACATAAGAGGTGAGCTAGCTGTCAAGAAACATAGATGAACATTTTCTGATTGGGAAGATGTAATGAGTGGTGTGCCTCAGCGATCAGTGCTGGGACTTCATCTTTGCATAACTTTGTAGAAGTGATTTTGGATGAAGGGAGTGAACATGTGGTGACTATCTCTTGCAGATGATGCAAAAATAAACAGGAAAATAAGTTGTGAATGAGTGTATAAACAAC
The DNA here is from genome assembly GCF_037043375.1 of Chiloscyllium plagiosum. Classification (NCBI taxonomy): domain Eukaryota; kingdom Metazoa; phylum Chordata; class Chondrichthyes; order Orectolobiformes; family Hemiscylliidae; genus Chiloscyllium; species Chiloscyllium plagiosum. The sequence goes on from NW_028270172.1 coordinate 11,750,409, forward strand.
TGAGTGAGCAAAGACGCGGCAATTCGATTTTAGTAAAAGAAAATGAAAATAATCCTTTTATGGCATTAAGTGTTTTTAAAAAAAAACACAGATCAAAATGGTGAGGAATTTGAGAGATCTGTGTCCTGCAGTGTTAATCACAAAATGTTAGTATACATCTATAGCAAGTAATTAGGAAAGCTGGAGTATTATCGTTCTTTGCAAGGAGTATTGAACATTAGACTAGAGATGTTACACTTCAGTTAATTAAAACAATGGTGAGTCATGTCTGGAGTGCTGTTGAGAAATTATTTACCAGAATACTATCTGGAATGGGTGTATTGTCTAATGAGGAAAGGTTGGACAGGCTAGGCAGGGGTTTAGAAGAGTAAGAGGGGACTTAATTGAAACATATAAGATTCTGGAGGGGCCTTTGCTAAGGGGGAGGATGGATAAGAAGTTTTCTCTCGTGGGACAATCTTGAACTGGGGGTCACTGTTTAAAAGTAAGGAATCAACCATTTAAGGCTTGGAGGGGAAAATTTTCTTTTTCTTACACAACATCCTGGAGGTTACCATTGACCATAAACTGAACTGGACCACTTGTATAATGGATACCGGAGAAAGTCAGAGGCTAGGCATCCTGCAGCAAGTAGCCCAACTCCTGACTCCCCAAAATCTGTCCACCATTTCCAAGGAGCATGTCAGGAGTGTGATGGAATATTTCCCACTTGCCTGGATGGGTGCAGCTGCAACAACACTCGAGAAACACCATCCAGGACAAAGCAGCCCACTTGATTGGCACCACATCCACAAGCACCTACTCCCTGCACCAATGAAGGAGCACAGTAGCAACAGTGTTTACCATCTATAAGATGCCCTGCAGACATTCATCAAGTCTCCTTAGACAACACCTTCAAAACTCATGACCACTATCATCAGGAAGGACAAGGACAGCAGATGCATGGAATCACCAACCCCTGCAAATTCCCCTTCAAGCCACTCGCCATCCTGACTTGGAAAAATATCACTGTTCCTTCACTCCTGGTAGGTCACAATTCTGGAATTTCTCTCCTTACGTCGAGCACTGTAGTAGAACCAGAGGGCATGTCACCACCTCCTTCTCAAGGGCAATTAATAAACACTAGCCCAGCCAGTGACACCCACATCCTGTGAATGAATCTTTAAAAATCTGAGGGTTGTGAATTTCTGAAACTAACTTTCTGGAAAGGCCGTGGAAGTCGGGTTTTTGAGGGTTTTATGACCGAGGTTGATCAGTGAGGGAGTGAATGGCTATCAGGAGCAGTTGGGATTGTGGGTAATTGGTTAGCCACAATCTTATTGAAACCTGGAGCGGACCTGAGGGGTCAAAGAGCCTACATCTGCTCCCGATTCACCTGTGTGCTTGTGGAATCTCATCGTTCATTCTTGATGACTAATTCTGGATTTGCAAGGAACAGACCTGAGTTGGTGAGTCTGTTGATATTGTTTTTTTTTTTGTTAATAAGGAACTGCAATGGTTTGCTTCCAGTGTTCTATTGGCTGACTGTCAGTGCATCACAGATCCCTCTCCTGGTCTCCTTTCATCAATTTCCATCTCATTTTGTATCAAAGCAATTTAATTTTAGACCATAAGACCATGGGAGCAGAAACTAGGCCATTCAGCCCTTCGAGTCTGCTCCACCATTCAATCGTGGCTGACCGGTTTCTCAACCCCATTTTCCCCACTTTCTCCCTGTAACCTTTGATCCCTTTGGTAATCAAAAAACTATCGATCTCCGTCTGAAATACACTCGATGACCTGGCCTCCACAGCTGTCTGTGACAATGAATTCCACAGATTCACCACACTCTGGCTAAAGAGGGTTCTCCTTATCTCCATTCTAAAAGGTCTTAGCTTTACACTAAGGCTGTGCCCTCGGGTCTTCATCTCTCCTGCCAATGGGAACGTGTTCCCAACGTCCACTCTGTCTAGACCATTCGCTCACCTTTAGGGATAACAAGCACGTATTTGCCTTTGTAAAATTTGATGAATGTAACCATTCAGAATATTGTAGTGTATGGGGATAATAACATTGCACTAATAGTTAGACTGCATAATCAGTGATGACAGATCCCATCAGACTGGGACCTACATAATGAAGGTTGTGAAGTCCAGCTCAACTATACCTCTGTACATTGTGATAAAGGCTTGGACATTATTTGGAAACCTCCTAAAGTAGAGGTAAATGAGGTTTTCATTTTCACTTCTCTGAAGTCTTTTGTGTTTTTATTTTGAAGGTCAGAAACTTTTTGTTGCAGTGGGTGAAAACATCATTTCCAAGAGGTCATGCAACACAAGCTATGAGGTTAGAAAATCGTAGAATCCCTACAGTGTGGAAGCAGGCAGTTCAGCCCATTGAATCTAGACCAAGCCTCCAAAGACCATCCCACCCAAAACCACCCCATCGCCCTGTGTTTCCCATAGCCAATCCACTAACCTTCATATCCCTAGACATTATGGGTAGAACATTGAGAAGTACAGCACAAAACAGGCCCTTTGGCCCACGATGTTGTGCCGAGGGTTAATCCTAATGTAAAAAATAATAACCTGCGCACCCCTCAACTCACTGCTACCCATGTCCATGTCCAGCAGTCGCTTAAATGTCCCTAATGACTCTGCCTCCACCACCACAGCTGGCAACGCATTCCATGCATTCACAACTCTCTGTGTAAAGAACCTACCTCTGACATCTCCTCTATACCTTTCCCCTAATATTGTAAAACTATGACCCCTCGTACCCGTCAATCCTGCCCTGGGAAAACGTCTCTAGCTATTGACTCTATCTATTCCTCTCATTACCTTGTATACCACGATCAGGTCACCTCTCTTCCTCCTTCTTTTCTCCAGAGAGAAAAGTCCGAGCTTATTCAACCTCTCTCCATAAGACAAGCCCTCCAGTCCAGGCAGCATCCTGGTAAACCTTCTTTGCACCCTCTCCAAAGCCTCTGTATTTTTCCTGTAGTAGGCGACCAGAACTGAACATGATATTCCAAGTGTGGCCTCACCAAGGACGTGTAGAACTGTAGCAAAACCTCACAGCTCTTAAATTAAATCCCCCTTTAATGAAAGCCAAAACACCAAATGCTTTCTTAACAACCCTATCCACTTGGGTGGCAACTTTGAGGGATCTATGTACTTGCACACCCAGATTCCTCTGTTCCTCCACACTGCCACGAATCTTGTCTTTAATCCTATATTCAGCATTCGAGTTCGACCTTCCAAAATGCATTACTTCGCATTTATCCAGGTTGAACTCCATCTGCCATTTCTCAGCCCAGCTCTACATCCTGTCTATGTCACGCTGCAGCCTGCAATAGCCCTCGATACAATCAACGGCACCTCCAACCTTTGTGTCATCTGCAAATTTACTAACTCACCCCTCAACCTCCTCATCCAAGTCATTTATAAAAACTACAACAAGCAGAGACCCAAGAACAGAGCCCTGCGGGACCCCACTCAACACTGACCTCCAGGCAGAATACTTTCCATCTATAACCACTCTCTGCCTTCTGTCTGCCAACCAATTCTGAATCCAGATAGCCAAATCTCCCTGTATCCCATACTTCCTGACTTTATGAATGAGCCTACCATGGGGAACCTTATCAAATTAGTCTATCCAATCCACCCTAACCTGCACATGTTTGGACTTGAGAGGTAACCGGAACATCAGAAGGAAACCTACACAGACACAGGAAGAATGTGCAAACTCTACACAGACAGTCACTTCAGGCTGGAATCAACCCTGGGTCCCTGGCACTGTGAGGCAGCAGTGCTAACTTCTAACCACCTTGCCACCCCTATTGACAAACTACCTCGTGAAATAATTGCTGAAAAGCTTACTAAGTTGGGATTTTAAGACTGTAGAAAGAAAGGCCTGAATTAGTTTCAGTTCCAAATGAAAGATCCATATAAGCAGAAGGACAGTTAAGTTTCTTTTCAGTCTCCAGGCAATCCGATCTGCAAAGGAGTGCTCCACTGTTTTAGCAGGATTGGAAAATGCCCTGAGCTTTCTTCGAATTCAATAAGGATTGTGAGTCCACCTATATCTGAATCCAAAAAGAAACTATAACAGACAGAATCACATCTGTAGAATGCGACAGAAATTTAACAAAAGGACACTGTGAACTTGTCAGAGTCGAAAAATGTGGCACTGGAAAAGCACAGCAGGTCAGGCAGCATCCAAGGAGCAGGAGAGTTACGTTTTGGGCATAATGATATTCCTAATGAAGGGCTTCTGCCTGAAACATCGATTCTCCTGCTTCTCGATGCTGCCTGACCTGCTGTGCTTTTCCAGCAACACAGTTACTGATTCTGATCTCCAGCATCTGCAGTCCTCACTTTCTCCCTCTGTGAACTTGTCAGTTACATAAGAAAATTTAAAGTAAAATTTGTGATGTCATATCCCTGGTGGTTGAGTATTTGTAAAAGATTTTTTTTCAGGGAAAATTGGGATGAATCTTTTGTTTTGCTGTGTATGATAAAATCTGTGCAAATTGTCACCGCTTTTCTCTTTTGTTAAAAATACATTGTTAGCTGCTTGTAAATATGTTCAGGAACTGGCCATCATAAAACAAAATTCCAACAAACGTAACTTCTATGGTCTGTCAAGCCAGGTTTCACTCTGAAGTTTATTGCAGTAATATGGTGTCCATTTTTGTTTTACCAAGTTTGTGGATAACACCAAAATTAGAGTTGTAGTGGGCAGCGAAGAAGGTTACCTCAGAATACAACGGGATCTTTATCAGATGGGCCAATGGGTTGAGGAGTGGCAGATGGAGTTTAATTTAGATAAATGTGAGGGGCTGCGTTTTGGAAAAGCAAATCAGAGCAGGATTTGTACACTCAATTTTAAGGACTTGGGGAGCGTTGCTGAGCAAAGAGATCTTGAAGTGCAGGTTCATAGTTCTTTGAAAGTATAGTCGCAGGTAGATAAGATCGTGAAGAAGGCATTTGGCATGCTTTCCTTTAATGGTCAGAGCATTTAGTATAGGAGTTGGGAGGTCATGCTGCAGCAATTCAGGACATTCGTTAGGACACTTTGGGAATATTACGTGCAGTTCTGGTCTTCCTATTGGAAGGCTGTTGTGAAATTTGAAAGGGTTCAGAAAAGACTTACAAGGATGTTTCCAGGGTTTGGGCTATAGGGAGAGGCTGATTAGGCTGGGGCTGTTTTACCTGGAGCATCGGAGGCTGAGGGAAAACCTTTATAGAGGTTTATAAAATCCTGAGGGGTATGGATAGGATAAATATACAAGGTTGTTTTCATGGGATGAGGGGAGTTCAGAACTAGGGGACTTGGGTTTATGGTGAGAGGGGAAAGATATAAAAGTGACCTAAGGCGCAACTTTTTCGCACAGAAGGTGATACATGTGTGGAATGAGCTGCCACAGGATGTGGTGGAGGCTGGTACAGTTGCAACATTTAAAAGGCATCTGGATGGGTATATTAAATGGAAGGGTTTAGAGGGTAATGGGACTGGATTAATTTAGAATATTTGGTCAGCACAGATGAGTTGGACAGAATGGTCTGTTTCTGTGCTGTACGTCAGTATGACTCTATGACCCCTGTTCTATTTGGGCTGACCTTGACCTTCCTCCTGGATGACGTCACATTACCTTGGGTCGCACCTGCTTTTGTTCAGGAAACTGATGTCATAATTTCTTGTAAATTACTCTTTTCTAGTTTGTATATCTGACTTCAGATCATCAGGGCTTACCACATTCAAATCATGTGCAATTTGATCATGCTGTAGTGCTGGTTATCATTGCTTCCTGGTTCTTTGGCTGTATGCCACAGTAACCAACCCTGATTCTAAAATATTTACGTTTTCCCCATTTTAGAGTTGGCTGACTGACTGACATCTACAATTGGCATTATCATCACTGATCTTCCTTTACCATTGACATAAAATCCTTCCAGGTGATTCCTGCCAGAGACCCGTAGCATTTGGGTTTGGTTGGATTTTTGTTCTTTTTAAATGTGTTTAGACACAATAATTAATTAGATAGATTTACCCTTTCCACAAAATCAACTTTGTTTGTTTAACTTGAGGGTCACCATACCTTAGGCAGGGGGAGAGAATTTGCAAATTCATGCTGACCTCAGCTGGCTGCAGTTTGGCATCATTCTGCATTAAATTCCAGCCAAGTGAGCTCGCATATACTGGAACACATTTTGTTGTAATGTCTTTTTCATTTTGCACTTGCTGCCCCCTTGCTATTCCTACCCCTACCACAGTGGAAACTCGATTACCCGAATGAGATGGGCGGGCACTATTTCGTTTGGATAATCGATTATTTGGAAAATCGATTAAATGCCTTTCCTCTGGGGCTCGGAGTTTTAAAATCTGCTCCCCGTTCAGGAGACTAGCAGCAGCACAGAGCACGGAGGCCCCTGCCTCCAATACAGACCCCCTTCACCGTCCAGCACCACACCGCTCCCCCCCCCCCACCCCCCCAACCTGGTCCAACCACTCCCCCCCGGCCCCAAACCCGGTCCAACCCCACCCCCAGCACAAAGTGCGCAAGCCCCCACCCCAACACAGCCCCCTGTCAAACCCTGTCCCCCCTTCGAGGCATCCGGACTGCACACCAACAATGAGACTGCTGCTGCAGTTGCCTTTGTCGGGTAAGTCTCCAAATGGCGCGCACACAGCCACAGCCCCCCACACAACTATTTACTGCAAATTTTTGACAGGTTCGACCTCTGCCCTGTGCAGGACAATGTTGGAGAGATTATTCCTGGGAAGCGGGGGTGGGGGGAGGGGTTAGGGTACACCCCTCTGTAGAACTCCAGGGAAAGGATGGGGAGAGAAAAAGAGAGGGAGGGAGGTCAGTCATTTGGAGACTGTGCCTGTTTAATCACTGTAACAAAAGACGCGATCGCTGTTGGAAACGCATCATTGATGTAATGTTTCTATTGGGACCTCAAGGTCTCCTTCAGATAATCCAATATTCGGATAATGGCGGTTCCCCTGTATTTAGCCATGGTTTATAGAGAGTACATAGAACATAACAGCGCAGTACAGGCCCTTCGGCCCTCGATGTTGTGCTGAACCGTGGAACCAATCTGAAGCTCATCTCTCCCACACTATATCATTCTCATATATGTTAATCCAATGACCATTTAAATTCCGTTAAAGTTGGCAAGTCTATTACTGTTGAAGCCAGGGCGTTCCACCTCCCTAGTACTCTGAAATGTTGTTCTGAATACTTCTGAATTCCATGCCCAATACATATTCTGTCCAGCATCGACCTTCTGCCCCAATTTCAATGATCCTGTCCAATCTTACCTGTTGACTGATGTCTCTATCTCATTGTGTTTCTTTCCTGACTCTCCCTTTTTATTTAATCTGGGTGACTCTCGTCCATTACCTCAGTGTTACCACAAGCCCACTTATCCTGACTTGTCCCTTATCCTTTCCTGTGCAGTTTTGAAAATATTCCCAATTATTCATGAAAATAGCATTGTTACCTTGACACCAGCCATTCATTTAATACTCTTCACTTGTTTTTCCTTCTGAGCATGGTACTTTGCAGAGTTCAAGTTTAATCCATCCTTGTGTAAATGGGAAATGACTGCAGTTGGATTTCTGCTTGGCCCTTCTTGGTGCCCCATGGGTAGCTAACACACACTGTGCTGTTAAGTGGTATTTTCATGGCAAAAATAGCCATTGTCTTTGTTGGGCAAAGAGTTCCTCTGATTTATACATTGACCCTTGGTTTCTCTGTTTCCTGAGCTAAGTCCTCTCCTGCCCTATGACCAGATGCCATCAGTCTGTGGCTGGTGAACTGGTGAGTGGTGTGTGGCCGGTAAAGTGCCAATGAATTTCCTCAGTCATCGGTCATTTTACCAGTAAAAGGAAGTGCAGTGACTCTCTCAGAATTATGTGGCCATTTTGGTTCATGGAAAGGCCATCTCTCTTTGACTGCCTGACTGGGTGGGGTGAATGAGGGGACAATATGTTTGGGGGTTCTGTGGACTTTAGAAGAGGTTCCTTGTTTATAAAGGCTCCCTCAACAACCCTGACTCCTTTCTGTCATTCCCCACACTCCAACTGTCAAGGCTTTTCCCCATTGGTCCCAGCACCTGAATCATTGTGCTACTTCCTTGCGCGTTGAAATGTAAACATCCTCCCTTTCACCTTCCAGTTCCAGCAATGACCAACCCTCGATGGGGGAGCTGTTGAGCTGCCAATCCTTAGATTGGGCCAGCTGTGGGGAAATCCAGCCTGCTGTTTGTAATGACCATGGCATACTGTCTGGCGCTAGCTCAGGATCTGCCCTTCACCCAACGTGGGGAACTTTCCCAAGTGCCACTAAAACCCCAGCCCCTGCCATCTTGATCATTCTTGAGGAGCTGGAAGCTCGTAGAGTTACATGGTTATACAGCACAGAAACAGATCCGTCTGTCTAACTTGTCCGTGTCAGCCAGATATCCATTTGCCAGCAATCAGTCCATATCCCCCTCAATCCTTCCTATTCATGTGCTCATCCAGATGCCTTTTAAATGTTGTAATTGTACCAGCCTCTACCACTTCCACTGCCAACTCGTTCCATACATGCACCACCCTCTGTGTGGTTTAGTGGTTCTTTCTTACCTTTTTTTTGTATAACCTCTTCCTCGCTGAGGGCTGTTGAGGCTGGGTCATTAAATTATGTTCATCATATTCAAGGCTGAGAGAGACAGCATTTTGGCCAATAAGGGAACCAAGGGTTCTCAGGAAAAGAGCAGGAAGGTGGATTCAGATCAGCCATAATCTTTGAGTGGCAGAACATACTTGAGGGGCTGAATGGCCGCCTCCTGCTTCTGCATCTTATGGCCTTATCTGTTTCAAATGCCTTTATCTGGTACCCATCTCATGGGCTTACCAAGCCTTAATGCTTGCAACAAGGTAACCCTGTCCCTCACTTGTTTATTTCTTCATGGAATATGGGTATTACTGGCAATGCCAACATTAGCTGTGCATCCCTAATTGCCCCTAGCTTTGCTTGTTCAGACTTTTCAGAGTGCATTCGAGAATCAATCCCGTCACTGTCGATTGTCATTCTTTCGTGGTCATTAGTGAACAGGATGCTCACAATCAGTGCTGGTTAAATGATCACTAATAAAGACATTTCAGTGTATTAATAGAATTTAAATTCCAGAAAATGTCTCGCTGGGATTTGAACTCTGATCCGCAGAGTATAACCTGGGTACTTCGCTTATTAGTCTAGTGACATTACTACTATACCATCTCTGTTCTGACTGCTAATAGCCAATGCTCTGATGGACTGGATCCTACTTTGACTCAGAGTGGTTCACTTGTCGATAGTCCACTTGGTACTTGGTGGGTAGGTATCTAGAGGAGTGTCCTGGCCAGCTCCCTATTCCGAGAGGCAAAAGCCCAAGTGATGTCATTTCTCATGCTGAAGAGGATCGATTGAAATTCAATTTCCGAAGACCTCTCAGTGCCCAAAAAGCACCAAATGCATTTTACGGCATATCCGTGAATTCATAGAAACATGGACATAGGATCAGCAATTGGCCATTCAGCCCTTTGAGTCTGCTGTACCATTCTTTATGATCATGGCTGATCATCAAGGGCTTATGCCTGAAATGTTGATTCTCCTGCTCCTCGGATGCTGCCTGACCGGCTGTGCTTTTCCTGCACCACACTCTTTGACATCCAACTCAATAGCCTGTTCTTGCTTTTCCTCCCTACCCTTTGGTCCCTTTGGTCCTGAGGACTCCCCCTGTATACTGAACTCCTTCTCAAAATCACACGATGTTTTGGCCTTGACTGCTTTCTGTCATAACGAATTGCACAGGCTTGGGTTCTCTGGGTGAAGAAATTTCTCCGCATTGCAGTCTGAAATGGCTAATCCTGTATCCTTAGTCTGTGGAACTTTATTTGAACTCCATTGGGATTAAGCCTTATTTAGATCGACCCTTCATACCAGTAGTGTGGGTGCTTCTAGTTAACTCATTCACCAGATCTCGGTTGTGCTAGCCAATCTGACATTACATACGTGCAGCACAGGAAGATAACTGGGACATAAATGAAGCCGCTTTGAATCTGTGCTGTGGCTGTTGCTTAATATTCAATCTGCTTACACTGTGACGATCGACTTGGTAAAAATTGATACCTAATAAAATCCATATATGGCTGTGGAGACCAGACCAATGTCTAGGCTGGGCTGTTTACTTTGGCAGTAACTGCTGCTTTTTAAAATGTTCTGTGAAATGTGCCAAAGAAAATGAATGGGAGCAGCGCTGACTAATTCAGGATACTTTTTTGTTAAGCCTTGAAGCTGATTTGAACCCATTAAATCTTCAGCTCATGTGTGTCTTGTTTGAAATACGACTAACTTCTGTGATTAGAATACAGACATTTGCATTAATTCCTACTTGGTACTACGGGGTTTGGTACTTAAATTGGCTGGAAGTGGTCACCAACGTCAGCATTAGCAGAAAAATGTTGCAGAAATCCTACATCTATCCTTCTAAAAGCACTGTAGATGTTAACTGTCAGACATTTAAACACCACTGAGCAGATAAATGGGACGATTTACTCCAGAAGGTAAGAAATAGGTTTTCATATAGGCATTGTTTAAAACATCTCCTTACCCCATCCCCCTTGCTCTCAGTGCATGGTCAGTGCCCCATATCTCATACCACCACTGTCTTGCATCCACACCCATATCTCCCTACTTGCTCCATGCCAACCCACTCCCCTTTATTCACCCTGATGTCCTCTTATACCCCTGCCATCTTATGCCTATTTACCCATCTCCCATGGACCTCACCATTCCCCTTAATTTTACAATTTTATCGGCCTGACATCAACTCACATCAACCCTACTTTTACCCCCTTGTCCTTCCTTCTCCATGCTAATTCACTGACTAGTGGAAACATCTTCTCCATGTCCTGTCTGTCCAGTCCTTTCAGTATTCTATAATACCTTCAATCAAATCGCCCCCTCATCCTTCTGAACTCCATCAATAAAGACCTCAACAACTACTCCACATGACAAGACCTTCATCCCTGGGCCTCCAGCATATTGTTCCTTAGATACGGACCCCTCTTTGGTCCTGATTCCTATTGAGGTGCTTCAGTTGTTACTGAGATAGAAAAGATGCAGTTATCATGTCCCCGTATTACAAACTGTGTGGGTTTAAATTTGAATTCAGTTTTTCATTTTAGGATGAGAAAATTGGTCTCTGCAAAGCTGACTATGAATTTGTCTGAGTGACATGAAACTGCTCACTAATGTGTTTAAAATGATGTAGGACCTGGACAGTGTAGAAACGAAGACAATGTTCCCATTAACAGACTGATGAAGAACCAGAGGACATTGATTTGAGGTGATTGGCAAAAATAGCAATGGTGATGTGAGGAAACCTCTGTCTTTCACCAAGATCCTTTGACAGCATCTTCTAAGCACATGTCATTCTTGGTAGTAAATGATGATAAGGGTAGCAGATACATGGAAATAGTCCATTTGCAAGTTCCCCTTCAAGCCACTCACCATCCTGAATTGGAAGTATATCGTTGCATAAGATAAAGAAGCATGACGTTATGGGTAAAGTATTAGCATGGATAGAGGATTGGTTGACTAACAGAAAACAAAGAGTCGGGATAAATGAGTGCTATTCTGGTTGGCAATCAGTAACTAGTGGTGGGCCTCAGAGATCAGTGTTGGGACCACAATTATTCACAAGTTACATAGATGACTTGGAATTGGGGACCATGTGTGGTGTGTCAAAGTTTGCAGTTGATACTAAGATGAGTGGCAAAGCAAAGTGTGCAGAGTATTGTGAAACTTTGTAGAGGAAGATAGATACTTTGAGTGGGCAAAGGATCCCTTTTGGTAGGAGTAACAGTGAAAATGACTATCACTTGAATGGAAAAAAATTGTAGCATGGGACCTGGGTGTATGAATCAGAAGGTTTGGTCTGCAGGTACAACAGATAATTAGGAAAGCGCAAATGGAATTTTCTCCTTCATTGCTAAAGGGATTGAGTTTAAAAGCAGCTGTATAAGGTGCTGGTGAGGCCACACCTCGAGTACTGCGTGCAGTTTTGGTCTCCTTATTTGAGAAAGGATGTACTGGAATTGGAGGGGGTGCAGAGGAGGTTCATTAGGTTGATTCCAGAGTTGAGGGCGTTGGCTTACGTGGAGAAATTGAGTAGACTGGGACGATACTTATTGGAATTTAGAAGAATGAGGAAGGATCTTATAGAAACATATAAAATTATGAACGGAATAGATAAGATAGACGTAGAGTGGATGTTTCCACTGGCAGGTGAAACTAGGTGTTGAAGAAATTTTCAGGAGTCTGACCTTGAGTATTAACAGTCGTTATTACATGGCCATGGGGAGTACGTCGTGCCTCACAGAGAGAGACCGGCGTAGTCCGCAGTAATGCAAATAATACAGGTTACATAGCATTCTAGGCAGGGGTTGACAGTTAGTCACAAAGTCATGGGGTCAGGTGAAGTCAACGATCAATTCCTGTTATTGCCACAGGTGTTTCCCAATCAAGCAAGCTCGAATGTTAGCCCATACCAGGTTCTGCAGGAACCAGAACAGATAAGCGACACAATAAGCCATACATCATTATGAAAGCAGAACTAGTCTAGGGTCTGGGGGCAAGCGAAGATTCTCAGGCAGCTGCAAGGATATTTTAGCAAAACCAACACAGGAGCAATTCTCCAAAATAACACGTCAGCAATCTGTGCTTTAACGTGAGACCAGTTTTGTGACAAAATGGCTGCCAGACAATGTGTGTCAAATTTTACTTCCACACTAGGACAAAAGAGCATAGCCTCAAAATTAGGGGGAGCAGATTTAGGATTGAATTGAGAAGGAACGTCTTCACCCAGAGGGTTGTAAATCTATGGAATTCCTTGCCCAGTGAAGTAGTTGATACTAATTCAGTAAATGCTTTTAAAGCTGAGTTTTTTTTTGTTGAACAATGAAGGAATTAAGGGTTATGGTGACAGGGTGGGTAAGTGGAGTTGAGCCCATAGAAAGATCAGCCATGATCTTATTGAATAGTAGAACAGGTTCGATGGGCTGGATGGCCTACTCCTGCTCCAAGTTCTTATGTTGTTTATTCAGTGTCGCTGGGCTGAAATCCTAGAATTCCCTCCCTAACAATGTTGTGGGTGTCTCTACACCTCAGGGACTGCAGTGATTAGATTAGATTACTTACAGTGTGGAAACAGGCCCTTCGGCCCAACAAGTCCACAGCGACCCTCCGAAGAGCAACCCACTGAGACCGATTCCTCTACATTTACTCCTTCACCTAACACTACTGGCAATTTAGCAAGGCCAGTTCACCTAACCTGCACATCTTTGGATTGTGGGAGGAAACCCACACAGACATGGGGGGGAAGGTGCAAACTCCACACTGACAGTTACCTAAGGCGGGAATTAAACTCGGGTCTCTGGAGCTGTGAGGCAGCAATGCTAACCACTGTGCCACCGTGCCGCCCAAAGTGATTTAACTGCTCTTTCGCTGATTTGTTTAGATTAGTGCTTCAAGCCCAATACTCAACATCACTTTCATAAATCTCTTCAGTGTTGAAACAGGCCCATTCGGGCCAATGAATCCACACTGACCCTCTGAAAAGCATCCCCTGCCCAGTCTATAATCCCTGAAACCCTACATTTCCCATGGCCCATCAACCTAACCTGCACAACTTTGGACTGTGGAAGGAAACCAACACAGACAGGGAGAATGTGTAAATTCCAGACAGACAGTTATCTGAGGCTCAAATCGAGCCCAGGTCCCTGGTGCTGTGAGGCAGCAATGCTAACCACTGAGCCACTTAAACTTGTCAAGGGAAGTCAGAGATGGGCAATAAAAGCGTGCTTGCCCAGTGACGCCCATGACCATAAAAAAACATGGCGAGGATCTGGAATGTAATATTTGAGAGTGTGGCCAAGGAAAATCTGTTCAAGTCTTTCAGAAGGCAATTGGATAAGAACAATGCTTGAAGAGAGGCTGGATCGGTTCAAACTATATTCACAGGAGTTTTGAACAATAAAGGAGAATCTCATTGAAACCTGGAAAACTCTAGCTAGATTAGACAGTAAATGCAGGAAGAATACTCTCATTGACCAGAACTAGAGGTCACAGTCTAAGGATATGGGGTAAGCCATTTAGGACTGAACAGAGGAGAAATGTCTTCACCCAGAGAGTGTGAGCCTGTGGAATTCTCAGCCACAGAAATAAGTTGAGGCCAAAACATTGAATGTTTTTAAGAATGCGTTAGATACAGTCCTTAGGATTATAGGGTATGGGGAGAAAGTGGAAAGACTGGACTGAGTTGAATGATCAGCCATGATCATAATGAGTGGGAGAGCAGGCTTGAAGGGCTGAATAGCTCCATAGGCTCCTATTTTCTAGACTTCTGAATTAAAGGAAGCTAACATGGAGGTGCAGCAAGCATATAGGGAGGCAATGGAATGTTGACTGTTTTAATAGAATCCGTATGATGTGGAAGCAGGCCATTCAGCCCATGGAGTCCACACTGACCCTCCAAAAGGCATCCCACCCAGATCCCTATAACCCCACTCTTAAATGGCAAATCCACCTATCCTACACCTCCCTGGATATTATGGACAACTTAACATGGCCAATCCACCTAACTTGCACATCTTTGAACAGAGAGGGGGAAACCAGAGCATCTAGAGGAAACCCACACAGACAGTCACTGGAATTGAACCCAGGTCCCTGGCGCTGTGAGGCAGCAGTGCTAACCACTAGAGCCACTGTGCCATCTCAAGGATTTGACTACAAGAATAAAGATATGTTACATCAATGTATAGAGTCTTGGTATGACCATACCTGGACTATTGTGTACAGTTCTGGTTCCCTTGACCAAGGAAGGATACGCTTGCCATAAAGGGAGTGCAGCAGAGGTTAATTAGACTAATTCCTGGGATTGTTTGATTGCCCTACGAGGACATACTGGGCCTATATTCTCCAGGGCTTCAAAGAACTAGAAGTAATCTCTTTGAAACTTACAAAATTCTTTAAGGGTTAAACAGGATAGAATCAGGAAATGTGTTTTCCTGGTTGAGGGACCTAGAATCGGGGACGGAGCTTAAGAATAAGGAGCAACCTTTTGGGACTGGTATGAGGAGAATTTCTTCATTCGGGGGTGAGACATCTGTGGAATTCTTTACCCGATTTGGCTTTGGAAGCATCAATTATTGAGTAGGTTTAGGACAGAGATTGATAGATTACTAGATTCAGTATTAAAGTCATGAAGATATGTAGAGCGAACTTGAGAAAATGGCTGATCATCTACCTCAATGTCATGATCTCAATAGATGGAGTCAACTCAAGGGGCTGAATTATAGAATCCCTACAGTCTGAACATTGACCATTCAGCCCATCGAGTCCACACTGACCCTCCAAAGACCATCCCACCCAGACCTATCCTATCCCTGTAACCCTGCATTTCCCATGGCTAATCCACCGAGCCAGCACACTGTGGGCAATTTAGCACGGCCAATCCACCCTAACCTGCACATCTTTGGGAGGAAACTCACGCAAACATGGGGAGAATGTGCAAGCTCCACACAGACAGTCGCCCAAGGGTGGAATCAAACCCAGGTCCCTGGTACTGTGGGGCAGCGGTGCTAACCACTAAGCCACTGTGCTGCCCCTCCTATGTCCAATGTTCTTAAATGCAAGGCTACAGAGAAAGGGCCAGGCGGTGAAACGAACTGGGTTACTCTTGTAAAGAGTCCATATTTCTGTCACAATGGCCCTAAGAAGTAGCTTTTTGAAATCTGATCTCCTTTCTTCACTGCTTTAACTTCCAAAGCCATCTCTCATTCCTATTAGTATCAGCGAGGCTTGCTCAATTAGAGGTCAGTGTAATCTTATTGTCCTCTCTCCTTCTGTCTCTGAGCAGACCAAGCATCGTCCCACTAGACACCAGGTGGAAAAGGAAATTGAAGTCAGTCTGTTGTAAGCATGCTCACCGTTTGTAAGGTGGGTGTTTGCATAGTGTTAATGCAAACAGATTGTGAATACAAAGTCCAAATCCTTTTGTGGAGTTGGCTAACAGTTACTCACCTGTGTACAGACATCGATCCAAACACAGGGATCACATTACCTTGCAAAGAGTCAGCGTAATATTGAATTGTTTGAACACGTAAAATCAGCTTTGCATAAAGAACATGTAATAAGGCATGCTACGTCGAGACAACGCACTGACTGGGAACATAAGAAATGGGTTCAACCCCCTAGCTGCTCGAAACAATGATTATTTGCTCAATTAATGGTTGGGTGCGACTACACATTGCTTCTCACCTGGAACATCTGAGAGATTGTTACAGTTAATATGCATATTTTGAGAATTTTCCAGCTTTTAAATTCCTGCATCAGCTTTGTCAGTGTCTCCCAAGAACAGTCAATTTCCCCCACTCTCCTCACCATTCCAGGATTGGAGGTTACTGACATAGACCAATGAGATGTTGGAAGATATAACTGGGGGCTAATAGAATGGGTCTAATCACATGGAATAAGAACTAAAGGTGGAGCTAATTTTCCTCCATTTTAAATGGGTTAGAAGCCAACTTGAGGCAAAAGAAATTTGAAACCCCCAAGTTCCATTTTGATATAAACATTGACTGTTCACAAGAGTACAGTCCTGATGAAGCGCTTTTGTCCAAAACATCGATTTTCCTGCTCCTCGGATGCTGCCTGACCTGCTGTGCTTTTCCAGCACCACTCTAATCTTGACTCTGATCTCCAGCATCTGCAGTGCTTAGTTTCACCTCCTGGCCCTTCCTCTGGAGCTCTACAATTAAGATGGGACTATCTGTTGCCTTCGGGTTATTCTTCAGGTCGAATGCCAACCCAATCAAAAGCTCTCCTCTGTCCACAAGTTCTTATACAATCATAGAATCCCTACAGTGTGGAAACAGGCCATTTTACCCAAAAAGTCCACACTGAACTTTTAAGAGTATCCCACCCAGACCCATTCCCCTACTCTATTACTCGACATTTCCCATGACTAAACCTAACCTGCACAACCCTGGACACTATGGGCAATTTTACATGGCCAGTCCCCCCTAACCTGCACATCTTTGGATTGTGGGAGGAAATAGGAGCACCCGGAAGAAACCCACGCAGACACGGGGAGAATGTGCAAACTCTTGACTTGGGTTGGATTAAATCATTGTCTTGCTCTCTCGGGGTGGGTGCAGCCTCAACATTCAACAAGCTCAATAGCAAGTACTTTCTTTTTTTTAACACCCCTTGCCACCACATTCACTTCAACTCGCTCCACCAGTGACTGACCCCGACTCCTGCACATACCTTTGGAGTGAACAATTCAGAGCTAATTTGGCTGATCCAGGTTTACACCAGAATGTTATTGGGAGAGGAATTGAATACAAATCTGGGAGGTTATACTTCAGTTACCCCTGGTATTGATAAACCATACCTGGTGTAATGTGTTCAGTATTGATCGTCTCATTTTGAGGAAGGATGTAAATGCGTGGGGAAACAGTTCAGAAGAGGTTGGTTTGGCTAATGCCTGAAATGAGTGGGTTGATTTATGAGGAAAAGGTTGGGCAGAGATAAGATTGCATCTGTTAAGTGTAAGGGTGAACTTGATTAGAAGTGTGAAATCCTGACAGTGTTGATGGGATGGACATGGAAGGCATATTTCCTCTTGTGGGGGAGTCCAGAACTAGGTCCACTGTTTAAATGGGTCCCCCTTTGTTTTTAAGAGCAAAATAAGGAGATGTTAGGGCACGGTGGCTCAATGGTTAGCATTACTGCCTCACCGCATCAGGGATCCAAGTTCGATTCCAGCCTCAGGTGACTGTCTATGTGGTGTTTGCACATTATTCCTGTGTCTGTGCGTGGGTTTTCTCCGGGTGCTCTGGTTTCCTTCCAAAGCTGTGCAGGCTGGGTGGATTGGCCATGCTAAATTGCCCATAGTATCCAGGGATCAGCAGGCCAGATGGATTAGCCATGAGAAATTCAGGGGTAGGTCTGGGCGGGGTGCTGTTTGAAGGATCGGTGTGGGCCGAATGGCATGCTTTCACACTGTAAGGATTCGATGATGAACTGTTTTCTGCTGAGTCTTAGAAACCTGTTCCTGAAAAAGGTGGTGGAAACTGAATCATTGAATACTTTTTAAAGCAGAGGTGAATAAATCTTTGATTAGCAAGGAGGTGAAAGGTTATTAGGGTAACTGGAATGTGGAGTATTCGGATCCAGCTAAGATCGTACAGAATGGTGAAACAGCCTTAGGAGGCTGCATGGCCTACCTTTGTTCCTGATGCATAAGGTCATGTGTTCTCTTCCACTCTTTTGAGGAATATTTCCAGGTAGTCTCTTGGCATCCATCCATTCCTCTTTTGTAACTAGCTATCCAATTCCCTTTCGAAGACTACAATTAAGTCTGTATTCATCAACTTGCCAGGCACTTGTTTTCCTCAAGTCACCACCGATTCTCCAATCACCCGTTTTAATTTTTTTTTGTTTTTCTTTCCCATTATCTACTCTTCCACCATTTGAAACTATTTCTCTCGACTTTGCTTTTCCTTGAACCCTCCTTGCTTCCGGCTACTTCTTTCAAATGGGTCCTCTTCGCCGTGTCTACTCTTAAGGAGAACAAGCCCAGTTTCTCTGGTCTATCCCGGGGGCAGTAATTTTTCATCCCTGAAACCATCCTCTTGAAGCTCTTCTGAAACCTCTCCACCTCCACTTCCTTCCTGAAATCTGATTTCCAGAAACAGAAACTCTTGCTGGTGCCAAGGTAGTTTTCTCAAGTTTTAATATCAATGTTGCTTTCTTTGAAGTCATTGAAAAGAAAGAATGGGTCTTACTGAAAGAGCAATATTCACAGCAAATGGATGTCTCCAAGTATTTTACTGTCATCACTGGTATGAGATAGGAAACCTTGGCAGTTTAGACACAGAAGGTTCCTATTAATAATGTGATAATGATCAAATTTTTTTAAGTAGCTTGTGGGACATGGGCATCACTGGCTTGGCCAGTATCTATCACTCATCCCTAATTTCCCAGAGGTCTGCTAAAAGTCAACCCTGTTGCTATTGGTCTGGAGTCACCTGTTAGGCCAGACCAGGTAAGGATGGCAGATTTCCTTCCCTAAATTAGTGAACTAGATGGGTTTTTCCAACAATAGTTTCATGCAAGATCATCTCTGGATTCCTTTAAGAATCAGACTTTCTCCAGCTGCGCTTGCTCATCTTCCTGTACCCCTGTAAACATGAGGCCATCCAGTATCTGCTGCCCTGTATCTTACCCTACACCATGCCCTGTTGCCCTGTCACTCCTGTGCTTGCTGACCTACATCTGCACTGGCTCGAGATCAAACAACGTCTTCGTTTTATAGTTCTCATCCTTCTTCTCAAACTCCTTTATAACCTCAACACTCCTCCTCATTCTAATCTCCTCTAGTCTCTCAATCCTCTGAAATATCTGCACGCTGCGAATCCTAATCTCTTGTGTAACCCAATTTTCATCAATCAGTCACACTTTCAGGTGCCTGGATCCTAAGGTTTGGAATTTCCTCCTTGCACTTCACACCTCTCTGAAGATGCTTATTTCTCAAAAATTATGTTCAGGTACCACACACGAGGCTATTTATAAGGGCCCATGATATTGGAGGTTGAGGATTGGCTGACTAATAGAAGACAATGTTGGGATAAGGGGTCATTTTCAGATGACAGCTATACTAATGGAGTTCCACTGGGTTCAGTGCTGGGTCTACATTTACTTACAATACAAATTAATGACTTGGATAAGGGAAGTGATTATACTGTTAGAATATTTGTGGATGACACCAAAATAGGTGGGAAGGCAAGTTGTGAGGATGACATAAGGAGTCTATAGAGGAATATAGACAGCCTACGTGAGTGGGGGAAACAAACTTGGCAAATGGAATATCATGTCTGGTTATACATAGAGTGGAAAAAGACCCTTCGGTCCAATTAGTCCATTTTAACCATGTTCCTTAACCAGGCTAGCCCATATCCCTCCAAACCTTTCCTATTCATGTATTTATCCAAATCTCTTTTAAAAAATGTCATAAATGTACCTGCATCCACCATTTCCTCTGGCAGTTCATTCCACTTGACTGGAACAATAAAGAAGCTGAATATTATATAAATGGGTAAAAGCACAGAAGGATTTGGGAATCTGGGGAAAGGTAGACTGGTATTGGAGGTAGTCCAGAGAAGATTTACTAGTTTGATCCTGGGTATGGAGGGACTGTCTGATGAGGAGAGGTTGAGTAGATTAGCCTTGTAATCATTGCAGTTTAGCAGAAATGAAAGAAACCGTATTGAAGTAAAGGAAGATTCCAAGGTGACTTGACAGGGCAGAAGTGAAGAGGTCATTTCCCCCTTTGGGAGAGGCAAGGACGAGAGGGCATCACCTCTGATAAGTCCAATGAAGACTGAGATGAGGAAGAATCTCTTTGGAGGTAACGAATCTGTGGAATTCCTCACTACAGAAGGCTGGAGAGGCTGGGTCATTGAGAATATTGAAGGTTAAGCTAGAAAGATTTTACAAGGGCTGAAGAAATTCCGAAGATGACTCATTGGACTCAAAACATTAACTGGGTTTTCTTTCACCACAGAAGCTTTCAGACCCACTGAGTTTCTCCAACACTTTCTGCTTTTACTTTCAATACTTTTTAGTGAGTAATGAAAGGCCATGGGGAAAAGACAGGAAAGTGGAGGTGAGGATTGTCCTATCAGGCATGAGTTCGTTTGATAGCGGAGTGGACTCAATGGGCTGAATGATCTACATCTCCTCCTACGTCTTATGGTTGTTTATATTTGACCATGTTTTTGATAATCTGATACAATTATTTATATTATTCATTGATGTGATGTGGGCATGGCTGGCTAATCTGGCATTTATTGCCCATTCCAGATTGTCTGTGTGAAAGTGGTGTAAGCTGCCATCTCAAAGGTCGGCAGTCTTTGGGGTACAGAGACACCCCTGTATTGTTCAGGAGGGAGTCCTGGGAATGTTAATTTCATACACGGCATAAGATCATAAGACATAGGAGCAGAAATGAGGCCATTCAGCCCATCGAGTCTGTTCCACCATTCGATCATGGCTGTTAAGCTTCTCAACCCCTTCCTCCCACTTTCTTCCCATAACCCTTGATCCCCTTGATATTCAAGAACTTCACTATCTCAGTCTTAAATATATTCATGACCTGGCCTTCACAGCCTTCTGAGGCAATGAATTCCATAGATTCACCACTCTCCAGCTGAAGAGGTTTCTCCTTATCTCCATTCTAAAAGGTCTTCCCTTAACCCAAGGCTGTGCCCTCAGCTCCTAGTCTCTCCTACCAATGGAAATATCTTCCCAACATCCACACTGTCCAAGCCATTCAGCATTCTGTATGTTCCAGTTACATGTGTCCCTCATCCTTCTAAACTCTGTCAAGTATAAACCCAGAGTCTTCAAATGTTCCTCATCTGTTAAGCTTTTCATTCCTCGGACCATTCTCGTAAATCCTTCCTCAGATATAGGGTCCAAAACTGCGCACATTTCAGGCATAAACCCTTGATCAGGAAGGGTTGATGAAGGACTTATGCCTGAAATATTGATTCTCCTGCTCCTCGGATGCTGCCAGACCTGCTGTGCTTTTCTAGCACCACACTCTGAGGTCCAGTATCTGCAGTCCTCACTTTCTCCAAACATAGCCTGACCAGAGCCTTATAGACCCTCAGGAGAACATCCAACTTTGATATTCAAGTCCTCTCAAAGTAAATGACATCATTGCATTTGCGTTCCTAACTACTGTCTCAACCTGTGAGTTTACACTGAGAGAATCCTGGACGAGAACTCCCAAGTCTCTTTGCACTTCAGATTTCTGAATTTTGTCCCCATTTAGAAAACAGTCCATGCTTCTATTCTTCCTACCAAAGTGCATGACCTCACACTTTCCCATGTTGTACTCCATCTGCCACTTATTCACCAACTTTCCTAACCTGTCTAAATCCTTCTGCAGCCTCTTCAATACTACCTGTCCCTCTATCTATCTTGGTATCGTCTGCAAACTTCGCCAGAATGCCGTCAGTTCCTTCATCTAGATCGTTAATGTATAAAGTGAAATGTTGTGGTCCCAGTATTGAGCCTTGCAGAACACCACTTGTCACTGGCTGCCGAGCTGGGAAGGACCCTTTTATCCCCGCTCTCTGCTTTCTGCCAGACAGTCAAGCTTCTATCCATGCTAGTACCTTGCCTCTGATGCCGTGGGCCCTTATCTTACTCAGTAACCTCCTGTGCCTTGTCAAAGGCCTTCTTGAAATCCAGGTAGATAACATCCATTGGCTCTCCTTGGTCTAACCTGCCCGTTACTTTTGCAAAGAATTTTAGCAGATTTATCAGGCATGACCTCCCCTTGATGAAACTATGCTGACTTTGCCCTATTTTACCATATACTTCCAAGTAATCAGAATCTCATCCTTCACAATGGATTCCAGGATCTTACCCACAACCGAGATGAAGCAAATCGGTCTGTAATTTTCCGTCTTTTTTTTCTTACTCCCTTTTTAAACAGAGTGTCACATTAGCAATGTTCCAGTCTTCTGGGACCTTCCCTGATTCTAGCAATTCCTGAAAAATCACCAATAACGCCTCCACTATCTCTTCAGCTATCTCCCGTAGAACTCTGGGGTGTAGTCCATCTGGTCCAGGTTATTTATCCATCTTCAGGCCATTCAGTTTTTCTAACACCTTCTCCTTGGTGATGGCCACCACACTCCGCTCTGCCCCCTCACTGACTTGATTTTTTAGGATATTACTCGTGTTAGTCTTCATGGTGGAAGACTGACATGAAGTAATTATTCATTTCCATGTTCCCCACTACTTTCTCTTCGGTGTTATTTTTCAGTGACCCGATGTCCACTTTTGCCCTTTGTATATCTAAAGAAGCTCTTAGTCTTCCTTTATATTACTGGCGAGCTTGCCCTCATACTTAATCTTCTCCCTCCTCATATCTTTTTCTATTGCCCTCTTTTGATCTTTGTAAGCTTCTCAATCCTCTGGTTTCCCACTGCCCTTCATCACATTATATGCTTTCTGGTTTGTTTTTATGCCATGCCTGACTTCCCCAGTCAGCTGTGGTTGCCTCATCCTCCCTCGGCTTTAATTGTCCATTGATGATTGTTACCTCCTTCAAGGTAATGAGCTGCCTTCTGGAACCGCTGCAGTGCTTTGGGAATATGGACACCCACGGTGGTGTTTGGGAGAGAGTTCCAGGATTTTGATCCAATGACAACGAAGGAACGGTGATATCTAGTTCCAAGTCAGAATGGACTGTGGAGGAGAGTGAAGCTTGCAGGGGGGATGGTGTTCCTGCATGCCACACATTGTCTTTCACTTGAGAGTTACAAAACAATGGGATGGTTTGTTATGTTAAAGGTACTACATAGATAAAAATTGTTGATTCTCTGCGGACACTGGGTTAAATGTTACATGTTCCCGCTCTTATTGTCACTCTCTGCTTCTCCCTCTGTCTGTGTGCTCTCAGATTGCATGCTTGATATCCAATCTCCCTATAGCTAAACATGTTATGGCTGGACATTTGGAAGGCTAAAGACATTGGTTCTGGTCTCTGCCACAAGTATTAAATCCTTGCCTTCACTGTTGTCCTACCCTCTGCCTGTGTGTAAAGCTGAGACTGATTCTATGGAAGATTGGTGAGATGCTGGAAATAGAGAAAAGTCATCCAGGAGAGTGCACACCCTGGAAAGTCCACCTATGTGTGGTTTGGGACAGTTAAATTGCTTAGTAACATCCGAATCAGAATCAAAGTAAATGTCTGGTTAAATAGCCACCTGGTTCTAATGGAGGTTGATACCAGTGTGACTGTGTCCATGATCGCAGGTGGGACAGGGGTCTCTGTGTCTGCCTCATCAGAGCCTGAAACATTAGCCCCATGCTGTCTAACAATGCTACAAGAGCCTCTGGGGTCCAACAGTAGATGGTCCTCCCCATGGAGCCAGTCCAGAGGCTGAGGCCAGTGCTTTGGGATCACGGGTTTAAATTGCACTGCTGCAGCTGGTGAAACTGTAATTCCATGAATAAATCCAAAGGAGGAGCTAGTCCCCATGATGGTGACCTTGAAACTGCCATCAAATCTAGTGAAAACCCACCAGGTTCATGATCTATATGGACTTCAGTAAGGCGTTCGACAATGTTCCCCATGGGAGACTGATTAGCAAGGTTAGATCTCATGGAATACAGGGAGAACTAGCCATTTGGATACAGAACTGGCTCAAAGGTAGAAGACCGAGGGTGGTGGTGGAGGCTTGTTTTTCAGAATGGAGGCCTGTGACCAGTGGAGTGCCACAAGGATCGGTGCTGGGCCCTCTACTTTTTGTCATTTACATAAATGATTTGGATGCGAGCATAAGAGGTACAGTTAGTAAGTTTGCAAATGACACTAAAATTGGAGGTGTAGTGGACAGCGAAGAGGGTTACCTCAGATTACAACAGGGTCTTGACCAGATGGGCCAATGGGCTGAGAAGTGGCAGATGGAGTTTAATTCAGATATATGCGAGGTGCTGCATTTTGGGAAAACAAATCTTAGCAGGACTTATACACTTAATGGTAAGGTCCTAGGGAGTGTTGCTGAACAGAGAGACCTTGGAGTGCAGGTTCATAGCTCCTTGAAAGTGGAGTCACAGGTAGATGGGATAGTGAAGAAGGCGTTTGGCATGCTTTCCTTTATTGGTCAGAGTATTGAGTAAAGGAGTTGGGAGGTCATGTTGCAGCTGTACAGAACATTGGTTAGGCCACTGTTGGAATATTGCGTGCAATTCTGGTCTCCTTCGTATCGGAAAGATGTTGTGAAACTTGAAAGGGTTCAAAAAAGATTTACAAGGATGTTGCCAGGGTTGGAGGATCTGAGCTACAGGGAGAGGCTGAACAGGCTGGGGCTGTTTTCCCTGGAACGTCGGAGGCTGAGGGGTGACCTTATAGAGGTTTACAAAATTATGAGGGGCATGGATAGGATAAATAGACAAAGTTATTTCCCTGGGATGGGGGAGTCCAGAGCTAGAGGGCATAGGTTTAGGGTGAGAGGGGAAAGATATAAGAGAGACCTAAGGAGCAACTTTTTCCACGCAGAGGGTGGTATGTGTATGGAATGAGGAAGTGATGGAGGCTGGTACAATTGCAACATTTAAGAGGCGTTTGGATGGGTATATGAATAGGAAGGGTTTGGAGGGACATGGGCCAGGTACTGGCAAGTGGGACGAGATTGGGTTGGGATATCTGGTCGGCATGGACGGGTTGGACCGAAGGTCTGTTTCCATGCTGTACATCTCTGAGGCAAGAATCTCTGCCTTTCTGACCCTGCCTGGCAAGCTGCTCCTGTTCAAAGGCAGATAGAGATGACAAAGCCAGTTGCTGTTACCTAGTGACAGTTATGTCCCATAAAAAACAACATGGACAAACTCTTTTCTGAGGTGAGATTTCGCCAATCTGGCTAAAAGGCAAGGAGAGTGTCCTAACCTCTGAGCCAGGAAACCCACATTCAAGTCCCAACCTCTCCTCCAGATGTTTGTAATAACGTTTCTGAGCAGGTTCACACAATTCCCACAGTGGCAGATCGAGACTAATCAGCCCATTGAGTCTGTGCCAACCTTCTGAAGAGCATCCCCCTGCTATCCTGTTAATCCGACATTTACCATGGCTAACCCACTGAGACTACACATTACTAAACACTATGGAACAATTTCTCATGGCCAATCCACCTGACCTGCACATCTTTGGACTGTGGGAGGAAACCGGAGCACCTGGAGGAAACCCACTCAGACACGGGGAGAATGTGCAAACTCCACACAGACGGTCACCCAAGGGTGGAATCGAACCTGGGTCCCTGGTGCTGTGAGGCAGCAGAAAGTACCACTGAGCCACCGTGCTGCAATTAGTTAGAAACTATTCTGTGCTTAATTGGTGCATCCATTAGAAGCTAGATTAGTGCAATTGCTTGCATTGACAGAATTAAACAGAAAAGAACCTTTAATTGGGGTTTCCTTCAGAATTGAAGCTTGGATCGTTCACCCACAGCAAATCAAAGTAAATTGCTGCCAGACGAGCCATAGAATTAATTGCATTACGGTGTTTTTGCTGGATAGGAAATCTGCGAGAATGTTCAGTTAATTGACCATTAGAAATCCAATTGTGTTCTAATGCTGTCAGTTAATGGCCACTATGTGACAGGTTAGCTTTATCGGGCAATTTGGAACATGGCTTTGTGAGGTGCAGTTAATTAGTTGGAGAGTGACAGTTAATCTATGCCGAATGTGATTTCTGCTCTGTGATATTTGGTGAGCCTGTGCACAGAGAGCAGGATGTTGTATGAAATGGAACATCGATGTTTTTGACGACTGGCAAAATAAAATTACAGGAGATCACACTGAATGAGCTAACAACCCTATTGGAATGCAAAGTGCTGATGCTTAATCTGTAAAACTGAAGAAATGTTTCTCATGTCAGAGGGATAACCCTGAAGTTTTGCGGAGAGTCACACATTTATAGTACTTATGTAAGCTTGCTTATGTGTGTCACATACGATATGCAGGACTGAAACAGGCCAATCAGTCCTTATTGGCATTTTTCTCCACATGAGCTTTGCTCTGCAAAAGGAATTGGGTGCTATGGGGGTTAGTGAGGCCATAATCAGACCAGCTATGACTTTATTGACTAGTGAAGTAGGTCTGATGGGCCAAATGGCTGATTCCTGCTCCTTTTTGGATATGTTTTTATCTTAGACATTAGTAGAACCACAAGCGGAGTGCTTTGGCAGGTTGTAAGACTTGGTAACTGTGATGAAACGTATTCTAGAGGTTTTGGTCACATGACTTGCCTCTGCACTCCAGCCATTGATGAGCCATGACATCCATCAGTGTGACACACCATTGTCATCCCCTGCCAATTGGGACATGAAAAGACTCATTACTCCACCCAATTGGGTGGCCATGGCAGTCACACAGCTTTGTTCCCCATTTTTGATATTTTCTTTCTGATAAAGAGAGACTGACTTCTGACGTTGTGAAGGAGTCATATGGTACATGCAGGAAGTGCTGCTCATGCACAGTTTGTAAAACACTCTATCAGTAAAAAAAACATGGTGGTGCCTAAATAAGCATGATAAGTAATCAGCAAACTGGGCAGAATGACAACACTGGCAGGGAGTACTGCGCTCGGTGTCTGACTCAAATACACTGAATGTGTTTTGGGGATTCACAGCAGACATTCAGAAAGATAAAGATTCAAAGAAAATGACAAAAATACCTCTCTTTTAATGCCCCTGTGATTGTTCTCCAAGGCCGCACAGAGCAATGTCTTAGAAATTGGCTGACGTTGGAGAACAGTCACAGGAGCATTAAAAGAGGGGCATTTTTTGCCACTTTCTTTGGACATTTATATTGGAGGGATAATGACCCGAGGAACACCGCTCTCTCGCTCTCTCGCTCTCTCGCTCTGGTTCAAGATGCCATAGAAACAAAGGCGGACCAAGCTACAAATCAAGTGCTGAACATAGGGATTAGAGTTGTTAGGTAATTGTGTTTGATCGGCATGGATGTGATGGGCTGAAGAGCCTTTTACTGTGCTGTAGATCTCTATGACTCTTCCCACTGCCAAGTGAAAGTGATGCATTGCACAAGTTGAGTGCTGCATCGTGTTGCTAGTGACACCACAGCTCTGGTCCTGGGAGTATTTTATTAACTCTGTTTTGTCATGTCAAGAGAACATTTAAATTTATTGAGTTCAGCTGCATAGTAATCATATTTAGAATCATTAAAGGCTTGTATCTGTGTCTTTTCATTGGCCGTTTTCATCTTTCTGTCTCCTTGCCCTGGGCTACAGACATCCTCGAAATGGCTGTTATTAATATCATTCAGTGACTCATTCTCAAAGTTTGTTTCTCTACATCCGTCTTTTCCTGTCTCGGTAACCTGCGGGAGAGAGGCCTGTCTTCAAGGGTGGGCTGGCTCACCTGAGTTTGGATCCTGGTGTGGATTGAGGTGGGGAGATTGAAAGAGTTTGATATCCGGCAGCTGCATTGTGGTGTTCTCCGATTTCCCAGGTATCGGCTGTTTGCTGTGTCAGGTGAAGAAGTTCCCAACCAACCAAATGTCCTTGCGGTTCCCTGCATGCACATGACGATCCTATTTAAAAGTGTCCCAGGCAAACAAAGACATAATGAATGACAGCCGCAGTGGATATAGATCAGCCATCATCTCACTGAATGGTGTAACAGGCTTGAAGACCTGATGGTCAGCTCCTATCACTGAACTTTCTACACACTAGGTCACAAGTGTCATCTCGAAGGGGGTTAACAATGGAATCTGCAAACTAATTGATTTATCATTTACAAATTTATTGTCACATATACAGAACAACCTTGATTATCTGAAAGAGACAGGTGGGGAGTATTTTTTTTCAGATAACGGAAAACATTTTTATGGGACCTTGAGGTCTTGTTCGAATAATCTGAAATTCAGATAATTGGCATTTGGGTAATCGAGGTTGTTCTGGTATCTAGGGAGATACACTGAAAAGTGTTCTGTCGCCATACTATGGCACCATTTTGAAGTACAAAAGAGTGAAAAGAAAATACTTAAATAAGAGTTCATCTTCAGCTGGTGTCCAGGACCTTTCAAAGTCCACACCCCGGGCCTACCGTCTCCGAGGAGTCCCCGCTACTTCTTCACTACAGCTGACACCATGTCACCAATCCCAGGAGTCCATGCATCAGGCCAATGAAGGCTGGAGTTCCCGCTCCGGTCACCGCTGACGCAGTTCAAATCTCCGGGGAAAAGAAAATAAGACGGGAAAGAGAGAGGGAAATTACAAAGGATGTGGCCTGCCTTGAGTGGCCAGGTCTTCTGTGCCAGTGCCGCCATCTTGAACAGCGGGGCCTGCTCTCTCCTTTGTGTTGTCAGGTCAGGGGACCTTTTAAGAATGTGTACTCCAATTGAATATGCTTGTGGGCATTGCAGGCAAGACCAGCATCACTAATTGCCTTTGAAATGAGTGGCTTGTCAATTCAGAGGGTAATTAAGAATCAGCCAGTTGTGGGCTTGGAGTCACATGTAGGCCAGACCAGATAAAGATGGCGGATTTCTTTCCTGAAATGCTATTTGTGAACCAAATGGATTTTTAATAAGAAACAATGATACCCTCATGTCATGACAATCATGTCCAACTGTCTCTATATACTCCAGGTTTACAAATTGAATTCAGTCGTCATTTGGTAGTGCAAAAGTTGAATATTGCTGAAAAAGGATATACTTTCTCAAAGCCTTTTGTCTTGCACTTATCAAGACAACCAAGAAGCAACAAAGAGAACAATTGTACTACCATGAGACAAAAGTCATGATTCATTTACAGGTGATAACTGAATGGTAGAGATGTTGCCATGGAAAATGCGCATGTTAGTGATGAGTGACAGGTAATTGCTGAGTTTTGTTTAAATTTTGGTTGGTTAAGGCCTGAGAAATGAACCTGAGAATGGCTAAATGAATGAATAAGTCACTTTTTTTTTTGTTGAATCAGAAGTATTTACATAACCCAGAGATGTCCAGTTGAGGAATCTGACCTGATACAGTACCGCCAGCTTTGTGAACATGGACTGTTTAGGTACAGTCAGCAGCCTTGCTTTTGCAACCAGCCAGAGGGATCTGATATGATTTTCTACTGTTTGGAACTGAGTGTGTGAAGAATAGTCCTGAAATCCAGTATAGGATTGTCAGTCAGGCTCCTGGAGTGCTGTATATCTGTGTGTACTGAAAACTACATCCATTCATACAAACACACTGAAAAAGCGTTATGTTCTTCATGTGTGTACAACATTCTGATGAAATCAAATTATATTTTGATTTGTGTTTTGTAATCATATTGGATTTCTTTCCAGATACCTCTGTATGCATTTGGCTAAACCAAAAGTGTTGTTTGAAGATGTTTGGGTCAGATATACATTCACAGGAAATGACCAAACAGGAATTAAATTTGTCCCTTTTGCTGAAGATTTGCACTTGAACATAGAAACATAGAAGGCATGGTGGCTCAGTGGTTAGCACTGCTGCCTCATAGCACCAGGGGCCGGGTTTGATTCCATCCTCAGGTGACTGTCTGGAGTTTGCATATTCTCCCTGTGGCTGCATGGGTTTCCTCCAGGTGCTCCGGTTTCCTCCTACAGTCCAGAGATGTGCGGGTTAGGTGGATTGGCCATGGGAAGTAGAGGGATAGGGTGGAATGCTCTTTCCAGGGTCCGTGTGGACTTGATGGCCCAAATGACCTGCTTTTACACTGTAGGAATTCAATGGAGCAAAAACAGGCCATTCAGCCCTTCAAGCCTATTCCAGCATTCAATATGGTAATAGGAGAAAGTGAGGACTGCAGATGCTAGAGATCAGAGCTTAATGTGTTGCTGGAAAAGCGCAGCGGGTCAGGCAGCATCCAAGGAGCAGGAAAATCTCCCTATCCCTTTAGTCCTAAGAGCTACATCTAACCCCTTCTTGAAAACATTGTGTTTTGGTCTCAGCAGCTTTCTGTGGTAGAGACTATGGAAAGTGTGAATTTGGTGTCAACGGTAACGGTCGGTGCCACATTTTTTTTTTGTTTTTTTGTGACAACTTTATACATTTTGTACCTGCTTTAATGCAGCACAATTGGTGCCAGCAATTCTTAGGGCTGAATCTTGACCAATCAGAGTTGACCTGCCTGGTTTAAATTTAAACAAAGTTTGTCAGTTAACTGTCAATCAGCATGAAATGGCACATTCTTCAGGGCAATACCTTGATCAATCAGAGTCCACTTGTCAACCAATCAGCACGCTATGCTGTTACAGTATAGAATATACTGTACTGGGTGGTGCAGTGGGTCGGTGGTTAGCACAGCTGCCTCAGTACCAGGGTCCCCGGTTTGATTCCACCCTCAGGCGACTGTCTGTATGGAGTTTGCACTGTCTGTGGAGGAATGCTCCAGTTTCCTCCCATAGTCCAAAGATGTGCAGGATAGATGGATTGGCCATGAGAAATGCAGGGTTACAGGGGTAGGGAAGAGGAATGGTCTGGGTGGGATGCCTTTCAGAGGGTAGGTGTGGCCTGCTTTCACACTGTAGAGATTCTATGGGCGGCACGGTGGCACAGTGGTTAGCACTGCTGCTTCACAGCGCCTGAGACCCGAGTTCAATTCCCGCCTCAGGCAACTCTCTGTGTGGAGTTTGCACATTCTCCCCGTGTCTGCGTGGGTTTCCTCCGGGTGCTCCGGTTTCCTCCCATAATCCAAAAATGTGCTGGTTAGGTGAATTGGCCATACTAAATTTGCCCGTAGTGTTAGGTGAAGGGGTAAATGTAGGCGAATGGGTTTGGGTGGGTTACGCTTCGGCAGGTCGGTGTGGACTTGTTGGGCCGAAGGGCCTGTTTCCACACTGTAATTAATCTAATCTAATCTAATCTAATCTAATCTAATCTAATCTAATCTAATCTAATCTAAATATCAACCAATCAGCATGCTATGCTCTTGCAGTATAGAATATCAACTTCCCTTTTACAAATGGTATTTCTTGTGAATTGTCCTGATGAACGAAAAATGAAAAACTTCTGAAAAGTATCATTTGTCAGCATTACTCAAGTTCTGTCCTTCAAAACAACTGGTTTGGAGGTGGGGTCAATGTTGTAATCCAAGAAATCCTGCAATTTGTGCACATCCAATCCCATAAGTAGCATGTGAACCTGGCCAATTGATCTGTTTTTCAGACATTTGATAAATGATAAATATTGGCCAAAACACCAAGGATAACCCCCCACCCCGGTCTTTGGCACTATTGCCTCACTGATCGAAAAGGTGGCACCTCTGACAGCATAGAACTGAAGGAGTGATGCTTTAGAGGGTCAGCCTAGATGTCTGTGCTCAGGCTTCCAGTATGGCACTTGAACACACAGGAATGATCATAACAGAGCAGTAACTGTCGGATAACAAAATGTGTGTGTTAAAATGTTGTTTTTAGACCTGCAGTGAAGAATTATTCTCAAAGCCATTCTAAGAAATGCAGGAGGGCTCATCTCCTCCCTTCTGCTCTGCTTAATGAAATCACTGGCAAATATTATCCTATGTAATTTACGTAGGAAATATTCCCCATTTTTTTTTTTTTTAACCTGATGGATAATGGAAACATTTGTGAAATAACTCAGTGTTTATAGGAAGCGTTGGCTCGAGTATTTATTTCTCATTTTTGCTTTGTTTTGTGAACAGACTCTGAAATGATCTCAGTCACTGCCCGTGAGGGTATGACTATAAACATCAAGCAAGCACCTGGGGGTTTGCAGACTTCTGATTGCAAAATTTGCATCACGGAAGAAGAATGTTATGACGATTACCAGGTCAATCCAGGAAATGATTTTGAATTTGACTTTAGCTGCAGTGACCCTGAGCAGAATTTTGTTGCTGAAGTCCAAATAAATATTGGTGAGACATTACCTTATTCATTTACTACATTGAACTCTGATTGAAAGGTTCTGACAAGACATCACAAAATCTTTGTGAGGGTGGGCCTTCCTTTATTCTCCTTTCTCTTTATTTGCATAAGGTTCATTGGAATCTTCAGCCCTCCCGTTAAGAATTTAAAAACATCAGAAATAGGAGGAACTGGCTGTTCAGTCCTTCCAGTCTGTCCTGTTCTTCCCCAGAACTCAACTCACGGCCCACAATTCCCCGATTAGTTTTGTTTAAGAATCTATCTACCACCTCTCTGGGCTAAAGAATTCCTGATATACACTATTCTCTGGGAGATAAAATTCCTTTGCTTCTCAGTTTTAAATGAATGTCCCTTTATCCTGTAACGGTGTCCCCTAGTTCGAGATTCCTCCACCAATAAAACATCTTCTCAACATCTACCCTGTCAAGCCTTCTCAGAATCTTATAGTTGCAATGAGACCAAAACCTCCTCTTTTAAACACAAATGAATAAAAGGCTGACCTATTTAGCCATCTTTAATGAGTCGTCCCCTTTATCCCAGGAATCAGCCTTGGCGATCTCTTCAAACTGCTTCCAACGCCAGTACATCCTTTCTTAAATACAACAAACCAGACGGCGCACAGTACCCCAGTGCAATATTACCAAATCTCTGTGCAGTTGTAACAAGACTTCCCTGTTTTCAGACTCCAAAACCCTAGCAAGAAAGGGTTTTCCATTTGCCACCTTTAATTACCTGCTGGATTTGCATGCTAAGGTTATTTTGTGTTTCATGCACAAGAACACCCAGATCCCTCTATATTGCAGTTTTTTGGAGTCTCTCTCCATTTAAGTGATGGTCTGCCTTCTGATTCTACCTACTGAAGTGCATGACCTCCCACCTCCTGATATGAATCTTCATATGCCAGGTTTTTGCCCACACACTGATACAGTCTATATCCTGCTGCAGATCCCTGATGTCATCATCGTTGTGTGCTCTCTCACCTATGTTTGTATTACCAGAAAATTAGGATACATCACACATTGCCCCATCATCCAGTCACCAATATAAATAGAATCCCTACAGTGTGGAAGCCGGCCATTTGGCCCATCGAGTTCACACTGATCCTCTGAAGGCCATCCTACCCAGACCCAGCTCCCTATCCTATCCCTGTAACCCTGCATTTCCCACATTAATCCACACATCCCTGGACACTACGGGACAATTTAGCATGACCCATCACTCTAACCTGCACATCTTTGGATTGTGGGAAGAAACCAGAGCACCTGGAGGCAACCCACACACACTGGGAGAACGTGCGAACTCTACGCAGACAGTTGCCCGAGGGTGCAGTTGAACCCAGGTCCTTGGTGCTGTGAGGCAGCAGTGCTAACCACTGAGCCACTTTGACCTTAAAATTGATCCTTGTGGCACTCCCACAGTTACGTTTTTCCAACCTGAAAATGTGCCAGTAATCCTGATTCTGCCTTCAGTGTGCTTAACCAATTCTCAATGCATGCTAATTCATTGCACCCAGTACTGTGAGCTCCTGTATTGTGCATTAAACATTTTATGTGGCAGCTTATCAAACGAATTCTGGAAATGTAATACACTACATCGACCAGTTCCCCTCTATCAGCTCTGCTTGTTATATCCTCAAAGAACTCTAGCAGATTTGTCAAACATAATGTTCCTTTCACAAAACCATGTTGACACTGTTCAATTGCATGAAGCTTTTACAAATGTCCTTTAATAGACTCTAGCATTTCCTAATGACAGATGTTAGGTTAACTGGCCTGCAGTTTCCTGCTTTATGTCTTGCTCTCTTCTTGAATAGGGGTGTCAAATTGGGAATTTTCCAATCCTCCAGAACATCCAAGAATCCAGTGAATTCAGGAATAATTTGAAAAATTATTCCACTATCTCTGCAGCCACTTACTTTAAGACACTCAGATACAGGCCATTGGGTACTGGTGATTTATCTGCCTTTTGTCCCATTAAGTTCATCAAACACTTTGTCCCTTTTATCCAATTGGCACCTCGCTTATCTGATGTCTATAGTGTCCTCCATGGAGAAAACTAATACCATGTTTCCCTATTGTCAGTTTCTTAGTCACATCCTTAAAGTATTCCTTACCTGCTTTAGCTGCTTATTTTCTTTATATATACCTGTATTCTTGCTGGTCGGTTTTAATATTTCCTGCCATATACTTTTGTAATCAATTTTCTCCCTTTTGCATTAGCCTTTTAGACATCTGCAGCTGGTTCCTTTCTTTAAAAAAAAAAGGAATTCCCAATCCTCTGGTTTCCCCCGAGTGCTCTGATTTCTCTTACAGGTAAAAACAGGACTGCAGATGCTGGAAACCAGAGTCTAGATTAGAGTGATGCTGGAAAAGCACAGCAGGTCAGACCGCATCCGAGGAAAATCAACGTTTCGGGCATAAGCTCTCTATTCCTGATGAAGGGCTTTTGCCCGAAACGTCGATTTTCCTGCTCTTTGGATGCTGCCTGAGCTGCTGTGCTTTTCCAGCACCACTCTAATCTAGACTCTGGTTTCTCTGACAGTCCAAAGATGTGCAGGTTAGATGGATTGGCCATGCTAAATTGCCCATAGTGTCCAGGGATGTGTAGGTTAGCCATAGGAAGAGATTCCTTATTAATCCTCCCTCAATGCATGTCACTAGATCTAAAATAACCTGTTCCTGGCTAATCCCTGATGCTTCCTACAAATTGTCTTCCATGTTGTTGTAGTTAGTCTGATTTATCCAGTCAATACACAGATTAAAATCACCCACAACAAATCACCCATATAAATTGTTATTATATGTCTATGTTATTTCCTGATTTATACTTATCCAGTAGTGAGGCAGCTCTTCGGGAGCTGATAGACAATTCTAACCCATTCCTTGTTTCCCTTGCTATTTCTTATTCCCCTCCCCCCTCTCCCCAACCTATCACAACCTATTGCATCTTTATCACTACTAACCACTGTACTGATGTTTCCTTCATCAGCAATGCTACCCACCTCCTCCTCCTCCCTATTTTCTTCTGGAATATATAATACCTTTTGAATATTACATTCCCAATCCAAATCACCCTGTAACTGTGTCTCTGTAATAGCTATTAAGTCATATTCATTTATTTCTATTTGTGCCATCAACTCATCTATCTTGTTACAAATGCACACATTCTAAGAACCTTAAGCTTTTGAGTTTTACCAATCTTATTTATTGGTTTCTAATTTCTATTACAATTCTTTGCTTATTTTCTGCCCTTCCTTTCACACTTCAATTATTGTTCAAATCTTCATTATTCGGCAGTTTTGTTTCATTTTTGATTGTTTTAAAGTGTCCTTCAATTGAACCCTCCCCCTCAAAAATTTATTTTAAGGCCCTACCGCCAACCCTAGTTATACAAGTTGCCTGGTCCCAGTACTGCTGCCAATGCCCATGAATCGGAATGCGTTTTTACCACGCCAGTCTTTACTTTTCTAAAGTGACGGCCTCATGGTATTATCACTAGACTAATAATCCGGAAACTCAGCTAATGTTCTGGGGACCTGGGTTCAAATCCTACCATGGCAGATGTTTGAATTTGAATTCAGTAATAATCTGGAATTAAGAATCTACTGTTGACCACCGTCAATTCCTGGAAAAATACGTCTGGCTCACTAATGTCCTTCAGAGATGGAAATTTGTCATCCTTACCTGGTCTGGCCTACATGTGACTCCAGATCCACAGCAATGTGATTGACTCTCAACTGCTCTCAGAAATGGCCCAGCAAGCCACTCCGTTCAAAGGCAACTAGGGAATGGCCAGCCAGTGACGCCCATGTCCCACGAGTGAATACAGAAAAAAAATTATATTTAGGCTCTGCCGATTTGCACGTGGCTTAGGTAGTAATTCTGACAGCATCACCTTTTCTGGTTCAACCCTTTAACTTAGCCCTGAGCTTTTCATGATCCAAAAGCCAAACATCTTTCCTAGTCTTACCTGTGTTGGTGGTACCTCCATGGACCATGGCAACTTGATCTTTGCCCTCCCACTTCAAGTCGCTCTCCAGCCCCAGTAGAGATGTCCTGAACCTTGGCACCAGGTAGGCAATGTAGCTGTCAGAACTCTGTCTTGGAATAGAACAGTATCCATTCCCCTAAATATGCTATCCTCGATTACTATATCTGTCTTTGCTGTCCCACATGAAAGATTCTCGGGTCTGTGGTGCTGTGGTCAGTTCACTCATCCTCCCTGCAGTTTCTGCCCTTGTCTACATCATGAGTAAGACCTTGTACTTACTGGATAAGGGCTTTGGTTGAGGTTCCTCCAGAGTTACGTTCTAGAAACTCATACATGCCTCATTCGCTTTCTCATCCTTCCTGTCCCTGACCATGGACCAGATTAACCTAAAGGGTGTGACTGCCTTCTGGAACATTAGCATCCAGGTAAGTGCCACCCTCTTTGAGGTGCCATAGTGCCAGCAGCCCAGTCTTCAGCTCACCAGATCTGAGCTGAATCTGCTCTAGTAAATGTGGTCACTGTGATTTGCACCTGGGTCCACTAACTCCTCCACATACTGCAGCCGCAATGCTTCACCATCCATCTACCTCTATCCTATTCTAACGAAATAATTTGGATGTAAGGTATTTTAAAAGTGAATTTCCTAGCTGTGATCTTCAACTGGAATAATGTCTCCTCATTTAAACCACTTGACCAATCGAGATGTGGAAGAAGTACTCACCAATTACCAAACTGTTTTCCTGCGATTTCGCACTTTGGCTCTGACAGGAGAAATGAGTTGAAAAGGCTCTTTATCGATCTTCGGTTTCCCTCTCCCACTCCCACCCCGACTTGCTGCACCCTCCTCCCAGTCTGCTTCCCAGTGAGACCCCGACTTGCTGCACCCTCCTCCCAGTCTGCTTCCCAGTGAGACCCCAACTTGCTGCATCCTCCTCCCAGTCTGCTTCCTAATAAGACTCCGGCTTGCTGCACCCTCCTCCCAGTCTGCTTCCCAGTGAGACCCCGACTTGCTGCACCCTCCTCCCAGTCTGCTTCCCAGTGAGACCCCAACTTGCTGCATCCTCCTCCCAGTCTGCTTCCTAATAAGACTCCGGCTTGCTGCACCCTCCTCCCAGTCTGCTTCCCAGTGAGACCCCGACTTGCAGCACCCTCCTCCCAGTCTGCTTCCCAGTGAGACCCCGACTTGCTGCACCCTCCTCCCAGTCTGCTGCCAAGTGATGTTGCCCTGTTGCATGTAGTGATTGCAATGAGGTGTGTCAGCTGGGCCTTTATAGAATATGAGTTTCCTGATTGGGGCTGTTAATATGGTCCAATCAGGGAGCCCTAGCTGACAGATATGGCCAGCACACTGCACACTGCTCCCAGTCTGCTTCATGGTGGTACTGACCTCCAGGAAGGGTGGGGCATCACACCTTCTGTCTTTGGCCAGGCTCCTATGTAAACATGAGGTAATGGTCAGATGGAGCGATCTTGTATAATTGAAGCAACAATTTAGCAAAAATTGAAAGTGTAAACTCCTGTCTAATTTTTAAAAAATTGTCCTTTCAGAAAGCGAAGAGGCCAACCTGACTGATGCAGTGAATCTGCCGGAGTTGCCACAGCTCAATAGGACCTACATCTGGGACATTACTGTACCTTACAAAGTGGGGGTGCACATGAGTTTTGAACACAATCACTTGGAGCAGATCGACTCAGTTGAGTGCGAGGATTCTCTCACATACACCATCAAGGGCCACTTACGCTCTGAGGCCACAAGTGCCGTCCTAGTTGGTAACTTTTGTCGCAATGGCACCATCTCTAACGTGAAGGTCCAGGGCAGAACTGTAGTTATGCTAAAAGCCCCCTGGACTGAGCCGATTGATGGTGCAGGATTTCAGCTGTTCTTCGTTCTTCCTATTGGAAGTATGTTCCATGTTTACTTAATGTCAAAAGATAACCTTACACTTAGAAACATTTAATTTTTAGCATAAAATGCAATTATTCACACACCGTATTGTGTATCCTGTCTCTCTGTTCCCATTGGAGGGTGTTAACGATATCTTTGGGAGAACAGGGGTTTAGTTTGATTTCAAACTGTCTTGTGTACAATGTGTGCCTGTTGAAACAGCAAAAATCTTGAATGCAATTGTTAGGGTGGATACTGCGGGATATTTCCCTGTTTACATGAAGGTGACTGCAAAAAGCCGACACAGTTTAAGAATAAGAGATCTCCTTTTTATTCACATTGGGGTGTGGAATTCTCTTTCCCAGAAGAGGCAGAGGCTGGATCTTTAAATGTAGTCAAGACTGAATTGGATACATTATTGATTGATAAGGGAGTGGAGGGTTTTGAGGAGTGGTAGGAATGTGGAGCAGCTCTAATGGAGGAGCTCTGGGATCTGCAACAAGACCGAATTAACGGAGTGTAGATATCTCTGAGGATTGCCAGGCTGCAGGAGGATACCGAGAATGGGGAGGGCTGTTGCCTTACAGGGATTTTCAAAAATGAGTATTTTTTAATTGATTTAGAGATACCGGTGTTGGACTGGAGTGTACAAAGTTAAAAATCACACAACACCAGGTTATGGTCCAACAGGTTTGTTTGGAAGCACTAGCTTTCGGAGCGCTGCTCCTTCAATCCACAATCACCTGATGAAGGAGCAATGCTCCGAAAGCTAGTGCTTCCAAATAAATCTGTTGAACTATAACGTCATATTCCCAGGCACTAATCCAAACCCTACGTTCATCTGCATTACACGCTATACTCCTTGCATTAAAGTAAATGCATTTCAGACCACCAGTTCTTCTGCGTTCATCAGCTCTCTGCCTACTCTTCCCAGTATTAATACTATCTGCATAATTCTTACAGTCTCCAGTTTCCACCTCACTGTCTACTTGTTTCCCTTCTGGTTCCCAGCCCCCTGTCACATTAGTTTAAAACCTCCCCAACAGCAGTAGCAAAAACTCCCCCAAGGACATTGGTTCCAGTCTGGTTCAGAAGTAGACCATCCATTTTGGGAAAGGTGAGACTATTACAAAATGGACGGTCTACTTCTGAACCAGACTGGAACCAATGTCCTTGGGGGAGTTTTTGCTACTGCTATTGGGGAGGTTTTAAACTAATGTGACAGGGGGCTGGGAACCAGAAGGGAAAACAAGTAGGCAGCGAGGTGGAAACTGGAGACTGTAAGAATCATGAAGATAGTATTAATGTGAGAGTGGGGGAGGGGGGGGTGGTGGTAGTGGTGATGGAGTTGCATTGCTGGTCAGGGATGATAACACAGCCGTGCTAAAGGAGGACACTATGGAGGGCTTGAGTCGTGTGGCATTATAGGTGGAGCTAAGAAATAAGAAGGGTGCAGTTACATTGTTGGGGCTGTATTACAGGCCTCCTGAATGAGAATGAGGTAGAAGGACAAATAGGTAAACAGATTATGGAAAGATGTTGAGGCAATAAGGTAGTAGTGATAGGAGATCTTAATTTTCCTAACATTGACTGGGATACACTTCGTGTCA
This sequence comes from Chiloscyllium plagiosum, assembly GCF_037043375.1. Classification (NCBI taxonomy): domain Eukaryota; kingdom Metazoa; phylum Chordata; class Chondrichthyes; order Orectolobiformes; family Hemiscylliidae; genus Chiloscyllium; species Chiloscyllium plagiosum. Next base: position 11,790,426 of record NW_028270172.1, read on the forward strand.
GAGGTCTGGATGGCGTAGAATTTGTAAGAAGCGTCCAGGAGAGTTTTCTAGAGCAGTATGTCAATAGTCCGACAAGGGAAGGGCCCATATTGGACCTGGTACTGGGGAATGAGCCAGGACAGATGGTAAAAGTTGCAGTGGGGGATTTCTTTGGGAACAGTGACCACAATTCTGTAAATTTTAGAATACTCATAGACAAAGATGAGAGTGGTCCTAAGGGAAAAGAACTAAACTGGGCCAAGGCCAATTATATCAAAATTCGGCAGGAGCTGGGAAATGTGGATTGGACACAGCTACTTGAAGGGAGGTTCATATTTGATATGTGGGACGCTTTCAAAGATAGATTAAAGATAGCGCAGAATAGGCATGTCCCATTGAAGGCAAAGGATAGGAAAGGCAAGATTCGTGAACTGTGGATGACAGGAGAAATTGTGCGACTAGCCAGGAGGAAAAGGGAAGCTTACATAAGGTCTAAGCAGCTGAGAACAGAATGGGCCTTGGAGGAATATCGGAAGAGTAGGACAAGTCTTAAACAAGGAATCAAGTAGGCTCAAAGGGGTCATGAAACAGCTTTAGCGAGCAGAATTAAGGAGAATCCCAAAGCATTTTATTCTTATATTAGAAGCAAGTGGGTAACTAGAGAAAGGATTGGTCCACTAAAGGATAATGAAGGAAGACTATGCGTCGAGAATGGGTGAGATTCTGAATGATTACTTTGCATCAGTGTTCACTGAGGAGAGGAACATGATGAATGTTGAGATGAGAGATAGAAGTTTGATTACTCTGGATCACATTGACATAAGTAGGAAAGATGTGTTGGGTAGGGGTCGTTAAGGTGGACAGATCCCCAGGACCAGATGGGATCTATCCCAGGTTGCTGAGGGATGCAAGAGAGGAAATAGCTGGGCCCCTGACAGGTATCTTTTTGGCATCCTTAAACGCAGGTTAGGTGCCGGAGGACTGGAAGGTTGCTCATGTTGTCCCCCTGTACAAGAAGGGTAGTAGGGGTATTCTGGGTAACTACAGACCAGTGAGCCTGACGTCAGTGGTGGGAAAGTTGCTGGGGAAGGTACTGAGGGATAGGATCTATTTATATTTAGAAAAGATTGGGTTTGTCAGTGATAGGCAACATGGTTTTGTGTTGGGGAGATCGTGCCTTACCAACTGAATAGAGTTCTTTGAGGAAGTGGCCAAGTTGATAGATGAAGGAAGGGCTGTTGATGTCATATACATGGACTTCAGTAAGGCATTTGATAAGATTCCTCATGGTAAACTAATAGAGAAAGTGAAGTCACATGGAGTGCAGGGTGTTCTGGCTAGGGGGATAAAAAAAACTGGTTGAGCAACAGGAGACCGAGAGTAGTAGTTGAAGTGAGTTTCTTGAAATGGAGAAAGGTGACCAGTGGTGTTCCACAGGGATCAGTGTTGGGGCCACTGTTGTTTGTGATATACATAAATGATCTGGAAGAGGACACTGTTGGTATGATCAGTAAGCTTGCAGATGACACAAAGATTGGTGGAGTAGCAGAAAGCATAAGGGACTGTCAAAGAATACAGGAGGATATAGATAGACTGGAGAGTTGGGCAGAAAAGTGGCAGATGGAGTTCAATCCAGACAAATGTGAGGTGAACAAAGTTAAAAATCGCACAACACCAAGTTATAGTCCAACAAGTTTAATTGGAAGCACTAGCTTTGTGACAACCACCTGATGAAGGAGCGGTGCTCCGAAAGCTAGTGCTTCCAATTCGATTTATTGAACTATAACCTGGTGTTGTGTGATTTGTACACCCAGTCCAACACCGGCATCTCCAAAAAAAATGAGAGGTGATGCATGTAGGCAAGTCTAATTCTAGAGCGAATTGTACAGTGAACACAAGAACCTTGGGAAAAGTTGATGGGCAGAGATCTGGGAGTGCAGGTCCATTATACCCTGAAGGTTGCTGCACAGGTGGATAGAGTGGTCAAGAAGGCATATAGTATGCTTGCCTTCATCAGACGGGGTACTGAGTATAAGAGCTGGCAGGTCATGTTAAAATTGTACAAGACATTGGTTCGGCCGCATTGAGAATACTGTGTACAGTTCTGGTCGCCACATTACCAACAGGATGTGGATATTTTGCAGAGGGTGCAGAGAAGGTTTACGAGGATGTTGCCTGGTATGGAAGGTGCTAGCTATGAAGAGAGGTTGAGTAGCTTAGGTTTGTTTTCATTAAAATAAAGGAGATTGAGGGGGGAACCTGATTGAGGTTTACAAAATCATGAAGGGTATAGATAGGGTAGATAGAGATAAGCTTTCCCCCCCCCCCCCCCCCAGAGTAAAGGATTCAATAACGAGAGGTCACACTTTCAAGGCGAGAGGTGAAAAGTTTGAAGGGGATACATGCGGCAAGTACTTCACACAGAGGGTGATGGGTGTCTGGAATGTGTTGCCAGCAGAGGTGGTAGAGACAGACACGGTAGATTCATTTAAGATGCGTTTGGGCAGATGCATGAGTAGGTGGGGAGCAGAGGGATACAGATGCTAAGGAATTGGCTGACAGATTTACACAGTACATTTGGATCAGCTCAGGCTTGGAGGGCCGAAGGGCCTGTTCCTGGACTGTAAATTTTCTTTGTTCTTTGTTCTATAACCTGGTGTTGTGTGATTTTTTTTTTTTAACTTTCTTAATTGAGGTATTGCTGGACTGGGAGCCAGGACTGATGGGTCGGGGCAGCACGGTGGCTCAGTGCTTAACACTGCTGCCTGTCAGTGCCCGGGTTCGATTCCAGCCTCGGGCGACTATTTGTGTGGAGTTTGCACATTCTCCCCGTGTCTGCGTGGGTTTCCTCCGGGTGCTCCGGTTTCCTCCCACAATCCAAAGACATGCATGCCAGGTGAATTGGCCATGCTAAATTACCCATAGTGTAAGGTGCATTAGTCAGGGGTAAGTCTGGGTGGGTTACTCTTCAGAGTGTTTGTGTGGACTTGTTGGGCCGAAGGGCCTGATTCCATACTGTTGGGAATCTAATAAAACAGCACTGTGGGTGAAATTAGCCCAAACTGTGTGCTCACAAAGATCGATTACCCCCACCCTTTCCTCTTGGCCCAATTAGCGCCACTTACATCCCTTGGACAGTTTTTGAAAGGATAGAGAGTGAGGTGGTTATGTTTGAAAGTATCGAGCAAAGTTCATGAGAAGCATCAAGGAAATTAAGTTCGCTGTCTTGTAAAAGTTGCGCTCTGAACCAATTGTATTTGAAACATTCATAGTCAAAGTGCCAAGTGGCGAGATGTGGTGGGATTGATCCCTTGGCTGGGGGTGAGGTCGGTGACAGCCAGTCTTAATGGATCTATTGCTTGATATTAATATAGTTGTTTGGAAGTTCTGAGATCTAACTACTTGTTTCTCACGTGATTCCAGAGTTCAGTGTTATCAATGTGAATCTGCAGCCAGGTTTTCCGGCCAACTTCCTGTCAGCTGATTGGCCCGATGGCTTTCCAAACGATGAGCTGATGTCCTGGCAGTTCTCCATCCCTTCCAACTACCATGCTAATGTCACCTATGAGACTTTGACCTTCCCACAGTGCATCAAGAGGAAGGCGGATGTGTACACAAGCCAGCCAGTCACTGGGAAAAAGGAAGGGAAACATCGAACAGATTTTGTTATAGTTTTACAGAACTGTGACATGGACCAGACAAGTCCCCAAGTGCTAACCTTTAGGTTCAGGGTTGATCTCCTTCAGCACAGAGGTAAGCATTCTCTCAGTTACTATGGTGTGGCTCTTTTTGAAGCCAGAAGGTGATGGATTGGCTCATTGAGAGCTTTTGGACTATTACAGATGGGTAACAATGCTGTGCCTGCCACTGATACATCACTCCAAGAATATATTAAAAATGGAAAGGATCTCACGGTCCCTCCATTAAATGATTGACCACTTCAGATTTGAATGCTAACATTGAATCTATTTCCACTGCTTTATCAGATGGTGCTTTGGAGATTGAAAATCGTTGTTCATTTCTTTTCAAGACTAGCTTCTCTTCAGGCACACTCTGACTTCAATTAATGTGGGTTGAGTCCCAGACTCTCCAGGATGGTACTGAGGGGCCGCCACGCGATCCGGGGGCCCGCTGCGCTATCCCGGGGGGTTTCTGCGCTATCCAGGGGGGTTTCTGCGCTATCCGGGGGAGGCTCTATCCCGGGGGTTTCTGCGCTATCCGGGGCGTTTCTGCGCTATCCGGGGGGTTTCTGCACTATCCGGGGAGGGCTCTATCCGGGGGGTTTCTGCGCTATCCGAGGGGCTGCTGCACTATCCGGGAGGTTTCTGCGCTTTCCGAGGGGCTGCTTTCCTGATGAGATATTGCTCTGATGTTCTGTCTGCCCTCTTGAAAACTTTCAGCCGTCTGAAACCGCTCCATAATGACAGATCATCCAACTCAGTCCCCTCTTCCTGCCTTGATCCCTTTACCCCTGAGAACTGTATTTAAATCCTTCCTGAAAACATTCAATGATTCCCCCTCCAACTGGTCTCTGTGGTAAGATTTCTGAAGACTCGCCACTCTCTCTGGTTGGAAACATTTTTCCCCATCCCACTCTTAAATGGCTTACCCAATATGCGTTTCCATCTTTTGGGCCAGTTTAAAGATCCCATGGATATCACTGTGAATTGTTCTGGCCAGTATTCCTCCTGTAACCAACATCGTTAAACATTTACTGGGTCATTGGCAGAATGCTGTTAGTGGGATCCTACTGTGCCACACATTTGCATCTCCTAATTATGCCAATGATGACAGTTCAATAGTATTTTGTTGGTTATGGAGGAGTTTGGGATGCTGTGAAAGGTGCTACAGGAATGCAATTCTTTCTTTGTGGTTACAGTTCTTCCAATCTTACTCTCTTACTTTCTTTTTCCACTCTCCCCATCCTTTGTGGTTTCGTCCCTACCCCAATACCAATCTATCGCTCTCTGACTGAGTAATGATCTGTTTCTCAGTCTCTCGTGACACTGTGCAACTGGGTTGTGGGAGATGGGTGTTGCTGCCTCCTGGTGAAGTGGCACTTTTACCAACCTATTTTCCCACTCTCCCTGTACTCCGGCAATCACTGAACATCTACATAACTGCTTTGGCTAAGCCTGTTCTCAGTTAATTGTTATCGCTGCCCGTTCAGAGTTTGCAGTTGTGCACTTTTGTTGGCATTTTACCCTGTTGCCACAGCAACATGAATTAATTTTTCTGTAATGTTTCTGTGCTCGCTTTCCTCCTAGCAGCTTATCATTGCGTGCATGTGTATGTGTACATGTGTGTGTGTGTATGTGTGTGTGTGTGTGTGTGTGTGTGTATGTGTGTGTGTGTGTGCGCACGTGAGTCTCTGTGTGTGCGCACGTGAGTCTCTGTGTGTGCGCACGTGAGTCTCTGTGTGTGCGCACACGTGTGTCCATAGTATTGTCAAACTGTCAGAGTTAGGGTTTGTCTTTGACTAGGCTGGGAGTAGCTCTCAGACGGGACTTGTGATCTACTTGGAACATGGTCAGTCCATGGTAAGGTGTCAGCACCTGGACGTGACGAGAGGTTTATGTTTTGCACCGGTGAACACAAATGACAAACTTTGATTTGCAATTTGCAGTTTTCTTCCTGCTTTCTGTTCTCCCCGACCCAGTTGACAGGTGCTGAGTATGATGTGGGGGAGGGTGCGGGGGTGGGAGAACAGCGAGTGCAGCTGAGAGTGAGAGAATGTGAATTAATGTGCCCAGATCAGTCTCCTCTCTCTGCCTCTCAGTAAAAAATCAACATCGCTGTATCAACAGAGGCAGTTGTTGGAGTTGATTCACTAACTCGTCCCCTGCACCACCCAGGCTCCATTAAGCATGACTGATTGGGAGATGGGAATGATTCACACCTGACAATGAATAGCTCTTTTGTGCCGGGAGATGAGACTCTGTAGCTTTGGAGCCTTGCCAACTATTTAATATGGTGGCTCCCCTCCCACTCTGTGTGTCAGTCAGGATCTCCTACCTCCTGCTCCTAGGCCTGGAATTCCTGTCAGAAACACCAGGAAAAAAGGAGGGGAAGTGACATTAGGAGAGTGTGCCTCTGTTCCTTGATGGTGCCTCTGTTCCTTGATGGTGCCTCACAGTGCCAGGGACCCAGGTTCGATTTCAGTCTCGGGCGACTGTGTGGCATTTGCACATTCTCCTCGTGTCAGCATGGGTTTCCTTCGGGTGCTCCAGTTTCCTCCCACAGTCCAAAGATGTGCAGGTTAGGGCGGACTGGTCATGCTAAATTGCCCATAGTGTTCAGGGATGTGTAAGTTAGGTGCGTTAGTCAGGGGCAAACGTAGGACAAAGGGGGGAATGGATCTGGGTGGGTTACTCTTCGGAGGGTAGGTGTGGACTTGTGGGGCAGAAGGGCTTGTTTTCACACTGTAGCGATTCTATGATTCTCTCTTCGGTCATGACATGGATCTCTGGTGGAGAACGTTCCACCTAGGCCTTCCAGTTGCTCAGAGGGTCAACGTGCATCAAGCAGGTATGGATTTGTTGACTTCTGGTTTGGGAAGTCACTCCTGCATGTGGAACTCTGAGGCGACAGTGAGAATCAGATGGCACCTCGCCCATCGAGATTCCAGCACCGGAAAACGGCCTCCGAATGAGAGGCAAGCCATTTCTGAGAATTTAGAATTTTCCAAATAAAAACTGAAATAAAACTGCGGATGCGGTAAATCTGAAACAAAAATAGAAATTGCCGGAAAAGGTCTGGCAGCATCTGTGGAGAGAAATCGGAGTTAAGGTTTCTGGTCGAGCAACTCTTCCTCAGAACTTGAGAATTTCTAATCCTGTGAGCTCAACCTGCCATGGTGGGATTTGAACCCAGGTCCCCAGAACATTAGCTGAGTTTCTGGATTAATAGTCCAATGCTAATACTACCAGATCATTGCCTCCCCGTCACGTGACCATTGCCTCAAATAAATATAAGAACCAGCATTCTGCTCTTAACAAAATTGGCTATTTATTACAAGTGATCAGACCCTAGCTACAGGTAAACAATCATGAACTGTTGGCATGTAGTTAACTGCTAGTTAAAACTTTAATTCCTTGATCAACATGGTTTTTCACAAACACACAAGGCCGGGGGTGGGGGGGAAGTGTGGGAAACATGGGTGTTATGGATAAAGGGAAAGAATGGGAAATCAGTTGAATGGTTCTTGTTCACCAGGCTTGTTGAGATGGTTTTAGTGTTGATCAGAACACTGCTTATTGATCTTCCTTCTCTAGATGTTTTCACTAGAGAAAGCACAGGCTGACTGATTCTAAAAGGTATGATCCAGGATCAAAAAACACTGAATTAAGGTGATTGACAACAGAAACAATGGCAAAATAAAACAAAAAGCTTAATTTACAGCAGGCTGTGGTTAGGATTGGAGTGCGTTCCCCGAGAGTGTGATGGCGGCAGATTCTGTTGTGACTTTCCGGTCGGAGTCGGGATAATTATCGGGAGGGGAATTTTCAGGGGTACAGAGGAAAGGCGGAGAACTGGTCAGAGGTGAGCTGATCCTTCACGGAGCCAGTATGTCACAACAGGCCAAATGGCCGCCAGCTGCGCTCTGACTATTCTGAATGTGAAGGTGTGTTTAAAATGCCGATTGGTTTCAATATTATCTACAACTCTCCCGGCCTTTACCTTAAACTGAATAGGATTGTGAATTTAATTTCTCTCCTCGAAGGATAATACAAACTGCATTCATTTTGTTTACAGCATTATAATTCATCCATCATAACATGGAAAGGCAGATTATTAATTATCTCGATTAGTTGATCTGACAAGCTGGATTCTGTGAGGTTGCTTTCTCTTGTAGGGAAAACTAGAACTGGCGGGTGATGGGGGAACAGTTTTTAAAAATGAGAGACCTTTCTTTTTAAAATTGAAACATTTTTTCACTCCAGGGTCATTGGACTTGGAATCCCCTTTCCCAGCGGAGGCTGGGTCAGTGAATGTATTCAAGGCTGTGTTTGACAGATGTTTGATGAATAGTTAAGGGAGCTGAATGTTATGTTGGGAGGGGTTTTTTTTTGTGGAGAGAGGGGTGGTGGGGCAGCAGACAGAAAAGTCAAGTTGAGATCCCAACTAGATCAATCATGTTCTCTTTGACATGTGGAGAAGTCTGAACGCTCTTCTCTTGCTCCCAGAGGCTCGTGTTAATAATTCACTGGATTAAAGAACCATACATCTTTAAATTAATCTGATAGGTTCCGATAACCCCTCATGACCAAGGGTTTGGAACCTGGAGACCATGGCCTAAGGGTAGGGGCCACCTGGATTTACAATTTTCAAAGCCAGGACAATTTGACAAAACTACGCCCTTTGCTGAAATGAGGTAGTTTTTTGTTTTAATCAAGCTGTACATGTGTGACTCGAGTCTTGGGCCCCTGGCCATGAGGTCGGGACACTACCACTGTGTCACCAGATTAATCATCCCCAGCCAGTCTTCTCTCTAATTGTGAGGAATATAGATTGCAAAGGAGAAAACATAATGAATGTAAAACACCATGCTGAGTGTGAGTAAAATGCAGCTGCATTTGTAGATGAAAGTCCATCGCCTTTGTTCTCTTCAAGATAGAGTGCTGTCCTGATCATGATTTGGAGATGCCAGTTTTGGACTGGGGTGGACAAAGTTAAAAATCACTCAACACCATATTATAGTCCAACAGGTTTATTTGGAAGCACTAACTTTCTGCAAAAGTACTTGCAGAATTACATTTTTGCTTTGCTCAAAAACTGCATGAATCCATGTAAGATTCCGTAAATCCGTTTTTTAGATTAGAATCAGTCTGACCATTGTGGCACAGTCTGACACAGGGCACCTCACACCTTCAATGCATTATCTGGGCCGACATGACACCTATTGTTAAAGTGCACTTGAGAATGTAACTATTAAAAATGTTTTGCAATTTACATATGAAAGAACTGAAACCAACTTGGTCATTCTAAAAGATGAGAGACTTAACAAACAATCCAGGTCTTTTTCAATATATAATTTCAGTTACATCACACTGTAAACTTGTGCTATAAATTATGTGTCTTACAATCTTATTCTCCACAACCACCTGATGAAGGAGCAGCACTCTGAAAGCTAGTGCTTCCAAATTCACCTGTTGGACGATAACCAGGTGTTGTGTGATTTTTAACTTTGTCCTGATCATAGCTGACCATCTCCATCAACACCATTTCTCCTCACTATCGCTAAATCTCTTGATGTCTTTTGTCTCTCGATCTCTGTCTTGAACATACTGACTGAGTTTCAGCACCCTCTGGGATAGAGAATTGTATAGATTCACCACCCTCGAAGTGAAAGAATTTCTCCTCATCTCAGTCCCCTTTTTTATTCTGAAACTGTGCTCCCATTAGCAGACACAACTTGTCCGTTTCTGTACTGTTGAGCCCTATAAGAATTTTAATAGTGACTGTGCTTAGTTAGTCTGTTGAAAGTGTGAACACTGTTTCTAGCTTCAAACTTAAAAAGGGAAGGTATATGTGTTGGAACATGTAGCACTGTAATGTAAAAATCTTTGTAATGAATCACTCCCCAAAATCTCTTAAAAATGTATTGAAAGGTGTCGGAAATGAGAGTGAGAGAGAGGGGCAGAATTTGGAACAGCGACAATTCCGTATTTGCTGACAATCATGATTGTCTTTCGGTTTGTAACACCCTGTTCTGTTCAATTTGTTAGCTTAAAACATTTTCTTCCCAAATTGAGTAATTGGTATTCTTTGGAAAGCAAAGTCTTAAAATAGAAAAGCAAATAGTTAACTTTGAAATAGAAGATAGATGCCAGTCTTTAGTAACATTGATCACATTCTCTTCATTGATAAAGCATGTGTATTTACATGTGAGAGTACTGGAAAATGTTCAAATAAATAAAGTCTTCCCCTGTTCCCAGAAAGACATCGACATACTTTCAAATCAGAACTTGCTCAGGCTTTCCTCTTAAAGAGAGAGGATAATGTTGGGCATACCTAAAGTCTTCGTTCAATGTTATGGTACGACTGTATTTTCAGCTAGTTACTTGTTTTCCCATAATGTTCAGCTTTTATTTTTGGGCTCCTCTTATTATTTTTGTCTACTCATGGGCCTGGCTGGCTAGGCCACTGTTGATTGTCCATCCCTGGTTGTCCTCTAGAAGAAGGGCTCATGCCTGAAACGTCGATTCTCCTGCTCCTTGGATGCTGCCTGACCTGCTGTGCTTTTCCAGCAACAACATTTTCAGTTCTGTCCTCTAGAAGGTGGTGGCTGTCCATCTCCTGCAGTCCATGGGTTGTAGGGATCCCCATAATGCTATGAGGAAGAGAGTTCTAGGATTTTGACTCAGCAACTCTGAAGGAGTGGCCAATATATTTCCATTGGGGAACTTGCAGGTGGTGGTGTTCCCACGTATCTGCTGCCCTTGTCCTTCTAGATGGAGGAGGTCACAGGTTTGGAAGATGCTGTCAAGAGACTTGTGAATGAGCATCTCGGCGTGTGTATTGAGGGATGTGTTAAAGTGTAAGCGAATGTCTAGGAAGTTAATTCAAAACACTCGACTGTAAGCAACAGTCCCTGCGAGTTTCCAGCCAGGAAGAAATTTCCAAACTTTAAACCACCAGAAACCATGAAGAAAATTTCCCCTTTAAGTCTGACATATTGAATTGCAAGTCAGAACAGTCATGTGTGACCACAATCCACAGCAGAACTATCCTCATTCTACATGTTTATTCTTGACTGGTTCTGATGCAACATTACATTCTAATGAACAGATCACTAGCCAACTTTGCTTGCAGCTTCAGTGTTAGATTCCAGTTTAGTTAGTTTATAGAAGCTACAGTTCCTTTTCTGAGCTCCAGTACAAGAGCAAAGCTAAAGAATTATGGTGCAAGAGATGCTTCCAATTCAGATAATTCTGGGTGCCCATATTTAAATACTCTCTATAATTATAAAGTGAGTTCATCATTCGACAGAGGGTAAGGATAATGAGCAGGTATTCTTAATTGGCAGAATATGACTGACTGGTGGTGTGCCGCAAGGATTTATGATTGGGCCTTGACTATTCACAGCATTTATTAACAGTTTAGCTGAAGGGATAGGAAGCTACATATCCAAATTTGCTGACAAGCCAAAGATATTTGTCATCGTAATATTATACTTCCATTTCTGAACTTACAAAGAAATTTTAATAGGTTAAGTGAATGGACAAACTATGGCAAATGAATTGCAGTGAGGATAAATGAAAGGTCACAAAGATCCTAAAGGACAGCGCTGGTTACTTTATAAATATTACAAACTGTGGAGGTTCAAACAGACGGGGAAAGGGGTGCCTCTTTCCAGAGGATGTCAGACCTGCTGAGATTCTCCAGCACTTTCTGTATTCCATCTATTTTTGAAGACTGAGGTCTGATTTATTTGACAGTATTGCAATGATAAGGGTAGAACAGAGAGAGTAGTTTGGGAGGCATTGTTTCTGCTAATTGGAAAGTCTAAGGGACACAATCAAAATTAGAATTGTTGTTCACAGGAGTGAAGTTTTCAACATAGACAGGGTGGTAGATAGTCAGAGGTCTTTCTGCCAGCAGCAGTTGATTATAACATAAAATACAGGAGCTGAAGTAGGCCATTTGGCCCACTGAGTTTGCCCCGTCATTCTTTGAGATCTTGGTTGATCTAATAATCTTCAACTCTACTTTTCTGCCATTTCCCCATAACCCTTGATTCCCTTCCTCATTAGAAATACATCTCAGGGCTGAACATACTTAATGACCCCAGTCTCAACAGCCCTTTAGGATGAAGAATTCCACAGAAATTCTTGCTCATCTGTCAGAGACTGAGGGGTGACCTTATAGAGGCTTATAAAATCATGAGAGTTATGGATAGGATAAATAGACAAAGTCTTTTCTCTGGGGTGGGAGGTTCCAGAACTAGATGGCATAGGTTTAGGGTGAGGGGGGAAATATATAAAAGAGACCTTTAGAGGCGACTTTATCTCACACGTATGGAATGAGCTGCCAGAGGAAGTGGTGGAGGCTGGTACAATTGCAATATTTAAAAGGCATCTGGATGGGTATATGAATAGGAAGGGTTTGGAGGGATATGGGCCGGGTGCTGGCAGGTGGGACTAGATTGGGTTGGGATATCTGGTTGGCATGGACAAGTTGGACTGAAGGGTCTGTTTCCATGCTGTACATCTCTATGACTCTGAGTCTGTCTTAAATGTGTGACTCCTTACTCTGAGATTATATCGTCTGGTCCAATACACTCCCACAAAGGGAAGAATCTACACTACCACGCCTCATAACCCTGTCAAGGCCACTGATGTTGGATCAATTATTTATTAAAACTCAAACTAGTTCATAAGAGTTTTGTCAAAGGGAGTAAACAAGATAGGACAAAGTGAAGTATATGAGATTATGCTGATCAACTATGATCTCCATGAAAAGCAGAGTGAGCTGAAAAGTCTAAGCTTCCACTCCCTTCATCACCGATGCTCAGTAACAGCAGTGTGTACCATCTACAAGATGCATTGCAGAAATCCACCAAGACTGCCTAGACAGCACCTTCCAAGCCCATGTCCATCACCAACTAGAATGACAAGGACAGCGCATACAAGGGAACACCATCACCTTCAAGCTCCCCTCTAAGCCACTCATTATTCTGACTTGGAAATATATCTCCATTCCTTCAGTGTCATTGGGTCAAAATCCTGGAATTTCCTCCCTAAGGGCATTGTGGGTCAGCCTACAGCACGTGGACTTCAGAAGTTCAAGAAGGTAGCTCCCCACCACCTTCTCAAGGGGCAGTTAGGGACCAGCGATTCCCAGGCCCCATGAACGAACTTTTTTTTAAAATCACCTCCGGTTCCTACAACAGGACAAATTGTGTCTCCTTCTAATTGTCAAAAGAGATCTGAACAGCTATATCAAATAAATTCTATTTTCTTGCGGCTGAGTTTTTCAAAAATCCGTTGCCATGGTTACTCAGCAGCAGAGAGGTTGAGAAAGATAACAATCAAGGTCAATTAAAAATACTTCAGTGCTGCAGCACCCGCAGGGTTGAAATTAACTACTTGATTTTACTATCCTAATATGACACTTTTGTTTCATCATTTAAATATAATTTCTACATGTTGATGAAGAATGAAATAAATCTTTGACCTGCTCCAGGACCTGGTGATGCAATTTGAACAATATGTAAGCTTTTCCCACACTAACTATTTGTGGTTTTATTTCAACTTGGCCATTGGAAATTGAAGGGACATTTTCAAAGGTGGCGCAATGGGTATTGTCCCTGCCTCTGAGCTAAAAGCCCACTCCTAGACTTGGTGGCCCAACCGGTCTTGCATCCACCTACATCTCCTTCTTACACCTATCAACAGCAGGAAGTTGAGAGTGGGAGAAATTTCTGATCAGCCATGTGATGAAAAGTGTTCAATTCTTGATCATCGCTTCCAATCAACTAGCTGCAGCATTGCTGAGACATTTTGTTGCACATCCAGGAGTTTGAGGTCAAGGAGAAGGCAAGGTCAGGAACTATCTTCAGTTTTAATAGACCACACTATTTATTACATATAGAAATGGAAATACTACAACACACAATATTCAGGGATATATCAGGCTCTAAAGTTAGTTATATTATGAAAAGACTATTCCATAGACTCTACCACATATTTCTAAATGGTGTCCTCCACATGGTTGTGTTTTTAATATCCACTTGGCTTAGACTTAAGACTTCTGCTAGCCTCTTCCTTAACTCCATCCATACTGTGCTATTTATGCCCATTGAGGAGCAGTTCCTTAGATATCATCGCCCATCTGCTCCAGGGTCCTAAAGCCTTTACACAACAGTTGCCACAGCCACTGTAATTGCACTGTAATTGCCCTGTGAACTGTGACACAGGGCCTTTAAAAAGAAATGAGACACCTATTACAATTTGTAATCTGTTCCAATAATTACCTTTTATTTTATTGAAATGCTTCTATCTCAGTGCTACCTCAGACCTTACAAGGGCAAGGTATATGCCTCTTTAATATTCTGGACTTGATGAGATGGGATCTGAGAAAGACAACTGTATCAATGAGGCAGAAAACTCAGAAAGGGATCATGCTGTAAGGTTGAGTGAAATAGGAGTTGATGGGAAGGGTGAGGGCAGTAATAAATTAAAAATACTATACATGAATGCACGAAGCATTAGAAATAAGATGGATGAGCTTGAGGCAATTTGGAAATTGGCAGATACGAAATTGTGGGGATAACTGAGACGTAGCTTCAAGTGGACAGGGCCTGGGAAATGAATATTCAAGGCGACACGTGCTATTGTAAGGACAGACTGATGGGCAGAGGGGGTGGGGGTGGCCCTGTTGGTAAAGGATGATATTCAGTCCCTTGCGCGGGGGGACCTAGAAGCAGGGGATGTCGAGTCTGTGTGGATAGAGCTGAGAAATACTAAGGGTAAAAAGACCCTCTTGGGAGTTATCTACAGGCCCCCAAACAGTAGTCTGGATGTCAGATGTAAGTTGAATCAGGAGCTGAAATTGGCCTGTCGCAAAGATGTTACTACAGTTGTTATGGGGGATTTTAACATGCAGGTAGACTGGGAGAATCAGGATGGTATTGGACCTCAAGAAAGAGACTTTGTGGAGTGCCTCAGAGATGGATTCTTAGAGCAGCTGGTGCTGGAACCGACCAGGGAGAAGGCAATTCTGGATCTGGTATTGTGTAACGAACCAGAATTGCTCAGGGACCTCGAAGTGAAGGAGCCATTGGGAAGTAGTGACCATAATACAATAAGCTTCAATCTGCAATTTGAGAGGGAGAGGGTACAATTGGAAGTGACAATATTTCTGTTGAATAAAGGGAACAATGGAGCTTTGAGGGAGGACCTGGCCAAAGTTCAATGGTGCAATACCTTAGCAGGGATGAGAGTGGAGGAACAATGGCAGATATTTCTGTGTATAATGCAGAGGATGCAGGATCAGTTCATTCCAAAAAGGAAGAAAGATCCTAGGAGGAGGCATGGGTGGCCGTGGCTGACGAGGGAAGTTAAGAAACATATAAAGTTAAAAGAGAAAAAGTATAACATAGCAAAGATAAGTGGGAAAACGGAGGACTGGGAAGCTTTTAAAGAACAACAGAGGATTACTTAGAAGGAAATACGCAGAGAAAAAATGAGGTACGATGGTAAACAGGCCAAAAATATAAAGGAGGATAGTAAAAGCTTTTTTAGGTATGTGAAAGGCAAAAAAATGGTTAAGACTAAAATTGGGCCCATGAAGACAGAAACAGGGGAATATATTACGGGGAACAAAGAAATAGCAGAAGAATTGATCTGTGTTCACTGGGGAAGACACAAGCAATCTCCCTGAGGTAACAGTGGCTGAAGGACCTGAACTGAAGGGAATTTATATTTGCCAGGAATTGGTGTTGGAGAGACTGTTAGGTCTGGAGGTTGATAAGCCCCCAGGGCCTGATGGTCTACATCCCAGGGTACTGAAGGAGGTGGCTCGAGAAATCGTGGATGCGTTGGTGATTATTTTCCAGAGTTCGATAGATTCGGGATCTGTTCCTGCGGATTGGTGAGTGGCTAATGTTGTACCACTTTTTAAGAAAGGTGGGAGAGAGAAAGCAGGAAATTATAGACCAGTTAGTCTGACCTCAGTGGTGGGAAAGATGCTGGAGTCTATTATAAAGGATGAAATTATGACACATCTGGATAGTAGTAACAGGATAGGTCAGAGGCAGCATGGATTTATGAAGGGGAAATCATGCTTGACTAATCTTCTGGAATGTTTTGAGGATGTAACTCTGAAGATGGATGAGGGAGATCCAGTAGATGTTGTGTACCTGGACTTTCAGAAAGCTTTTGATAAAGTCCCACGTAGGAGGTTAGTGAGCAAAATTAGGGTGCATGGTATTGCGGGCAAAGTACTAACTTGGATTGAAAATTGTTTGGCTGATAGGAAACAAAGAGTAGTGATAAACTGCTCCATTTTGGAATGGCAGGCAGTGACCAGTGGGGTACCGCAGGGATCAGTACTGGGACCGCAGCTTTTTACAATATATGTTAATGATATAGAAGATGGTATTAGCAATAACATTAGCAAATTTGCTGATGATACTAAGCTGGGTGGCAGGGTGAAATGTGATGAGGATGTTAGGCGATTACAGGGTGACCTGGACAAGTTAGGTGAGTGGTCAGATGCATGGCAGATGCAGTTTAATGTGGGTAAATGTATGGTTATCCACTTTGGTGGCAAGAAAGGAAAGGCAGATTACTACCTAAATGGAATCACTTTAGGTAAAGGGGCAGTACAGAGAGATCTGGGTGTTCTTGTACACCAGTCAATGAAAGTAAGCATGCAGGTACAGCAGGTAGTGAAGAAGGCTAATAGCATGCTGGCCTTCATAACAAGAGGGATTGAGTATAGAAGCAAAGAGGTTCTTCTGCAGCTGTACAGGGCCCTGGTGAGACCACATCTGGAGTACTGTGTGCAGTTCTGGTCTCCACATTTGAGGAAAGACATTCTGGCTATTGAGGGAGTGCAGCGTAGGTTCACAAGGTCAATTCCTGGAATGGCGGGATTACCTTACACTGAAAGACTGGAGCGACTGGGCTTGAATACCCTTGAGTTTAGAAGACTGAGAGGGGATCTGATTGAGACGTATAGGATTATTAAAGGATTGGACACTCTGGAGGCAGGAAACATGTTTCAGCTGATGGGTGAGTCCCGAACCAGAGACACACCTTAAAAATACGGGGTAGACCATTTAGGACAGAGATGAGGAGAAACTTCTTCACCCAGAGAGTGGTGGCTGTGTGGAATGCTCTGCCCCAGAGGGCAGTGGAGGCCCAGTCTCTGGATTCATTTAAGAAAGAGTTGGATAGAGCTCTCAAGGATTGTGGAATCAAGGGCTATGGAGATAAGGCAGGAACAGGATACTGATTAAGATTGATCAGCCATGATCATATTGAATGGTGGGGCAGGCTCAAAGGACAGAATGGCCTACTCCTGCACTTATTGTCTATTGAGATTACCTCCGTTTCAATGGTCTGCTTGCAATAACTAATGTGATTCAATACCTTATTGTCAATCATTCTTCAGTTGGAAGACGATGACGTTGCAGGTTGAGGAGGCAGGATTTCTGTTATTTACACCTGGATGAGTTCATCTGAATTCCATTAAGGGGTGTCTATTGAACTCCTGCTGGAACTCCAGCAGGAATGCTGAACCATTCTCATTGGCAGAAAGGTCAAGAAACAAAGGTCAGAGAGTAAAAGTGATGAACCAAAGAATTAAAGGCAATGTAAGGGCATAACTATTCTTTTTCGGGCATGGAGTGACCAGATTCTGAATGGCATTACCTGAGCGTGTGCTTGAGGCTGGTTCGATCAAGATTTTCAAAATGACGATTATCTGAAGAAAAATTAGTTGCTGTGGTGGAAAGGTAGGGGTGGACGAGAGTGATGAAAATTGCATGAGTCTTGCAAAGAACTAGCTGCTGTGCTATAACAACTCTGAAATTCAGTCCACTCAGAAAACATCAAGATTTCCGTTTGCCAATTCTATGTTGCCTTGAAAGTCTGCCACTTCCGTAAACATGGTTCCATTGAGTAGAGCAGAGCCCGTGGTCCTGTTCACTTGTAGCAGTCAGAGCAAGGGCTCAGCTCCTTCAGAGAGGGCAATCAGGCCTTCAGGTGAATGGTATTGGGGCCTAACATGAGGGAAGAGGAGACTTCAGGCCAGGATTAGTTTCTGAGGGGAAAAAAAAAGACTGCATTTACTTTCAAATAAATATTGGAGATTGTTATTTCATCAGAAAAGTCTGTCAGAATGGTTTCACAACAAATTAAGAATTGAGAACAGTAGACCATTTAGACTCTCAAGCCTGCTCCACCATTTAACAAAATCATAGTTGCTCTGATTGTGGCTTTTGGAAGAACAACATGTTGATAGTGTATTGACCTCCTTTTTGATGTTCGTCTGGTTATAAGTGTGGTCATTAAAAGGTGACAGATAATGAAGGTAACAGGAAGTAATGTTTGTGGACAGGAAGTGTATGTTCGGCAATAGTGATTTTTTTTTTAAAGTGTGTTCTGTCAAGAGATGTGGGTAACACTGGCTAGGCTAGCAAATAGAGCGGCTAGCATTGCTACCTCATAGCACCAGGGACCTGGGTTCTATTCCAGCCTTGGGCAACTATCTATGTGGAGTTCAACGCATTCTCCCTGTGTCTGCATGGGTTTACTCCAGTGCTCTGGTTTCCTCCCATGTGCAGGTTGGGTGGATTGGCCATGGGAAATGTGGAGTAATGGGGAAGGGATCTGGGTGGGATACACTTCAGAGGGTTGGTGTGGACTTGTTGGACTGAAGGGCCTGTTTCCATACTGTAAGGATTCAATGAAATACCCATTCCTCATTGACCTTGAGAGGGCAGTGGTGAGCCACCATTTTTGATCCACTGCAGCTCATATGGTGAGTGTTTAAAAAACTTGTTACTTCTCATGTCATTAATTGCCCTTCATGAAAAATATTTAATCTTGACTACAAAAAATTCAAAAAACAAAGTTCTCTCTTTTCCTTGAGCAAGTCTTCAGTCCCAATCTATGGTATCATAAATAACTCCTGGTCATTCTGATCAGGCAGCTGATTCTTCGATAACTTTCTAAAAAGAAAGAAAGGAAGACCATTGGTTTTATATATCATGGGGCAGAATTACCAGCTGCCAGTTCCCCTCTGAGTCAGTCACCATCCTGCCTTGGAAATATGTTGACGTTCCTTCAGTGTTGCTGGGCCAAAATCCTGGAACTCCCACCCTGAAGCGTTGTAAGTGTTCCTGCACCAATGGGACTGCAGCTAGTCAAGAAGACAGCTCACCACCTTCCCCCGAGTAGTTGGGGATGGGCAATAAATGCTGGTTTAGCCTGTGGTGCGCCCATCATCTTGTAAACAAATTACGAAATAATCCGTCACTAAATCACTGGGCTGGTACCTGCTCCTCCTAACCCACAAAAATACAAACTGAAGACTGGGACAGAAATCCCTGGTCTGGGCTCCCAGCTCTCCCCCAATTCCCCCCCCCACCCCCCTCACTGAGGAAGAGTGGGCCTTGGACATCAGTTATTGGACCCTGACGCTAGGTGTACCTGAACCTCATGGACTCCAGAGATCCAAGAAAGCAGCTCTCTACCACCTTCTCGAGGGCAAATAGGGGTGGGCAGTAAATGCTGGCCCAGCCAGTGATGCCTACATCCCAAGAATAGTTCTTTAAAGCAAAAAAAGAGCCCCAACTCATTGAATAGCCAATCAAATCCATTTGAAGTGTATCGTCTGTAATAGTTTATTTAACCCCAGCAACCAAATTGCTCGCAGCAAGTCTGACAGGAATGTGACAATGACCCCACAATGTGTTTTTGTGAAGTTGTTTTGGAGTTCAGTATTGAGCAGGACACTGCCCATTAGTTCCACTGGGATCTTTCAGATTCATTGCAAGGGCAGGCAGGATCTTGCTTTCACATCACACCACAGAGACAGAACTTCTGACACTCCCAAAGTACAGCACCGTGGGGTCAGCCTGGATTTTTTTTTTAACATTTGGGTCCTGGAGTGGGATTTGACTCCAAAGCCTTTCAACTTGGGGGCTACCGACCGAGACCCACCTTGGGCCAAACCTTAAACACTTTGTTGCCAAATTGAGTGCTTTCAATGCCTTTAGTTTAGGAATAAATGATGCACGTCTGGACTGTTCCAGTCTTTTGAAGGACTCACACTGTCTGGAAAGACTCTGAATCATTCTGACTAAATCTACATTGACATTTAAGGGCATCTCCTGTTCGAAGTAAACCAGCAATTCAGACTTCACAATACAATCATCAAGCCAACTGACTGTATCCAATGACTTTTTTTCTTTCAAATTAACTCTACTGCTTCAGCAATGTGGGAGTTGGAACAGGGAAAGGCCATTCGGCCCTTTTAGCCTACTCCACCATTCAATAAACTCCTGGCTGTTCTAATTGTGGTGTTAACCTCATTTTCCTGTCTGCCCCCTCCCCCACTCTGCCATAACTCTCTTGTCTATCAACAATCTGACTCATCCTCAAAACAATTTTAAAAACCCAGCCTCCACGACTTTGAGGAAGAGAATTCCATACTTTAAAAGATTAGGCACTGACGAACTGCTCTCGTTGGAGAGAGACGATTGGTGATGGTTTAACCTGAGGGGACAGATTATGAAGGAGAGTCCTTTAACATTAATCTCAGATGGCGTGGGTATTGAACCAACATTGTTGGTGTTCGTCTGTATCATAAACCAGCCGTCCATCCACACTGTCATAACCCTCTAAGAGAAAATACTTCCCTTCAACATCTTCTTAAAAGGAGGATCCCTTATTCTTAAACTGTGTCCTCTCGTTTTAGTCTCTCTTTCAGGATGAAACATCTTCCCACTATCCATTCTATCCAGTCTCCTCAAAATCTCGATGTTTCAATAACATTTACATGGATTGAATCTTGCACATCCTCAGTATGTACTACTTTAAGCAATTAAAATAGTAAAAAAAAACCTAGGTACACATTTGTCTCAACTTCTCTGGGAGCTGTATTGGAAATCAGACCAGACTATTTCCAAAGTCAGTGCAAAAGTTAAAGATTTTTAGAAGTAATATTCAAAATCCCCCAATTTACCTGATTTCTGTACTTAACAAGAATCACTATTTATTAAAAGTAACCAGATTCTAATCTACAGGTAAAACATGACATTGAACTATATCAATTATACAAATTCAGTGCCTTACAAATGCCCCCTTACACACAGAGAGGAAAGTTTATTCACTCATGGAATGAGGGTGTGTCTGGCTAGGTCAGCATTAATTGCCCATCCCTAATTACCCAGGGGGCAGTTAAGAGTCAACCACATTGCTGTGGGTCTGGAGTCACATGTAGGCCAGACCAACAGATTTCCTTCCCTAAAGGGCATTAGTGAACAGATGGGTTTTTCCTGACAATTAGCAATGGATTCATGATCATCATTAGATTCCTAATTTCAGATATTTATCAAATTGAAATTCCACCTCCGCCATAGTGGGATTTGATCTCCGATCTCCAGGGCATTAGTTGAGTTTCTGGTTTAATAGTCCAGCGATAATACCACACGGCCATTGCTTCCCCCATGACCTGATGGGGGAAAAAGGGCAGAGTGGAAGTTGGGTAAATAGTTCTGCATATTTTCACAAGATCTGATGGTTTGCTTCTTGCTGACTGAAAGGTTTCGTCTCGACATTTCTTTCTCCAAATACTTCCCCTTGATTTGCAGGGGTACAGGGTGGCTGGATCATTTCTGAAAGGTCTCTGATTTCTCCAATTCACAGTCACAACTTGCAGCATCTGCTGAATTTTTCTTCACACTCAAAGTGGGTCAAAGCAGAAAACCAAGAGAGGGACCCGTGGTTTCTGTTCTGATCTATCATATTTCTGTACTCAAAATAGAAACCTCGTTCTGGTGAAGAGTCACATTGGACTCTTAATGTTAACTCTGTTTCTCTCTCTCTCCATAAATACTGCCAGACCTGCTGAGTTTCTCCAGCACTCTCTGCCTTTATTTCAGATTTGCAGCACCAATAGTGTTTAGCTTTTAGCTTCTCTGTCTTGTTCACATACTTTCTCAGTGTGATGAGGGTTTCTGCCATTCCCACCCTCATAGACAGGGAGTTTCAGATTCCTACCACCTTCTGGGTGGGGGGAGAAAAGATTTTCCCCACATTTTCTGTAATCTTCCTGCCCTTTCCCTTAAACCTGTGCCCCTTTGTCATTAATCCCTCCATCAAGGGCCAAGATTTCTTTCTGTCTGCCTTACCTGTGTTCCTGATAATTTTATACATCATACCTTCAATTGTAGCTCACCCAAAAATGAGCTGTTTGGTTACACCTAGCAACAGTAAGTCAGCCGGGGAGGGCTGACATTGATCTAATTGATTTTCTGTTCAAAGAAAGATGCAAATATATTCCGGCAACTCTCCTGAATCTTCTTGTTTGCCGTCCTGCAGAGAGTTATGAAATCAAAGTGAGCGAGGGTGATTCGATCATATTTAAGCAGATCTCTGAGACGGCTGGGGTTGCCTTTCCCCTGCTTTGTATCTGCACCTCTCCCGAGCTGACATCCAACTGTGGCACCGAGTTGCGATTGGAAGGTGGAGATCACACGAACATCTCTTTCAACTCCAGATGCGACCCGACACGGGATGTCATTGTGGAAGCCACCAGGAATATCTGTAAGTGTTTCTTATCTTTGTGGGATTTGTTGGAAAATGTGACAGCTGAGGTCGCATACCCCCCCCCCCCCCCCCTCCCTCCCCCGCTGCCCCCCACTTTTGGAGCTTACTCAGAGCTACACAAGTGGCTGGAATAAAGCTAGGGGCAGGATTGTAAGACCCCACTGGAGTTATGAACAGGGGTGGATGGGGCCTCATTTACCAGCACTGGCTGTAGTGCCTCCCGAAGATGCCATTCGGTCCTTAGAACCCAGCTATTTAGAGTCTACATGAATGACTTGGATGCAGAGATAGAAAGTTCTGCAGCTGAATTTGCGGCCCACACAAAAATAGACAGGATGGTAAATTGCAATGAGGAAATACAGTGGAAGTGATCATGTGTTTGGAAGGAGGCTTGGTGAATTTCCGCGGTGATTGGTATAAACTGCTGCTACTCAGTATTAGAGGGAGAGGGAGTGGTTGTTTGTGGATGTGGTGCCAATCAAGTGGGCTGCTTTATTCTGCTTGGCATCGAGCTACCTGTGTGTTGTTGGAGCTGCAACCCATCCAGGTAAGTGGGGAGCATTCCATCACACTCCTGACTTGTGCCGTGTAGACAGTGGACAGGCTTTGGGGAGGCAGGAGCTGAGTTACTCGCTGCAGGATTCATAGCCTTTGACCTGCTCCTGTAGCCATTGTGTTTATGTGGCAAGTCCAGTACATCCTGAAGCTGGATGGATTCTAGGTGGCTCTCTCCCTCCAAGCGCCAGCCCACTCTCCTTCATTGGATAGTGAGCCCATCTCCAAATCAATTGAGGGAGCGGCTACACAAATTCCCAATAAGTGACTTCTGACCCACCTTCCCATTCGAGAGTATTTAGGACCATTCCCAACCTCTTACACAGTGCAGCAGAGCCCAGGTTAGCCCATTGTGCCAGTACAAATTCTTCGAAAAATGCATTGAATTGAAACAAAATTCTCTGCTCTGTCCCCCGTTGCCCTGCAGCTTATTTTTCCTTTATAGTTATGTATCCAATTCCTTCTGCTATTGCCAGATGCTGGATTCATGATTATAACAACCCATTGTGTGTGAATATTGCCAGCTCTCCCTTTTTGACTTGATGTTTACTTTTCTCCATCTGTCACTCCCACCCCTTGTTAAAAGATTCCTGTGAGTTTGCCGAGTAATTCAAACACTGCGGCTGGCAGTATGTTTCTGTAAAGGGAGGAGGGTGGTTGACGAAAGCAGCTTGTGTTTATACACCCTGCCTCCCCAAAAGGTGCTTTTCTTGTATATTTTGAATCCACGTTCCTGGTGAGATCGGAATAAGTCACAGCTGGCATCGATGCCGGAGTGGAACATGGATCTCTCTCTATCCCCAGCAGTAACTGACTGCCCCAAGATTGCCAACAAATAATGAAACTCCAATAGTTACACCTCTCGCTTTGTAGACTCACCAACGCTGGGGGGCAGGGGGAGATAGGCGAGGAGGCAGCATTGTGATAATGCCACCAGACTAATAATTCAGATGAAGGGCTTATGGCCGAAACGTCGACTCTCCTGCTCCTCAGATCTGCCTGACCTGCTGTGCTTTCCAGCTTTTGATTCGATAATCCAGAACGCCAGGCTAATGTACTGGGGTCATTAGATCAAATCCCACCACAGCAGATGGATAAAATTTGAATTCAGTAAAAGTCTGGAATATCACAAAAAAGCAAACCTAATGATGACTGTGAAACCACTGCCAATTGTCAGTGAAAATGCATCTCGTTCACTTATATTCTGTGGAAAAGGAATCTCCTGTCCTTACCTGGCCTGGTCTGCATGTGACCATAACAATGTGGTCGACTCTGAAATGTTCTCTGGGCAATTTGGGGCAACAGTAAATATTGTCCCAGGGAGTGATGCCTATATGAATGAATTAAACAGGAATTGTGTACAGAGCTCCCATTGTGGTCAGTTTTGAAACCATCTACAGCTACAGCACAGCAGAAATTCTTGAATGAGGTGGGGTAGTGGTTTAAAGATTCATACTGGTCCATATCTAGCAGGAGCATGATGGTTGAGGAGGTGTGGTCCAAGAGAACTATTGAAGAGCAAACACAGCTTTGAAGTGATCTGTGTGTTTGGAGAAGCAGCTGCAACCCAGTGATTCACGCTGACAGGTATTTCTGTAATTTGTTCATGGCGTGTGGTTGGACCAGCCTTTATTGCCTGTCCCAAAACTGCCCTTGGGAAGGTGGTGGTGAGCTGCCTTCTTGAACAGTCTGAGGGGTGTAGGTAGACCCACTATGCGTTAAGGAGGGAATTCCAGGGCACAGCCCCCTGGCGATATGTTTCCAAATCGGGATGGTGTCAGATTCAGAGAGAGATGCAGACTGTGTTTGTCCCTAATGCCCTTGTCCCCCTGTGGCTATGTGTATACTGTCTAGAATGAGGGGACTCAGTGCTGCAACTACAGCATTATAAGTCTGGCCTAACCGATGCTTTATAGACATTTATCCTCTGCTTTTGTCCCGTACAATTGGACCCTTACCCTGTGATTAATTTCAGATACACAGTGTTGTTTCCAAATGCACCTAAGCCCTTTCCATGATATTAGAATAGAATCCCTATCATGCAGAAACAGGCCATTCAGCCCAACAAGTTTAGCTACTTGATAACCCTGCGTGTTATCAGCCACCTTTCCCTTCTCGTACTCCAGCAACTGACCAGGTCTCTCAATCCCACCTGCAACCACCGGTCCCTTCCCACCCAATCTGGGACTTGACAGGGACACAGCTGGGAGGACGTTTCCCTTCACGGGAGAGTCTAGAACCAGAGGGCATCGCCTTAGATTAAAGGGGCACCAATTTAAGACTGAGATGAGGAGCAATCTCTTCTCTCTGAGAGTTGGGAGTCTTTGGAGCTCCTTGCCACAGAGAGCTGTGAGGTCCTTGTGTATATCTCAGGCTGAGATAGATTCTTGATCAGTCATGGCACCAAGGGTTACAGGGAAAGGGCAGAAATGTGAGGAATGTCAGATCAGTCACGATCCTATTGAATGGCGGAGCAGGCTCGAGGGGCCAAATGGCCTATTCCTCCTATTTCTTAAGCCTTTTAAATTCCAGGCCACACTGCATTACTCTGCTAACAACCTGCCTGGTGCCTCTGGCCATATTTGATAATGTCTTATTTCTGTTTACAATCGTGTTGCTGTCCTGTCACAAGCCAAGCCTCACTGACCACACTTGCCTTTCTCCTTGCCTCATCACCAGTTTAATCGGTCTGGGTTTCATTTCGAGTTTCATCCTGCCGTTTCTCATCATTCCCTCTCGGATCTCAAAGACGCAACCCCCTGTTCGTATTGTGCGAGCACCTGATTTTCACATTGTACATTTGTACAACATCTTGTACTGCATCTGTTTTATGAAGCCTGATCATTTTGTTGCCTCACTATTTCCAGTCACTGAGACAAGATCAATAAAAGGCACCCAGGATGGGAATTGAATTAGGAGCTTTTAGCAACGATGACTGCCTCAGGGGATGGCCTTTTTAGATTAAAATTGAATGAGTTAGGGAAGTTTAAAAATAACTGGATACAACTGAGATTAAGCAGCTGATTAACAGCATGCTTGAGCAATCTTTGTTACCTGAGGATAAAACGTTTTTTTTCTTAAAAGGTTGAGCCGATTTGAAACTGAGCAACTAGTTATTCCTGATTTTAAAACAGATATTATAACAGGATTAACTATGATGTTAGCAAGAACAGGAAGGCATGGCGATAAATTGGGAAAGAGGGAGGTGCAATGAGACCTGGATGTCCTTGTACATCACTCACTCAGGGTGCAGGTGATAAAGGTAAATGGTTTGTTGGCTTGCACTCGCTCGGGTACAGGAGCAGGAATGTTTTGCTGCTGGCCTTGGTGAGACCACAACTGGAACATTGTGTGCAGCTTTCATCTCCTTATCTGAGGAAGGATGTTCTGGCTCTGGAAGGGGTGCAACAAAAGTTTAGCAGACCCATTCCTGAGATGGCAGGAGTTATGTTTCATTTAAGACCATATTCACTGGAATGAGGGCAAATCCCATAGAATTCTAACAGGACTAGATTGGGTAAATGCAAGAAAGATGTTCCCGATGACTGGCGTGTCCAGAACCAGGGGTCAAAGCCTAAGGATATGGAGTAGGCAATTAGAACTGAGGTGGGGAGGAATGTGTTCACTGGTGAGTCAGTGGAATATTCTACCACAAAAAGCAATTGAGGTCAAAACATCGAAGGAGTCAGATATGGTACCCAGGGCCAAAGGGATCAAAGTTAAAAATCACAGAACACTTGGCTGATGACTCCTGATGAAGGAGCAACACTTTGAAAGCTAGTGCTTCCAAATAATCCTGTTGGACTATAACCTGGTGTTGTGTGATTTTTAACTTTCTACAGCCCAGTTCAACACCGGCATCTCCAAACCATTAAAGGGATCAAGGGTTCTTGGGAGCAAACAGCAACAGGGGACAGAGTTGGATGATCGGCCATGATCCTATTGAGTGGTGGAGCAGGCTTGAAGGGCTGAATGGCCTACCTTTGTTCCTATGATCCTGTAAAATGCCAGGAATACTCGGCAGCTCTGGGAGCATCTGCAGAAGCAGATTGGAGTCGACAGTCTTCCGTGAGAATTTGGAAAAGTTAATGTACAAATATGTGAACTCTGAGCAGAGATAAGGACACACAGCACTTTCAGCCTGCTGTGTCATCCGAAGGTACCACAGCTGATCTGATTCCTCCATGTTCTCACCCACACACCCCGCCCCAATAACCCTTCACCCTTTGTTTATCGAGAATCTACCGACCACTGCCTTAAAAAAAACATCCAAGACTGGAGGATTGGAGGGTGGCTAATGTTGTCCCACTTTTTAAGAAAGGAGGGAGAGGGAAAACAGAGAATTATAGACCAGTTAGTCTGACCTCAGTGGTGGGAAAAATGTTGGAGTCAATTATAAAGGACGAAATTGCGACCCATCTGGATAGCAGTTTCAGGATAGGTCAGAGTCAGCATGGATTTATGAAGGGGAAATCATGCTTGACTAATCTTCTGGAACTTTTTGAGGATGTAACTCTGAAGATGGACAAGGGAGATCCAGTGGATGTAGTATACCTGGGCTTTCAGAAAGCCTTTGATAAAGTCCCACATAGGAGGTTAGTGAGCAAAATTAGGGCACATGGTATTAGGGGCAAAATACTGACATGGATTGAAAATTGGTTGGCTGACAGGAAACAAAGAGTAGTGAAAAACGGCTCCCTTTTGGAATGGCAGGTGGTGACCAGTGGTGTGCCGCAGGGATCAGTGCTGGGATCGCAGCTTTTTACAATGTACATTAATGATATAGATGAAGGTATTAAAAGTAATATTAGCAAATTTGCTGATGACACAAAGCTGAGTGGCAGGGTGAAATGTGAGGAGGATGTTAGGAGAATACAGGGTGACCTGGACAGGCTAGGTGAGTGGACGGATGCATGGCAGATGCAGTTTAATGTGGATAAATGTGTGGCTATCCACTGTGGTGGCAAGAACAGGAAGGCAGATTACTACCTAAATGGAGTCAAGTTAGATAAGGGGGCAGTACAACGAGATCTAGGTGTTCTTGTACATCAGTCAATGAAAGCAAGCATGCAGGTACAGCAGGCAGTGAAGAAAGCTAATGGCATGCTGGCCTTCATAACAAGAAGAATTGAGTATAGAAGCAAAGAGGTCCTTCTGCAGCTGTACAGGGCCGTGGTGAGACCACAGCTGAAAATTGTGTTGCTTGAAAAGCGCAGCAGGTCAGGCAGCATCCAAGGAGCAGGAGAATCGACGTTTCGGGCATTAGCCCTTCTTCAGGAATGAGGAGGGTGTGCCAAGCAGACCTTGGAGAGGGAGGAAGAGAGCTTCTTCAAGGAAGGCAAGTGAGACCACACCTGGAATATTGTTCACAGTTCTGGTCTCCGAATTTGAGAAAAGACATTCTGGCTATTGAGGGAGTGCAGCGTAGGTTCACAAGGTCAATTCCCGGAATGGCGGGACTATCTTACACTGAAAGATTGGAGCAAATGGGCTTGTACACGCTTGAGTTTAGAAGGCTAAGAGGGGATCTGATTGAGACGTATAAGATAATTAAAGGATTGGACACTCAGGAGGCAGGAAACATGTTTCCGCTGATGGGTGAGTCCTGAACCAGAGGACACAGTTTAAAATTAAGGGGTAGGCCATTTAGGACAGAGTTGAGGAGAAACTTCTTCACCCAGAGAGTGGTGGGTGTATGGAATGCTCTGCCCCAGAAGGCTGTGGAGGCCAAGTCTCTAGATACTTTCAAGAAAAAGTTGGACAGAGCTCTTAAGGATAGTGGAATCAAAGGTTATGGGGATAAGGCAGGAACAGGATACTGATTAAGGATGATCAGCCATGTTCATAATGAATGGTGGTGATGGCTCGAAAGGCAGAATGGCCTACTCCTGCACCTATTGTCTATTGTCTATTGACTTTGTATGCACGGCCTTTTGAGGAAGAGAAACCTCATATCCCTCTGTGAAGGAAAAATATTCTTCTCAATTCTGTCCTAAGTGGATGACCCCTTCTTCTAGAACCTCCCATATTCACCCAGTAAAGCCCTCACAGGACTTATATTTTTTTTTTCTTTATTCATGGGATGAAGGCATCATTGGCTAAGCAGCATTTATTGCCCAGAAAGCAGTTAGGAGTCACCCACATTGCTGTGAGTCTGGAGTCACATGTAGACCAGACCAGGAAGGATGGCAGATTTCCTTTCCTAAAGGGCATGAGTGAGCCAGATGGGGTTTTCTGAAAATGGATTCATGGTCATCATTAGATTCTTAATTCCAGATAAGTATTGCTTTCAATTTCCACCATCTGCTGTGGCAGGATTTGAAACCGGGTCCCTAGAACATTACCTGCGTCTCTGGATTAATAATCCAACAAAAATACCAGTGGGCCATCACCTCCCCTTATGCAGAATGTTAGAAATGTAATGGGTTTTAAGTGGGTAAAATGGGGTGAGGTTGGAAATAGAGACAAGATGAGGGCGGGTGGAAGACAGGATTAATTAAATAACACGAAGAGCAAGCAGGAAATGGAATGCACCAAGACAAAGAAAACCAGGTCCAGAGAAGGTGTGATTGGCAGCATAACCAGGTGCTGCCTGGAAACGAGTCCATGGGAAAGTGATGCTAAGATCAGTGTGTGCAATGGAAATGGAACAAGCCCAAGTGGGGCACTTGGGAAGGTGCAGTCTTTTTGATTGTAAATTGCTGAGGTTCATGGGTTCATGAGGCGATGAAAGACCAGCACAAACAACAGGGCACAGTTTCTCAAGGTTTCGTTGGAAGCTGGCAGCTGGCGAGGTCAGCCTGGGAGGAGACTGGGGACTTCAACTGAGGGATACTCCTGACTGAGGTTCGAGACCGAGGGGCACAGATTTTCGACTGGCAAAAGAACCAAAGACAACGTGAGGAAAATTGCAAGTTGCTAGGTGCGCACTGGCAGAAGGTGTGGGGAAGGCAGGGTCAGGTACAGTTGTGGCTTTCCAAAGAGGATTATCTGAAGAGAAGAGTTTTGAGGAGCTAAAAGGAAAGAGCAGGAGTGTGGGACTCAGAGTCGCTCCGCTGAAGAGCTAGCATGTATGATGGGTTGAACGGCCTTTTTCTGTGCTGCAAACATTCTCCAATCTCAATAAACCTTTTAAAAATTTGTTTTGTTGCTTCCTCTCTCAGCCTGTAAAGATGTAGAAGAGTGCTCGGTGAATAATGTGGACCTGGCCTTGCCCACTGTACTCTCGACACTGCCTGTGGCCCATCAGACCTTCAAGTGGGTGCTCACACAGCCCTCAGAACTGACCATTGAGTTGGCGTCCGAGCATCTGAAGCTGCAGCAGCTGCTCCAGGACGACAAGTGTGAAGGCAACTTGATGTATAATGTCAGCACATTCAGCCAAGATGGTGCCAGGTCAGTGGTTGGCCAATTCTGTCCCAATGGAGCGATGGAGAGGATCCAGACAGCTGACCACGTGTTACTGGAGCTGAGGACATCACATGGCTGGGACTCCAAAGACCAGGATGTCAAACTGTCTTTCATTCCCCGCCTCACAGGTAATTGGTGGCTCAGTGGTTAACACTGCTGCCTCAGAGCACCAGAATCCTAGGTTCGATCCCAGCCTCAGGCAACTGTCTGTGTGGAGCTTGCATGTTCTCCCTGTGTCTGTGTGGGTTTGCTCTGGTTTCCTCCCACAGTCCAAATATGTGCCAGGTTAGGGTGGATTGGCCATGCTAAATTGCCCATAGTGTTCAGGGATGTATAGGTTGGGGCATTAGTCAGGGGTAAATGTAGAATAATAGTGTAGAAAAATAGGTCTGGGTGGGTTACTCTTCAGAGGGCGAGTGTGGACTTGTTGCCACACCGTAGGGATTCTGTGACAGCTCGGGGAACCTTTGTCTTTCATTTCTCACCTCACAAGCAGTTGGCTCAGGAAGCCCTTGTGTCACCATTGGACGTCTCAAAGCATTTTGCAGCCATCAAGCCTGTCCCCACACATACTTTTTCCAACAAGGCCTTTCGTCCCGTGATGTCTGTACCGGCTCTCCGACTGAGCAGTTCACTCTGTCGTTCTCCTTTATTTCCCCATAAGCCTGTATTATTGCTTTATTTTTCAAATGGTCACCCCATTCTCTCTCGAGAATGCCTTGATTAAAGCCACTTCCACCTTCCAAATCCTGACTACTCACTGTCCTGTTCTTTTCTGAAATTGCATTTGCTTAGTGCCACAATTTTTACAGCATGGAAAGAGGCCCTTTGGCCCATCATGTCTCCATCAGTCATCAAATAAAATCAAAATGGAAAATCAAATCAAATATCCATCTACTTGATTCCATTTTCCAGGAGTTTTGCCTCTTTTGCGAATTACTTTTAAACCCCTCTGGTTCTTTTATCCTTTTACAATTAGAAACACTTTCTCACAATCTACTCTGGTCGCACCCCATGATTTATAAAAGCTTCTATCGAATCTTCTCTTAGCCTTCTCTTCTCCAGTGTCTCCAATCTGTCTCCATCGCTGAAGAACCTCAGCCCAGGAACCATTCTTGCAAACCTCTTCTGCTCTCTGTGCATATCTCTGTCTGTCTGTCTCTGTCTCTCTCTCTCCACCCCGCCCTGTCTGCGTGTCTCTCTCTGCGTATGTGTCTCTGTCTGCATACCTCTGTCTCTCCTTCAGTTTCTCTCTCTCTTACCCTCTGTGTGTGCGTGTGTCTCTCTCTTTCTGTCTGTCTGCGTATTTCTCTCTCTCTCTGTCTGCATGACTGTGTTTCTCTCTCTCTCTCTATGTTTCTCTTTCTCTGTGTTTCTCTCTCTCTCTGTGCGTCTCCCTCTCTGTCTGCATGTCTCTCTCTCTGTCTCTCTCTGTATCTCTCTCTCCCTCCCCGTTCCCTTTCTCTCTCAATCTCTCACTCTCACTCACTCACTGACTCTCTCTCTCTCTCTCTCTCTCTCTCTCTCTCTGCCTCACTCTCTCTCGCTCTCCCTGTTACACACACTCACACTCTCAATCTGTCTCCAGTCGATCACATCCTTCCTGAATTGTGGTGTCCAGAACTGTACAGCTGAGGTCTATGTGGTGTAGATGCTTATGGTGAAGGGAATGCAGTAACCAATTTGGGCAGAGCAAGATCCCACACACAGCAATGTAATAATGACCAGATAATCATGATGGTGATTTGAGAAATAGATATCGGTTAAGATCTCAAGGATATCTCAAATAAAAGCCAATTACTGCAGATTCTGGAAATCTGAAACAAGTACAGTGAATTCTGGAGAAACTCAGCAGATCGAGCACATCTGTGGACAGATAAATGAGTTAAAGTATTGAACCCAATATGTCTTTTCTCCAGAGCCCAAGATCCTGAATTCCAGAGAAGGGTCATCCAGGAATTGAAACATGAACTTTGTTGTGTCCTTCCCCACAGATGCTGCTACCTCTGCTGAGTTTCCCCTTATTGTTTCTCTCTCCGAGTGAATCTGCTATTGTTCCTCCAGCATTCTCTGTGTTTGTTCCAGGGATACCTTCCTGGCTTTTCCTTGTAATAGCGCCGTGGGATTATTTTTTGCATCCATTTTGGGGGCAGATGGATCCTCAGTTTAACCTCTTGTCCAAAGGCTGTGCCTCAGACAGTGCAGCACTTCCTCAGTATGGCACCGGGGCGTCAGCCTGGATTGTTAAACTCAAACGCCAGTGTGGGACTTGAACCCAGAACTTGGTGAGTCGGTGCCACCAACCTCACCGCAGCTGGTCTCTCTGCAGAGCCAATGGAGGCAGGTTGTGAGCCGCCTTTCAGGATGCTGTGGGCATCTCGAGATGCATTGAGTCACACTTCCTGGCTCCCTCTCTGGGATTAAGATGGACGCTGGCATCCAACGGCCCCTGGTCCCATCCTGCACTCTCCAAGGATGGCATTTAAACGTGCAGCGATGGGCATCCTCCCCAGTGCAGCAGCATTTTGGGTGACCCTGCGTTGGTGTGCGAAATGCAAAGGGTGGAAGCTGCTTTCTAAACCAGCTCAAAGTTGCTGGCGGAGAAGCAGCTTTACAAAGGGGCCTTGACGTAACCCTCCAGCAATCTAATCGGAAGCCCAATGCATGGGTCTCCCACCTGTCACAGTAACATGGCATCTCGTGCTGAAAGGATCGATGTGCAAAGTTGTGAGAGAGTCCAGAACTAGAGAGCATAGGCTTATGGTGAGAGGTGAAAGATATAAAAGGGACCTAAGGGGCAACCTTTTCACACAGAGAGTGGTGCATGTATGGAATGAGCTGGCAGAGGAATTTGTAGAGGCTGATACAATGCAACGTTCAAAAGGCATCTGGATGGGTATATGAATAGGAAGGGTTTAGAGGGATATGGTCAAGAGTGCTGAGGGACTGGGTGCTGTCAGAGGGTCAGTCCTGAGGGACTGGGTGCTGTCGGAGGGTCAGTGCTGAGGGAGCGGATGCTGTCGGAGGTGCCACCTTTTAGATGTAACATTAAACTGAGGATCATCTATCCCTTCCAGACATAAAAAGATTCTGTTTCGGTGCCATTCAGGTAAATT
This sequence comes from Chiloscyllium plagiosum, assembly GCF_037043375.1. Classification (NCBI taxonomy): domain Eukaryota; kingdom Metazoa; phylum Chordata; class Chondrichthyes; order Orectolobiformes; family Hemiscylliidae; genus Chiloscyllium; species Chiloscyllium plagiosum. The sequence continues at coordinate 11,823,775 of NW_028270172.1, forward strand.
CTCCCCAGTATCCTGGCCAATATTTATTCCTGAATAAACATCACCAAAAAGCCAGATGACCTCGGTGTTCTTACAACGAGATCTAGATGTTCTTGTACATCAGTCAATGAAAGCAAGCATGCAGGTACAGCAGGAAGTGAAGAAAGCTAATAGCATGCTGGCCTTCATAACAAGAGGAATTGAGTATAGAAGCAAAGAAGTCCTTCTGCAGTTGTACAGGGCCCTGGTGAGGCCGCACCTGGAATATTGTGCGCAGTTTTGGTCTCCAAATTTGAGGAAAGACATTCTGGCTATTGAGGGAGTGCAGCATAGATTCATGAGGTCAATTCCCGGAATGGCGGGACTATCTCACGCTGAAAGATTGGAGCAACTGGGCTTGTATACGCTTGAGTTTAGAAGGCTGAGAGGGGATCTGATTGAGACGTGTAAAATTATTAAAGGAGTGGACACTCGGGAGGCAGGAAACATGTTTCCGCTGATGGGTGAGTCCCGAACCAGAGGACACAGTTTAAAAATAAGAGGTAGGCCATTTAGGACAGAGTTGAGGAGAGTGGTGGGTGTATGGAATGCTCTGCCCCAGAAGGCTGTGGAGACCAAGCCTCTGGATACTTTCAAGAAAGAGTTGGACAGAGCTCTTAAGGATAGTGGAATCAAAGGTTATGGGGATAAGGCAGGAACAGGATACTGATTGAGGATGATCAGCCATGATCATAATGAATGGTGGTGATGGCTCGAAAGGCAGAATGGCCTACTCCTGCACCTATTGTCTATTGACTGTTGACCTGGTCATTACCTTATTGCTGCTTGTGGGAGCTTGCTGTGTGCAAATTGGCTATTGTTTCCAACATTATAACAGTAACAACACTTCAAAAATGTGTTTAATTAGCTTTAGGGCACTTTTGAGAGGTGAGATGGTGGCAAAAGAAGCTAAAATAATAAAAAATCATGTCTGCTTTTGCTTTTCTATTAATTTTAAAAATTCCTTATTAATGTACTGCTCGTTCAGTTACTTAAGTAACCAAATGATTGATCCAAGCAGCTGGCATGCATTTCAGGAGAAACCAGTGAGACTGATCCCTGGTTAATGCTGGCACAACTGCTCATGCCTTGGGCAACTGCAGTGTCACTTTTTGCCAGGTTGATGACGCAGGAAAGCAGGGGGCGACAGTGCATGCCATGTTGCAGGTGCCCACCCTCCTATCCTTCTGACCATGTTGTTTGCCCCACAAACAGGCACCACTTTTCTGCTCCAGGTTACAGAGTCATAGAGATGTACAGCATGGAAACAGACCCTTTTCGTCCATGCTGACCAGATATCCTAAATTAATCCAGTCCCGTGCCTCAATCCCATTTCTGATCCATGCAGCCCCAATATGTCATGACAGTCAATCGATGGAAACATGGGGACATTGCAAGGTTCTGTTTAGAATTTACACTGATTTTATTGTCATAGCTGAGGGAATGACCAAAAATGAACATGTTGGCACTACATAGGAATCTTTCTGGCTGTTTGTGGTGCAAGATGGTAAGTGAAAGCCATGTGCCAATGTTGTGTTCCTGTAGGAATATGCCAATGTTGACCCCAACCTTCCCACAATGCAGTTTGCAAATTTGCTCTTGAAACCCTCAACCATGCCTCTTTTACCTTGACACCCACCTATTTCAGCACACCCCTGAACTGACTCCCTTCTCCCACCCTCCGTAAAGGCTGTCCAAGCCTCTGGTGCCTGTATGCTTGCTTGCACCAAGTCCCGGTCATCCAGCTACCCCTGTGCCCACTGACCTATATATCCTCCTGGTCAAGCAACGCCTTCTTTTTGACTTCCCTCTGTGGACTTGCCCCCCTCTACCTCGATGACCTCCTCCAGCCCAGCAACCCTCCGTGATCTCTGCTCTCCTGCAATTCTGGCCTCTTGAGTGATCTCCGATTTTTAATGGCTGTACCCTTGGTGGATGTGTCTCAGGCCTAGGCCTCAAGCTCATGCAGTTTCCTCTCTATTCATCCTTGCCTCACTCTATCTTCCTTTCTTTCCCCTTTTAAGACGTACTTTAAAACTACTTCTGGTCATCTGCCCTTAAAACTCTCTGTGTGTCTCAGTAGGGTTCCTGTGATACTCCTTAGACTGTTCATTTATCTAGCACTGTTACTGCATTCTAATAGTCTAAGTTGTTGCATTTTGAGCCGTTGGTCAATGTTTTGTTCAGTGCATTTTGAGTGAGGATGGCCTTCCTATTACAGTGGTTTTCCAAGATGAAGCTATGCTGTTGATGGAGGATAAAAACAGATTAAAAGCTCTCCCAGCTGTTACAGACAAACACAGCAATGTTATAGAACCATAGACATTTACAGCATAGGAGGCTATTCAGCCCATCATGTCGACACCAGTCAACAAAGATCTGACTGTGCTAATTGCTTCTTATACCTGGAGCAACACAAGTGAGCGTCTAAAAACTGCATAAATGTTAGAGTTTCTGACTGGACCACCACCTTTTACAGACTCCCACTTCCCTCTGGATGAAAACAAACTTCTCCACAACTTCCCTCTAAACCACTTACCACCTGGTTATTGACCCATCCATTAAATGGAAAAATCTTCAATACCTCTATTTAGTCTCCTCTCAACCCTCACTGTTCCAAGGGAAAAAAATCACAAGAGTCCTGGAGATCTACAGCACAGAAAAAGGCCCTTCCACCCATCAAGTCTGTTCTCGTCAAACACAGCCACATAACAATATGTGGATGTGCGGGTTTGGGTGGATTGGCCATACTAAATTTCACATTGTGTCCAGGGGTGTGCAGGCTAGGTAAAGTAGCCATGGGAAATGCAGGATTACAGGGATAGGGTAAGGAGTTGGGTCTGGATGTGATGTTCTTCGGAGGCCTGCTTCCGCTCTGTAGAGATTCTATGATACTGTAATTCCGGCACTTAGCCCATAACCTTTGTGTGATTGGCGTCTCAAGTGCCAATCTAAATGTTATGAGGGTTTCTACCACCCTTAAGAGGCAGTGACTTCCAGAGTTCTACCATCCTCTGAGTTAAATATTTTTTCCTCACGTCTCCTCTAACCCTCCTTCCTTAAACATGTACCCCTGGTCATTGATCCCTCCTTCAAGGGGCAAAGTTTCTTCTTGTCTACCCTTTCAATGATCCTCATTATTATGCACATCTCAATCGTCCCCACTCCTCCTCAGTCTAGTCTGCTCCAAGGAAAACAACCCCAGTCCAATTACTCCCCAACTCAGGGCAACATCCTGGTGAGTCTCTTCTGTACCCTCTCCCATGCCATCACATTCCCCAACCACCCCACCCATCCCCCCCCCCCCCAAAAAAAAACAAAATGTGGATTCTGGAACTGCTCGCTATACAATACTGTTGCAGTGACCAGACCAACTTTTTTACCATTCCACCATCACCTCCCTACTCCACACCTCTGTTCATAAAGGTAAGACGCCTTCTGAACCATTTCAATCAGCTGTCTTCCCTCTTTACAATCTGCCTACACATATCCACACAAGTAGCTTGCAACGTTGGTCATGATGATGTACTTTAACGTGAATGGAAACTGTAATTGGCCAGCTGTTAGCTGGTGACCCAAAATTTAACACTTCACACCCTCTTGAGGTACAGTGGTAATGTCCCTCCCTCTGAGCCAGGAGGTCCCAGCTCACATCTTATCTGTGTGTGTAATAATGTCCCTGAACAGGTTGATTAGAAAATGTTTGGAATACGCTGCTTTTCCGAACGCACTGGGCTCCACCTAGGGGCAGGCACTGATCAGTGTGCGTTGTTTGATCTGCACTGACCTGTGAATGCCATGAGATGGCGCCTGATCTATTAAAACTACTTCAGGTGAGGTGTAATTTTAACAATTGCTGTATTTACTGTTCCTGCATTTATGGTCTGTATCTTTTCATATGTTACACTACACTTATAAATGCAAACATTTAAGAATGCACAATTTAATAATTTTTAAAGATTATTTTCTGCAGAGAAAGTCCCTGAAGTATCTAATTATATAAGGCTTCCTTAAGTTTTGCAAATAATTTATTCTTCCTTCTATTTCAGCTAGGAACACACAATCCACACATGCACCATATTTTAACCTGACCATTTCTTTTTTCAAGCAAAGGATGTCCACAGCAACTTAGCTGTGGCTTTTACACTGATTCCTGTTGGAAGCAACACTTCACTTAAAGTTATTTCAGGGTAGTTTGCTAATGGTTAGCTTGGATGGCTGGTTTGTGATGCAAATTGATGCCAACAATGCTGGTTCATTTCCCACACCAACTGAGGTTATCATGAAGGAATCTCCTTCTCAACCTCTTCCCTCACCAGAGGTGTGGTGACCCTCAGATTAAACCACCACCAGTTGTGTCTCTCTCAAATGAGAGAGCAGCTCTCTGCCCTGGTAAGACTGTAAGGCATGGCAAACAAACTTATGATCCTACAATTCAAATGATTTTGCAATCCATGCTGTATATCTCTAACTGAACTATAAACATTTAACACATTGCACCCAACTATAGAGTGAGCAGTACAGTACCACTCTAGTGAAATAGCCTATGCAGGATGATTTACTGATGATCTACTACTGCTGATCTTAATACTGCACTTGTAGTAAGTTAATCCTGGTAATAGAGAAGAGGTGAGTTTTTCTCCCCCTCAGGCTGGTTTTTGAGATATCTCCACGTTTGGATGAGTTTGTCACCTTTTCTGATGGGCTATTTTCTTCCTAGTTCTCGAATTCCAATGGAGCTAAAACTTAACTGTTTAAAAACCTTTCTGAAGCCTCTGTAATTTGCATTAGATTATTACAATGATTAATGCTTCATATTAATGCTTCCTCCCCATTGAGTCATCGCATTGGTATTCGCATCTTACTTTTCCACTAAATACCTCAGTCAGATAAACCTACTCCCAATTTAACACCAAGGCATCCAGTCCCTCTGGATCAACATGCAAAGATCTTAAAGATTTCTTTTTCTTCACTGAATTATGAATCTTTGAGTTGTTTTGCCAATTAAATTGCAGTTAATGCTGAACTAACTTGGGTATGTTATGTAAAAATTGTTCTGTTAAACAGACCCAGTTGTGCTTTACATTATTCATGTTTCATTTTTATAATTAATAAAGATGAGTTATTGCTCTCTTTTTTTATATATTTTTCACGTACATTCTCCCCTTTTCCAGCACAAACATTGCAAAGTTAATAAGGGCAAGATTCATGAGTGATTCCTGTTACAGGATTACACAGCAATTCCACGCAACTAATTGTCAAATAGTTCAGCAGCTCGAGTATATTGTCAATCATGAATTATAGAATGTTACCACCCAGGAGGTGGCCAGTCAGCCTGTCGTACCCATCCTGGCTCATTGGAAGAGCAATCAAGACTAGTATTAAGACACAGAGGCAAAACCTTCTGTTAATTAAACCAAACACCCAGAAAAGCTCACCTCAGTCTGTTAAAATATGAGTGACAGAGACTCCCAAATTCCACTACTTCGAGAAAATAATATCAATTTATTATCTAATTCTAAAAGTGAACATTAAACAAAAACTGTTCACAAATCTAAGCCCCTCTTTCTCTTAACTGCTTCCTATCAGCCTCCAACACTATAGCAATATGCTGTTCCAATAAAACACTTATTAAAATGACATCAATTTAATTTCTAAACCACGCAGTCTCTATCTCCTTCTGTGTCTTCAGTCTTCCAGCTGCTGATCTGTCTGGATCATTCTCTTTCTTTTTACTGCAGGTATGTTTCACAAGAAAAGGTACGTCTGACAGAGTGTGTTTTTAAATTTCTTTGAGAGCAAGATGTTAAATGGGCAATTAGCACTCAAGGAGTTTCTCTCTCTTGACCAATTTTCAAAATGGCCACATTTTTATACTCGTCCAACATTGGATCATCTCATTGGTTTGATGTTGGCAAAACAATAAATTCAAACTTGATTGGCTTTTAGCATCCTAGGACATAATTTAAACTGATTGGTTGGTTAAATTTGAATTGTTGTCAAATCAGCAACCAAAACTCAACTATCCATTTCACAGGCAAAGGTTACATATTTTCAATTTTCCAGTACACTGTGGGACTGCCATCTAGTCATATACACAGGTGCTTGTAATCTCTTAGTTCAGAACAGCATTCACTCTCTGTTAAAGGTACAGCACATGCCTTCAATCTCATAACACTCGTCTCTCAATTGAAATCTCCTCATTGTCAAGTAGAAACTGTTCTGAAGAAGGGTCACTGGACTTGAAACGTTAACTCTGCTTTCCCTCCAGGATGCTGCCAGACCTTCTGAGTTTCACCAGCAATTTCAAAGCGTGTTTCTGATTTCCAGCAACTGCGGTTCTTTGCTTTAGTACAGTCATACAGAGACACAGGCTAAGGCTCATCTCTGCTCTTTCAACAGAGTTGCACTATACTGCTCACTCAATAGTTGGGTATAGTGTTAAAAATTTTGTAATTTGCCTTGCAAAATCATTTGAATTGTAGAATCAGTGTGGAAACAGGCACTTCGGTCCAACAATCCAAAGAGTAACCCACCCAGTCCCATTTCCCTGCCCTATTACTCTACATTTACCCCTGATTAATGCACCTAACCTACACATCCCTGAACACTAAGGGCAATTTATCTCCAAAGAGCATTCTACACAAATCCACCCCATAATCCCTATCCCTGTAAACCTGCATTTCCTATGGCTAATCTACCTGGGCACTATGAGACAATTTAGCAAGGCCAATCCACCCTAAAGGCACTATGAGACAATTTAGCAAGGCACATCCTTGGACTGGGAGGAAACCGGAGCAACCCAATGCAGACGCAGAGAGAACGTGCAAACTTCACACAGACAGTCGCCCGAGGCTGGAATCGAACCTAGGTCCCTGGCGCTTTGAGACAGCAGTGCTAAACACTGAGCCACCATGCCGCCTCAATGTAGGATCATTTTAAAGATTCTCCGTAGTCAGCTTTCCTCACCTTTTATTTGTTTGTGTGTTCCAGAACCCAAAGGTCCTGAGTGAAAATATTTATCCTCCTCTCCCCTCTGGTCCTTCTGAAAGAATGACTTTTTAGTCTTGACCCATTAGATAATGGCAGCTTATTGTTCACAGTTGGCCAGTGAATTGTGGTGGTAGTCTTTTACTTTCTGCCTACTTTCTCTTGCTCCTTGATTTCTATGATAGTTTGTAAGAAAGTTTTTATCATTTCTTAATGGAATGTGGGCATTACTAATTGCCCCTTGAACGAAGTGGCTTGATGGGGCCATTTCAGAGGCATTGCTGTGGTCTGGAGTCACATGTAGGCCAGACTGGGTAAGGATGGCAGATTCTTTTCATAAAGGCCATTACTGAATCTGATAGGGCTTTATTGATAGCAGTTGTCATTGTCGCTATCACTGAAATTAGCTTAATATTCCAGCTTTATTCATTGAATGTAAATTCCCCTCGTTGGTCTAGTGGGATTTGAATCCATGGTCTTGATGAGCATTAGCTTTGGTCTCTGAATGACAATAATAAGGCAAAGAATTGCCGATGCTGGGAATCAGAACTGTGAACTGAAATTGCTGGCCAAACCTGTAAGGTCTGGGTCACAGCGTTAACGTTGCAAATCCAGCGATCCTCCTTCAGAACAATTTCTCCAATGGTTTCTGTCTTTACTTCTGCATTTCCATGTTCTTTACTCAGAGAGTAGTAAGGGTGTGGAACGCCCTGCCTGCAACAGTAGTGGACTCGATAACATTCAGGGCAATTAAATGGTCACTGGATAAACATATGGATGATAATGTAATAGTGTAGGTTAGATGGGCTTCAGATTGGTTTCACAGGTTGGCGCAACATCAAAGGCCGAAGGGCCTGTACTGTGCTGTAATATTCTATGTTCTATTCCCAGCCCAGTGGCGTTGACCCAATGCCGTCACCTTACACTAAGGGTTGCGGGGTGGCCCTGGTGGTGGTTGTACATTACAAAACCAGGTGAGAGGGTTCCACCATCATCTTCCCATTGCACTTCACCTGTTTGTCTTTGTCTGGCAGAGGACTACATTATGAACATTATCCCAGAAGTCGACTCCCCGGTGCGCCTCCTCAGTCCTAACTGGGGACCTGGAATGCCGAACAGGTTAACTGCGTCATGGAATATCTCCGTTCCTCCGGACCACGTGGCTGAGCTTACTTTTATGGAGCAGTTGATCCCCACGTGTGAACGTGGGCATGTGACCATTGTGATCATCGAGCAGATCAGTGACGGCGTCCACTTGAGCTACAGGGAATCAGACACAATCCCCGAGTCAGTCCCCGAACTGCACCACAGGTTCTGGCTAAATGTGTCCAACTGTGAGACTTCAAATGGCCAGCTGAGTCTGATGTTTCAGGTGCTGGTACGTGAAGGTAGGTAGCAGTCACACCGAGTCACATCAAATTAATTAAAAGGTGACCTGATTAAAGTAGCACTTCAGTTAAAACCGGCGTATTTTATACAATTCATTCGCAGTCAAAGTATTGGCTTTTCTCGAAAGCCGCATCTTAACCGTAAACAGACATTCTATTCAGAGGAAGCTCGATTACCCAAATGACACATGAAGAGAGTATTTTGTTCAGATAATTGAATGTTCAGGTAATCGAATGCTGGACAGCTCAGTTTAGCCAAGCATTGGGATCTTGGGATCTGAAATTCAGATAATCGAAAATGCCAGATAATCGAGGTTCCTCTGTACTATGTTTTCTCCAGAATATTTATGTGAATTAATGTTATCCTATATGAGGCTGAACATAAAAGCAACTGGAAGTGGAGACATTATGCTCTGAATTACAAGTAACTATTTTGCTGTAAAAATCCAGTGTTGAATATTTGTAACATGATGTATAAAATGTCAGACTTTTTGATTCCAAACTGTCCTAATGGTGTGGCTAAACAAATTGTTAGAATGACACCACGTCCACGTTGTAAGATATAGGAGGAGGAGGAGGCCATTCGGCCCATCATGTCTGCCGTGCCATTCAATGAGATTAAGGCTGATCTGATAACCCTCAACTCCACTTTCCTGCCTTTCCCCATAACCTTCTGCTTGTTTACTTAGATGTTCAAAAGACATTTGGATAGATACACGAATATGAAATGTTTGGTAGAATATGGGCCAGGAGCAGGCAGATGGGTGTAATAGTGCTGCCCCTTTAATAAGCTTATGCAGTCCTAAGTTTTTTCAAGAGAGGTTGTAAAGGCAGAGGTGCTGATATGTCTGGGTACCCACTTTAAACAAAGGCAGGGGAGTGGCCAGTCCTCCCAGTTCAGGTTGTTTTTCTAGTTTGGTTTGTTTTAGCAGGCAGTCAGGAACAGCTGGTAGGAGAGAAGCTGTTGCTATGAAACAAAGTTCCATGCTTCAACTGGTGTTTCTTGCCTGACTCTCCTTTCTGCAATCTCTCCTGCCTGTAAGAATCTGAGTTTGAATTTATCATTTGCCAAGGGGTGCGTTTAAGGGCTGTTGTAGGGATTGGAACAGCTCCTTTGTTAAGTTGTGATATTGATTCGATTGGGTTTTCAAATAGTTAAGTTATTAGCAATTTTTCAGAAGATTTGTAGCTCAGGTTGATGATAAGTATGTAAATTAGCTTGCTGAACTGGAAGGTTGGTTTTCAGACGTTTCGTCACTACACTAGGTAACATCATCAGTGAGAATCTCTGGTGAAGCGCTGGTGGTATGTCCCACTTCCTTATTTATAGGTGGAGTTTATAGGTGGAGTTCTGGTTATTCTAAATTCTGTTTTCTTTGGTCTGTGCTTCAACTGTCGTGTGTATCTAAATTCTGTTTTGCTTAAAGCTGAGTGATTTGACCAGCTGCATCACTCCTGGAATATCCACTTCACATCTGCCTTTAAAGCACGAAAATGTTCGGGTCTAGGCTACCTTAAAATGTTTTGAAGAGGTCTGACCTGTTCCATAGCATGGGCCTAGTTTAGTTGGGGTTTATGTTTGCCATGGAATGGTTGGACCACAGGGTCTGTTTCTGTGCTGTATGACTAGATGACTCAGTTGAGGAGGAACTCCTTCACCCGGAAGGTTATGAATCTGTGGAATTCCTTGCCCAGTGAAGCAGTTGAGGCTTCCTTGTTGAATGTTTCTAAGGCAAAGATGGGTTTTTGAGCAGTAAGGGAATTAAAGGTTATGGTGAATGGGCAGGTAGATGGAGCTGAGTCCACAAAAAGATCAACCATGATCTAATTGAATGGGGGAGCCAGATGTCAAGATTAGAGTGGTGCTGGAAAAGCACAGCAGGTCAGGCAGCATCCGAGGAGCAGGAAAATCGACGTTTCGGGCAGGAGCCCTTCATCAGGAATCCACAGGGCCAGATGGCCTACACCTGCTCCTAGTTGTTACGTTCAGTCTTGAATATACTTAACAGCTCAGCTTTGTATGAGCCAGCTAGACTGTTGATTGGCTGTCACCATCTTCCTGTTAGGTTGCAACCTGCTTTGTCTAGTGTGACAGAGGAAAACCACTCGCTCAATAGTCTTAACATGGGTCGGTTTCTTTACCATGACAGCAATCAGGTATAAAATACATTAGACATTGCTACTCCGACTAGGAGGAAAACCTCTCTTCTTCCAGATGCTGAGCTGCTTAATCTACCCAAATTCTTACAATGTGACATTGGACGGAGCCTAATACAGTTTTCAGCATGAGCCAGGACTGCACACACAACACGCAGCTAACGAGAGTGATGTTGCAGTTATAGAATACAACCTTTTGTGTGCAGGTCTGTCAGATAAAAAGGTACAAAGGCGGACAATCGGAGTTATTTTCAGCTACAGAATTAACGTTTTCAATTAATGCAACAAAAATGAAAGCAAGGGAGCACAAAAATGATGATAAAGACAATGGCGATGTTGGTGAAATCCCATCATTTTATCAAGTTTTACAGCCAGTAAAGAAATTTTTGTAACCGAAAGCAAAAAATGCTGGAGTTCCTGGTCGGTCAGGCAGCATCCATGGAGAGAAAGCGCTGATGAAGAGTCATCTAGACTCAAAATGTTAGCTTGCTTTCTCTCCATGGACGCTGCCTGACCCACTGTCTTCTCCAGTATTTTTTGTTTTTGGTTCAAATTCCAGCATCTGCAGTAATTTGCTCCTAAGGACTTTTGCAAGTGTAGTCGGTGTTCTGATGTTGATCAGGAATCGTACAACTCTTAATGTACTGCTAAGTGCACTCAGAATAGCACTGGAAAGCAGAGACATGTCCATTACCCTGCCCAGGAATTCGATCTTACAGCTATTGCCTTTTCAGGGTAGGTTTTAGACCCATGAATTTGTTGTTTTGTTGATTTTATTTTTCCCAAAATATTACAAAAGATTCAGAATAGGGGCTTTGTTCTGCACTTCCGTTATACTGCATGTTGTTTTTGTAATGCATGAGATCCCAGGGCTTCAGTATACAAATGTAATTGCCAAACGTGATCCCAAAATAGATCAAAATTCAATGCAATATAAAACAATTCAACTTGATCAGCTTAGTTTTAGAGTACTTGGTTTTTTTGGGTTGTCAGCTTTTTCGTAAACTGTACTTACAAGTTGGAATGTTTGAAAGGAAGTGTGGATTAGCCTGGGGACAACAGGTTTGCTACCTGTTCCAGGTGGGATGGATTCAGGACTGACCAACCTTGTTGGAGCTGGCGATGTGATGGGTCAGGGCAGTCTTCAGAATAAAGAAAACCCTTTCTGAAATATTCAACAATTTCGGCGGTAGCGATCAAACCCAGTAATGAGCCTTCTCCCACTCTGATCAGTATCCCATAGCTATCACAATGGCTCGGTGGTTAGCACTGCTGTCTCACAGTGCAAGGGACCTGGGTTTGATCCCATTGCTTGGGTGACTGTCTGTGTGGAGTTTGCACATTCTCCTCATGTCTGCTCTAGTTTCCTCCCACAGTCCAAAGATGTGCAGGTTAGGTGGAATGGCCATGGGAAATTGTCCCATAGTGTCCAGGTGGATTAGCCATGGTATGTGGGATAGGTTTGTATAGAATGTTCTTCAGGAGGTTGATATGGACTCTATGGGCCAAATGGCCTGCTTTCATGCTGTAGGGATTCTAAGTTTGGTCTTCCTCATGGGACCAATTGACCCAATGTCGTACTGCTGTTGACATTGATACTTTTCCAGTGAGATGTTTATTACAACCATGTCTATTGTTCTGTAACCTTTAGCCTTCAATCTGGAAGCTTCCTTTTGCAGCTGTGAGGTCTTCATACCTGATGCTGTCCAACACGGAAGGGATGTGAACTTAAGGGGTTGAGATAAAGGTCAACTATGATATCATCAAATGGTTTGAGAGGCTGAATCCTGCCAAAGTATACTCCCATTCAGTTCTGACACTTGCTGGGGTATGCCCCAATGTTAGACCCAGGACATCAATGTAGAGTAGACAATGCACTCTTCTCATACGCAAGTTACTGAGCAATGTTCTCTTTCTGAAACAGATTCGATGGATATTATAACGATTGCTGCTGCTGTCGCTGGAGGTGTGGTCCTTCTCATTGTCATCGCTGTGATTATCTGCTGTGTTAGACAACGGTACGTCCATTCACTCCTCTTCCTCTGCCTTCCCACTTCTCCTTCGAGACTCCTCTCTTTAACAGTGTCCCGCCCAACCGGCTTTAGACGATGGGTGCTGTGTTTGTTGGCAGTCACTTACTTGAATGCTGCTCGGTGATGGACCGACAACAGAATATCTGAAGGGGAGTCGTATTGGACTCTCAATTTCAACCCTGGTTCTGTCTCCACCAATGCTGCCAGACCTACTGAGTTTCTCCAACAATTTCTGTTTTGTCTTGGCAAGAAAACTGAGCTGCTCAAGTCCAGTTTGTACATATTGAACGATCACTAATAAATTCAATAGGGATTTCTGAAGACAGTTCTTTAGCCACTTCCTCTGGAACCCGTTCCATATATTAATAAGGTTAGATCGCATGGGATCTAGGGACAGCTGGCCAATTGGATACAAAAGTGGCTTGATGATAGGAAAGCAACAATAGTGGTAGAGAGTTGTTATTCAAACTGAGGCCTGTGACCAACAGTTTGCCCCAAGGATCAGTGCTTGTTCTGTTGTTCATCACTTATATAAATGATTTGGATGAGATTGTAGGAGGATGACACTGAGATTGGTAGTATAGTGGACAGCGAAGAAATTATCTAAGAGTACAATGGGCTGTTGATCCCACTGGGACATGGGCTGAGGAATGACTGGTGAAGTTTTAGATAAATGTCAGGTATTACTTTATGGTAAGACAAACCAGGGCAGAACTTACATAGTTAATGGTAGTGCTCTGGGAAGTGTTGTCAAACAGAGAGTCCTACGGATACAAAAAAATAGTTCCTTGAAAGTGGCGTCATCAGGTAGACAGTGAAGAATGTGTTTGGCACACTTGCCTTCATTGGTCAGAGCACTGAGTACAGGAGTTGCGATGTCATATTACAGCTGTACAAGATATTGGTACGGCCACAGTTTGGAGTACTATGTACAATTCTGGTCGCCCTGTTATAGCAAGGATGTTGTCAAACTGGAAAGAGTGCAATAAAGATTTACAAGGATGTTACTGAGACTGAAAGGTTTGAGTTTTGAGAAGAGGCTAGGATTTTTTTCCCCTCAAGAGTAGAAGGCTGAGGGGTAACCTTTTATTGAGTTTTATAAAATCCTTAGAGGCATAAATAAGGTCTTTTTCCCCGAGTGGGGGAGTCCAGAACTAGAGGGCATAGGTTTCAGGTGGGAGAGGAAAGATTTAAAAGGGACCTGAGGAGCACCTTTTCCACACACAGTGGTGTTTTTATGGAATGGGCTGCCAGACTGAATTTATTATCTCGCTTTCGAAAGCCTCCTACTTGCCAGATGTCCCTTTACCTCTGAACAACCTCCCCCCACCCCCATAAACCTTTGAAAGTTAGAACATAGAACATTACAGCGCAGTACAGGCCCTTCAGCCCTCGATGTTGCGCCGCCCTGTCATACCAATCTGAAGCCCATCCCACCTACACTATTCCATGTACGTCCATATGCCTGTTCAATGACGACTTAGATGCACTTAATGTTGGCGAATCTACTACCGTTGCAGGCAAAGCATTCCATACCCTTAGTACTCTCTGAGTAAAGAAACTACCTCTGACATCTGTCTTATACCTATCTCCCCTCACTTTAAAGTTGCGTCCCCTCGTGTTTGCCATCCCCATACTTGGAAAAAGGCTCTCCCTGTCCACCCTATCCAACCCTCTGATTATCTCGTATGTCTCTATTAAGTCACCTCTCAACCTTCTTCTCTCTAACAAGAACAGCCTCAAGGCCCTCAGCCTTTCCTCGTAAGACATTCCTTCCATACCAGGCAGCATCCTAGTAAATCTCCTCTGCAACCTTTCCAAAGCTTCCACATCCTTCTTATAATGCGGTGACCAGAACTGTACACAATACTCCAAGTGTGGCTGTACCAGAGCTTTGTACAGCTGCAGCATAACCTCCTAGTTCCGGAACTCAATCCCTCTATTAATAAAGGCCAAAACACTGCACGCCTTCTTAACCCTGTCAATCTGGGTGGCAACTTTCAGGGATCTGTGTACATGGACATCAAGATCTCTCTGCTCATCTGCACTCCCAAGAATCTTACCATTAGCCCAGTACTTTGCATTCCGATTACTCCGTCCAAAGTGTATCACCTCACACTTGTCCACATTAAACTCCATTTGCCGCCTCTCAGCCCAGCTCTGCATCCTATCTGTGTCTCTGCAACCTACTACATCCTTCGTCACTATCCACAACTCCACTGATCTTAGTGTCGTCCGCAAATTTACTAACCCACCCTTCTAAGCCTTCATCCAGGTCATTTATAAAAATGATGAACAGCAGTGGACCCAACACAGACCCTTGCGGTACGCCGCTAGTAACTGGACACCAAGATGAACATGTTCCATCAACATACAACCCTCTGTTTTTTTTTCAGCAAGCCAATTACTGATCCAAACTGCTATGTCTCCCACAATCCCATTCCTCTGCATTTTGTATAATAGCCTACTGTGGGGAACCTTATTGAATGCCTCATGAATTGTTTCTGCCGTTTCCCTAATGCCAAAAATTTGCTTTGTCAAGATACTGAAAATGCTGAGACTTTGACTCCCATAACTTTATCCACAATTACCTCGATTGAATTATGATGCTCATTTACTTTCCAACCTATTTTCTGTTAACTCCTCTTAAATATTGACAATTACCTCCTGGAATCTCAGCATTATTACAGCACAGAAGGAGGTCATTTCCCTATTGTCTCCTGTCTAATACCTTCAAAATTGACCTTGCCCCAATTTAGAACTTTAACTTGTGGACCAGACCTATCCTTTTCCATAACTATTTTAAAACTAAAAGAATGATTGTCGCTAGTTCCCCCAGTAACACCTTCAGGGGTCACTTGTTATAATTTAACTCAGGCTTGTCATTCTGATCATCCAACAAGCACACAACCACAATGAGAAGATTGAGGTTACTACTGGCCAACCTAACGAAGCTAAGTAACTGTTATCTGAGAGCACAAATTCTTTTAAATCAAGAGAATGTCATTTGTGTGCTATTGCAGTGACAAAATGGCATCCACAAAAGTTGAGGGATTTTACGCTAGCTGCAAATGACTTACAACTACAATGTATAATCTCACAGCATGCATTTTCCCCAATCTACCATTCCCACCAAGCTGTACAATCAACCCTGATTCGATGAAGAGTGCAGGAGGCCATGCCTGGAGCAGCACAAAACCTGGTGAAGCTCCAAAGCAAAATGACTGAAATGCCGAACAGCGAAGTAGCATGCAATAAACTGAGCTAAGCAATTCCACAGCAAATCAATTAGGACTCAGCTCTGCAGTTCTGTACAGCCAGTCAGGAATGGTAGTGGATATTTAAACAACAAACTGGAGGCAGACTCTTTATGAATACCCCACCCTTAATGATGGGGAACCCAGCACTTCAGTGCAAATGACGAGAGTGAAGTGTGTGCATCCACCTTCAGCCAGAAGTGCTGAGTGACTGATTCATCTCAGGGAGGAGAAAGTGAAGACTGCAGATGCTGGAGATCAGAGTCGAGAGTGTGGTGCTGGAAAAGCACAGTAGGTCAGGCAGCATCCAAGAAGCAGGAGAATCGACGTTTCAGGCATAAGCCCTTCCTAATGAAGGGCATATGCCCGAAACATGGATTCTCCTGCTCCTTGGATGCTGCCTGACCTGCTGTGCTTTTTCAGCACCACACTGTCAATGCTGATTTATCTCAGCCTCCTCCTGAGATCCCCAGTAGTTCAAGAATATAGCTCACCACCACCTCCCCAGGGCAAAGAGAGATGGACAATAAACCCTGGCCTAACCAGTGAAGGCCATGAATGGAATTTTAAAAGCTGCATTCCAAGGGAAGCTTGATTAACACATGAAGGACAGAGAAACAAAAGAGTATGGTGATGGGGTTCAATTATGGAGGATGTTTGTGTGGAACTTGAACAGCAGTATGCTCCCCATTGGGCCGCATGTCCAGTAAATACTTTGTAACTTTATAATTAAATGTTGTAATAATGGAGCAAAACTTTAGGAAACTTCTTATCCACTGGACAGAATGAGCGTGGATCAGCAAGTTTGCCAAGCCTTCAAGTGCTCCCTTGTCCAAAATAGGTCTAAAATTTCCTGTTCGGTTTCAATTTCTCCATTTGTGCTGTTGCTTGGATTCGAACAATCTTGAAAAGCAGCCAAGTGTTTCCTGCGTTTGTTGTGGGCGTGACCTTTATCATAGAGTTTGGGAAGGTGGAGACTTTTTAATCTGCTCATCTGAAAATCTGCATTTTGAAACGCCCATGTATGCACCCTTGACCAAAATTGTGTTTACAATTGTCTATTTAAATCACCGCTTTAAATAGAAGTCCACACTAGACTGGATAAGGTGTCTTACCCAGTGTGCAATGACAAGGATTTTGTGGAATTTTTAAGTCCAGTCACATTTGGCCCCACTGACAGTCATGGGGAAAAGATGAGCATTAGAAACTCTCAAAATTAGTGAAGAATTGAGTTTGTTATATAAACTGTTTGTTATATAAACTGTTAGTTCCTGCATTCAAGAGGACCTCCAGGCGAGAACATCATTTTAATGATCGCTGTAAATTGTTCAGGCAAAACCTATCTGATTGATCCCCTGACTTGATTTCAGTCTTGTACCTGTTCACTTGGAGTTTTTATTGTCTGCAGTATCACTCCCCACTCCCCATCATTGCCTACTTAATGGCTTACCCCGTGTTTGTTACTCAGCACACAGTCACTTTCCGGGAATGTTTCACATCTAATCTCGTGTGTCTCTTGGGTTATTGCTGGCCAACTCTCTGACACGTCACACCGATTGATAAAGGTTTCAACTTCACTTCAAAGCAGAAATATTTTTAAATTTTTTTTGCAAATCGTGGCTTAAAAAATACACAAACTTCTGGATGGGTGCAAGTTAATCAAGGTGAATCGACTAAATTGCCATAACCCAGAATTTTGATACTCTGTATATTAATAATTCAATAATGACACAAAGCTGGGTGGGAGGATGATGCAAAGGATGATGCAAAGATGTTTCAGTGTGATTTGGAAAAGTGAGTGAGTAGGCACATGCATGGCAGATGCAATTTAATGTGGATAACTGTGATGTTATCACTTTGGTTGCGAGAACAGGAAAGCGTATTATTATCTGTATGGTGTTAGATTGCACTTTCCCCTTTCCCAATGAAACCTGGGTGTCCTTGTATATCAGTCATTCAGGGTAAACATTGCAGATGCAGCAGGTGGTGAAGAAGGTAAATGGTATGTTGTCCTTCATAGTGAGAGGATTTGAGTATAGGAGAAGGGATGTCTTGCTGCAATTATACAGGGTCTTGCTGAGACAGCACCTGGAGAATTGTGTGCAGTTTTGGACTCCTTATCTGAGGAAGGATGTTCTGGCAATGGAGGGAGGGCAGTGAATGTTTCCCAGACTGATTCCTGAGGTGGCAGGATTGATGTATAAGGAGAGATTAGATCTGATAGGACTATATTCACTGGAGTTTTGAAGAATGAGGGGGGATATCATTGAAACCTATAAAATTCTAACAGGGCTAAATGGTCCCCAGTGATCAGAGAATCCAGAGCCAGAGCTCACAGCCTAAGGGTATGGGATAGGCCATTTAGGACCGAGGTGAGGAGAAATGTCTTCACCCAGAGAGTGGTGACCCTATGGACTCCTCTGTGACTGAAAGCAGTTGAGGCCAAAACACAAAATATTTTCAAGCAGGAGTTAGATACAGTTCTTGGGGCTAAAGAATGTGGGGAAAAAACAGGAACAGGGAGCTGATGATCAGCCATGATTGTATTGAATGGCAGAACAGTCTCGAACAGCTGAATGGCCTACTCCTGCTGTAAGCCTCATATTTTCTGTGTGTCTGTGTGCCTCCAATGGAAGTGAAATCTGAAGGCTACTATCCTCTGCATGGAATAATTCAGCACGATAGGGAGGTCATTTGGATATAAATGATTTGGATGTGAGCATAAGCGTTGGTAAGTTTGTAGGTGACACCAAAATTGGAGGTGTAGCAAACAGTGAAGAAGGTTATCTCAGATACAACGGGATCTTGATCAGATGGGCCAGTGGGCTGAGAAGTGGCAGATGGAGTTCAATTTAGATAACTGCGAGGTGCTGCATTTTGGGAAAGCAGATCTTAGCAGGACTTATACACTTAATGGTAAGGTCCGAAGGAATGTTGCTGAACAAGGAGACCTTGGAGCGAGGTTCATAGCTCCCTGAAAGTAGAATCACAGATAGCAAGCTCTTGATGCAGCCCAAGCAGGGGGGGGGGGCAACATGGTGGCTCCGTGGTTAGCACTGTTCCCTCACAGCGCCAGGGACCCAGGTTCGAGCCCAGGCTTTGGTGACTGTATGTGTGGTGTTTGTGCATTCTCCCTGCGTCTGTGTGTGTTTCCTTTGGGTGCTCTGGTTTCCTCCCACAATCCAAAGATATGCAGTTTAGGTGGATTGGCCATGCTAAATTGCCATAGTGTTCAGGGATGTGTAGGTTAGAATCATTGAGACATACAGCACGGATATGGATCGGTCTAACCCATCCATACTGACCAGATATCCCAACCCAATCTAGTCCCACCTGCTAGCACCCGGCCCATATCCTCCAAATCCTTCCTATTCATAAACCCATCCAAATGACTCTTAAATGTTGCAATTGTACCAGTCTCCACCACTTCCTCTGGCAGCTCATTCCATGCACACACCACCCTCTGCATGAAAACGTTGCCCCTTAGGTCTCTTTTATATCTTTCCCCTCTCACCCTAAACCTATGCCCTCTAGTTCTGGACTCCCCCACCCCAGGGAAGAAACTTTGTCTATTTATCGTATCCATGCCCCTCATGATTTTATAAACCTCTAAAAGGTCATCCCTCAGCCTCCGACACTCCAGGGAAAACAGCCCCAGCCTATTCAACCTCTCCCTATAGCTCAAACCCTCCAACCCTGGCAACATCCTTGTAAATCTTTCCTGAACCCTTTCATGTTTCACAACATCTTTCCGATAGGAAGGAGACCAGAATTGCATGCAATATTCCTAAAGTGGCCAAACCAATGTCTTGTACAGCTGCAACATGACCTCCCAGCTCCTGTACTCAATACTCTAACCAATAAAGGAAGGCATACCGAAGGCCTTCTTCACTATCCTATCAACCTGCGACTCCACTTTCAAGGAGCTATGAATCTGCACTCCAAGGTCTCTTTGTTCATCAGCACTCCCTAGGACCTTACCATTAAGGTTATAAGTCCTGCTAAGATTTGTTTTCCCAAAATGCAGCACCTCGCATTTATCTAAGTTAAACTCCATCTGCCACCTCTCAGCCCATTGGCCCAGATGATGAAGATCCCGCTGTAATCTGAGGTAACCCTCTTCACTGTCCACTACACCTCCAATTTTGTCATCTACAAACTTACTAACTGTACCTCTTATGCTCACATTCGATTCACATATATAAATGATGAAAAGTAGTGGACCCAACACCGATCCTTGTGGCACTTCACTGGTCACAGGCCTCCAGTCTGAAAAACAACCCTCCATCACCACCCTCTGTCTTCTACCTTTGAGCCAGTTCTGTATCCAAATGGCTAGTTTTCCCTGTATTCCATGAGATCTAACCTTGCTAATCAGTCTCCCATGGTGAGCCTTGTCGAACGCCTTACTGAAATCCATATAGGTGACATCTACCGCTCTGCCCTCATCAATCCTCTTTGTTACTTCTTCAAAAACCTCAATCAAGTTCGTGAGATATGATTTCGCACTCACAAAGCCATGTTGACTATCCCTAATTAGATCTTGCCTTTCCAAATACATGTACATCCTGTCCCTCAGGATTCCCTCCAACAACTTGCCCACCACCGACGTCAGGCTCACTGGTCTATAGTTCCCTGGCTTGTCCTTACCACCCTTCTCCAATAGTAGCATCATGTTAGCCAACCTCCAGTCTTCCGGCACCTCATCTGTGACTATCGATAATACAAATATCTCAGCAATGGGCCCATAAATCACTTACCTAGCTTCCCACAGAGTTCTAGGGTACACCAGAGCAAGTCATCAGGATTTATCCACCTTTATGTGTTCCAAGATATCCAGCATTTCCTCCTTGTAATATGTCCTTTTCCGCAGTAAACACTGATGCAAAATACTCAATTAGTATCTCCCCCATCTCCTGCAGCTCCACACAAAGGCCGCCTTGTTGATCTTTGAGGGGCCCTATTCTCTCCCTAATTACCTTTTTGTCTTTAATGTAATTATAAAAACCCACTCCCCCTCCCTTTCTGTCCTTCCTGTAGCATTTGTATCTGGAACTTTAAGCTGCTAGTCCTGTCCATCCCTAAGCCATGTTTCCGTAATTGCTATGATATCCCAGTCCCATGTTCCTAACCATGCCCTGAGTCCATCTGCCTTCCCTATTAGGCCTCTTGCATTGAAATAAATGCAGTTTAATTTATCAGTTCTACCTTGTTCTCTGCTTTGTCCCTGACTGTTTGACTTGCTTCTTTTCTCAATTAGGTCCTTTAGTCAGGGGGAAATGTCAAGTAATAGGATAAGGGAATGGTTTTGGGCGGGATACTCTTTGGAGGGCTGGTGTGGACTTGTTGGGCTGAAGGGCCTGTTTCCACACTGTGGAGATTCAATGCAATTAGTCTCACTTTCCCCTGTACTTTGCCTGATAAATGTTCCATTTTGGCTTCAAGTGTTTATTCAATTCCTTTTAAACATTTCTTGCCTTCACCACCCATTCAAATGGCTCGTTGTGAAGCAGACGAAGCTCCAACAATAACAGCAGCCAAGCCCATCGAAACTGGAACATTTCCCAGGCAGTTAGATTAATTGAGATAGAATGTAGAAGGTGCAGAAGTCTCTCTGTATTTTGGCTTCCTTTCAGCATCAATTTCAGGAGGATTTGCCAGGAATTCTAAAGGGGTTGGAGTTTATTGCTCACAGAGGGTCCAGCTGAAATGCAGTTTAAAAATTCCCAGTTGCCAAAACATCAGGATTTTCAACCATCTCTCTCTGTCCAAACTCGCTTTACATTTTCTCATCAGCCTGTCAGGGAAACTTATAGTTAGCGTGTACATTGAGTCTGCAATTACTGTTTTTGATGAGTTTTGAGGTGTGTGTTCCCAGTGCAGGAGAGTGGTGCTGCCATTTTAAAATGGCCGCTGTGATCTGTTGACCTGTGCTATGTTGCACCTGTCACATGACCCTATCAGTGGGAGAGAGAAAGAATAGCTTTGTGAGAAAGGTCTGGTAAAACGAAGAAGATAGAGTATAGATATTCATTTGTTCCAAAACAATGATGTCTTTATTTCAGATATGCAAGGCATATTCTGTAATGGCTCCCAAACTGTTCATTCACCACTACCCATGACAGTCATTTTCCAAGTACAATTGCAGCATTTAAAAGGCATCTTGTTGGGTATGTGAATAGGAAAGGTTTGGAGGATATGGGCCGGGTGCTGGCAGGTGGGACTCGATTGGGTTGGGATATCTGGTCGGCATGGACAAGTTGGACCGAAGGGTCTGTTTTCATGCTGTACATCTCTATGACTATGACTCTATGTCATTAACTCCAAAAGGTTTTGACAAGCAGTTTGAATCTGGAGCACAGGAAATGCTTTCCATCCATCTCTTGAATAACCCAAATTAAATAAATAACCCTAATCCTCTAAATGTTGGTAAACTGGCCTCTGATTTTCTGGCACCACTCCAAGTGCTGCTCCAGTTTTGCAGGTAGTGGCCATACTGTTCTACTTAACACTGTGCAATTCTGGTCTCCCTGCTATTGGAAGGATGTAGTTAAACTTGAAAGGGTTCAGAAAAGATTTATAAGAATGTTGCCAGGGTTTGAGGATTTGAGCTACAGGGAGTGGCTAAATAGGTTGGGCCTGTTTTCCCTGGAACATCAGAGGCTAAGCGAAGACCTTTGGGATTTATAAAATCCTGAGGAGCATGCACACGGTAAATAGACAAGGTCTTTTTCCCTGGGGTGGGGGAATCCAGAACTAGAGGGCATAGGTTTAGGATGAGAGGGGAAAGACTTAAAAGGGACCTAAGGGGCAACTTTTGCATGCAGAAGGCAGTGTGTATATTGAATGAGTTGCCAGAAGAAGTGATGGAGGAGGCTGGTACAATTACAACATTCAAAAGGCATCTGGATGGGTATATGAATAGGAAGAGTTTAGAGGGATATGGGCCACGTTCTGGCAAATAGGAGTAGATTAGGTTAGGATATCTGGTCAGCGTGGACGAATTGAACCGAAGGGTTTGTTTCCATGCCAAAAATCTCTGACTCTATGACAGGCGTTAGCCATGAACCAAGCCTCTTGACCTTTTCTCTTCTGTAAGTCCAATAATTAAAAGTACCGGTTTTAAATGAGAAATTGGAGCATTGGTAGACTATTTTGCCCCTCGGTTCTGTCCAGTTCAACATGACCAACAGCTGATTATGTACTTCAACTCCACTTTCCTGCCCCCTCACGTTTCTCTTAATTTCCATAATGGCCAGAAATCTGTCAACATGGGGGTGGAGGTTGGGGAGGCAGGGTTGGAGAGACTACTGTAATGTTGAGAGCCTGGTTATAATCTGGGAAGCACTGCCTGAAATCATGGCCTTCAATGTGGAATTGGATAAGCTTCAGAGAAAGAAAAGGTACAGAGCTACAGGGGTGGAGAGGGGGGAAGAGTAAGACTTCTCTTGCAGTGAGCCAGCATTGGCTACATGAAGCAAATGGCCTGTCCCTGTACTGTAACCATTCCACACGACTTTTTTTTATCAAAAGCCACTTATTACTGGGCCTGAACACAAAGCTGGTGACCATAATTTGACAGTTTCCCTCAGCAAGTAGTAATCGATTCTTGAAGGCCAGTCTTCATATTTGCTTCATAATCCGATTTTGTGGTTATAACATAAGAGATTATAAAGAATCCTGATCTGCTTGAATTGTTGTATCATCTGTCTCATGAGCATTGCCACAGGGGATCGACTAAAGCACAAAGCGTCTTTTTGATGCCCTTCTGCCCATCGTGGAGCAGTTTCTATTTTAAAGACAGCTGCTTGTTTATTTTGCAGCTCAAAGTGAGTTCTCTCCTTCAAAAAGGTTGCTCGCAAATTGATCTCTAAGTTGGGACATTTTATAAAACTCTACAATGAAGCACCTTTTAAATATTCTATTTTTCTTCAATCATCCTGACCTTTGCACAACTTTGTCACCTGACTCAGTGTCTGTACTTCAGCAGATTCATTTAGTGTTTTATCAGTAATATATTGTCTCTATCATTTCTCTAACATGCTCCTTGTGTCACCAAAGCTTAATTGTAGATCCAATTTGACTGTTTTAGTAGATTGTTGGGATAATCCCTTCAATTTGGCATCTGCTGCTATGGGGACAAAGTGAGGTCTGCAGATGCTGGAGATCAGAGCTGGAAATGTGTTGCTGGAAAAGCGCAGCAGGTCAGGCAGCATCCAGGGAACAGGAGAATCGACGTTTCGGGCATAAGCCCGAAGAAGGGCTTATGCCCGAAACGTCGATTCTCCTGTTCCCTGGATGCTGCCTGACCTGCTGCGCTTTTCCAGCAACACATTTCCAGATCTGCTGCTATGGCCCTACTTTGCAGTCCTATTTTTCCAGAGTAATTGCTATAAATTGATTAATGAAGATCTGAGCTTTTTGTGCAATCACTGATCTGGTTAAACTGGATCAATCAGCACATTACTCGGTCAGAATGAGATGAGGTGACTCCCTCGATTCTGTCTCTCAGTTGGCGTAAGTGGGTTGCATCAATCTCTCTGCCACCTCTGCAGACTGCAGTTGCATTATTCTGTTTTATTAACTTGTGCTCTTTAATCAAAGCTGGACAGTTGATTAATCGCAACAATAACTTCCCCAATTCTTTGAACTGCTTTCTATTGTGCTCTGCCTCCGTTTTATTTTATGGTTTTCTGTCTGAGGCTAATAATCGAAGGAAGGCCCGAGAGGGTGACAGAAACGTAGGTAATGCATCATTCAAATTACCCGTGTGGTTTAAGTAAATCTTTGTTGCAATTTAAGATCTTTCCAATGTTCTAGTGATTTTCAAAAAAAAATGTAGTTAATGTCTTTTCCCTCAGTAATGTTATCAATTTTACATTTAACAAAGCAGTAAATTATTGTAGTTTGTTTATGCTTTCTGGGTGTCTAGGTGACTGTTCTTAAAAAAAAAAAAAAAAAAAATTCCAGAATTAACTCTGATCTGGGATGAACTGGTGAGACAGATACAAAACTGGTTCGGTTATCGAAGACAGTAGCGATGGAAGGGTACTTTTCGGAATGAAGATCAGTAACTAGTGGTCCACAAGGATTTGTTGTTTGTAATATATCTAAATAATCTGGAGGAAAATGTAGGTGGTCTGATTAGTAAGTTGTGGATGACACCAAAATTGACAGAGTTGCAGATAGTGAGGAGGATTGTGTCAAAGGATATAGATTGCAGATTTGGGCAGAGAGATAGCAGATGGAGTTTGAAAGTGAAGCATTTTGGAAGATCAAATTTAGGTATGAATTGTACAATAAATGATAGAACCCTTAGGAGCATTGACATACAGAGGGATCTGAGAGTACAAAGAACAAAGATAATCTACTGCCAAGGAACTGGCCCTTCGGCCCTCCGAGCTTGTGCCGATCCAAATCCACTGTCTAAACCTATCACCCAATTCCTAAAGATCTGTATCCTTCTGATCCCCACCTGTTTATGCATTTGAACAGACGCATCTTAAATGAATCTACTGTGCCTGCCTCTCCTACCTCTGCTGGCAACGCGTTCCAGGCACCTCCCACCCTCTGTGTAAAGTTCTTTCCGTGTATATCCCCCTTAAACTTTTCTCCTCTCACCTTGAATGCATGCCCTTGCGTTGTTATTATTATTATTATTCCTCACTCTGGGGGGAAAAAACCTGTCTAAACCCTTCATGATTTTGTAGACCTGAATCAGGTCCTCCCTCCATCTCCCTTTTTTTTTAATGAAAGCAATCATAACCTACTCAACCTGTCTTCATAGCTAGCACCTTCCATACCAGGCAACATCCTCGTAAACCTTCTCAGCACCCTCTCCAAAGCATCCACATCCTTTTGGTAATGTGGCAACCAGACTTCTACACAGTATACTAAATGCAGCCGAACCAATGTCTTGTACAATTTTAACATGACTTCCATCTGTTACACTCAATACCCCGTCCAATGAAGGCAAGTATACCACATGCCTTCTTGACCACTCTATCCATCTGTGCAGCCAAATTCAGGGTACACTGGACCTGAACTCCAGATCTTTCTGCTCATCAACTTTTCCCAAGGCTCTTCGGTTTACAGTATAGTTCGCTCTAGAATTAGACTTCCCAAAATGCATCACCTCACATTTGCCCAGATTGAACTCCAGCTGCCACTTCTCCGCCCAACTCTCCAGTCTATCTATATTCTCCTGTATTCTTTGACAGTCTCCTATGCTTTCTGCTACTCCATCAATCTTCATGTCATCTGCAAATGTACTGATCATACCAACAGTGCCCTCTTCCAGATCATTTATGTATATCACAAACACAGTGGCCCCAGCACTGACCCCTGTGGAACACCACTGGTCACCTTTCTCCATTTTGATAAACTCCCTTCAACTACAACTCTCTGTCTCCTGTTGCTCAACCAGTTTTTTATCCACCTAGCTAGAACACCCTGCACACATGTGACTTCACTTGCTCCATTAGTCCAGGTCTATAGATCTCTGAGAGTGGCAACACAGTTTGGATAAGGTCAGGAAGGCATGCAGCAGGCTTACCTTCGTTGGCCAGACCATTGAATATAAAGGTTAGCCAGTTATGTTATTACAGCTGTACAAAACTTTAGTTAGGCCACACTTGGAATATTGCGTAGAGTTTGGGTCGCCACACTGCCAGACGGACGTGGATGCTTTGGACAGGGTGCAGAGAAGGTTTACCAGGATTTTGCCTGATCTGGGGGGTTTTAATTACGAGGAAAGGTTGGATAATCTCTGATTTCACTGGAAAGATGGAGGCTGAGGGATGACCTGATAGAGGTCTACAGAATTATGAGAGGCATAGATAGGGTGGAGAGTCACAGGCTTTCTCCCCAGGGTGTAAAGGTCAACTATTAAGAGGGCACAGGTTCAAGGTGAGGGGGGGGTAGGTTTTTGGGAGGGAAGTTTTGTACACAGTGCATTCCAGGCACTCACCATCCTCTATCAGGTGGTGTTAGCAATGGTTAAGGTGTATCTTGATAGACATATGAACAGGAAGTGAACAGAGGGATGGGTACCAAGTATGGGCAGTAAGTTGCAAGTCTAAATAAGGCTTAGGAATCAGCACAGATTTGGTGGGCTGAAGGGCCTGTTCCTGTGCTGTTTTGTATTGGATGCCTTGTCCCTGTCGCAACAGAAGATACGGACAGATTTGAGATGGTTCAGAATCTGAAATTTTGACCTCCCAATCCACCATTTGCTAAACTTCATCCTGAAACAAGACCATAATTATATTTCTCAAAATGCTGACTCCAGCATTCAATTGTAAGGTTGGCTGCTTGGGAGAGAGGTGTTAGCAGGAGTAATCAATTCCTTGAGGGAATAAAACAGATGCATAGATTTGTATCCCTCTCTACTATTCCAATTGGTTCCAATCTGTATTTATCAATTTTCAATGTGCAATGTACATTCCTTGAGGATGAAGGTTTCTTTAATCCTAACCCAAACAGGAAAAGGCAACAACGGTTGACTGCCCTTGGCACGTACTATCCTGGTGTGAGCAGCCGTAAGCCGGGTCAGAGGCGGAAGTTTGTGAAGGGGAGACAGGACAACGAATCGCACATTTACGCCGTGATTGATGAGGACCGTATTTACGCTGATTACTTGAACAAGTCAGGAATGCCGACTGTCCCCGAGGTGGACGTGTATCGTTCTTTCGATGGTCCGATGGGCGAGGTGCCACCTTCTCTCCCTCCTCCCCGCAGCACCGTGTCCAAAGACACCTGGCCAGAGGGCATGTCCATGGTATCCAATGACCTGTATACGTTCTCAGTGAGGAAACAAGACGTGGAGAAAAGTATCCTTGAGAAGGGTGAACAAGATTCCAGTTCCTAGCAAACCATTTGCCTGGTTCTAACAAACTGTGTGTGCGTATGCACATGACGACGACAAAGAAATTATACTTTGATGGGCTGTGCCTCCCTGGTTTTAACCTTTTTTTGAATGTGGCAACATTTTGGGACATTTTTGTTTTGATGTAATGTTCTGCCTTCTGCTTTTTGCTGTGTCCCGTGGTGGGGTTTAGTTCCACATCATCCCGAACATCACCTTTACATCACCTGCACTGTTCACGGGTCCCCTTCAACACAGATAATGGGAAACACAGAGGGAAGTGTTTTAAACTTATAAAGGTGCACCTCCTCTCTGTGGTATTGCTAGGGATGGCCATTGCCATTACACTCAATTGAAAGTGGCATTGCATTCAGCACAAGCCACTTGTCTGTAGTTTTGATTGTCTGCTCATTATCTGTGACTGCAAGTCCAGACTAGCACAAATTCCTTAATGTAGCCTGTTGTAGACACTGAACCTGATCAGCCACTGAACGAGACATTGCATTTGTTCTTTTTATTTCGTATGGTTTGTAATAATTCTTAGACGTCTGGCTCCTCGCTTCACCCAACACTCTCTCTCTGAGCAGTGTCCTTCAAACTAATTATAACTAGTTGTCATCTTTTTGAACTGGTTTACCCAGGTTACAGCTCGTCCCTGTTCACGTGGAACATGAATGCCCACTGACTGAGTACAGTGAAGATTCAGTTCCTGCCTCTTCACAGCTAAATCATTTTCAGTTACTGAGTTGTACAGGAGGCAGATGAGAGTAAAGATTACTTTTTAAATTGTCTTTTTTTTTAAAAAAAAAGTTGTCCCTTTTGTACCAGAAAACTAAATGATTTATTGCACCTAAAGTGACAGGAGTTTTGTGGTATACATAATTAATGTGTCAAATGTACCTCAGTTTGTAGTTGTGTGTTGCAGGCTACACCTATCTAGAGCTTGTATCGGTCAGTACAGTTAATAGAAATGATGGTAAATTCCTGTTGTGTTGGTGACTTCCAAATTCTGTAAATTGTACACACAGTAACACTCCTCAATCTCCGAAAACCACTGTAGGTGTATCAACATCCAAGGACTGCAGTGGTTCATAAAGGCATCTTGCCACTACTTTCTCCAGGATAACCAGAGATTGGGAATAATAGCTGACTTAGCCAGTCATATCCAAAACCCAATAATGGCTTGCTAAAAATTGTCCAGGTTGGGTGGACCTCTCTGTCTGGTAGCCTGTGAAGCACTTGCAAGTGTTGGTGCAGGACCCTGTAGTTCTTAGCACAGAATGTCTGTGTGAATTTGACATGTTGTACATTAGCCTATTGCAAAGATTTGGCTTGGAAATCAAAACCAGGCAGACTCTCCTGACCATGAGTTAGAGAGCTACTGGGCCATGAGCACTCAGTTATTGGCAATAGAAAGATGCCGAGTGAGCTTTGTATCTAGGACACATGCTAGAATGGCAATTTCCAAAGGGACTAACAGCTTATATTGATTGAAAAACAGATTGCTGATCTGTTGGCAAGTGGAGAGTGGTTGCCATGGAGAATGCACTAGGGCACAAATAATATTTTGTTTAAATTGTAAGAAGGCAAATCGACTGTGATCAGGGTGTGCCCCAGGGGAACAAATTTTTGTTTAACTCAAAAGGTGCACTACCTGAACAATTTCCTTCTGTCTGCAGAAGGTCTGTGTAAGAAAATGTTTAGCTATTAACCATCAATCGGTCATCCTGAGTCCAACTGATGACCTTAAATTGCTTGTTCGTGTCATTTCTGACACACACATAATTGCTCAGTAAATATTGTCCAATTGTAGCAACACATCCAATGTTGACACCACAATTCTGAGCTCATCCCTTAAATTCCTCAGTCTTTACTGTTAGTAAAACTATACAAAGTCTCTGGCAAAATTAGCAGAGGGAGAAGATCAGAGGATTGCCCTGTAATCATGCTCTTTAAACCAGAGGTGTAAATGTGAAGTGTTTGTCTTTCACTGTACTTTCCACATGACACTTCCCAACCCCCGATCCTGGAGTGAGTCTGAATTGTTTGTAGCCTCCTGCCTTCATAGATACTATTCGTCACAGCCAAATCCCCACTTTAACCAAACGTGTTTAGACAGATATTGTGAAACAGGTGGGCGGGATGTGAATTCATGTAAACCCTGGACAGTATATACTGGTAATTTATTTATGGTTTTTTTTAAAAAAAAAACACTTGTTTTCAGGCTGCATGTGTAAAATGCTTGGATTTGTGAGACAATGACTCACCAGATGAGACTAATGACAGTTACGTTTTCCTAGTAAAAACGTGAAAAAAATAAACTTTTGGAATGATGGATTGCAGTTGTTCTTTGTTTTAATAAAGTCATTTTCTTTTTTTACTATGGATTTGTCTGTCAATCAATTCTGCCTCAATGAGGGGCCCAGACTTCTTTATCTTCCCCTTTCCCCTTATGACCTTTCAATTACCTTTCCTCAACCGGAAAATGTTCGAGAGGTGTCACAGGTTTTAGCGTCGAGGGGCTGGGAAAGGAGAGGGTGAAGAAGGAACAATTGGAAAGGTTTGTGAGGAGGTGGAGGTAGAGATTGAAAAGGTGAATGGGATAGGGTACAGAGCAAAATGAGATGGCCATCAGACAAATGAAGGACCGACGGTGAGCCTAGAGAAGGTGTGAATGGAAACCACAGGATTGTTACCAGCAGCTCCTTCCCAAAAGTTGTTATCACCAAATCCCCACTTTGATCAAGCCTGTGAGGATTACCGTGTCAGTGTCAGAGTAAGAATGACTTGCTGCAGCTATCCTAAGCCTTGGTGAGGCCACACTATGAGTATTATTTTTTATTATTATTAGATTAGATTCATTAAAGTGTGGAAACAGGCCCTTTGGCCCAACAGGTCCACACCGACCCTCCAAAGAGCAACCCACCCTGACCCATTCCCCTACATTCACCCCTGACTAATGCACCTAACACTACGGGCAATTTAGCATGGCCAATTCACCTGACCTGCACATCTTTGGACTGTGGGAGAAAACCGGAGCACCTGGAGGAAACCCACGCAGACATGGTGAGAATGTGCAAACTCCACACACAGTTGCCTGAGGTGGGAATTGAATCCGGGTCCCTGGTGCTGTGAGACAGCAGTGCTAACCACTGAGCCACCGTGCTGCCCCTATGTGCAGTGTCGGTCTCCTAGTCTGAGGATGGATATTCCTGCTATTGAGGGAGTCCAGCGAAGGTTCTCCAGACTGATTTCCAGGATGGCAGGACTGACATACGAGGAAAGACTGGATCGACTGGGTTTATACCCACTGGAATTTAGAAGAATCAGGATGGGGATCTCAGAAACATAAAATCCAGATAGAACTGCACAGGCTAGATGCAGGAAGAATGTTCCCAATGTTGGGCAAGTCCAGAACCAGGAGTCACAATCTTAGAATAAGGGGAGTGTCATTCAGGACTGAGTTGAAGAAGAATTTCTTCACTGAGAGTTGGGTACCTTTGGAATTCTCTCCCACAAGAAAGTGTTGGGGCCAGTTCATTAGATACATTCAAGAGGGAACTGGACATGGCCATTGCAGCTAAAGGGATCACTGGGTATGGAGAGAGGGTGGGAGACATGTTGAACAGCAAAAGACCAGATATCCTTCTGTTCAGTGAGGCCAAACTCCTTATCTCTGAAGCATCTCTTTCTAAATTGCTTTGTTTCAATTCACTTACTCACTGCACCGCAGAGGGTGAGGACAAAATTCAATCATTAACTCTACTGTTAGAACTGAGGTTGACTTTATTTTTCTATTCTCACTCCTCCATGAAGGGCTTATGCCGGAAACATAGATTCTCCTGCTCCTTGGATGCTGCCTGACTGGCTGTGATTTTCCAGCACCACGCTTTCATCTCTCAATCAGCATCTGCAGTCCTGTCTTTTGCCATAACAAATCTTAGGTTTAACCAGAGTGACAGTATGGCAATTGATACAGATTTCAGGTTATATCTGGTTTAATTTAAGAAATAATTCCACCAAGTTTTTTTCATTAACGTGAACATGTAATTTATCACAAGTAAAACGTACTCAAGTCAATGTGCAAAGGTTACTGACAAAGAAAGTTTTAAACTGAGGCAAATATGTGCAACAGGCAAACTGTGGAAATGGTCATTGCCACAGAGCACAGTGGAGGCTGGGATGTTCAAGGCAGAGATTGATAAATTCTTGATCTTGCAAGGAATTAAGGGCTATGGTGAGAGTGTGAGTAAGTGGTGTTGAAGTGCCCATCAGCCATGATTAAATGGGAGAATGGACTCTATGGGCTGAATGGCCTTACTTCCATTCCTATGTCTTATGGTCTAAACACAGCAAAAAGAACATCAAATATCTGCATATCAGATAACTATGATCAAGACAGATTGTTCAGCATTTCCCCCAGACCTTAATGATATTGTGGGTCACCAACTTCCTGTAGGCAACTGAAGAGAAAAAAGAGGATCTGCCATTTTGGCACATCACCATTGCTACAGTAGGTATTATTCTTTGGTAAGTTACACATTTCTGTTCAATTCTGCATGACCCTTTCAAACCAGCAAGTCTAACTAGTAAAGAGTTACAGCCTGCGGTTGTTAATTGGAACCATTTCTAAGATTGTTCTGTTAAAGATGTATCAGTGGATGCTGGAAATCTGAAGCATGGGCATAAAGTGCTGAAAACACTCAGCATGTCAGGCAGCCTCTGCAGAGTGAGAAACAGATTTAACACTTCAGATCTGTGATTCATTGTCAGATCTGTCTATGAAAGGTAAAAGACCTGAAATGCTAACATGTTCCTCACACCATAGATAGTGCCTGACCTGCTAAAAATCTAAGAAATAAGATTTTCTATTTATATTGTCTCTGTAATAATTGCTTGGCATTAATTACAATGTGTAAGAAGTGTACAGTGACTGGAAGACATTAATGTTGTGTTTTCATTTAAAACATCATTTGTTTTAATTCACTAATATATTGCTTTCCTGGGGTAGACAACAAAGGCAATAATTATCATTGGTTGTGTTGGAGACAATGTTATTAATTTGATTAACTAACATTATGCACACTGTGTTACAGAGCCCAGTGGAGTGCCTATATTAGGTCAGAGTGCTTTTTCAGGAGTCAGGACTGACGATGTGTTGAATGATGTTTGTGACTGTGACTGGATGCGGGATACTTAAGCCATCCATCTTAATGATTTACTGATTAACACAAACATTGTGGTCTTTCAGTTGTTTGTAATAGCTCGAGTAGTGCCCAGACACAACCTACTAATGGTTATAAACCCCAAAACAGACCATGTGCTGCGAGGCAACACTTGGACAACACTCACTAAACAGTCAATGTGCTAACAACCAATTTAAGTCGATTTCATGATGTGGCCTATTTATATTTATGCTAGAAGCAACACAGGGACCGATTCTCAAGCAAAAGGAATATTTTTCAAGTCTTTTGTGCTTTTTTTTTAATTACCTGTAAACTTGGGAAGCTTTTCACTTCCTGATGCTTTCTTCATGAAAATGCCTCAGCCAGTCAGAGTTGCCAACCTTTTCCTGATAGCATAAATTTTTGTGATCGATTGAAATTTGGCATTCTTGTGTTTGTCCTAATGAGTGCGAAATGAAAAGCTTTGGCAACATGTCTTTCTGATCAGCAATAGTCATGTTCTGTATCGCCAAGAAAATTAAATGTCTGCATGGATTTTATTAATAGGTGGGGAGCTGAGTGTCTGTATATGCCAGACACCCTTAGTCAAAGGAAGAGTTAATTATAACTTATGACTTATAACTTCTTGATTTTGCAGATTCTTCAACAATATGTGTCCTGAAAAGGCAAAACAAATTAAGGATTCCTCCGTCAGTGGTTTCTGTCACTTTGTCTGGCTGATAATGGGAACAAAAGATGTTTCTCTCACCGATGAGTTTGTGTTGCATTGAGCTAGTATTGTTTAGAAGGCAGATTTCCACTGCCACTTTGTTGAGGAAGCTGCCCTCATCTCTAAGAAAAAAAGAATCACTCATCAGGGCACAATGAATTCAATCTTCCCACAATTTTCATATGTTCCTCGGCTTGTTCACAATGGCATTCGATAAGGTTCCACACTGTGACTGAGGACACACTGCATGATCAGGGGACATAAGGAAGAATGGACCATTATTTGGCTATGACCAAAGATCAGACACTATGGGCTTCAGGTGGTTACTCGCACGTGGACCATGCTGGGATCATGTTGTTAACAATTTACAGAAAGAATTTTAACTTGAGGACACAAGGACAAATTCAAAATTGTTTTAGAATACCAAATTATGTGCTTGCAGTTAGTACAGAGGAGGCTTCCAATCAAATGCATTCATTGACATTAACAGATTTACAGAATGGGTGTGATTAGAAAGTGGATTTCAATAGACAAAAGTGGAATTTCTTGTGGATCTTCAGAATCCTCAGCCCACGGGTGAAAGGTAAAACATTAACCCTGTCCCTCTGTCTATCCAAGCCTGAGATTGATGGTTTTTTCTTCTGAGGGGAAAGTACAAAAGGTTTAGGAACAATGGCAGAAAAGCAGCATTGATGTGAAAGATCAGCCGTGATATATTGAATGTTGGAGCAGGCTCAAAAAGCTCAATGTTCTTTTTTTAAGAATGGAAGACGTAGGATCAGATGTAGGCCATTCAGCCCATCAATTGTGCTCTGCCATTCAATAAGATCATGGCTGATCAGGTAGTCCTCAACTCCACTTTCCTGCTTTTTCCCATAACCTTTGGTTTCTTGCTGATTAAAAATCTGTCTGTCTCAGCCCTGAATACACTAAACTATCCAGCCGGAGATGAAGAATTCCACAGATTCAGTACCCTCTGAGAGAAGAAATTCTTCCTCATCTCTGTCTTAAATGGATGACCCCTTACTCTGGGATAAAGCCCCGCTGGTCTAATAGTCTCTTAAAAGAGGAAACAACTTCTCCACATCCATTCTGTGAAGCCCCATAAGAATTTGGTTTGCTTCAATAAGGTCCATTCTCATTCTTCCAAATTCCAACGAGTACATGCCTAACCGACTTAAAAATCTCTTCATAAGAAAATCTCATAGCTAGAATCAAACCTAATACATCTTCTCTGGACTGCTTCCAATGCCAATATATCTTTCCATAGAAAAGGGAAACAAAACTGTGGTCTAACTACTGCCTTGTGTAGCTTTAGCAAGACCTCCTTGGCTTTATACTCCATTCTCTTTGAAATAAAGCCCAACATTCCATTTGCTTAACCTCTGAACTTGGATGCTGGCATTTTTTGCGATTAATGCACACGGACTCCCAAATCCCTCTGCGCTGCAACTTTTTGGAGTCTTTCCCCACTTAAACAACAGTTAATTATTGCGGTGAAGAGCATTTATCCAACATTACATTACATTTGCCAAGTTTTTGCCCACTCTCTTAACCTGTCAATATCCCTCTGTAAACTCTGTGTGCTATCCTCCCCACATGCCTTCCCACCTATCTTTATGTCAGCCACAACCTGACAATAGTACATTCACTTTCCTCATCCAAGGCCCTCATATATATTAGAAGTAATTATGGGCCCAGCACCAACCCCTCTGGTGCTCCATCGGCTGCACTCCACCACATTTCTTACGTTCTTAGGTTACATCATTGAAGTTAGATAAATAGTAGGTGAAGAAGCTAGTGCTGAGCAGAAACGCTGCCATGGACATGTCGGGCTGAATGGCCCATTCCTGGGTTATAAAGTATCCAAGGAACAGCCACACATTTGGTTAATTTTAAGCAGTTCGTGACTGAAGGTATTGAACTGGAAACTTTGGCAATGGATTCCGTAATCCTCAATTCCTAATGCTGTCCTCTCTCAGTCTCTTTTCCTTAAAATAACAATAGCAGAAAAAAACACAGGTTCAGCAGGTAGGTTGACATAACTCATATTGCTGATGAAGGGCTTTTGCCCGAAACGTTGATCTTCCTGCTCCTCAGATGCTGCCTGACCTGCTGTGCTTTTCCAGCATCACTCTAATCATAACTCATATTGGAGCAACAACCTTTAAAGACATAGGGCCTCCAACAGAGAAAGACACCTCAAGATTGTGAAAACTGAATCATGTGGTGAGAATCAGGGGCGAATCAATAGCACTGCTGCCTCACAGCCCCAGGGACCCGGGTTCGATTCCAGCCTCAGGCGATTGCCTCTATGCAGTTTGTAAATTCTCCCCGTGCCCACGTGGGTTTCCTCCGGGTGCTCCGGTTTCCTCCCATAATCCAAAGATGTGCAGATTAGGGTGAATTGGCCATGCTAAATTGCCCATAGTGTTCAGGGGTGTGTAGGTGAGGTGCATTAGTGGGGTTAACATAGAGTAATAGGGGAATGGGTCTGGGTGGGTTACTCTTCGGAGGGTCAGTGTGGACTTGTTGGGCTGAAGGGCCTGTTTCCACTCTGTAGGGATTCTATATGTTTGAGAGGAAGCCAAGATGTTTGGTCAACGAGGCAGCTTCTATAGAAAGTTTTAAAGAAGGACAGCAAGGCCTTGAGGTAGAAAGGTTGAAGGAAATAATTTCGTCCTTTCAGTTGTTTGGTGTTTTGTCTTTTGGACAATCTTTGCTGCTCAACAGATTCGATGTGGTTTACCTTCTCTAGCCTCCTTTGATAGTGAAGGCTAACAAGGTAAGGGAGTACACATTGAGTGGCAGGACAATAAAAAGTCCAGAGGATCGGAGGTTCCTTGGTATGCATGTCCATAGATCCTTGAAAAATGCAGGATAAAGTGGGATCAGGAAAGCATGTGGGGTATTTTCCTTTATTAGTTGGGGCATTGAATACGAGAGCAAGGAGACTATAATGGAACTGTATAAGACAATAGTGTGGCCACAGCTGGATGACTGTGTGCCGCTCTGGTCACCACACTATGGGAAGGATGTGATTGTACTGGAGAGGGTGCGGAGGAGACTCATCGGGATGTTTCCGTGAAGAGAAGCTGGCTAGATTGGGGTTGTTATCTCCAGAGCACAGAAGACTGAAGGTTGGGTGTGGGGGGGTAGCAGGGCGGTTTGCAGTTGAGGTGCACAAAGTTCTGAGGGGCATAGACAGGATAAATATGGAGAAATCTTTCCCTTATTTGTGGAGTCAACAATTGTGGGGCACAGTTTTATAGAAAGGGGCAGGAGGTTCTGAGGTGATTTGAGAGATTTTTTTTTACCCAGAGGGCTATGGGCATCTGGAATTCACTGCCAGAAATAATGGTAGAGGCAAGAACCCTCAAGCTATTTAAGAACTAACTAGATGAGTACACATTATTATGTAATGCTAAGGGCCAAGTGCTGGAAAATGGGGTTAGAATGGGATTAGGGGCGGCACGATGGCTCAGTGGTTAGCACTGCTGGCTCACAGCACCAGGGACCCAGGTTCGATTCCACCCTCGGGTGACTGTCTGTGTGGAGTTTGCACATTCTCCCTGTGTCTGTGTGGGTTTCCTCCAGGTGCTCCTGTTTCCTCCCACAGTCCAAAAATGTGCAGGTCAGGTGAATTGGCCATGCTAAATTGCCCATAGGGATAGATGCATTAGTCAGAGGGAAGTGTGTCTGGGTAGGTTGCTTTTCGGAGGGTCGGTGTGGACTGGTTGGGCCAAAGGGCCTGTTTCCACACTGTAGGCAATCTAATCTATTCTAATCTAATAGATTGGAGTTGAAAAATGTAGTGCTGGAAAAGCACAGCAGATCAGGCAGCATCTGAGGAGCAGGAGAGTCAATGTTTCAGGCATAAGCCCTTCATCAGGAATGTGGAGGGGAAAGTGGTTGAGAGGTATTTAGGGGGAGTGGGACTCAGGGTGATGTTAAGTGGGATGGCGATAGGTGGATACAAGTGGGAGGTGATTGTGATAGGTCGATGGGGAGGGTGAAGCAGATAAGTGGGAAGGAAGATGGACAGGTAGGATAGATCAAGAGGGTCTTGGGATCCTACAACCACACGGCATCAACATCCAAATCACCCCAGCCCCCGCCTTGTCCCAGATCCATCTCTCTAATTCAGCACCACCCTCTTGATTCTCCAGCATTGGCACTCTTTGCTTTCTCTTAGAATAGATTGATGTTTGACGTTTGACATAAATGCAATGGGCTAACAGGCCTCTTCCCATGCTGTAAAACCTCTTCACCTTCCTTGGGGTTCAAGGCCCTGGTTGTTAGACACAAGGCCACCAGTGTTGGCATGGAGGGGTGGGAGTGGGGAGGTGGTGAGCTTTGAAGGACGCAGAGTTCCAGGAAGGGTTTACTTGATTCTCGATCAGTCTTGAAGCAAATGCAAGAATCTGAAACAGGGGTTATAGTTTCACACTGAGCCATTTGGACTATTTGAGCTAAAGGGATAGATTGAATAAGCTGGGGCTTTTTTCCCTGGAGTGTCAGAGGCTGAGGGGTGACCTTATAGACGGTTATAAAATCATGAGGGGCATGGATAGGGTAAGTAGACAAGGTCTTTTCCCCTGGGGTGAGGGAGTCCAGAAATAGAGGTCATAGGTTTAGGGTGAGAGGGGGAAAGATATAAAAGGGAAACTTTTCCACACAGACAGTGGTGCATATGTATTGAATGAGCTGCCAGAGGAATTGGTGGAGGCTGGTACAATTACAATATTTAAAAGGCATCTGGATGGGTACATGAATAGGAAGGGTTTAGAGAGATATGGGTCAAGTGCTGGCAAATGGGACTAGATTTGGTTAGGATATCGGGTCTTCATGGATGAGTTGAACCGAAGGGTCTGTTTCCGTGATGTATGTCTCTATAACTCGATGACTCTAGAATTGAAATGGAGATGGGAAAGAATTTCTTCTCTTGGAGGGGCAATCGTTTTCACAGTTATCTTCTCGCACTCAGCAGCGGAGACTGGGCAACTCAGTATATTTTCATCTGGGATAGAGGGATTGCTGAACTGTTGGAGAGCTGAGGGTTATCTTCTCGCACTCAGCAGCGGAGACTGGGCAATTCAGTATATTTTCATCTGGGATAGAGGGATTGCTGAACTGTTGGAGAGCTGAGGGTTATGGCGAGAGGCAGAAGCTCAGATCAGCCATGACTTTACTGAACCGGTTGGAGGGGCTGAATGGCCTCTTTTGTTTTGCTTTTTTTTTCATTTCCTGCTTTCTTTATTCCTATTCCTAAATCCTTTGTTTTTACTGCGATACAATTGCGCTAATAATAATTAGGGGGATTTAGAGAGAGCAAATTATTTATTGACAGTAAATAAATAGAAAATGCTTAAAACACAGAGTCAGGCAACATCTGTTGGGAGAGAGAGAGTTAACACATTACGTTTGTGATTTTTCATCAAAACAGAATTTGGGATAAAATGCAAGGGAAGGAGTGTAACTACAGAAGATAAAGTCTGTGATGGGGTGGGTGGAGGAGAGTGAGCATAAGCAGGATGAATTAGTGCTGAAAATGTGTTGTTGGAAAAGCGCAGCAGGTCAGGCAGCATCCAAGGAACAGGAGAGTCGACGTTTCGGGCATAAGCCCTTCTTCAAGATGGATTAGTCCCTATGTGTCTGGGTACAGTCCCAACAACATTCAAGAAGCTCGACACCATCCAGGGCAAAGCAGCCCACTTGATTGGCACCACATCCACAATCATCCACTCCCTTTACCTGCGCTCAGTAGCACCTGTGTGTACCAGCTACAAGATGCATTGCAGAAATTCACCGAAGATCCTCAGAACAGCACCTTCCAAACTCACGACCACTTCCATCTGTAAGGACAAGGGCAGCAGATACATGGGAACACCAACCTCTTTCAGCATGCCCCCCTCCAAACCACTCATCATCCTGACTTGGAAATATGTAACACCTGTTCTTTCACTGTCACTGGGTCAAAATCGCGAAATTCCCTTCCTCAGGGCATTGTGGGTCAACCCATATCACATGGATTGCAGCGATTCAAAAAGGCAGCTCACCACCACCTTCTCAAGGGGCAACTAGGGATGGGCAATAAGTGCTGGCCCAGCCAGCAATGCCCACATCCCACAAGTGTATTCCCTTCTCATTCAAGGGATTTGGGTGTTGTTGACTAGGCCAGCATTTATTGACGATGCAAGGTGAAGTGGGAGAGTAATGGAATGAAATAAAAGATGGCTGGAGGAGATACAAATGGCACAGGCAAAACATCTTATCAATAGCCGCTGTCTGAGAAATAGGAGCAATGGTAGTGATCTGCGACAACATTCATTCATTGTGGGGGTTGGAATAACTTTTTGGGCATCACTGTAATAATAATAATGCAACCTTCAATAAACTGTAATAGTAGCTGAAGCTGAGGAAACCCCTCAGGAGGTTTTGAGCGAACATGTGACATAATGTGTGTAGTTCCTGAAGTAAATTCAGATTTCAGAGAGAGAGAGAGAGAGAGAGAGTGTGTGTCTGTGAGGCAAGGGGCAGAGTTTGTGTTCAAGACAGTGCCGGGGAAATGGGGTGGTGATGAGGGAGGATTAAATGATGCACCTCCAGCTGAAGGAATTACAGCTACCTTTTTTAGTGGGAGGGCACACACACACACCGAACAAAACACACACACACGCTCACACACACACACGCTCACACACACACATGCTCACACACACACACATGCTCACACACACACACACGCTCACACACACACACTCACACACACCAAATAAAACACACACAAACACACACACACACGCTCACACACACATGCTCACACACACACTCACACACACACGCTCACACACACACTCACACACACCAAATAAAACACACACAAACACACACACGCTCACACCAAAAAACACACACACACAAACACACTCACACACACACACAGCCATGCACATACCTAAACACACTCTTACACACTCACACATAGACATGAACACACACATATACATAAATCAAGACATACACGCAATCTTACACACATTTGCTCTCACATGCATTCACACACAAACATACACAGGTGCACACTCACATGCACTTACATACATACACACACTCACTCACACTCAGTTGGATGGGAATACAATACAGCAACTTCCTTTGTCTTTGAATGAATGGTTTTATTTCTGGTCACAACAGTAGCATGCATTACTGTGTTTACAATGGGCACGGCAAGAAACCTGGACTAGCCACAGAGCCAAGCAAGCTATGAATTCCTGCACAGCTGAGTTAGCAAATAAACCACAAGAAGGGGAGTACAACCAGGTGTACCTGTGCTTCAGTGTCGAAGCAGCCTGGCATGGAGAGAGATGATGGGGGTGGGTTGGTTTGACCAACCTAACTGCCCCTTCCAGCCTCCCCTACTCTGCTCAGCTCCTGATGTTCACTGTACTGCACAGAGAAAGACAAGGGCAGGGGAGAAGGGGGCGTTCCACTGGGTTTTATCCGTATGGCCTGTGGTATTCATGTGGGTCCAGGATTGGTGGCATCCTGGCATCATGGTGGTTACCTTGGTCTACCATCTCCAAAACAGACATAGTCCTGAATGGACAGAATGTTAAGGAATGAAGAGGACAGTCAACCTGGGTCAATGAGAATCACTTTGTACCTGTACCGCTCGCAAGGTATCATCACTGAAACAAAAACCCCAAAGCATCCGTAGCGAGACTAAACCAGTCAGGCTATACATGAGGTGAAACTCTGCAGCTATTAAAGAATGTTAAATTGACAGAAGTAATTTTTCTGGAGCACACAGGAGTCGTCAAACCACCTGCCGTTAGCCGGGCCTGACATTGCCACGCAATTGGCCTTTGTGCCACCATCGGGTTGGCGGCGAATGGTCTCCCAGTTGGTGTAGTTGGTGGCCTTTCCAGACACATCCACCCAGTCTCCCTCAGTTGCGATGTCAGTGATGCCAACCCAGATGTCGTGCTCGTCCCCCAGGGTCGTCTTGGCGTAGTTGTACAGCTCATTGTTCTCGTGGTAGTTGTGTGGCACGCCGAGGATGCCCCCATGCATGATGCAATCGTCAGACGCTTCATGGAAGTTCTTTTGTCCGTCCATGAGGAGGAAGCATTTACGGTAAACCTTGAGCCCTCTCAGGCACACTGGACAGAGAACATGGGGTGTGGGATGGGTTAGTGATAATGCAATGACTCGCTTCCCCAACATTATCTAATGTGGACGTCGTTGGGTTTACTTTGGAAGGAAGACTTTGTGTAGCTTCTTCTTAAGATGCACCCAACACCAGTAAACCATTATAGATATTGTGCCATGTCTAGTTGCTTATGATCATTAAGTCAACGCCATCATCTGAGATTGCATTCATATGTGGGCTAGACTAGGTAAGGATAACATTTTTCTACCCTATAGGACATGAATGAACCAGATGGGGCTTTCCAACAATCAACAATGGTCTGACATGGTCGTCAATAGAATCTTAATTCCAGATTTTTATCAAATTCAAATTCCATTATCAGCCTGGGAAGTTAGCCTCCCTTCATTTTTCCTAGTCATTCACAGGATGTGGGCATCATTGGCAATACTAGTATTTATTGCCCGTCCCTAATTGTCCAGAGGCCAGTTAACAGTCAACTGCATTGCTGTGGGACAGGAGTCACATGTAATCTAGGTCGAGAGTGTGGTGCTGGAAAAGCACAGCAGGTTAGGCAGCATCTGAGGGAGCAGGAGAATCAATGTTTCGGGCAAAAGTCCTTCATCAGGAAT
Source organism: Chiloscyllium plagiosum (assembly GCF_037043375.1). Classification (NCBI taxonomy): domain Eukaryota; kingdom Metazoa; phylum Chordata; class Chondrichthyes; order Orectolobiformes; family Hemiscylliidae; genus Chiloscyllium; species Chiloscyllium plagiosum. Next base: position 11,866,163 of record NW_028270172.1, read on the forward strand.
GATGATGAAGGGCTTATGCCTGAAACGCTGATTCTCCTGCTCCTCGGATGCTGCCTGACCTGCTCTGCTTTTCCAGTGCCACACTCTTGACTCTGATCTGCAGCATCTGCACTTTCTCCTCACATGTAATCTAGCCCAGGTAAAGCAGTTGCCTTCCCTAAAGGGACCTCAGTGAACCAGGTGGGTTTCAATGTGGTCAACAATCAACATGAGAATCTTAATGCCAGAATTTTTTAATTAGTTTCAAGTTCCACCATCTGCCATGGCAGGATTCAAACCCATGTCCCCAAAATGTTGTCTGGGGGTCTCTTGATTAACCGTCTAGTGATAATACCACTAGGCCACTGCCTGCTTTTATCAACCAGATTGAGTTTTTATAACAATCCAGTCATTTTATTCTTTGCTTCTCTGTGCCACTTCACAAGTTATTAAAATTATTATTATTCGGTTTCATCATTTGTCATACGTGATATTTGAGTCCAAGTTGTTACACCTCCATAACCATAAGGGGACCACATTGAATATACCCAACCAGTGACTCAGAGACATTGTATCGAACATATAAGATCTTGAAGGGCTTTGACAGGGTAGATACTGAGAGGCTCTCTCTTTCTGGAACGAGGGGCACCATTTCAAGATAGAGGTTCTCCCATTTAAAACAGAGCTGAGGTAAATTGTGTTTTTTTCCTCTCTGCGTGTTTGGAAATCTCTTACCCTGAGCAGTGGAGACTGGGTCATTGAACACTTTCAAGGACAAATAGGACAGATTTTTGATTGACAAGAGAGATGATCAGGCTCAGGCAGGAATGTGGAGTTAAGGCCACAATGAGGTAAGCCATGACTTAGTGACTAGCAGAACAGGCTCAATGGTCAGATAGTGGACCCTGGCTCCTGTCTCTTACACTCTTTGAACATCCCTGGTTCTTCTACTCTCCATCAGTAGCCTGAGTAAAGCCAAATCTTGGATCCTCACTGGAGTTTGAAGAATGTGTAATACTGCCTGCGCTACCAAAGGAGATAGTCTGTGACCAAGTGAGGATCCAAGGTGGGACCTCACTCAGTCCATGTTCCTGATGACCGGGGAGTCCAAAACCAGGGGTCACGGTCTAAGGATTCAGGATAAATCATTTAGGTCTGAGATGAGGAGAAATGTCTTCACCCAGAGAGTGGGGAAGCTGTGGAATTGACCACCAAAGAGAGCAGCGGAGGCCAAAACCCAGAATGTTTTCGAGAAGGAGCTGGATATAGCACTTGGGGGGTTAAAAGGATCAAAATGTATGGGGGGAAAGCAGGAACAGATTGTTGAGTTGGATGGTCAGCCAGGATCATAATGAATGGCCGAGCAGGCTCGAAGGGCTGAATGGCCTATCGCTGCTCTTATTTTCTATGTACAGAGGAACCTCGATTATCCGAAGGACATGGGAAGGGAGTATTTTGTTCGGTTAGTCGAATGCTGGATAATCAATGCCAGATAACACAGTTAGCCAAGCATTGGGATCTTGTGATCTTGTTCGGATAATCTGAAATTCAGTTAATTGAATGCCAGATAATTGAGGTTCATCTGTACCTATAAGAAAGGTGGGGTGCAGTGTTCAGGCATTAGAGGGTGCATAGTTATTTTATTTTACATTAGGATTAATCCCCGGCACAACATCATGGGCCAAAGAGCCTGTTCTGTGCTGTACTTTTCTATATTCTATGTTCTATGTTCACCTTTCAATATGTTCCTCGCTCATCTGGCTATGGTCTGAATATTCCTGAAGAAGGGCCTGTGCCCGAAACGTCGAATCTCCTGTTCCCTGGATGCTGCCTGACCTGCTGTGCTGTTCCAGCAATAAAGTTTCAACCTGGCTATGGTCTCAGCCTTAAGTCTCTGCCTATCCCCTATCAGCCTTGACTCCCGTCTCAATCAATATTAATATAATTCCGCCTTGAACATATTCATTGACCCAGCCTCCACTGCACACTGACAGAGACTATTTCAAAGATTGAGACAAGTCCTGCTTATTTCTGCCATCTATAGTGGACTCCTTATTTTGAAACTGCCCCAAACCCCCTAAAAGGAAACATTATCTGAGCAGCTACCCCTTCAAGCCCCCTCAGAATCTCATCATTCAGTAACATCACCTCCAAGTGAGTATCAGCCCAACCCACCCAACCTTTCCTCATGAAACAACCCCTTCCATTCCAGGACGAACTATTTCCAGTGCAAGTATTATCCATCTTTAAGCAAGGAGACCAACCTGTACAGAGTACACCAGGTACAGTCTCGCAAACGTAAGGAGACTTCCCCACTTGTATGATTCACCGCCAGCACCATCCCGGCCCACTCCCCTTTACCTGTTTGCAGTGCCTGTTTCTCCTTCAGTACGTTCACCTCGTTAATGATCTGAGCAATCTGATCATTGATGTCTTCGATCATACTTAGCGTCACCATAGCTGTCCAAAGGTGAAGGACATGAAGTGAGTGGTCATGCTGCAAAAGGTTGGGCGTGTAGAAAATCAATCTAAAAATACCAACGGGGAGTGGGGATCAAAGACATTGGCTACTTATACCAGTTTGGTTGTGGAGGGGTGAATATCACTGACAAGAGTAACATTTTGCCAAATCTTTTCATTTTGCAGTCATCAGGACAAATGCAAGAATGCAAGAATCAAATGATGACAATAATTTATGCTAAGAATGTAAAGGGTGTCAATTGGTCATTCTGATTGGTTGAGACGTTGCCATGGATAAACAAATGGAAAAACGAATGGGAAACTATAAGCCCCAAAAGCCTGATGGGTAATTCCCAAAGGTACAAGGCTGCACAGGAAGGTATATTGTTTCTCTGATGCATAAATAAGACACTTGATGAGCTAACAGGTTATTTTAATTGGTTGTCAATGCAGCCATTGGCACACTTGGGATTGTTAAGCGAGTGGTGCCCAATTGTGGAATCCCATCTAATAACTCTAAGTTTTGTAGGCACCATCGGTTGGCTGTACTCTGCCCACTTTGAACAACGGAACAAATATTTTCCTGTGTTTGGTCAGTCAATCGTTGGAACATTAGCTACACACCTGACATCACACTGGCATTGAAAACCATGGCCATCTTGCATTTGACCTGATGAACACAAGTCTGAAAGCTTTGGCAACCTGTATATTTTGTCACTAATATTTTTTTTAATTTAAGTTGACTAAGAAGATGACTATGATTCATCAATATGACTCAGGATAATTGTTTTATTCAATTATTTAAAATAGGTTTAGTCACAGATAGAGGATTTGACACTGGTTCCTGCTCGCTATCTGTTATAATTCCGTTCTCTGTGAATGTGTTAGCTAGCATTAGGTTCCACCTCCTCCCTTCCTGGTTCTCTCTCTGTTCCGACTTCAATGATGCATTGTACCAGAATTTCACTTTCACAGCATACTTGCCATGCATCATCAAACCACTCCCCTCACCCATTACATCCATTCCCAGTCCCTTAATGAATCTTGCATTCCCAGCACAAAGAGGTGCCCTCAGCTGTAAGCTGGCAGCTATTTGACTCGGTAGGCATCACGATCTTTGACCTTACTTTGGGAAGGCATGCTGTAGCCAGTCACACGGCAAGGGCACCAATGGAAATAGATCGCCACACTCCAAGCAACTGCCCTTATTTCTGACATTCTTGGCTTGGATATTCAGTCAATCATCCATTAATAAACGCCATTGTTTGTAGCAGAAATACAGCCAATGACAGCCCTTATTGTACTGATACCCTCCATCCTTTACTCACATACATCTAGAAACTTAAGCACAATAGCTAAGCCTAACACTCCTGTGCGGTACTGAGGGAGTGCTGCACAGTCGGAGCTGCCGTCTTTTTGATGAGACATTAAACCAGGGACATGTCATCTCTATTAGGTGGTTGTTCAAGATCCCAAGGCACTATTTTAAAGAGTAGCAGGGTTTCTGATAAAAGGGATATGCTGCTGGAGCTCTTCAATTACACACATCAGAACCAAACACAAGAATTTCAAATTGCAAATGATCACAATTTATGCGACATGACAAAAGGGTGCTGATTGGTTGTCAAGTTGACTCTTAATGGGTGAAATGTTGCAACAAAGAAAGCAACTACAAATATAGGTTCAGCAAGCTCCAGGGCAATTCCAAAAAGTTTAATTAAGCGAGTCATTTAAACCTACTTGAAATGGCACACATTCAGATGCAATGACCCATTCTCTGCAAACAAAAGGAATATGTTCATGCCTTGTATTCTTCTTTGAAAAACATGGGAGTTTGGGAAGCCTTTAGTTCCGCTATGTTTTCTCCATGGCAATGTCTTGGCTATTCAGAGTCAAGGTGCCAACAAATCAGCACCTTTTTCTCCTATGGTGTAAACTGTTGTGCTCGTCAGAAATTTGGCATTCTTGTATTGTGTCCTGACGAGTGCACATTGAGAAACTTCAGATGTATATCCCTCTTTGCAGTAGTGTATTATATCTCTCAGTGTTTGCAGTCAGAGTATCTCATGAAGTCAACTGTATGTAGTTTCTCTACAAACCTCCGTATTACCTAGTGACTAACAGGGTTGCATCCCGAATAACAGGGAAGTAATTCTGCTCAATTATAATGACCCCTCTCCATTATTATGTTCCATCTTAGTGAAGGACTTGCAACCTCCTCTGAATCAGAAGATTCTGGGTTCAAGTCCCACTCCACTACTTGTGCACACAATCTCGGTGGTCGCTCCTGTTGCGTTATTGAGGGACTGCTGCATTGTCTGGAGTGGGATTTTTCAGATGTGATGCTAAGTTCCTGGTTGCTCTTGGAAGTGCAAGATTCCAACATCTTCAGTGTCTCAATTATCCTGCCAGAAGTAAACTCTGTGACCAATGGGCACTGCCATAACCACTTTCCTGCAACATTTCACAGATGTGGAGGTGCTGGTGTTGGGCTGGGGTGGACAAAGTTAAAAATCACACGACACCACGTTATAGTCCAACAGGTTTATTTGGAAATGCCAGCTTTCTGAGTGAATTGAATGAATTGAAACCTGCAACCCATTCTAAAAGGTGAAAGGTTTAACAGCAATTTAGGTTTGTTCCATATATCGCATCAGTGTATGACTCTATGGTCTTTTGCTATAAATTCTGTGTCCTATGACCCCACTCCACTAGCTACCTGACAAAGGAGCAACACTCCAAAAGTTTGTGCTTCCAAATAAACCTGTTGGACTATAACTTGGTGTTGTGCGAATTTTAACTTTGTCCGTATTTCAGAAAGATTATATTACTTCTTAATTGAGGACAAGTGACAGTGATTAATGAGAAATCAAAAATAGTACCTCGTGGCATAACCAAAACTATTACATAAACCACATATCTGCACAGTTTGCAAGTCTAATAAACACATTTGCTTGTAATGTCTAGTGAGATTACAGTCCTTTAAGCATTGGGAAGCCTAACCACTGCCAACAAATTCTGGTATAAATTTCCTGATTTCATAAACAAAGAGGTGAAGATGTGAAATGTTGTCAGACAGTACTTTAACTTGTATCTTCAGTTCTACTCACTCCACACTTATTTCTCCACTCCTCCTCCTCTCTGAAATAATGATGCATGCTGCAGCCCTGTAACACTCGCTCTGTCCAGTCCCTTCCTGAAGCTCACCTCCCTCACTGGCTGTGTTGAAATGCCTGCTAGTAGCTATTTGACACTGGTGGGCATCACAGTTTCGCAACTCCTGCACCTTGACAATCAGCGGACAGGGCTCATTGCTGTCCCTGTTACCTCCTCAGTGGAGGTAAGCACAGACCTTGGGTCCTTTAACCCCTGGCTGGCTCTGGAGTAAACCCCATCTGACCTCTAAAGGAGAGGGACCCAGCTTACCTTTCTTTGCAGCCCCATTCTTCCTCGGTTTGTTTCTGATTACCTGCTCATGGGTCATCTGCAGGAGACACAGAACCAGGAGTACGAGGGGAATTACTCTCAGCTCCATGGTGTCAGAGGCAATTGGAAGGAAGGCAACAGTCCTGCCCTGATTTATTCAAGAAACTGCAGAAAAAAAAAGTAATTGAAACCTTATGTCCAGTCAACACATCCAAAGAGAAATCATTCCAGATCTCTACCTCATAGTTCTGGCCTACACCACCCTCCCCAAGATATATCCCCACTTGGGTAAGAAACACAACAGTGGGTCAGTTATATTTGCTCACAAAGAGCCATTAAATTGAAAACAAACCATCGCAGCATTGTAACTTGCCAAAGATCCCAATCCAAAAGGTGAATCAAACACTAATCTTCCACAAGGGAAACGTCAAGGTTTGGGCTTGATTCAACAATGGGATGGGAGCAGGAGGTACAGAGACCAGATCATGAAATCAGTTTATAGAGAAGTTCCACAGACAATCAAAGCCACAAAGGTTAGAGAGGCAAACTAATCGAGCAAAATTAGTTCATTTAAAAATCAAATCGCAGTTTGAATGCATCACAAAGGGATCCTCGGTAAAAGAGAGGGGACAGTAAAGTGGAAGAATGGGGAAAAGTAGTGATTAAATGATGAACTGCTGCTGTCAGTGAGACAGATCCTTAGTGGCATCAAGGCCTGAACAGAGTGAAGGCTTGAACTGGGTGTATTTAGAATCCCTATAGTGTAGGAGCAGGCCATTCAGTTCATCGAGTCTACACTGACCCTCCAAAGAGCATCCCATCCAGACCTACTCCACCTACCGTATCCCTCTAACCCTGCAACTCCCATGGTTAATCTACCTAGCCTGCACACTATGAGCAATTTAGGATGTCCAATCCACCTAACCTGCACATCATTTGCCAGCCTTTGTTTCTGAGAGAGAGGATATTTTGCAGAAATGGTGTAATTTGGTGTCGGCAAGGGGAAGGTAACCAGACCACAGGGCTGTTCTCACATTAGAGAGAGATGACTGGTAGTGGTTTCACCTGACGGTCAGCACACCTCAGCGAGGGGTGAGGTTGAGAATGTGAGTCCTTAATGGTAACCTCAGCTAATGCAGGAATTTAGCTCATGTTGTTGGCATCACAAGGATTGCAAACCAGCCATCCGACCCCGGGGGCAGGGTGAGAGGATGAGCTGAAAAATGTGTTGCTGGAAAAGCACAGCAGGTCAGGCAGCATCCAAGGAGCAGGAGAATCGACATTTCAGGCATAAGCCCTTCTTTAGGAATCAAATTCCCGAAGAAGGGCTCATGCTCGAAACGTCGATTCTCCTGTTCCTTGGATGCTGCCTGACCTGTTGCGCTTTTCCAGCAACACATTTTTCAGCTCTGATCTCCAGGATCTGCAGTCCTCACTTTCTCCTAGGGTGAGAGGATGGACAGGTATGGACATAGAGAAGGTTGATGAAGTGAATCATCTCGGAGTGCGATGGGGCAGGTGGAGAGGAGTAACAGAGCCTCACGAATGGCCATCAGAGGGTACGTACTGCACATGTGTGGAAGGAGAAACCTGTCAAGGACTGAGCAGACAGCAGGTCAACAATGATGGATTTGTAGAGCACCTTTAACGTAGCAAGACTTCCCAGGGAGGGGAACATACAGAAGAACTGAACTGGAACAACAAAGCTGAAGTAGCAGGGTTCAGGAGAGCTCTGTGATTGGTTAATGTATTACAGGTGTGATATGCTGTGATGTGGTTTGTAGATGAAGTTTTAGAATTTATATCAAAAAGCTGATTCATGGAGAAAGACTATACATTGAGGGGGAGATAACTCTGAAAAGAGAGGTGAGTGGGATTTTATGCAGGATAGGATAGGGCCAACTGGGCTTTGAAATCCAGATAGTCAGGCATTGAAGCTTAGCTCTACACATAGAAAGGTGTGAGTGCACTTCAACTAGAAAGGAGTGAATTGGAGGTTTCTCAAATTGGGAGTGTGTAGCCTTGTTTGTTGTATTAGGCAGTTAGGAGCTGAATAAATTAACCGATATCAGGCGTAAATAGCACATCTAGATCTGAAAGGACTGCTCCTGGGCAGAGCTAACCAGATGTCTGCTCTGCTTCTGAGTTTATCATCAAGGCTGTGTAGGAATGGTTAATAGCACCTGGTAATGTGAGTATACTCTTCCGTGGAGCCTGATGTCTCACAAGAGACTGTTGTGTATCTTAATGATAATGTAACTAGCTACTCAGTAATATGTAATAAGCATATCTTGTTTAACTAAGACTGAGTCCATCTTCCGCCAGAGATTTCAAGTGGACTCATGGTATCAGTACCTTAGACTAACACTGGTAAGAAAGGTCAACAATGGACACCATCGTGATAATGAACATGGTGAACTGTGGTGCAGATTTATCCAGTTCATGCCAAGCTGAAGAAATCATCAACTTTACTCAAATCACAGCCATCCAAGAAGAAGGAAGAATTTTCCAAACGGAGAACTGTGACAGTCTGTTGGAATGTCCTGCAGCTTAAAAGCAGATAGAGCCTGTGAAAGCAGCACAAAGAAGCCACAACACTATGCCTGCCTGTAAAATTCAAATCAGCTAAAGACAGCAAAACAAAATTGAGAAAACTGGTGAAAACCCAAGCGGAGTCTTACCAAAGCTGGAAGGGGAAGAATCTGAATTGTAAACCTTGGCTACAATGGTCAATATTAGGCAATCAATGTGGTTAAAGTCCCTCAGTGGAAGAGTGAAGATGTTTACATTTAAGGATAAATTTTCAGCTGGGAAGGGGAAAAAAAGACTTTAAATACTACATCAAACAAATTAACATTTAAAAGGCATCTGGATGGATTTATGAATAGGAAGGTTTAGATGGATATGGGCCAAGTGCTGGCAAATGGGACTAGATTAAGTTTGGATGAGTTGGACCGAAGGGTCTGTTTCTGTGCTGTACGTTTCTATCACTATGACTGTATGTAATTATTTTGCAATATCAGGAAAAGCTGCAGTAACAGCTTTCTAAAAAGGACACACTGTAAGAAAATTGGGAAAACTGTAGCATAACTTGACTAATTGGCATAAGGTGGAAGTACAATTTATTAAAAACATTATTGTGAAGGAGAAACAAGTTTTTGTTATTCAACTGAAAATATGTCAGTGTGGTGCCTTGTTTACAATATAACATGGCATAAAAAGCTCAGAGTAGAACAGACTAGAACCCAAGGGCATAACCTCTGAATCAAAGGATGACCCTTTACAACAAGGATAAGGAGAAATTTCTTCAGCCAGAGTGTGGTGAGGATATGGAACTCAGTGCCACAGAAGGCTGTGGGGACCAATCATTGAATGTATTTAAGACAGAGAAAGATAGGTTCTTGATTATTTGGGGAATTAAAGGTTATGGGGAGAAAGCAGGGGAATGGCATTAAGAAACCTATCAGCCATGATCAAATGGTTGCGTAGACTCAATGGGCCTAATGGCCTAACTTTGCTTCTATAGCTTATGGTCTTGTGGTCTAAGATAGAAGTTAAAAATCTACATGAAGACAAGAAAGCTCTTAAGGACAAAGTTTTATTTACAATTCATCTTCATTATCCAGTGATGAAAGAAAACAATTACAACCTTTAGAAAATTTGCAGAGGAAAATGTAACAGTTAACACAGTAACATCAATTACATTTACAAAAAAATTAGAAAATTCTTGCAACTGTACTCAAAGAAATCCTTTAAGTTAGAGAAACAACAACAGATAAATATGGAGCATGCAGGAAGATTTAAAATCACATATCCTTCAGACAAGGAAGTGAACAGAAGTATTTGGGAGAGACAATTCATGTGATATAGAATTGCTTCAGGATTAGAGAAGAAACCTAGAGAAGGCTCAGTGAATTTCTTTCTTTACTCTGTAGGTCCTGTTGTAGATTATGATTTAAAATGACAAAACTGTAACAGAAGAGCAACAATGGGAGTGTAATGGTGATGGCAGACGGTGGAATTTAAATTCAATAAAAATCTGAAATTAAGGGTTTAATGGTGATCATGAATCTATTCCCGATTGTCGGGAAAAACTAATCTGGTTCACTAAAGTCTTTTAGGGAAGGAAACAGCCATTCTTACCTGGTCTGGCCTACATGTGACTCCAGACCCACAGCAATGTCATAGAGTCATAGAGATGTACAAGACGGAAACAGACCCTTCGGTCCAACTCATCCATGCCGACTGGATATCCTAACCTAATCTAGTCCCATTTGCCAGCACTTGGCCCATATCACTCTAAAACCTTCCTATTCATATACCCATCCAAATGCATTTTAAATGCTGTAATTGTACCAGCCTGCACCACTTCCTCTGGCAGCTCATTACATAAGCGCACCAGCCCCTGCATGAAGAAGTTCCCCCTTATGTCCCTTTTAAATCTTTCCCTTCTCGCCCTAAACCTATGCCCCCTAGTTCTGGACTCCCCCACCCCAGGGAAAAGACCTTGTCTATTTACCCTATCCATGCCCCTCATGAGTTTATTAACCTCTATAAGGTCACCCTTCAGCCTCCGACGCTCCAGGGAAAACACAAACCCTCCAACCCTGGCAACATTGTCCTTTATCTGGTGCCCCCCAAAGTTCTACTTTTGGGCATCTTAGATTCCTCGTCAACATGCTGTACCCTGACAACCTAATCTGAAAATAGCCCAGCAATTTCCACATGTGCTCTGATGACTCCAGGTCTGCCCTCACCACCACCTCCTTTGATCTGTGCACCATCTCCAGATTCGTCATTCTTAACTGCTCTCTAGACAATTAGAGATGGGCAATACATACTGGCCTAGTCAATGAGACCCTCACCCCTTGAATCAATTTAAACCATATTCTAAGAACATTTTTGGCAATCATTTTATATCAAATGCCAATCAGATAATAGAGAGAGCAAGATTTATTTAAGAAAAAATACCAGGAGAATCTGTTGACAACTTAATCAATGTTTTACACATAGCCAGAATCATGTAACTAAGGTGATTTATGACCAGGATTATTTTGACATAGAAGTATCAGTATCCCTGATAACTTTCAGTCAAGTATGTTACAATCAAAACAGGCTCCCATACTGGCATGTGGTGTCCAGGTAGTAGCAGAAGCTGAACTCTGAAGGCAACATGAGAAAATAATTGGAACAGAAAGTTCAAGAATCTCATCAGATAATGTTCACCCAAACAGGATTTGTCTATAAGGATGGTTCAGGCCAGAATCCTCAAGATATTTTAGAAGTATTCAAACAGTATGGACGCGATGGGCCAAAGGGCCTCTTCCATGCTGTAAAATCTTTGTGGTTCAATGAATGGTAGCGCTATCTCGAGGGGCCAAATGGCCTACTCCTGTTGCTTGCTCACATGTTCTATTTTGTATCCGACAGCCTCACCTTAATGAATGTGCCAACGTTTTAGCATCACAGTTAAGTCTTGATATCCCTGCTGCCTCACAGCACCAGAGACCCGGGTTCAATTCCCACCTCAGGCGAATCTCTGTGTGGAGTTTGCACATTCTCCCCGTGTCTGCGTGGGTTTCCTCCGGGTACTCCGGTTTCCCCCACAGTCCAAACATGTGCAGGTTAGGTGAATTGGCCATGGTAAATTGCCCGTAGTGTTAGGTGCAGGGATAAATGTAGGGGAATGGATCTGGGTGGGTGCGCTTCAGAGGGTCGGTGTGGACTTGTTGGGCCGACGGGCCTGTTTCCACACTGTAAGTAATCTAATCTAATCTAATCTAATCCCCATCCAAAACCCACACCACACTTTCCAGCAAAGATTTCTTGGACCACAATCAGAAGGATCTAATGTTGGGCTTGACTTTCCTGGCGCCAGTCAAAGGCACTTAGATGGATTGCACATGTACAGTGGCTGAAGTTGGTCACGTTAGCACAGACTAGGAATCAACCTGTTCATCTCTAACATAGTTACAAATCACACAACACCAGGTTATGGTCCAACAGGTTTAATTGGAAGCACTAGCTATCGGAGCGCTGCTCCTTCATCAGGTGGTTGTGATTTCCAATATTTTTCTGGTTTTCTTTCAGAGTTTCTTACTGATCTGTTTTGAAGGGTTCTTAAAAATGGGGAAGCTCCCCAGAAGATGTAAACAGTCCATTGAAATACATATTCTAATCAATCTACTGCAACCATTGGATTTTTCCACATTTTTTTGGACAGACGGATGGGCAAAAGTAGTGGAAGGATGGAGAAGGAGAGGCCACAGGCTAAAGGCGATTGGTAACAGAAGCAGCATCGACAAGAGGAGTAACTGTCTCCCTCAGTACATGGCCTGGAACAATCTGTCAGGGGAGTGTGCAGGAGGCAGCTTCAATTGTATATTCCCTAAAGTGTGGAAGCAGGCCATTCAACCCATCGAAACCACATTGACTCTCCAAAGAGGATCCTGCCCAGAGTTGCCCCCTGCCCACCCAATCACCCTAACCCACTTAGTCTGCACATCCCTGGACACTATGGGGTAATTTAGCATGGCCAATCCAACTAACATGCACATCTTTGAATGTGCAAACTCCACATAGACAGTTGTCTGAGGCTGGAATTGAACCTGGGTCCCTCGTGCTAACCACTGAGCCACCGTGCTGTCCTAATCAGATTGAAAGGTTGGGAGAATGCACAGATAAGATGCATTGTTCATCTGGAGAGCCTGCACATAGACAGAAGGGCTGAATGGCCCTCTCCTGTGCTGAGGCACTCTGGTAATTCTGTCCTTACTCCTCCCTCACCCTCTGTTCCCCACCTCATCCCTCCCCAAAGTAAATTGAGCTTTGATATGTGTCGACGATGCTGTATTGAATTCTTCCTGTTTTTTCACGGCCCTGTGAGCCCACAGAAACATCGATGAGTTTGTGTGACACTGAGACATTCAGGCAGGTCGTAGGCTTCAGAATGTTCGAGAACAGCATCCTCCTGTTTTCACAACAGCTGCAATGCCTTTACTTCACCCTGGTCCCAATCCAAGCTGGAAATGTGGCAGCCTGCCTGCAACAGGAAACAAGGGGCAAAGCAAGGAGGGAGTTCATGATTACTTCAGGCTGTTCTCAACTATTGCAAGTGTATCTGTCCTCCTCTGACCACAGAGTTCCTTTTCTGTGCTTTCTGCCTAACTCAGTTTATTTTCCGAGCAGATTTCACTTTCCCTCAGGAATCATCTCATTCAGCATGACGCTCCGCAGTCTATCTGATCCTGTCCCAGGGAATAGAATTGGGGTCGCTCCTGAAGAACGGTCACTGGACCAGAAACGTTAACTGTTTCGCTCTCCACAGATGCTGCCAGACCTGCTGAGTTGCTCCAGTGATTTCTGTTTCTGTGTCAGAATTAGGCTGTAGTTATGTGGGGCAATGCTTTGACACGCACATTTTACAAAAGAAGAAAGTTTTCATCTCTCCAGACCACCATGCCAATCCAACAAAGGGTTTTTGTCTTTGCTTGTTAACTCCTGAATTGATTCAACTCCTATCATTTTGTCCCCTTCCTTTCCATTCCTGGTCTTTTTTGCTTTGCTATTTATGGGAGAAATTGACTGTCAACTTTCCAAAATTCCAACACTGAATTGAATTGAATTAGCTTTATTGTCAAAATGACTACAAGGAAAGAAGGTCACCACTTATGGTGCCATCTTAGGTTCAATCCTCAGTTACAGAATAAAGAAATGAAGAAAAGTTACATTGCAGCTGACTATAGGTCAGAAAAACAAGTAGGAGAAAGTGAGGTCTGCAGATGCTGGAGATCAGAGCTGAAAATGTGTTGCTGGAAAAGCGCAGCAGGTCAGGCAGCATCCAGGGAACAGGAGAATCGACGTTTGGGGCATAAGCCTGAAGAAGGGCTTATGCCTGAAATGTCGATTCTCCTGTTCCCTGGATGCTGCCTGACCTGCTGCGCTTTTCCAGAAAAACAAGTAGCAAAGTTATAAAGATGAACATCTCCAAAGTGTCTTCACAGCAGACCAGTACAGGGGACCTCTGACCACTGGCTGCCACCACCCTCCGCACTGCGCCCCTACCTCCATGCTCCGCACTGGGCCCCTACCACCATGCTCCGCACTGAGCCACTACCTCCACCCTCCGCACTGGGACCCTATCACCACGCTCCCCATTGGGCCCCTACCTCCACGCTCCACACTGGGCTCCTACCACCATGCTCTGCACTGGGCTCCTACATCCACGCTCCGCACTGGGCCCATACCTCCACCCTCCACACTGGGCCCCTACCTCCACCCTCCGCACTGGGCCCCTACCTCCATGCTCCGCACTGGGCACTTACTTCCATGCTCCGCACTGGGCCCCTACTTCCACCCTCTGCACTTGGCCCCTACCTCCACCCTCCGCACTGGGCCCCTACTTCCACCCTCCGCACTGGGCCCCTACCTCCACCCTCCACACTGGGCCCCTACCTCCACCACCCTCTGCATTGGGCCCATACCTCCACCCTCCACACTGGGCCCCTAACTCCACCACGCTCCGCACTGGGCCTCTACCTCCACCCTCCGCACTGGGCCCCTACCTCCACCCTCCACACTGGGCCCCTACCTCCACCACCCTCCACACTGGACCCCTACCTCCACACTCCGCACTGGGCCCCTACCTCCACGCTCCGCACTGCGCCCCTAGCTCCACCATGTTCCGCACTGGGTTCCTACCTCCACGCTCCGCATTGGGCCCCTACTTCCATGCTCCACACTGGGCCCCTACTTCCATGCTCCACACTGGGCCCCTATCTCCACCCTCCGCACTGGGCCCCTACCTCCACCCTGCTCCGCACTGGGCCTCTACCTCCACCCTCCGCACTGGGCCCCTACCTCCACCACCCGCCGCACTGGGCCCCTACCTCCACCACACTCTGCACTGGGCCCCTACCTCCACACTCCGCACTGGGCCCCTACCTCCACGTTCTGCACTGCGCCCCTAGCTCCACCATGTTCCGCACTGGGCTCCTACCTCCACGCTCCGCACTGGGCCCTACTTCCATGCTCCACACTGGGCCCCTACCTCCACCCTCCGCACTGGGCTCCTACCTCCACCCTGCTCCGCACTGGGCCCCTAGCTCCACCCTCCACACTGGGCCCCTAGCTCCACCCTCCACACTGGGCCCCTACCTCCACCACGCTCCACACTGGGCCCCTACCTCCACCACATTCCGCACTGGGCCCCTACCTCCACGCTCCGCACTGCACCCCTAGCTCCATCACGCTCCCCACTGGGCTCCTACCTCCACCCTCCGCACTGGGCCCCTACCTCCACGCTCCGCACTGGGCCCCTACCTCCATGCTCCGCACTGCGCCCCCTAGCTCCACCATGCTCCGCACTGGGCCCCTACTTCCATGCTACACACTGGGCCCCTACCTCCACCCTCCACACTGGGCCCCTACCTCCGCAGTGGGCTCCTATCTCCACGCTCCGCACTGGGCCCCTACCACTACACTCTGCACTGGGTCCCTACCACTACGGTCCGCACTGGGCCCCTACCGCCACCCTCTGCACTGGTCCCCTACCTCCATGCTCCGCACTGGGCCCCTACCACCACGCTATGCACTGGGCCCCTACCTCCACCCTCCACACTGGTCCTCTACCTCCTTGCTCCGCACTGGTCCCCTACCTCCAAGCTCCGCAGTGGGCCCCTATCTCCTACCTGGGGGCACGGGGGGCAATATCATTGCCTAAGTTGACCATCCTTCAGGAAGGACGTCAGTGCAGCAGAAGTTTACCAGAGTGATACCACAAATGAAGAACTTCAGTTTCACAGTGAAACTGAACAAAAGCTGAGTTTATTCTCTTGGGAACAGAGAAGATTACAGGGAAGATTTAATAGCGATTGGAGGATTATGATAAGGAGAGATTGTTTCCACTGGCAGGCCTGGTAATCGAGGAATAGAGATTTCTAATGATTGGCAAAAGAATCACAGGTTAAAACAAAAATTATGTAGGAAGTTGCTGTGATCTGAGATCCACTGACTGAAACGGTAATGGAAACAGTAATGACTCCACCACTTACTGAGATCATGGCTAATTCAATAAATCCTCAATTCCACTTTTCTCCATAAACTCTTGATTCCCTTACTGCTTAAACATCTGTCCACCTTAGTTTTGAATATACTTAATGAGGCAGCCTCAGCAGCTCTCTGAGGTAAAAACAATTAATTAATTTAATTAGATTCAAAGGATTTCTCAGAAAGGCCTCCTCCTGTGCTATTACACTTCTGAGATTTTCTGAAGCCATAAAATTGGAAAAGTAATTTTTGTTTCATTGCTAATTACCTCATTTTTCATGAATGAACAAGTTACAAGCAGGTTTAATAGATAATCCTCATTGAAGATGAGAAATATCCCTCACTATATTGCAACATTTATTTATAATAGAAACAGTGACAGCTTTTGTTAGCAGATAAATCTGCCAGTTAGCTATTTCACACAATGCAAATTTATAAGCTACTTAATGACACCATCAATTGTGTGCCATGTCATTTGTTACAATATCACAAAGACCATGTATGCAAGTAAATATCACTGTATAAGGTAATGGTAAAGTCATTATAGTCCCAGACGACCTAAGGGCTACTCTCCCATTAGAAAGACATGACTGGTGGAGGTTTAACCAGAGGGTCACCATACCTCAGGTGAGGGACAAGTTTGAGAATGTGGGGCTTCCATGGTAACCTCAACCGGTGTGGGAATTGAACCTGTGCTGTTAGCATCACTCCAACTGAGTTAACCGACTCCCTATTAATATATTGCTTAAACAAAAGACATGTGCTGAAGCTTTCATACAGATGTCCATTTTCTACAACAAAAGCAACATATTCAAGCTCTGTCTTTTTTGTATTACTCAAAGAACCTATTTATCTTCAGGGCAATCAAAATCAACTTGCCAACCAATTACCATCCCTTCTCACCTGTAGTATGAATTGGCGTGATCATTCAAAATTTGGAATTCAAGCATTTGTCCTGATGAGTACAGGATAAAAACTTGGGCAACACATCATCTTTACAGCAACATTGCGGTTCTATATGACCTGATTATTTCACTTCATAACAAGAAATACTGATCCATTGCTGATTATTTGAGGTCACTGATACTGGACTGGGACTCATTACTGCACCTTACTTCAGACTCAGGAAATGGAAATGTGAGGTTAAAATTTGAAGACATCACTAAATTGGTGGGTAAAGCTAATAATGTGGAAAATACTCACCAAGATAGAAACATGCTTGCAGTGGGTGGTTATCAATGACAAGTGCAATTCGAGATAGCCAAACACAAGGTTGACCTTTTTTCTTGTTTGTTCATGGACATTGGCCATCACTAATTGCCTTCAGGAAATTGGCGGTTAGCCACCTTCTTGAACTGCTTCAGTGCATGGGTTGTGAGGGTACCTACGGTTCTGTCAGGGAGGGGCTTCTAGGACTTTGACCCAGCAACAATGAAGGAACTGCAATATAGTTCCAACACAGGATGGAGTGTGGTTCGAACAGGAACATGTAGATGGGGACACGGGTTAGAAATCATTGCCTTGGTGCTGCTGTCGGCCCCAATCCTAGCCCCCAGACCCAGACACTGTGGCTCTGGCCCTAACCAAAAACTCTGAGCCTCAAGTATTTAGCTGATGTAACCCTTACTCTGGGTAGTGGTGTTTCAATACTTTTGCTGCCTTTGCCCTTCTAAGTGATAGAGATCACAGCAGTGGAAGATGTTGTCGAAGGTTTCCTCTGTAAGATTCAGCATTTGCTTGACTGCTTCAAGTAGTCATTGGGCTTGTTAAGTGCCAAAGTTGTTAAGACCCTATAACTTTCTTCCACAATCATTCCGAATCTTTCAAAATCGGGAATCATAATTGAGCTAGATGTGCAAATTTGCTGAAGAGGTGCCAGAGCCGTCAGTTTAATGGAATTTATCACTAATGTTACAAATCACACCCTTAGGGAAACACTGCTTTGTTGCTCAAGACCCTATGTAAGCAGAAAATTCAGCTGAATGGAAATGCATCAGCCAACATGTTCCCACACCGAGCAATGCCTCACATGGGTTATAATCGATTCCAGATGCATTAAAAAACAGAAACAAAACATTACAGATTCAGATTAGCATGCTTTTTCTTCAGAGGCAGTGAACAGAATGGTGGGGAGCGGTGGTGGTGGCGGGGGCAATGAATCCAGCTTACTTAATGGATATGGCAACTATCCGTGAAAGTTCCATGCAGAGTTCCAACATACAACCGCCATAGAAACAGCAAACAACAAATACTACGTTTTCTTTTAGCATTTTTTTAATAAAAAATGTTCCCTTCCTTTTTTTCTCCTAAGTCATCTATCACTTGGAATAAAACATGGAGGAAACAAACAATAGCTTTAGAGCAACAGATGCATGAAACCTTCCTAGACTAGAACCAGGGGTCACAGTTGGAAAATGAGGGCTGTCCCATTTAAGACAGCTATGAGAAATTATTTCCTCTCTAAAGGTTGAAACTCTGTTGCCCAGAGAGCAGTGTAGGCAGCATCACGAAATATTTTTAAAGGCAGATGTAGGTAAATTCGAGACCAACAAGACAGTAAAAGGTTATTGAGGGGTAGTGGGATTCAAGCTTCAATCAAATTAGCCAGCATCTTATTGAATAGACTGAATCTAAATGTAATGACCCACAGCTCAGTAACGCTCAACATGGCTGACAACAAGGTAACTGAGGGCACATTAAATCTGCATCAGAATGTTAAAATTAGCACTTATTTAAGGCAGTACCTCTATTTGGGTGTCAAACAGGACTGATCATGAACTTCAAAATGTCATAGTTCACTCTATAATACCTCCATAATCTTAAGTGCATCAATCAGGTCACCACCCCCTGACCCCGAAGTTCTATTTTGTAATTATTGAACTATGTTGCTTATTCTGGAGAATAATTTCAGTCAGCTCCAGGGATTCAGAATTCATCAAAGGTTGCTGAAAATCTGATCTCCCACTGGGAGTCCAGGATATCATCTTTCCTGTCTTCACCTATCCCCACTTCACCACCCTGCCCCCACTGCTCCCTTAATCTGCAGTTCTCCTGACTCCCACCCCCAGTCCTGAAGAATGGTTACACCCGAAACATTGACTTCTCCAGCTCCTGATGCTGCCTGGCTGGCTGTGTTCTTTCAGCTCCTGCCTGTCTACTTTGAATTCTAGCATCTGCAGTTTGTCTCTAAAAAGGTTACATGAAGCTACAGGGTTTGAAGCCAACTCACAATCTGAAGATGGTTCAGAGAAGGAGTTGCCCATGATTCTGCAGATAACATTCCCGACGGATCTTTCCAGAGATAACATTTGAGGGGCTGAAAATGCATGAATACAGTAATGAGAAAAGAAAGCAGGAATTCAATGAAGGAAAAGGAAGCTAGTGCTGATGCAGAAATCTGAAATAAAATGTGTGTGTGTTATCAAATCCATACAGTATGGAAGCAGGCCATTCGGCCCATCAAGTCCACCCCACAATTCAAAAGATCACATTACCTAGAGCCACCCCAATACCCCCAACCTATCACCCTACATTTTCCCTATGGTTAATCCACCTAGCCTGCACATCCCTGGACTTCATGAACAATTTAGCATGGCCAATCTGCCTAACCTTTATATTTTTGGACTGTGGGAGGAAACCAGATCACCCAGAGAAAACCTGTACAGACGTGGAAAGAATGTGCAAACTCCATACAGATGGCTCCTGAGAATGCAATCAAATCCAGGCCCCTGGCGCTGTAAGGCACTGAGCCACTGAGCCACCCCTACATCTATTGTGCAGCCAGCAGTTTTTAGAATTATACAATCCCTACAGTGCAGACAGAGGCCATTTGGCACCTCGAGTTTGCACTGACTATCCGAAGAGGATCCCACCCAAACTCACTTTCCCACCCTATCCCTGTAACCCTGCACTAACCATGGCTAATCCACATAGCCTGCCCATCCCTGGATACTGTGGGAAAGTTAGAAAAGCCCCACAGCATAAAACATTTCAATCTTCTTCAGTCAGTACTTAAAAGTGATATTTCACTCAAAACGCTCTGTATCTCTGTCATCAGATGCTGCTAGACCTAATGGGTTTCTCTTGCACTTTCAGGAATTGAAAAGCTTTCACAACAGGCTTATTATCCAGTGGTACTTGATGGAACCACTGGGTACAGTAGCACAGTGATAATGTTAATCTAGACAATGAGCAGTAAGCTAAACAGGAGTTTGAGAATTTGAATTCAACTTAGACAGAGGGAATCCAATTAGTGCATTTCCAATATGCTTATTAATATATTTGCTCTTGTTTCTCATAGATACTCGCCTGACTTACCAGAGTCCTACTGACTTGCTGAGGCTCTCCAACATCTTGCTCTTTGTTCAGGATTCAACATTGTCTTTACTGAGATGTTCACACGAAATGTTTCTCAAAATGATGACATTAAGTTCAAAGTAGCGAGTGTCCCATTTATAAATAAAATGAATTTAAAGACCAACAAATGATTTTTACTAGTCCCAAAATACTTTCCCAACTTCATCCACAAAATTGGGAGCATTAATAAACAACAGTGAAATTGAGAAGACATAAGTATTGAATAGCAGAAAGATCTAAGGAGTTCTTTCAATAAAATGGTCGTTTTACAACACTGGACACAGGAGAAATGATAATGGAGAAGGAAATAATGGCAATTAGAGTCATAGAGTCATAGAGATGTACAGCATGGAAACAGACTCTTCGGTCCAACTCGTTCATGCTGACCAGATATCCCAACCCAATCTAGTCCCACCTGCCAGCACCCAGCCCATATCCCTCCAAACCGTTCACATTCATACACCCATCCAAAGGCCTTTTAAATGTTGCAATTGTACCAGCCTCCACCACTTCCTCTGGCAGCTCATTCCATACACATACCACACTCTGCATGAAAACGTTGCCCCTTAGGTCTCTTTTATATCTTTCCCCTCTCACCTTAAACCTATGCCCTCTTGTTCTGGACTTTGTCTAATTATCCTATCCATGCCCCTCATGAATTTATAAACCTCTATAAGGTCACCCTCAGGCTCTGACGCTCCAGGGAAAACAGCCCTAGCCTATTCGACTAGGTCCTTACCATTAAGTGTATAAGTCCTTTTGCTTTCCCAAAATGCAGCACCTCGCATTTATCTAAATTAAACTCCATCTGCCACTCCTCAGCCCATTGGCCCATCTGATCAAAATCCCATTGTAATCTGAGGTAACCTTCATTCTCTACTACACCTCCAATTTTGGCATCATCTGTAAACTTACTAACCATACCTCTTACGTTCACATCCAAAACATTTATATAAATGACGAAAAGTAGTGGACTCAGCACTGATCCTTGTGGCACACCACTGGTCACAGGTCTCCAGTCTGATAAATAACCCTCCAGCACCACCCTCTGTCTCTTAGCTTCGAGCCAGTTCTGTATCCAAATGGCTAGTTCTCCCTGTACTGCATGAGATCTGACCTTGCTAATCAGTCTCCCATGGGGAACCTTGTCGAATGCCTTACTGAAGTCCATATAGATCATACCTATCGCTCTGCCCTCATCAATCCTCTTTTTTTTCTTAATTACCCTCACACTACCGCCTAACTGCGGTAGTGCTTATTTTTTCCGCAGGTGTGAGACACAGTGAAAGACACAAGGTGCACAAATCTTTATTCAGTTTCCACCACCAGGAGGAGAAGAAATACCCAAGTGGCCGGTGACAAGCAGCGCCCTTCATATCAAAGAGCAATGCTGCGTGATCAAACAGTGAAGGGAAGGGCATGGATTAAATCAAAATAGAGTTAGAGGGGGAAATAATGCACTCCACTCCCTGCACCACCACCTCTCCCTGAACAACTCCAGGGTGTTGGTGGACACCACGTACTCCTTCTCCAGAGACACCCGGGCTCTAACGTAACCGCGGAAGAGGGGCAGGCAGTCGGCCCTAACGACCCCCTCCCCGGCCCGCTGCCTGGACCTGTTTATGGCCAGTTTGGCCAGGCCCAGGAGCAGACCCACGAGGAGGTCTTCAGACCTGCCCTCCCCCCTCCGTACCGGGTGCCCAAAGGTCAGGAGCGTGGGACTGAAGTGCAACCAAAAACAGAGAAGGTTTTTTAGAAAATCAAAAAGGGAGTGCAAACGCCCACACCCAATGTACATATGGTCCACAGACTCCACAGCGCCACAGAACAAGCAGTTGGGCTGTGAGTCCTTGAACCACCGCAATCTGCGGTTGCAGGGGACCGCTGCATGCAGCACCCTCCACCCCAGATCCCTGAGAAAGGGAGAGGACTCCCACATCAATCCTCTTTGTTACTTCTTCAAAAAATTCATTCAAGTTTGTGAGACATGATTTCCCATGCACAAAGCCATGCTGACTATCCCTAATCAGTCCTTGCTTTTCTAAATACACGTACATCCTGTCCCTCAGGATTATCCAACAGCTTGCCCACCACCAACATCAGGCTCACCGGTCTATAGTTCACTGGCTTGTCCTTTCTTAAATCGTGGCATCACGTTAGCCAACCTCCAGTTTTCCTCATCTGTGACTATCGATGATACAGCAATCACTTCCCTAGAGTACACCTGATCAGGTCCTAGGGATTTATCCACCTTTATGTGTTTCAAGACATCGAACATCTCCTCCTCTGTAATATGGACATTTTTCAAGCTGTCACCATCTATTTCCCTACATTGTATATCTTCCATGCCCTTCTCTACATTAAACACTGACGCAAAATACTCATTTAGGGGTATATCCCCCATCTCGTGTGGCTCCACAAAAAGGCCACCTTGCTGATCTTTGAGGGGCCCCATTCCCTCCCTCAGTTACCCTTTTGACCTTCATGTATTTGTAAAAACCTTTTGGATTCTCCCTAACCCTACTTGCCAAAGCTCTCTCACCTCCCCTTTTTTCCCTCCTGATGCCCCTCTCAAGTATACAGAGGAATCTTGATTGTCTGAATGCAATGGGCCGGCAGTATTTCGTTCGGATAATTGATTATTCGGTTAATTGATTCAATGCCTCTTCTCTGGGGCTCTGGAGTTTTCTGAAGTTTCCTTTTTCCTCGCTTAGCCTGCTTTGCTCCCTCTCTCCGTCTCAGGGTTTGTTTCTGAGCAGGGACACACTTGTGTATAAGGGATCTACAGCATTGCTGAAGCCTCCTGCTCCCCACCCTCCAAATCAGTTTAATAGGATTGACACAGCATGCACTTGCTAATTCTGCTCCCCATTCAGGAGACAAGGCAGCAGCACATCATACGCGTGAGCCCCTGCCCCGTCTTCTCCTGTGAACCCCGTCCCAGCCCAGCCCCTGTGAGCCCCCCCCCCACCCCCTGCACTTCCAGGGCAGCTGAACTAGACACCAACAGTAAGACTGATGGACTGATGGTGTCTTTTATTTTTTTTGGGGGGGGGGGGGGAAGAAGAGGGGGGAGGGGATAGCACACACACAACTTTTGACAGGTTCCATCTTTGCCCTTTACAGGACAATGTTGGAGAGATTATCTGAGGAAGTGGGGTTTAGGGTACACGCCTGTGTAGAACTCTTGGGAAAGTGGAGGGAGGGAGGGAGGGAGAGAGCGAGGGAACGAGCGAGGGAGAGAGCGAGCGAGAACGAGAGAGATCATTTGGAGATGGTGCCTGGGCTCTCACCGATGTCCAGGACTGTTCTATTTCAGGAAGTCTGGCTCATTTTTAATCATTGTCAAGAAAAGACATGATCAGCGTTGAAACACTGCTTTGATGTAATGTTCCTATCGGGACCTTGAGATCATCTTTGGATAATTGATGTTCGGATAATTAAAGGTTCCTCTGGACTCTTACTACCTTTATACTCTTCTAAGGATTCACTCAATCTATCCTGTCTATACCTGACATATGCTTTCTTTTATTTAACCAAACTCTCAATTTCTTTAGTCACCCCTACACCTAACAGGAATATACTGTCTCTGGACTCCCGTTATCTCATTTCTGAAGGCTTCGCGTTTTCCAGATGCCCCTTTACCTGCAAAGATCTGCCCCTAATCAGCTTTTGAAAGTTCTTGCCTAATATTGTCAAAATTAGCCTTCCTCCAATTTAGAACTTCAACTTTTAGATCTGGTCTATCCTTTTCCATCACTATTTTAAAACTAATAGAATTATAGTCGCTGGCTCCAAAGTGCTCCCCCACTGACACCTCAGTCACCTGCCCTGCCTTATTTCCCAACAGGAGGTCAAGTTTTACTTCTCTAGTAAGTACATCCACATACTGAAAATGAAAATT
This sequence comes from Chiloscyllium plagiosum, assembly GCF_037043375.1. Classification (NCBI taxonomy): domain Eukaryota; kingdom Metazoa; phylum Chordata; class Chondrichthyes; order Orectolobiformes; family Hemiscylliidae; genus Chiloscyllium; species Chiloscyllium plagiosum. The sequence continues at coordinate 11,890,335 of NW_028270172.1, forward strand.
TTCTTGTACACACAACACTGTGGCAGTCCCAGTCTACGTTTGGAAAAGTAAAATCCCCTACCATAACCATCCTATTATTCTTACAGATAACAGAAACCTCCTTACAAATCTGGTTCTCAATTTCCCACTGACTATTAGGGGGTCTATAATACAATCCCAATAAGGTGATCATCTCTTTCTTAGTTTCACCCAAATAACTTCCCTGGTTGTATTTCCAGGAATATCCTCCCTCAGTACAGCTGTAATGCTATTCCTTATCAAAAGCACCACTCCCTCCATCTCGCTTGCCTCCCTTCCTGAAGCATTTGTATCCTGGAACATTAAGCTGCCAATCCTGTCCTTAAACAACTATTTTGTTTGGCCGTCACAAAAGACACAAACAGCTTCGCAGAAATGCGAAGGAAACAATGGTCTAGTGAGAAGGAGGAATTAAAGGAAATTAGTTCGCATTAAAAAAAAGGACAGTGGAGAAATTTATAGAACTAAAATCTGATACGAGATCCCTAAGGCCAGACAGGCGAAAGTGAGGACTGCAGATGCTGGAGATTAGAGTCAAGAGTGTGGTCCTGGAAAAGCACAGCAGGAGAATCGACGTTTCGCGCAAAAGCCCTTCATCAGGAATGAGGCTCAGTCGAGAGGGTGAAGAGATAAACGAGGGGGGGTGGGGGAAGGTGGCTGAGAGAGTGTGATAGTTGGATTGAGGTGGGGGTGATGGCGATAGGTCAGAGGATGGCAGAGCGGATAGGTGGGAAGGAAGATGGACAGGTCACGAGGGAGGTGCCGAGCTGGAAGGTTGTAACTGGGATAAGGTGGGGGTCTTGGAGGAATGAGGAAACTGGCAAAATCCACACTGATGCAGTGAAGGCAGAAGCTGAGACGTTCTTCCTCCAGGCATCGGGTGGTAAGGGAGTGGCGATGGAGGATGCATAGGACCTGCATGTCTCTGGCGGAGTGGAAGGGGGAGTTGAAGTGTTCGGCCGTGGGGTTGGTTGGTGCGGGTGTCCCGGAGATGTTCTCTGAAGCACTCTGCAAGTAGGCGCCTTATCTCTCCAATGTAGAGGAGACCACTTCAGGAGCAACACATACAGTAAATGTGGAAGTGCAGGTAAAACTCATATATATGCAAGGCTCCTTTGGGGCCTTGGATAAGGTGAGGTGGGAGGTGCAGACACAGGTTTTGCAATTCCTGCGGTGGCGGGGGAAGATGGTGGGAGGGGAGAGTGGCTTGGTGGGGACCATGAACCAGAGATATATTACCCTCCCCACCCCTATCCACTTTCCAGAAAGACCATTCCCTCGGTGACTCCATTGTCAGGTCCACGCCCTGACAAGGTGTGCAAGGCAGGAAGCAGGATATGAGAGTGAGAAAGGAGTATGAAAGATATGGGTGTGAGCAGCCAAGATTGAGAGGGGTAAGTGAGCAGGAGAGGGAATGAGGGCGAGAGGAAAGAGAGAAAGGGCTAAAGAGTCATTAGAGATAGATATCAATGAAACTTGCATAATTTAGGCAGTTTGTTGAGTGCAATGAAGAATACAAAATACCTTGATTTATCTGCCACTCTCCACAAACATCAGATGTAATATACAATATGCAAAGAGGATTCTCACTGGGCGCTAGGAGGGCAAATCAATTAGTCACAGAAATGAGTATTGATTGAGTGGCAGTGTCAATTAGAACACAAGGACTCAGCTTAAGAAGCTGGTACTAACCAAGATAATGAAAATCCTTTGTGGATTTTCAACACATGCTTGAGTCAGAGATTCTAAATTGAAGAATATCCTTAAGGTGGAGAAATTGCAGTCCACAGGGACAACAGTAGGAAGTAATATCATGCTGACACTGACTGCTCCTGATAGTCAATTAGTCTAACCTTGTTTCAAAAGGAAGATGCCTTTTTCAGCATGAGGCAAGTATATATAACACTTTCCAATCATGCAGGTAATATGCCTCCAAAGTAGTATATCAAAAGATACAAGTCCCAATTTTTATAACGTACAATTAATTGTTGGGAAAAATATAAACTTCCCAAATTAAATACAGTAAATTCTCTTCAGCCGCACAAACATTTTAAATAATCTTTTATTAGAAAAAAGTACAGTGCAGAAGTCAACCAAGAAATCCAACTTTTTGACGTTTCTTTCCTAAACTTTCTTCTTTCTCCAAAGCGGTTTGTAAAGATATATGCAACGCTTTTCCAACTCGGTTTCCTGTCTGAGAGGGGGAGGGTAGGAAAGAAGGGGAGCGTAATAGGTGGGCGAGAGAAAGTGAGAGGGAGGGGGCAGAGAGAGATAGCGGGGCAGGGGGGTGGGGGTGGGGAGGGAGAGCAGGGGAAAACAAAGTACGAGGAAAGATTAACTTAACCTGGAGTAATAAAAAAAAGTTATATTTAAGAGTGATTTTCCATCTTGGCATTGAAAGTTCCATAGCCTATTTGAAAACCCACTTCCTTAGTCCTTCGACACAATTATAAATCTCACATTACAGGATGTTGACTCATCGGTCAAGTTAAGTCAACAGAGAAACATCAAGAAAGAGAGATTCCATTAGAGACTGTGCACAGAGCACAGATTCCCTCAAGCTCAACCTCTTTAACCTCAATGAGGCTCCTTTTCCCCGTGATTTCTCTAACCCCACCACCAACTGCATGGTCTCACCACAAGCACAAACCTCCACCATTAAACAGACCAAATTTCCTGTAATATCACTTGATAGTTCTTTACCCTCAAGTATTGTTCAAGCAATAACCTAATGCAGCTTTTGTACAATAGCATTTTGTTAGTAACAGTTCCAATATGCCAATATTCAAATAGAGTGTAGGAGGGTTTAATTCACATCGTAGCATGATGGGAATCCATAATCTCCACTTCTCAGGTGCTTTCACTCCATTGAAAGCATGCATTTACTTCCAAAGTTCAAACACACCAGCAGTCCGGATTAGGAAGCTTAAAATTATTAATTTGGAGTGGGGGCCAGGGGGGTCTTTTTAACTGTGCAGGTGATTATTATTTCAACAGTGAAAACATTGAGTTGGACAGCTATATTAAGTTGTAAGTTATGTAGGAAACCAAATTATGTTGGCATCTTGAAGCGAGTGTCCAAATCAAAGTGACACTGAAAAGAATGAACATTCTGGACACAAGAACTGGCAAACTGAGCTTACAAGTTAAAACAAAAAAAACAACTGGATGTCTTCAGCTGCCAGGTGGAATGGCAATTCCACCATTACCACTATGAACATTGTAAGCTGAGGCAGCAGAATGCATGCTAGTTTTGAACACCATCATGACCAATGCTGTTACTCACTCAGTGACAGAAACAAAAGGCTGCCCGGCATTGTTAACAGTTACTGCACATGAGCAACACATTGTGATTCACTTTTAACCCACCGTTAGATTTGAGATTTGTCGAAGAGAAACAGATAAAAATTTGAAATACTAACTGGGGGATGGGAGCACAGGGGGGCTCAGTTCAGTGGAAGAAGCAATAGCAGAAGTAATTATATTCGACCCTCTACAACACTCACAGATAGTCTTCCTCTGACAATGGAGTTTGGCTGTAGCTGCACATTTCCAGCAGTCAGGTAGGTAAAAACAATGACTGCAGATGCTGGAAACCAGATTCTGGATCAGTGGTGCTGGAAGAGCACAGCAATTCAGGCAGCATCCGAGGACAGGCAAAATCGACGTTTCGGGCAAAAGCCCTTCATCAGGAATAAAGGCAGAGAGCCTGAAGCGTGGAGAGATAAGCTAGAGGAGGGTGGGGGTGGGGATAGAGTAGCATAGAGTACAATAGGTCAGTGGGGGAGGAGATGAAGGTGATAGGTCAGGGAGGAGAGGGTGGAGTGGATAGGTGGAAAAGGACCTGGGCAGGTCGGACAAGTCAAGGGGATCATGTTGCTGGAGGTTAGAAACTAGGATGAGGTGGGGGAAGGGGAAATGAGGAAGCTGTTGAAATCCACATTGATGCCCTGGGGTTGAAATGTTCCGAGGCGGAAGATGAGGCGTTCTTCTTCCATGCGTCTGGTGGTGAGGGAGCGGCGGTGGAGGAGGCCCAGCACCTCCATATCCTCGGCAGAGTGGGAGGGGGAGTTGAAATGTTGAGCCACGGGGCGGTTTGGTTAATTGGTGCGGGTGTCTCGGAGATGTTCCCTAAAGCGCTCTGCTAGGAGGCGCCCAGTCTCCCCAATGTAGAGGAGACCGCATCGGGAGCAACAGATACAATAAATGATATTAGTGGATGTGCAGGTAAAACTTTGATGGCTGTGGAAGGCTCCTTTAGGGCCTTGGATAGAGGTGAGGGAGGAGGTGTGGGCGCAGGTTTTACAGTTCCTGCGGTGGCAGGGGAAAGTGCCAGGATGGGAGGGTGGGTCGTAGGGGGGCGTGGACCTGACCAGGTAGTCACGGAGGGAACGGTCTTTGCGGAAGGCGGAGAGGGAAATATATCCCTGGTGGTGGGGTCTGTTTGAAGGTGGCGGAAATGTCGGTGGATGATTTGGTTTATGCGAAGGTTGGTAGGGTGGAAGGTGAGCACCAGGGGCGTTCTGTCCTTGTTACAGTTGGAGGGGTGGGGTCTGAGGGCGGAGGTGCGGGATATAGACGAGATGCGTTGGAGGGCATCTTTAACCACGTGGGAAGGGAAATTGCGGTCTCTAAAGAAGGAGGCCATCTGGTGTGTTCTATGGTGGAACTGCTCCTCCTGGAAGCAGATACGGCGGAGGCGGAGGAATTGGGAATACGGGATGGCATTTTTGCAAGAGGTAGGGTGGGAAGAGGTGTAATCCAGGTAGCTGTGGGAGTCGGTGGGTTTGTAGAAAATGTCAGTGTCAAGTCGGTCGTCACTGATGGAGATGGAGAGGTCCAGGAAGGGGAGGGAGGTGTCAGAGATGGTCCAGGTAAATTTAAGGTCAGGTTGGAGTGTGTTGGTGAAGTTGATGAATTGCTCAACCTCCTTGCGGGAGCACAAGGTGGCGCCAATGCAGTCATCAATGTAGCGGAGGAAGAGGTGGGGAGTGGTGTCGGTGTAATTACGGAAGATCAACTGCTCTACGTAGCCAACAAAGAGACAGGCATAGCTGGGGCCCATACGTGTGCCCATGGCTACCCCTTTGGTCTGGAGGAAGTGGGAGGATTCAAAGGAGAAATTGTTAAGGGTGAGGACCAGTTCGGCCAAACGAATGAGAGTGTTGGTGGAGGGGTACTGTTGGGAACGTCTGGAGAGGAAAAAACGGAGGGCTTGGAGGCCCTGGTCATGGCGGATGGAGGTGTAGAGGGATTGGATATCCATGGTGAAGATGAGGCGTTGGGGGCCGGGGAAACGGAAGTCTTGGAGGAGGTGGAGGGCGTGGGTGGTGTCTCGAACGTATGTGGGGAGTTCCTGGACTAGGGGGGATAGGACAGTGTCGAGGTAGGTAGAGATGAGTTCAGTGGGGCAGGAGCATGCTGAGACAATGGGTCGGCCATGGTGGTCAGGCTTGTGGATCTTGGGAAGGAGGTAGAACCGGGCAGTGCGGGGTTCCCGGACTATGAGGTTGGAAGCTGTGGGTGGGAGATCTCCTGAGGTGATGAGGTTCTGTATGGTCTGGGAGATGATGGTTTGGTGATGGGGGGTGGGGTCATGGTCAAGGGGGCGGTAGGAAGAGGTGTCCTCGAGATGGCGTTTGGCTTCAGCGATGTAGAGGTCAGTGCGCCAGACTACCACTGCGCCCCCTTTGTCTGCTGGCTTGATGGTGAGCCCGTTCAAGTGTGAAGACCATCATTGAGCTGGTGTTACATGATCCACACTGGGTCGAAAAGAACCATCAAATGTGAGTGAACTACTTTCACAGAGAAGGGAGAGGGAGGAGGTATGTGCAGACATTTCTACCTGTAATATACTTGCACACCACGTAGCAAATAATTGAGCTGTCCTGATGGTCAACCAATCATCCTTTCATTTAGGAAATGACAAATGGTGATATGAAGCCAATAGGATTTTGTTCGCCTTTATGCTCAAACAAAGCTTAATTAGCTGACAACAATCAAACTGCACAGCAGGATTTTGATGGCAATGTCAAAGCCCAAAACAACAAACAAAAGGATGAAAGTAAAGGCAACTGACCCCAAACCCAAGCATTTAATTAACGTCTTGATTCATACCTCTAACATTTCAAAGATACTTTCTGGATCCAAACTGCCTCCTCCAACTTTCCTGAAGCAAGTGCTGGTCCCTTTGCTGGTGACTGAAACCAACAGGCTGGCCATGCAGCACGCTTCCTCCTGCGAAGTGGCGTCAACTACGTGCCTGTGACCGATCTATGGAAAGCAAGCAACATCAGCGATATGTTTAACGCAATATGGAGTGGCTGCCTCCGCCAGCTGGAGAGTCTAAAAGGGTCACAACCTCAGGATAAGTGGTGGCTGTTGTGGACAAAGATGAGGAGAAAGGTCTTCACTCACAGGATTGTGCATCTTGGGAATTCTATAGCTCAGAGGGTTCCTGTTGCTCAGTTAATGAATAGGTTTGGGTAGTAAGGTAGTCAGGGTTTGGAAGCCATGATCTTATTGAATAGCGAAGCAGGCTACGTGGTCTATCCCTGTTGCTATCTTTGATGACCTAATGCAATTTGGTAAGTACTGTGGATAATGACCTCCAGTGGGAACACCGACTGAAATTTGGGGCTGACAGTTCCGATGCAGCAATGGCTCTCGCGTACCTCAGTGCTGACAGCTGAATGCTTCAAGAAGCCTGGGCCTCTTCTCTGCTGTCATACTGAGTAGTATCTCTCACTTTAATGCACAACACTGAATCAATATAGATGATTTGTTCTGTAAATATTATGCTGTGTATCAAACTATGGCAGCAGAAAACATGGCAATCTCTTAACACAAAATATTTTGAAAAAAATACAAGGAAACATACTTCTGATTAGGGCAAGACCATTTCGATGCAGCCTTTTCTGGGTAAAGGAATTTTAGAACTTAATCTTCCTAAATGTCTTCAGCACTGAAAATTAAATGCTGGCATGGAAATTTCTTTGGTCAACAAGTGTTGCTAAGTGAAGCAGTGTTAGTAAAGTGTAAAGTTGGTTTCTGAGTGCTAAAGACATCGAGTGGCTTTTCATGTGTGTGGCATTTCAGACACAGGCTTGAAAATGTTCCTAATATTTCCTGATACTAATGGGCAGGCACACTTTTATCACCTCTGTTCATAGAGGTCACATTTTACTAACAGATACATTATACAATGGCCTCTAATCAACTTCTAATTGGATTGGTTTTGGCAGAGGCCTGATAAAAACGAAAAGGGGTATTTAAAGGGGTTAATAACAAAGTGACAGATCAACTCAACATTGCAGCTTATATTAATCTCACTGAAAGATGGAACAAGCACATCTGCTCATTCAATTTTCATACAATTGTTATGGTGCAGTAAGAGGCCATTCAGCCCAGCATGCCTGCATGATTCTTTTCCCTCATCCGAATTTCCAGCTTTTGCCCCATATCTGTGCACACCGTTTCTATCCAAATAATCATCCAATACCCTCTTGAACACCTCAATTGATTCCTTCTTGTGGCACTTACCTGCTCACCTTTATGTTGTCCTGCATTACCTGACCATTCAAAGGCTTTTAAATAGCCAGAAGACCATTCACTTCCATTCTCAAAATCTTTCAAACAAATCCTCATTAATTATCCTCACCATTTACCTTTTAAAGGGAGAATTTTTTTTTGAAAAAAGCTACAGGAATTAGTGGAAATCAGTCCCTGCACAATACCTTCCACAGAGCACCTAGGTTTTAAACAAAACTGCTATCCATTGAATGAGTAATCTTTTGAAAAGTCAATTTTTAATCAAATGCTTCTTTAGAAGTTGGTTGTAATACAATTTTAATTACATAACTTAAACATGAAGATAATAGCTGTATTTCAATACCAATTTTATATGCAATCAGTAAGAGGTCATTTACTTAAAAGGCTTTGTGCAAGATATTTGTACATAAAAGTAGGTTTATCTTACTTTGCTTAAAGTGACTATGCAAGGTACATTTTCCACATTGAGTCGAATGCAGTCATATGGATCATCAGAGAGCTCAATTTCCTTGGCACCCTCATCATCTTCGAGCACTCGGACTTTTGGAATTCTTGAAAAGATGGAGAAAATAAAGTGAAAATGGTTACGTTGTACTTTATCTCCTTTTTGTAAAGAAGTGGTCTTTCAGCCAACTTCTCTGCACGAGTACCTACAGGAGTTATTTTGTAAAATGATAAACAATAGAAAATTGAGATACGTTAGAGCACACACAAATATAAGACAGACACATGTTTGTCTGAGATCAAAGAAAGTGAGATTTAAACCAACTGGCTCAGGAAGCACTACCAACATGTAACCAGGAGCCCGGAATCCAGGGGGAATGGTTATTGGGTTTCCATATGGATGTTCATTACTCTAGCATTTCAGCAAATTATCTCAAAGCTTTCAGAGAAAGACAAAGCTACAAATTCATCCACAGCAGCTCTTAAGCACAATATCGATGAAGTTCTGGAGACATTTCTAACTACAAGTATTTAATTTCAAGCCATCCAACAGACTGGATATTTAACACTGTTAATTCATTAACAATCTTGAAATCTGATCCTAAATGAATGCCACTGGTTCATAGTGATGTTAAGTCTTGTAAGTTTATAGTCAGTAAGATGATGCTGCATTTCGGAGGCACACCTGAACTGTTTTTGCAATCCAAAAAGTACAAATAAGTAGCAACTGACACTTTAAAGTTTGACGGCTGCTATTTTAAGTGTTGCCAGTTCATAAACAGCTATATCAGAGAAAATGTGCTAAACACACAAGGAAGGCAAGTACAGTGGGTCATCTTGAGAAGGTAAATCGGAGAGAGAGTAAACAACCAACCCTTGGCTTATGAATCGAGTTTTTACGATTTGGTATAAAAAGATTAATCAATTCGGTCAGTGGTCAGGATTGATAGTGTAAATGCTAATATAATCCCAACTGCTTATGTGACACCATTATCTTGCAGGTATAAACAGAGCAACAACCTGGACATGGGATTAAGGATTGGTATGCTGCCCTTGATGAATGTTCTTATATAGTTAATGATTCTGGTGCTCATGCAGTATCACAGAAGTATGATGCACCAAATGGTCATTCAGCCCAGTGTCTGCAGCAACTCTTTTGAATGAGTGTAACGACTCAGTGCTATTTTTCTGCCTTAAACCCATGACGCTGAATATTGATCCTATACAAATAATCATCCTGAATGCCTCAATTGAACCTAGCTCAACCACACGACCAGATAGCGTGATCCAGACCCTAATTGCTTGTTGGAGGATCATAGAGATGTACAGCATAGAAACACTCCCTTCAGTCCAACTCGTCTATGATGAACCAGACATCCTAAAGTAATCTAGTCCCATTTGCCAGCATTTAGCCCATATCCTTTGTATGAAAATGTTTTCTTCCTACATTACATTTCATTTTTTGTAAATTATACCTGCGCCCTCTCGTTGTTGATGCTTTTATGTAAGGGAACAGTTTCTCCCTGTCTACTCTGTCCAACCCACTCATGACTTTTCTTTCCAATGAAACAAGTCCCAACATCCCCAGTCTAACTTTATAAGATTCTTACAAATCTCTTCTTCACTCTCTCCAACGCACCATTCACATCTTTCCTAAAGCAAAAACCCACAGTGCTTTTTGTCCCCAAAAGGCTGAAGATACCATATGCATGATTATATCCTACATGTTATTAAAAGGGACATAGCATACATTCCAAAAATACAACAAAATTTACACAGTTCATTCAGTGCAAGTGGTACTATGTTTAATAATAACTGGTGATCTAAATTACTTTTGGCAGTGCCCCTGAGATAGATCTTTTCTCCAATTTTTTTCTGCTGCTGCACAGGCCTATGAACAGCTGTGTGGCCTAGTAGCTTAAAAGGGAATGTTGCCCAGGACACAAAACACATGAATCCAATTCTTACCTAGTATTATGAAGTGCTGCTTTGACTGCTAGAGAGATTGCATCAAAAAGGTTTCCACCACACTCCAACAACTGAAAAACAGACAACTTAAAGTTAACAAAAGTTGTATATTATGGCCTAGCCTTTTCAAAATGTACTCTTGGGAAGGTTGTGTAAAACACAGTCAGATTGTAAAGAAAGGGCAGAGGGGAGAGAACAAGTCTTATTGAGCATATTGTCCTTTGTTGGGGAAACACGTGAAAACATGCAAAAAGTTACTGCATTGCACAAATTAACCTAAAGCAGGACAGAACAGAGATTAGGAAAAGTGCACACAACACAACCATAGCTGTCAATGAATTGAATTGGGCAAATGTGAATGCACACTAGAATGCCCAAGCTTTGTAGCTATAATAGCTAGCCACACTAACCATATGAATGTTTTGATCATGCACAAAACATCATTTACTTGTCATTAATCCATAACCCATTGCAGAAATAAAGACTATACTTTCATATACATTTATTGAAGAAAAAGTTAAAATGATCAAACAAAAAGATGCAAGAGCAAAGACCAAAATTTTCAGACTAAAACGATTGCTCTCCAAATTCTGTACTCTACAGGAAAAAAAATTTGTCTCGTAGTACATTTTAATATATAAAAACTTGGAAATTTGACACAATTTTGCATGCCCAAAAATGTTTCTAATTCACATATGTACTACTATACATGAATCACTGTCATTAAGTTCAGCCCAATGATGGTGTGTATGGATTCTGAACATCTCATCCCGAGATAAGCATCTAATTCTTACCATTCTCCTCTTTTTACATTATTGAGTGGGAAATAAGTATCGCTGGCTAGGCCAGTATTTCTTGCCAATTCCTAATTGTCTTGAAAGGTGCTGGTAGACCAGATTCCTGAATTGCTGCAGATTTTTGGATGTGGATATACCCACAATGCTGTTAGGGAGGGAGTTCCAGTAATGTTGAGAGAATAGTGATATAGTTCCAAGTCTGGATGGCATAAGGCCGAGAGGGAAACTTTCAGGTGGTGTTCCCATGCATCTGATGCCTTTATTCTTCTAGATGGTATGGTCACAGTTTTGCAGGGTGCTATCTAAACAGCCTTGACAAGTTGTAGAAGGCACACTCTATTGCTGCTGGGTGTCATGGTGGAGGAAGTGAGTTGATAAGGAAGGAGATGAATTGCAGATTAAACAGACTGCTTTGTTTTGGATGGGGTTAAGCTTCTTGAGTATTGCTGGAGGCACTCATGGAGACAGTATACCACAAGAGTAGGTCAGAGGCTAGGATTGCTGCCTCATGTAGCTCACCTCCTGACTCCCAAAACCATTTTCCATTGGCAAGTGACTTGCCAATGGAAAATGGTTTTGGGAGTCAGGAGGTGAGCTACATGAGGCAGCAATCCTAGCCTCTGACCTACTCTTGTGGCCATAGAATTTACAGGACAGTTTTAGTTTTTGATCAATAGTAACTCTCAGTATGTTAATGGTCAGGCTTTGGCCATGGAAATAACCCACATGTTTTAAAGATGTTGACATTTGTTAACAACTTTTTATCCTTTTATTCCATATTCCTACAGAAAATGAATGCTATTGGTTGGACATGACAACTTGATGGTTACAATAGTGGTACGTACGTTATATGCAGAATCAATTCACTGATCGGGTGTCCATGGTTCTTTGGGAGAAAGTGTTTTTTTCCCCTGGGATAGAAACATTTAGCTGAAATTGCTAATTTTTTTTGGTAGCATCAGTCACCATGAGAACACACAAATTGACCCAAGGAGTCAGGGCTGGCAGCAAATCATTCCCGTTCTTCTTCAGCTTTCTTGCTGAACCCATTGTGTTTGACCAAGTCAGGCAATTTGGTGCATTGGCTGTGTGGCTGCTTTGAGGCAGGACTTTGATCAAATGTGCCCAAGTCGAGATCTTGCATCATGCCAGCTATCATTCAACAGCTGTGCCATACTTTCCCAGAGTGTGCAGCAATCGGACAGTCTAATTTCAGTGCTGTCTCACTTTGCATGACAGATGTCACCCCATTAAAATAAACCAGTTCTAATTTAAAAAAAAAAGCCAAGGTCAATATCAAACTCTTCAACTCCTGGCAAGCTGAATAATAGTGTTCCTTTCCTGCATTAAACTACTGTCTTTAAATCCCAAATCTGACATTACATAAACAAATCCGTTTTAATTTTTCTAAATTTATGACTCCAATTTTCTGCTTTCTGAAGAAAACCTACCAGTACATCTACATACAGGATCCAGCAGTGTTCTCTGGGAGTAATGCACAGTGTCTTCAAATCCAAGGTACTGGTGTTATCAAACACTCTGTACAGGGTGTTGGCGATTTCTGTGCCCAGATCTTCTCCTCCTCGCCCTTCAAACTCAGGGGTTGCATTGGCAGAGCTAGTGAAGAAAATCATATTTAAAATAACTCAATAATATTGTGTTCAGATATGATGAAAAACTGCATTTTGATTTATCAGTCAACTCTTTGACTTCAAATAGGTAGAGAAAACTTCCAGCTGATCCCAGCCCTCATTTCAGTCTCACATATTAAATGAAATCAATCAACATTAGAAAGCACTCCACTATCACCATCCAGTGGATTATTCATAGAAGTACAATTCACATACATGCATGTTCAGTGCACTATGTAATGTAATGATTTGGAGGTGCCGGTGTTGAACTGGATTGTGCAAAGTTAAAAATCACACAACACCACGTATAGTCCAACAGGTTTATTTGGAATCACTAGCTTGCAGAACGTTGTTCTTTCATCAGGTGGTTGTTAAGCTCATTAATCGCTTGCTAACAACTTAGAGCTATATAAAAAGGTCCTCTGTAGGAATATTTGAGACTGTTGCACATACAAGGGCCAAAAGATTGGCTGTAGAGGTAGAAAAGGTAATGGTGGTATGGTGGTAATGTAACTGGACTAGTAAACCATATGCTCAGATGATTGGTCTGGGGACATAGGTTCAAATCCCACCACAGGAACTGGCGAGATTCAAATTCAGTTAATAACCCTGGCTCCGATCATGACAGTAATCAATAGTTCTAGAGACCCACTTGGCTTGCTAATATCCTTTAGGAAAGGATATATGTTAGGCTTACCTGATGAATACATGTGATTCCAGGCCCACAGTAAGGTGATTGACTCTTGGCTGTCCTTTGAAATGGCCTTGCAAACCACATAGTTTAGTGACAATCATGATCCAATTATGACTGGCCTATATCCTAAAAAGTATGTTTTTAAAAGACATTTTAAAAGATAGGTAAGGTAAGAATTTAGGTTTAGGTAAGAATTGGGCTTGGGACCCAGGTCCCAAATTAAGGCATGAACATCAACAGCAGGGCAATCAAAACTGTTGACACTTCAGAGGCCTAATGTTAGGTGTACAGTTATCTCAGAATGTGGAATTGAGGACATTACAGAGATAGGATGGGGCAAGGCCATTAGGGTAAGGGGTAGCAAATTTAAAATATAGGAGTTGAGGAGAAACTACTTCTCCCAGAGGGTTGTGAATCGGTGGAATTCACTATCCCAAAATGTGGTGGATGCTGGGATAGTGAGTAAATTTAAGGAGGAGTTAGGCAATTTTAATTTGTAATGGGTTGAACAAATATAGAGTGAAGGCAGGAAAATGGGGGTGATTGAATGGCGGAGCAGATTCAATGGGCTGAATGGCCTAATTCTGCTCCTATATCATATGAATGTATAAGGCAATGGATGAATTAGAAAACAGGATGAGAATTTTAAAAGTAAACTATTGTTTAGCCAAGAGCCAATAGGCTCAATATGCAGAGAGATGATGGGAAAGGGGACTTGATGAGACTTGGGAACGAGCAGGTTTTACTTTAGCCACAAGTTCACAGATGGTGAGAGATGGGAGGCCTATCAGGCCTGTATTCAAATTGTCATGTCCAGAGGTACAGAGACCAGGAATTTTTTTATGCCTGTCATGATCTTCACATCTTTTCAGACAGATCCTTATTAATTAAGTGGATTAATGTGGAGCTTGCCTTGAGGTCTGTCATTTGACAAGCATCTTACCAGTCCACAAAGAATTCCAAAAAGCCTTCGTATAGTCTCTCCAGTTTAGGTGTGCCCATTTCAGCTTTAACACCTACAAGAATATCTGTGTGACCCTGTGAAAAAGTAAATACCAAAATACATTTTTTACTTCTCTAACAAATGAACTTTGAAAAGTACAGTAACACGAAGCATTTCCCTCAGTCTTTTAACAATTAAATCAATGTGACTAACATGCATATTGCTCAATTCAACCCACTCCAGTTAACCTTGCTATTGTATGTGCCAGCATCAATACTGGCGGTGGACTGAAGGAACATCGTACCTGATACCTTTAATTGTCTTAAGTGCATCGCTGGCACTGACATCTCCATGAGTGACTACCATGCATGCTATAATACATTTTAGTTACATTGGGTTATAGATGGTACAAACCTTTCCCTGATTTACAACGGCAAGATGGAAAGCATGTTAGATAGCTCTTTCCAAAAATAAACCCTCCAGCGCTAGTCCTAGAGGTTGGCAGCCTTCCCAATCGTGAAATGGTTAAAAGCAGTGTTCTCTTTCATTCTGAAATAAAACTTGAAGCCATCTTTAAAAATGGCTTATTTCCATCACTACAGCATTCTTTGACCCCAATTTCGCCTCAATCCACTGATATCAAAATGCCATTCTTGCCAAATGGTAGCTTAGCTTGCAACTCTGATTCAGAATGTCAAAGGTTGGTTTCAAGAAAACTGACAGCCAGACACTCCGAGACTTCACACTAACTCCCCTCTTAAAGTTAGCAATCATTTCCTACTACTCCAAACCTCCTTGATTGCGATGGGATTCTACTTGATGAGCTCTGCCTAACAGTTTGGGCATTATTGCAGCTACTTACCTGATCTACCTTCACACAGACATTCTGGAAAGGCAAGAAAGGTGCCAGCCTTGACAGATAACTTGTGCTATCTATTTTCCAAAAACATTCACATTTCTAAACAAATCTTTCCTATTACAGTGTCTGTAAAATGTCCAGTGAACTACACTTTGAAATGCAGTGACTAATGAATAAACCAGTACAAAACTAGAATCTGAGCAAGCTCAGAATGGCATTCCCAGCACAAACACAATCGGCTGAATGGTCTGTTCAAGTGAAGCATCATTTTAATGTTTCACCCTGGCCCAGCTTAAAAAAGCTACTCTCCAAAGCAATGAATTGCATCAAAGCTCAGAGCATTGCTGACCAAGTAAACTCAGAATGCGAGGTGGATGTTGGTAACAGACTATGGTTGGCACCTTCAGCAACAGCCTGGCAGAACTGGACCCATTCCAACATCACATGTTTCATGATGCAGAGGGAACATCTTGGCTGCGTTTTCTTAAAGGAACAATTATATCAAGCGCCTGCGTGTGATGTTGGATAAACAATAGATACAGAAGCATATTCATTGTGTTGACAGGCTTTTAAACTTGGTCCCTTGCAGATTTCCAAACTTCAAGTTTTGTCAATATCTTTTAGATTTAGATTAGATTACAGTGTGGAAACAGGCCCTTCGGCCCAACAAGTCCACACCGACCCGCAACCCATACACCTACATTTACCCCTTACCTAACACTACGGGCAATTTAGTATGGCCAATTCACCTGACCCTGCACATCTTTGGATGGTGGGAGGAAACTGGAGCACCCGGAGGAAACCCACGCAGACACGGGGAGAACGTGCAAACTCCACACAGACAGTCGCCTGAGGCGGGAATTGAACCCAGGTCTCTGGCACTGTGAGGCAGCAGTGCTACCACTGTGCCACCCACTTGTGAAACAAAATTACTCAGAACATAAATGATGCTTGCAATATCTAAACAGCATTAGACACAATAAATACTTTAATTCTAACATCGAAAGCATAACAGCAGATTTCTGAAATTGGATAAATGCCTTTGAATCAGCCCAGTCTCTTCCTCTGAAGAATATGAACCTTGGAAATTGTGGTGCTTTTTTCTTTTGCATCTGATGGCAACCAACAAGCCTCAATACTTCCTTCATTCTTGCTCTCAAAAAGTAATACTTACGTTGAAAATCATAAATCTACAGCATACAACACAGACAAATTCGAATTTTGTTCATAGCAAGATGAGGACTTGCAAGACATACTTACTACAGATTGAGCTGTTGTTTGAAGCTTGAATGCAATTGAATGCAGGTAAGTTACTCTAAGTAGCACCAGGTTAGATCTAGCTTCACTGTTGTGCCTGAATAAAGGAACCATTTTAATTGGCTACATTCAGGGTGGCATTGTGACTGCCCAGAAAACACTGGTCACTTTAGTTATATTTTACTATGATTTCCTTCAGCTTCCAGTTAAAGACAAGAGTGCAGGTTACTGCACTCATACAAGGAACAATAGCACTGAGAATATGTATAGGGTATGAGCAGGTAGGGAAAGAGTTACGTTTTGAGTTTTGTGAAGCAAAAGGTTCAGCTAAGCAGGACTCAGATCAAATAAGAACTTGCAGTTAACAATGGGGTGCTGGAGGAAAGGGTAATGGGTTAACAAGGTGGAAAAGTATTCATTATGTAGAGCCATTTAACATTATTGGAAGCATTCAGTGTGTAAGGTCAGTTTAATAAGGTGAAAAGTATTCATTATGTGAAGCCAGTTAAGGTTAAGAACATTCATTGTGTAACAGCAGATGGCTTAATCTTTACTATTGACACTCGCTGATTAGAACGGTAACCCAATCAATATGTACTTTGCCTTATCTGGATGTTTCTCCCTGTAAAATGACTCTATAATTCATTAAGAAACTGCTGTTTGAGTGAAGACTGAGAACTCATGTCTCTGTGCACATGGGTGAACATTCTCTCTCCCTCCAGGGCCTGGAATAAAGATGAAGGAGGTAAAACTATACTGTGGCTCTGCGCGTTTTGCATCAACTGAGGGGGGAAAACAGGACAACAGTACCATATGGCAAATTGGTCTGCAACACAGAAGAATTTGTGTCACATCATCCTTCTGGCTCCTTCAACATAGAATCACCCAATGGTTGCAGAGTAGGAGGTCGTCATTTGACTCCCTACTTGCACCAACTCTTCAAATAAGTGAAATTACATTGTGCCAATATCTTGATTCTTTTAACATATTCTCTGAAAACTGCAAGAGGTAAGATGTGGTGTTATATGATTCCTGTAATGGAGGGAATCTGCATCATTGCTCGCCACACCACTTTGAAGGCCAAACTGAGTCATCTCTGTTTCAGCGGTCCAATACGATAACTTTCATACAACAGGGAAAGATTTCAATGGGATGTCTGGCTGATTATCTTTTGAAAAGCTACCTGAGATGCCAAATAGAGAAATGAGGTGCCTCCTTCAATGGTTCCCAGCAGGCAGTGTTCCACTGTGTATTATGTACTATTAATGAGAAAACATTGCTTCCTCTGATGATACAAGCAATTGGAGACAATTCGCTAGATGAAAAATGTGCCTAGACCACTCTGCCACCAGAATCTAATTTCCACAACAGTAATCGTCTAAAAAAATAACTTATTGATCGTCCAAGTGTATTTCAGCAAAGTCCTGCTTGAATAAGAAGTGGATGATGATATCTCTATTAGCTTTTTATCTTGGGAAAGGAACTAGCATTCATGATTCTCACAGGAACAGAAGTAGGCCATTCAGCCCTCAAACCTGCTTCTTTATTCAATGAAATTATGGCAGATCTGTGACAAACTCTATATATCTGTCAGTATCTACTGTCTCTTCAATGCACACAATTTGGCCTGTCAAACAGAGCTGTTGTTAATCTTAGCCTGCCAATCTTCTAGAAATGCCAACTGTTTTAATTTGAAAGTATATTGGGATAAACAGTGGGCAAACTGATTATCTCCACATTTTCAACTCACCACCAATTCACAGATTTGTTGGAAAGTTTCCTCTGGCCCAGATTTCTTTTGGCACAGTGTGTGAAGCAAGCCAAGAGTCAGATTTTCATCTTTCACAGTTAGGAGGCAAGTGACCATGAGGTCAAGGGAACCCACTAGGAAGCAGACATGACAGTTCAGATGAGGATTATAAAAGACAGGATTTATAAACATCCAGAAAGGAATAAGTTGATTTGGGATAGTCAAAACAGTTTTGTGAAGGGAAGGTCATAGCTCACAAAAGTTCTTTGAGGTGACCAAACAGGTAGATGAGTATAAAGCGGTTGATGTAGTGTATATGAATTTCAGTAAAGCATTTCACAAGGTATGATATGCTATTGTAGAAAATATGAAGGCATGGGATTGAGCATGATTTAGTGGTTTGGATCAGAAACTGTAAGACGACAAAGGGTGGTGGTTGTTGGAAAATGCTCATCCTGGAGACCAATTGCTAGTGGAGTACTTTAAGGATCTGTTATGGAGCCACTGCTGTTTGTCATTTTTATAAATGATCTGGATGACAGTGTAAAAGGACGGATTAGTAAATTTATGGAAGACACTAAAGTTGGTGGAGTTGTGGGAAGTGTGGAAGGATGTTGTAGGTTAGAGAGGGACATAGATAAGCTGCAGAGCTGGGCTGAGAGTTTAATGCAGAAAAGTGTGAGGTGATTCACTTTGGAAGGAACAACAGGAATAGAGTACCAGGCTAATGGTAAGATTCTTGGTAGTGTAGATGAGCAGAGAGATCTGTGTGTCCATGGGCACAGATCCCCAAAAGCTGCCACCCAGGTTGATAGGGTTGTTAAGAATGCATACGGTGTATTAGCTTTTATGGGTAGAGGGATTGAATTTCGGAGCCATGAGGTCAAGCTGCAGCAGTATAAAACTCTGACACGGCTGCACTTGGACTACCACGTACAGTTCTGGTCGCCGCACTATAGGAAGAATATGGAAGCATTGGAAAGGACGCAGAGGAGATTTACCAGAATGTTGCCAGATATAAAGGGAAGGTCTTATGAGGAAAGACTGAGAGATTTGAAATAGAAGATGATCAGAAGATTAAATAGGGTGGACAGTGAGAGCCTTTTTCCTTGGATGGCTCGCACAAGGAGACATAGCTTTAAATTGAGGGATGATAGATATAGGACAGATATCAGAAGTAGGTTCTTTACTCAAAGAGTAGTAAGGGTGTGGAATGCCCTGTCTGCAACAGTAGTAGACTTGCCAACTTTAAGGGCATTTAACTGGTCATTGGATAAACATATGGATGATAATGGAATAGTGTAGGTTTGCAACATCGAGGGCTGTAGGGCCTGTATTGCACTGTAATGTTCTAAGTGATACTTTTTATGAACATACACACTGGTGTGAGTTTGAAACATCCAGGTGACAATCCTGTCTCTTCCACCACTATCAAAGAATCACAGTTGATGTTCAAATCAAGTGTTGTGATAAATTTTTCAATTTAGAATAAAGGCAGCGCTGCTTAGTACTTACAATTTTCACTCTAGCAGATCCACTTGTGTTTGACACAACATCTGTTTCTACCTCAGTGTGTCTATAATCTTCACACCCACGACCGTCAATTCGTAGATCATCCTGAAGAATGGAGATTGGAGAAAGTCACTTAAAACATCAGTTCCCAACTGCAGAAAATCATATTATAGAAATTATATACATATATGTAATATATTGCAGAAACAAAAGGGACAATGCTTCTATAAAGAGATAGGATCAGAAGTAGACTATAAAGCTAGTTGAGTCTGCTCCAGAATTCAATGTGATCATAACTGATCTGGGGGTTCAACTCCACCTTGCCACCATGTCCCAAAACCCTCAAATAAAAGCAAAATGCTGCAGATGATTTATCTGAAATCAGAAATACAAACAGATAATGCTGGAGGAACTCAGCAGGTCAGGCAGTATCTGTGGAGAAAGAAACAAGAGTTAATTCAGTTCTGAAACAGAATCTTTTGATGAGCAACAGTAACTGTCCAAAAACTCTGGGAAAGAGAAGTTAGAAGATTTACCACCCTTTGACTAAAGAAATTTTTTTATCTTGGTCCTAAAAGATAGAGTCTTTATCCTGAGACTGTGCCTGTGCTGTAGATTGCCCAATCAATGGAAACAACCACTCAGCCTCCACCCAAAATGCATCTTTAGAATCTTACACATTTCAATGAGATAACCTCCAGTTCTTCTAAACTCCAGAGAATGCAGATCTAATTTCATCAGATTCTCATCATAGTCAAACCTATCACTCCAGGGATTAATTTAGCAAACCTGAGCTTTACTAACTCAATGCAAACATACCTTTTCTTAAATGCAGAAACTAAAACTGCACACTCAGTTGGGGTCTCACCAAAGCCCCTTATAACTATGACAAGACTTGCATGTTCAATTAGTCTAATCTCCTTGCAAAATAAAGGCCAGTATGTACTCTCTCCCTTCGACACCCATGGCAGATTACTGCTCCTCTTACCAGTCTTTCCTTCCTACTGGAAATGTTCAATGTCTAACGCTAACGTAACGTTAAAGGGTAAAACTGTACTACCTTTTTCCAGATGCAGAACACTTTGGAAGTGGGTGGGGGACGACATTCATGCAGAAATGTGGATGACTCACTTCTTCTGGCCAGTCATTTTCTACTACTCTACTGCTATTATCAAATTAAACTCTCATTCAATCCCTTCCATTCAAAAATGCTTTCACAGCCATCCCCCAGCCAATCAAATTTGTTTTCACAATCATCCCCCAATAATGAGGCATTTCACATCTCCATTGTCTGGGGAAGTAGCAGAGCCAGAAGCAGTTTACAGGGTCGCCCCGAAGTTAGAACATATCACACCTACACTGCCTTGGGGAATCATGGAATCAGGAAATCCGGCCCTTTGAGCCTGCTCCACCAAGTGATCCCAAACTCCAAGTTATCTATACAAATTGTAAATAATTGTGGTCCCAACAGCAATCCCTTAGGCACACCACTAGTCACTGATTGCCAGCCAGAATAGCACTCATTTATCCCCACTCTTTGCTTCCTGTCAGTCAACCTATCCACGCTAATATTCTACTCCTAACACCACGCATCCTTATATTATGCAGTAGCCCCATGTGCTGCACCTTGTCAAGGCCTTTTGGAAATCTAGGTACACCGCATCCACTGAGTCCCCATTATCCACCTTGTTTGAAATGTCGTCATAGAATTCCAAATGATTTGTGAAGCACGACCTGCCCTTCATGAACTCATGCTGCTTCTGTACAATTGGACAATTTCTTTTGAGATGTCCTGCTATTTCTTCCTTGATAACAGACTCAGGCATCTTCCACACTGGTTAAACTCACTGGTGTATAATTCCCCATCTTTTGTCTACTTCCCTTTTTCAACAGTGGTGTCACATTTGCTATATTCCAACCTGCTGGGACTGCTCCAGGGTTCAGGGAATTTAGGAAAATTACTGCCAGTGAACCTGCTATTTCTCCTGCCATCTCTTTTAGTACCCTGGGATGTATTCCACCCAGGCCAGGAGACTTAGCTATTCTTAGATCTATTAGCTTACCCAACACTAGCTCTTCCATAATAATGGTTTCCAGGGGGTCCTCATCTACCTTAATCTCTTTGTCACTTACTGGCATGTTATTAATATCCTCCACTGTGAAGATTGATGCAAAGTGCCTGTTCGATGCCTCATCCATTTCATCATATTCCACAACTGTCCCTTCTCATCACCTAAAGGACCAACATTTACTTTAGCCACTCTTCTTCGTCTTACATATTTATAGAAACTTTTGCTGTCTATCTCTATATTCTCAGTTTTTTTCTCATACTCTATCTTACTTTTGTTTATATCTCATTTTTGAAGCTTTCTGTTGACCTTTAAAGTTTTCCCAATCTTCTACATTCCTGCTGTTTTGTATGCCTTCTCTTTTACTTTGATAGCCTGCCTTATTTCCTTCGACAACCATGGCAGATTACTGCTCCTCTTACAGTCCTTCCTTCCTACTGGAAATGTTCAATGTCTAGATGTAGGCTTGCTCGCTGAGTCGAACTGGGGTCCTTCCTTATTTGTATGTAAGGATACTAGTGAGAGAGGGTCATGTCGTTTTGTGGCTAGTTGGTATTCATGTATCCTGGTGGCTAGTTTTCTGCCTGTTTGTCCAGATACATACAGATAAGGAAGGACACCGCTTCGACAGGCACAACACATCTATCCTCGTACAAGCCAAACAAAGACACGCACGAGAATTCCTAGAAGCATGGCATTCCAACCGGAACTCTATCAACAAACACATCAAGTTCGACCCATCTACCACCCCCTGAGAAAAGGAACAGGAAGTTACTTCACCACAGGAAATAACATCCCCAACCCAAAGAATCCAAACATATAAATAGAAAGCAGGAATTTTCAGCATTGCTTTGCCTGAGGCCCACTGAAGATGTTACCTAGTAGGGTAACGAAACATCGGGAAATTTCAGCTCAGCGAGCAAATCTGCATCTAAAACCTCAACCTGAGCTACAAATCTTCTCAAAACTCGCCATGTTCAATGTCGCTCCAAAGTCCTTAAGATAACTTATCCTGTCTCTCCTTCTCAGCAACCAACATTTGCATAAACTAATCTATTTCATTTTGCCTCTGGCAAGTTTACTTGCACATTCTACTTTTTCCTTTCTCATTATCTTTTTAATCGGCCTTTGGTACTTTCCAAAGCACATCTAATTGTCAGACATATTAAGTTTTGGAAATAACTTCCAGACTGAGCCATGGATGGATCATCCTTGCTTAATTCTTGACTTTCAACAGAATGTATTTTTGTTGAATATTGTGGATTGTTTCTTCAAATGTTTCCTAGTTGGCAGAAGTGAGGACTGCAGACACTGGAAATCAGAGTCTAGATTAGAGTGGTGCTGGAAAAGCACAGCCGGTCAGGTAGCATCCAAAGAGCAGGAAAATCGACGTTTCGGGCAAAAGCCCCTTATCAGGACTGAAGGCAGGGAGCCTCCAGGCTGGAGAGTTAAATGGGAGGAGGGGTGGGGCTGGGGAGAAGGTAGCAAAGAGTGCAATAGGTGGATGGGGGGGGGGGAATGGAGGTGATAGGTCAGAGAGGAGGGTGGAGCGGATAGGTGGGAGGGGAGATTGGCAGGTGGCACAGGTCAGGAGGTTGGATCTGGGGTGAGGTGGGGGAAGGGGAAATGAGGAAACTGGTGAAGTCCACATTGATGCTCTACGGTTGAAGTGTTCTGAGGCAGAAGATGAGGCGTTCTTTCTCCAGGCGTCGGGTGGTGAGGGAGCGGCGGTGGAGGCGGCCCAGGACCTGAATGTCCTCGGCAGAGTGGGAGGGGGGGTTGAAATGTTGGGCTACAGGGCGGTGTGGTTGATTGGTGGGGGTGTCCCAGAGATGTTCCCTAAAGGGCTCTTTAATCTTAATCAATTCTCTCTCCCTCCTGCACTGACCTCACCATGTGCTTTCTTTGTCTGTTCTTCTCCCTTTTAAAACTGGTGTTCTTTTGACTTTTATTTTGCCCAAAGTTCCAAAACAATGCAATAGCATATAAATCAGTAAATGCTGCTCCTGGAATTCGAGGAAATCACCTCCAGCACCTAAAATACCTCAAATAAAAGGAGCAGCTGTTACAGCCAGAAATTTTTCCCGTCGTCCATCTTGTTTTGTCTGCACATTTCCCAATAGGGGATCAGGTCAGGCAGGGACAAGATAGGACTAATAAATTAAACTGCATTTATTTAAATTTAAGGGGCCTAACAGGGAAGGCAGATGAACTCAGGGCATGGTTAGGAACATGGGACTGGGATATCAAGCAATTACAAAAACATGGCTCAGGGATGGGCAGGACTGGCGGCTTAATGTTCAAGAATACAAATGCTACAGGAAGGATAGAAACAGAGGCAAAAGAGGAGGGGGAGTGGCGTTTTTGATAAAGGATAGCATTAGAGCTTTGCTGAGGGAGGATATTCCTGGAAATACATCCAGGGAAGTTATTTGGGTGGAACTGAGAAATAAGAAAGGGATGATCACCTTATTGGGATTGTATTGTAGACCCCCTAACAGTCAGAAGGAAATTGAGAAACAAATTTGTAAGGAGATCTCAGCTACCTGTAAGAGTAATAGGGTGGTTATGGTAGGGGATTTTAACTTTCCAAACATAGATTGGGACTGCCATTGTGTTAAGGGTTTAGATGGAGAGGAATTTGTTAAGTGTGGACAAGACAATTTTCTGATTCAGTATGTGGATGTACCTACTAGAGAAGGTGCAAAACATTAACTACTCTTGGGAAATAAGGCAGGGCAGGTGACCGAGGTGTCAGTGGGGGAGCACTTTAGGGCCAGCGACCATAATTCTATTAGATTTAAAATAGTAATGGAAAAGGATAGACCAGATCTAAAAGTTGAAGTTCTAAATTGGAGAAGGGCCAATTTTGACAGTATTAGGCAAGAGCTTTCAAAAGCTGATTGGGGGCAGACGTTCGCAAGTAAAGGGACGGCTGGAAAATAAGAAACCTTCAGAAATGAGATAACAAGAATCCAGAGAAAGTATATTCCAGTTAGGGTGAAAGGAAAGGCTGCTAGATATTGGGAATGCTGGATGACTAAACAAATTGAGGGTTTGGTTAAGAAAAAGAAGGAAGCACACAATAGGTCGTGAGAGTCCTTAGGGGAGAAAGTGAGGACTGCAGATGCTGGAGATCAGAGCTGAAAATGTGTTGCTGGAAAAGCGCAGGTCAGGCAGCATCCTGAAGAAGGGCTAATGCCCGAAACGTCTATTCTCCTGTTCCTTGGATGCTGCCTGACCTGCTGCGCTTTTCCAGCAACACATTTTCAGCGTGAGTCCTTAGAAGAGTATAAAGGCAGTAGGAGTATAGTTAAGAAGGAAATCAGGAGGGCAAAATGGGGACATGAGAGCGCTTTGGCAAATACAATTAAGGAGAATCCAAAGGGTTTTTGCTGGGCCTATTGTTGAGATATTTGTATCATCGATAGTCACAGGTGAGGTGCCGGAAGACTGGAGATTGGCTAGCGTGGTGCCACCGTTTAAGAAGGGTGGTAAGGACAAGCCATGCATCTGCCCACTCACCTAACTTGTCCAGGTCACCCTGTAATCTCCTAACATCCTCATCACATTTCACCCTGCCACCCAGCTTTGTATCATCAGCAAATTTGCTAATGTTATTGCTGATACCATCTTCTATATCATTAACATATATTGTAAAAAGTTGCAGTCCCAGCACGGATCCCTGCGGTACCCCACTGGTCACTGCCTGCCATTCCAAAATGGAGCCGTTTATCACTACCCTTTGTTTCCTATCAGCCAACCAATTTTCAATCCAATCTAGTACTTTGCCCCCAATACCATGCGCCCTAATTTTACTCACTAACCTCCTGTGTGGGACTTTATCAAAAGCTTTCTGAAAGTCCAGGTACACTACATCTACTGGATCTCCCTCGTCCATCTTCAGTTACATCCTCAAGAAATTCAAGAAGATTAGTCAAGCATGATTTTCCCTTCATAAATCCATGCTGACTCTGTCCTATCCTGTTACTACTATCCAGATGTGCCGTAATTTCATCCTTTATAATAGACTCCAGCATCTTTCCCACCGCTGAGGTCAGACTAACTGGTCTATAATTTCCTGCTTTCTCTCTCCCACCTTTCTTAAAAAGTGGTATAACATTAGCCACCCTCCAATCTATCGAACTCTGGAAATAATCACCAACGCATCCACAATTTCCCGAGCCACCTCCTTCAGTACCCTGGGATGCAGACCATCAGGCCCCGGAGACTTATCAACCTTCAGACCTAACAGTCTCTCCAACACCAAATCCTGGCAAATATAAATTCCCTTAAGTTCAGGTCCTTCAGCCACTGTTACCTCGGGGAGATTGCTTGTGTCTTCCCCAGTGAACACAGATCTGAAGTACCCATTTAATTCCTCTGCCATTTCTTTGCTCCCCAGAATATATTCCCCTGTTTCTGTCTTCAAGGGCCCAATTTAGTCCTAACCATTTTTTTGCCTTGCACATACCTAAAAAAGCTCTTACTATCATCCTTTATATTATTGGCCAATTTACCTTCGTACCTCATTTTCCCTCTGCGTATTTCCTTCTTAGTAATCCTCTGTTGCTCTTTAAAAGCTTCACAGTCCTCAGTTTTCCCACTTATCTTTGCTTTGTTATACTTTTTCTCTTTATATGTTTCTTAACTTCCCTCGTCAGCCACGGCCACCCATGCTTCCTCCTGGGATCTTTCTTCCTTTTAGGAATGAACTGATCCTGCAACTTCTGCGTTATACACAGAAATATCCGCCATTGTTCCTTCACGGTCATTCCTGCTAAGGT
Source organism: Chiloscyllium plagiosum (assembly GCF_037043375.1). Lineage (NCBI taxonomy): Eukaryota > Metazoa > Chordata > Chondrichthyes > Orectolobiformes > Hemiscylliidae > Chiloscyllium > Chiloscyllium plagiosum. Next base: position 11,916,615 of record NW_028270172.1, read on the forward strand.
GTTGCACCATTGAACTTTGGCCAGCTCCTCCCTCATAGCTCCATAGTTCCCTGTATTCAACAGAAGGACTGTCACTTCCGACTGTACCCTCTCCCTCTCAAATTGCAGATTGAAGCTTAATGTATTATGGTGACTACTTCCCAATGGCTCCTTCACTTCGAGGTCTCTGACCAATTCTGGTTCGTTACACAATACCAGATCCAGAATTGCCTTCTCCCTGGTCGGCTCCAGCACCAGCTGCTCTAAGAATCCATCTCTGAGGCACTCCACAAAGACTCTTTCTTGAGGTCCAATACCATCCTGATTCTCCCAGTCTACCTGCATGTTAAAATCCCCCATAACAACTGTAGTAACATCTTTACGACACGCCAATTTCAGCTCCTGATTCAACTTACATCCGACATCCAGACTACTGTTTGGGGGCCTGTAGATGACTCTCAAGAGGGTCTTTTTACCCTTAGTATTTCGCAGCTCTATCCACACTGACTCTACATCCCGTGACTCTAGGTCCCCGGCGTTAGGGACTGAATATCCTCCCTTACCAACAAGGCCACCCCACCCCCTCTGCCCGTCAGTCTGTCCTTACAATAGCACGTGTCGCCTTGAATATTCATTTCCCAGGCCCTGTCCACTTCAAGCCACGTCTCAGTTATCCCCACAATATCGTATCTGCCAATTTCCAAAAGAGCCTCAAGCTCATCCATCTTATGTCTAATGCTTTGTGCATTCATGTATAGCATTTTTAATTTGTTACTGCTCTCACCCTTCCCATCAACCCCTATTTCACTCAACCTTACAGCATGATCCCTTTCCGAGTTTTCTGCCTCATTGATACAGTTGTCTTTCTTGACTTCTCTTGTTCTAACTTTCCCTTCAATTTCCTTTTTAAACATCCAGTTTGTCCCCTCCCCCCCCCGCTTCTTAGTTTAAATGTAGCGGTGCTGCAGTAGCAAACCTGCCTGCCAGAATGCTGGTCCCTAACCTATTAAGGTGCAAACCATCTCTTTTGTAGAATTTATGCTTACCACAAAATATACCCCAGTGATCAAAGAACTTAAATCCTTGCTTCCTGCACCAGTTCCCCAACCACACGTTCAAGTCCACTATCTCCCCGTTTCTGGCCACACCAGCACGAGGAACTGGAAGCAAACCGGAGATAACCACCTGGGCGTCCTGCTTTTCAGCCTTCTTCCTAGTTCTCCGAAGTTCCGCTGTAGTATGTTCCTCCTCTTCTTCCCGACATCATTTGTGCCGACATGTACCACCACCTCTGGCTCTTCACCCTCGTCCTTGAGGATTTCCTGCACTCTGTCCGCGATGTCTTTCACCCTGGCACCAGGAAGGCAACACACCATCCTTAAATCCCGTCTGCTGCCACAAAAACCCCGGTCAGTTCCTCTCACGATGGAGTCCCCTATTACCACGGCTCTGTGCGATGTCCGACTCTTCTGCTCTGTCTCTGCACCAACTTTTGATTGACAGACCTGGCTGCCTTGTGAACTGGCAGTGTCATCAGTCTCTACTGTTTCCAAAAGCTTCAACTTGTTCCTGACAGGTACTTCTCCCGGGGTCTCTTGCACCTGTCTCCTCTCTGCCTTCCTCATCATCTGCTCTCTTCTGGCATGATTGGTGTAATAACCTCGCTGAAGGTCTTTGGATTTGGATACGAGCATAGTTAGTAAGTTTGCAGATGACACCAAAATTGGAGGTGTAGTGGAGAGCGAAGAAGGTTACCTCAGATTATAACAGGATCTTGACCAGATGGGCCAATGGGCTGAGAAATGGCAGATGGAGTTTAAATCAGATAAATGCAAGGTGCTGCATTTTGGGAAAGCAAATCTTTGCAGGACTTATATACTTAATGGCAAGGTCCTATTGAATGTTGCTGAACAAAGAGACGTTGGAGTGCAGGTTCATAGCTCCTTGAAAGTGGAGTCGCAGGTAGATAGGATAGTGAAGAAGGCGTTTGGTATGCTTTCTTTTATTGGTCAGAGCACTGAGTACAGGAGTTGGGAGGTCATGTACAGGACATTGGTTAGGCCACTGTTGGAATAGTGTGTGCAATTCTGGTCTCCTTCCTATTGGAAAGATGTTGTGAAACTTGCAAGGGTTCAGAAGAGATTTATAAGGATGTTGCCAGGGTTGGAGAATTTGAGCTACAGGGAGAGGCTGAACAGGCTGGAGCTGTTCTCCCTGGAACGTCGGAGGTTGAGGGGTGACCTTATAGAGGATTACAAAATCATGAGGAGAATGGATAGCATAAATAGACAAAGTCTTTTCCCTGGGATGGGGGAGTCCAGAACTAGAGGGCATAGAGTTATAGAGATGTACAGCGTGGAAATAGACCCTTCAGTCCAACCCGTCCATTCTGACCAGTTATCCCAACCCAATCTCGTCCCACATGCCAGCACCTGGCCCATATCCCTCCAAACCCTTCCTATTTGTATACCCATCCAAATGCTTCTTAAATGTTGCAATTGTACCAGCCTCCACCACTTCCTCTGGCAGCTCATTCCATACACGTACCACCTTCTGTGTGAAAAAGTTGCCCCTTAGGTCTCTTTTATATCTTTCCCCTCTCACCCTAAACCTATGCCCTCTAGTTCTGGACTCCCCGACCTCAGGGAAAAGACTTTGCCTATTTACCCTATCCATGCCCCTCAATTTTGTAAACCTCTATAACCCCTCAGCCTCAGACGCTCCAGGGAAAATAGCCCCAGCCTGTTCTGCCTCTCTTAGTAGCTCTAATCCTCTAACCCTGGCAACATCCTTGTAAACCTCTTCTGAACCTTTTCAAGTTTCACAACATGTTTCCGATAGGAAGGAGACCAAAACTGCACGCAATATTCCAACAGTGGCCTAACGAATAACCTGTACAGCCACAACATGACCTCCCAACTCCTGTACTCAATACTCTGACTAATAAAGGAAAGCATACCAAACTCCTCCTTCACTATCCTAGCTACCTGCAACTCCACTTTCAAGGAGCTATGAACCTGCATTCCAAGGTCTCTTTGTTCAGCAACACTCAATAGGACCTTACCATTAAGTGTATAAATCCTGCTAAGATTTGCTTTCCCAAAATGTTTTAGGGTGAACGGGGAAAGATATAAAAGAGACCTAAGCAGCAACTTTTTCACACAGAGGGTGGTATGTGTATGGAATGAGCTGCCAGAGGATGTGGTGGAGGCTGGTATAATTGCAACATTTAAGAGGCATTTGGATGGGTGTAAGAATAGGAAGGGTTTGGAGGGATATGGCCCAGGTGCTGGCAGGTGGGACTAGATTGGATTGGGATATCTGGTCGGCATGGACGGGTTGGACCGAAGGGTCTGTCTCCATGCTGTACGTCTCTATGACTCAAATTCTCCCCTCATACCTGTGCAATTGCCTTAAAGTTGAGATTGTTGTTTGCATTTGGTGTGTGTCACTTTCAAATTTAACCCTGAATTCAAAGGTTTTGTGACCACTGTTTTGCAGAGAACGTTTTACCATGATATTACTAATTAACCCTGCTTCATTACACAATAGCCGAGAGTGCGGTGCTGGAAAAGGACAGCGGGTCTAGCAGCAGGAGCTTCCCGTTCCTGCCTCCTACCTGAACGCCATGCATCACATAAACCTTCTCCGCCTCGCTCAGCACCACCGTCGCCATTTTGCAATCGCGTCATCACCATGCGACCCGCATGCGCCGACACCACTCCCACGTCGGCCGACCAACCGTCATTCCCCAAACCGACGGAATTTTATTTTAAAACTCGGGCGGGTCGATTGGGGATCGGCGCCAACCCAACTTTGCCGGGGACTGGAGGTGAAAAGTGAATTAGAACGCCGCCCGATGTGACGACGATGTTGTTATTGTTGTTCACGAGGCGGTTGGTGACCGTATTTTGTGACGTTCGGTCGCACCGGACGCCCACGTCAGTTCCGGTTTCTCCCCACAGAATTGGAGGATCGATTTCCGTTTCCGGGTTTCCTCCCCCCCGCCCTCTGTTGAGCGTCCACGGTAACGGGTGGCTCAGTTTCCCGAGGGGTAGCTGGCGGCGGCGGCGGTGGTGGTGGTGGTGTGGATGAGGAGAGCAGTGAGAGCCGCACGGAGCGCGGGGGGGGATGGTGTGTGAGCGTCTCCACGGGACCTGCTGGAGTTTCCTCCCGTCACACCCTTCCCCCCCTCCTCCCCCCCTCCCTCTCTCTGGGCCTCACTCTCGGTGTTCATGAAGCCTGAGGCTGGGACTGGCGGCGGCTCCTCCCCAGTGTCCGCCTGAGGGTCCTCCCTCCCTCCGGTTGACTGCCTGCTGTGTGTGTGTGTGTGGGGGGGGAGGAAGGATCCGCCCAAGGGGAGCAACCGGGTTTTTTAACGGGTGAGTGTCTCTCCTCACGTTCAAACCCTTCACTTTTCCAGTCAATTTCCATGTCCGTCCCCAATGGGCACAACCTATATCTTTTTTTATAAATCTCTCTGTCCCCAAAGTTGTTCTTCCAAGGTAATTTAGTTATTGCCCTTTTCTTTCTGACAGTTAGATTTATATATTGTGACTGAATCTGTATCATACCTGATATTGGGTAGCTTTGTATACAAAAATGTGACTTTTAATGCTGTTCAGCGCCTTTAATGTTTACACGAAGGTATTGTCAAAATTAAGGATCAGTTTTTGAGTTGTCTTTTTAAAGTTGTTTTTTTAAAAATTGAAAGTGCTTTCTTTTCTGCTCGAACAGGTTTAATTATGGACTACTTATTAGATCATGTCATCCACTAATCGAAGCAGGGATATTGAGCGGCGAGCTGAGTACCTGCAAGCTGACCAGTGTTTGCCACCTTCCAGTGATAACTCCATGGATAGGATCTGGTTCATCAAAGATGGCTGTGGTCTGGCCTGTGCCATCGTGACCTGGATGCTGATTTTCTACGCAGAGTTTGTTGTTATTTTTGTCATGCTAGTTCCAGCAAAAGACTTGTTGTACAGTATCATTAATGGAATTATCTTCAATACACTAGCTTTCCTCGCTTTGGCTTCTCACTCCCGAGCAATGCTGACGGATCCTGTAAGTCACTCACTCATAATTATGTTTGTGAATATCAAGAGTTTATCCCATACCCATTTTAAACTCTGGTTATCAGTTTGTTCTCATTTCATTAAGAGAATGTGCGAAGTTTGGCTTATTAAATTGCCGTACAAGTAAACATTATGAAACTGCTTCTGACTACAAGCTAAATGCACCATATTGTGTCATACTGAATTGTACAGTCCAGAAACAAGCAATTTTTGGTCTCTGCTGCTAGCTAATTTGGGGTATGGTTGAGACATTACATTTGACTTTCTTTCCTCTGAGATTGATCAGGGGAATGAGGGTAGAGAGAGAACATCAGCTTGTTCCTGTGCCTGCAACTGTTCATTGCTTGGAAATGCATCTTGGGAGAGATCTGACTCTTGTTGTTCATCCACGATATCTTATCAGTGAGGTTGTTATTGCTCTTCCAATGCGAATGGCCCTTGGCAACAAATCAATGAGTGTTAGTGCCTCCAGAAATCTGTCCAAGCAAGTGTCTTAAGAGAGAGGTTAGAAAATACGAACAGAAGAAAATACAAATCTCTGACAGGGTCAAAGAATGACAGGATGTGACTCCGGCCCATTTTTGTATTTCCTGGCTCTTTGAACGAGTTCTCCAATTATTCCCACAGCTCTGGCTCTTTCTCTGTAATCCTACAGAGATTTTTTTTCTTTCACCATACCTATGTGAATCTGCTTTTACCATCCTTTCATGCAGCATGTTCTAAGTAGTATTCAGTGCAGAGAGATAATTCTCTGGTTTTGTCACCTTCCATCCTTGTCCCCAGGTTCTTGACCACCTGCCGTTGGAAACAATTTCTTCCTGTCTAATCCATCAAAATCCTTTCTCATTTTGAATGCCTCTATTAAATCCCTCCTTAATTTTCTCTGTACAGTGAACAGTTGTACTACTACTAGTTTCTCCAACGTAACTAAAGTCCCTCATCCTTAATATTTTAATAATCACCTTGCACCTTCCCTGGGGCTTTGACATTCTAATCTGATGTTCAGACTTGGACATGAAATTCTAGCTAAGATTTAACCAGTGATTTATAAACTTTAGTATAATTACTTCGTCCTCTGTACCTGAACAATCTTGCTGGCTTTCTACTTCCTCCTTCTGTTTTACTTTCTAGTTGTGGTTTTCAATCCACCTGGACTGGGTTTCTTTTAAGCTCATTAGAATCCATTCACAGCTGAGTGTTTTTTTCCATTTGTTAAATTCAAGATGTAAATCTTTTCAAAAAGCTTTGTACACATATATTTATCCTAGCTGAATTAATGTCAACAAATGTGATCTTCATTTATATATACAGTATAGAAAATGCCTTCGAGGCATCTTGCAGAACGCAATCCGACAAAAATGGAGTCTGAGCTCCCTGAGCTGGGGTGGCAGTGAGCTAGTAATTTCACTGCACTAGTACTCCATAGCTCAGACTCGCGTTCTGGGAGCATTAAAGAATTCTGTTGGATTCAAAACATTAACTCTGTTTCTCTCTCCACAGATACTGCCAGACCTGCTGAGTTTCTCCACCTTTGTTTTATTTCTGGGAACATGGATTTGAATTTCACAATGATAAGTTGTGAAATTTGGACTAAATAAAATTTTAGATCTGAGATTAAACGTGAGTCTAATGGCAATCATGTAACTTTTTTATTGTAAAAACCCAAAGGGTTCGTTCACTGATGCCCTTTATGGAAGGAAATCTGCCATCTTTACCCAGATTGGCCCAAATGTGACTCCAGACTCCACAGCAATTTAATTGACTCTCATTTGCCCTGTGAAATAACCTAGCAAAGCACTCAGTTCAAGGGCAGTAAGGGATGAGTTATAAATGCTGTCCCAACTAGTGATGACATATTAGGACCAAATTATCTTTAAAAGCTATTTGGGAGGGATTGATCAAAGGTAGCATATGGGAGGATCTAAAAGAAGTTGAAGAGGCATTGTTTAAGTGTTATCGAAATCAAAGCAGAGTGATGTTTTGGTGAGGACCTTTAGATTGGGGGAGGTTTAGCGCTTGGTGTGTGCAAGAATATGCAAGTTTTAAAATGGAAGCATTGAGGGCTTCAATGTAGGTCAACAATCACACTGCTGCTGTAAGAGAGAGCATCAATAAGAGTTGGGCATGACTAGCAAAGCTTTGAGGGAGCTGAAGACAGTGGAGGGAAGAGAGTACTGGAACAGACAAGTCAGGTGTTTACAAGGGCATGGAAGGAGGTTTCAACAGTATGTAGGCTGAAACAGGGCGGTAGTGAGGTCTGTGATGGAGGGGAAACGAAGTTCCATTCTCATTTTGGAGTTGAATAGGGTGTGATGGTAGCAAGTGAGTGGAGCATGGAGTCTGTTTTAATGGTACAGGAATTATAGTGAGAACAATCTCGAGCAGCAACCTAGACTTGGAAAGGATTTCATTTCATTCTCATCTTTTTGAGATATCCAATTACTTTACTACTCTTTCAAAGTCTGATTTTGGTTCGGTGTATTTTATCTGAGAAATCCTCTTAGTAATAGAATCCTTACAGTGTAGACAGAGGCCATTTGGCCCACTGCTGCAACAACCCTCCAAAAAGTATCCCACCCAGACCAACCCCATCCCCATACACCTGTAACCCAATAGAAATAATCCAAGCAGCATAAATGTAGATACCATTATTACCAACTGACCAATTAGAAGACAATATGCTGTGTTTTTTCCTATTCTGGGAGCTACCACTCTCTCTGGGGTATGTGCTTCATATGCCCTATAGGTTACTTCATTATGATCTCTAATCATCCACTTTACAGGAGCAATGGGTTCACAGAAAAATCAATGAACTCACCGATGCACAGGACGAGGGGACAGAATGCAACTATCTATCTGGTCAGATATATTTTAAGTCCATGGTTTAGTCACAAATTTAAACAATGCAGTTTGGTGGAAAAGATAAGCATGTATAGGACCTAAAGGTTCATAACCTATAGCAGCATTTAACAAATTAACTCAATAACATAAAACCTTTAATCATTGAGAAAAACTTGCGTTTAACAAACATTAGTATCAATTACAGTTTTGTAGACTGTGCTTGTGCAGTCTCTGGTAACTGTATTAATTACAAAGATATACTTTAACTGGAACAGACAACTACCACAGGGTTTTAAAAAAATTATCAAAGTGCAATGTATGCTCAAGTTGGAGTAAGACAAATGCAAGTCAGCTGATTTCAGCCATGTCAGAAGTCAGGGCATAGTGTTGTAGTTTATCTTGAGCTCTCTACGGAAACAAAACTAGCTAGTCCACTCTGGCTTCTAACTCATGACCTCTTGCAGTTCTTATATATGTGACTTCTATTTTGTCTTCAGCCTCCTTCCCGCACCACCAGCCTATTAGCCTCCAGTCTTAGTCTGGCTCAGTGGCCTGCTTTTGCTCAATGTTGAAAGTGCTGTATAGATCATGTTGTTAGGGATTACTTGTACATAAGTGTTTTACCAGAAGGTGTCCAGCCGCCCCCCCCCGTGTTTTAAAAAAAACAAGGTGTTTATGTCTTTTGAAGAGAAGAACAAATGAGCAGCACAAAGCAATGGTTTGTCCCTCTTGGTGGTTCTTGGCTGCTTCATGATGGGAAGGATTTTTATTCTTGCCCCCGATGTTTGTGTGTGATGTGCATAATATTGCAGATTTATCAAGTGAAAGTGCACACTGAGAATAGTTGAGTGTGGATGTTGGGCGACACCTAAAAACAAAGAGGATTTACTTTATCTCCTGGGAGCTAGATAAAGTTGAGACAACATTTTTGTGCTGTTGAATCACTTTATTTTTTTCTGTACTAAAATAACAGGAAGTAATGTTTGTTTTTTTTAATCTACAAGGTAAAGATGTATCCATCTTTGTTGACAATGTGTAGATTTTCTGTCTTGCCTGTCACCGTCCACATTCAATAGTCACTGCTGTGGCCAAACTTCGTCTTGCTGAATCTGAGAGGAACAATAATTTCCTTTCAGGCCCTGCTTGCCCACCATCACTGATTTTAAAAAAAAATTGAAATCAAGAAATCTATGTGAAGAGGAATAATTAATTCAGGCTGATGTAGCGCTTCAGCCTTTGCTTTTCCATTGAACACATCTATTTTAAAGTTCCTGGGTGTTTTCTGGTAATATCAGGTGTTTGTGCCCCTCAGACAGGAGTTTGTTAACTTTGCAAGATGTGGCCTGTAGTAATTTAAAGGTGTTCTCATTTTAGTGCATGTTTGTTCAGTGATCAGAATAAATAAGCCTGATTTAAATTATAACATGTGACCTGTATAATTGAAAAATAGTTTTTTATAAATAAAAATATAGTATGCAGTTGTATATGTGCTATGTTTAGGGATATTTTCCCAGTCAACTTGTTCAGATGATATTACGCACTGCTAGAGTAAGTGGGACTTGAATTTAGACCTCCTAACTCAAGTAGACAAACTACCAGTCTGACACAATCTTTCTCAGCTATTTGGATTAAAATAGAACAAAATAAGCTTAATATGATAAATTAGAGAAGCTTGGATTGTTAAAGACTATAAAATGTTTAGGGAGGTATTAAATTAGAATCAGATAACCTTGAGGACAATGGTAATTGCATTTAGACCTGAACAAAGCTGATTTGGTGTGATTTTAGAAAGTATTAATTTTCAATCTGTATTGCCCAGATCTTCAGAGCAATGTAAAGACTATAGGGTCATATTTATGCTTGCTTTAACTGGCATGCTTGATGTTGCTGCGTCTATGCAGCTTTCAGTTAAGTTAGCTGAGAGTCCAGCTGTTGAAAGCAGAGATTGCAGGGTGAGGAAAAGACAAAACTTCAGAATGACCACTTTAGAATTACTTACACTAAAATCTGTTGTAATTTGCTGTGTTGCTCAATTCTCGCATGCAACCAAATTGTTGCAAGGGAATCGTCTCATTGCCTTTGAACAGTCATTGTTGAACTGCTGGGATCTGCACAAGCTATCTTATAACCAGAAGCTCAGATTTTTATTGTATAAATAATTTAGATTATTGGAACACTGAATGATAACAGTGGCTCTTGCGTACTGCTAAATACAGCACTCCACAGATGCAACAGTAATTATTATTCAAGCAAAGTAAGATTGCAATATCTAGGGCACTAGCAGATTGCCTTTGAAAGTCTGGGTATAGAATACCAGCAATATGACATTTAGCTATTCTATCCAGTTTTTTTAAAGGTCACAGCATTTAGCACAGAGTAAGCAGATAGTAATCCAACATATACTTTGTACTTAAAACCAGGTTAAATACAGGAAAACAATCTCCTGGGTTTGCTTAAGCAAAATATGTCTCCTCTGCCAATTTATTTAAATTGCTTGATGTCAAGGGGTCAATTTGTTTTTGAACTAGTGAAGTCTACATTATATGATGGACTTTTGTAGCATGTGTTGTCTTGCTATGTTTTTTAATCTTCCCTTCTCTCTCCTCCCTCTTCCACCTCCCCCAAAATACTGATCATGTTTCAAGCAAGATTGTATTTTCAGCTGTCAAGATGACCATTTTCCATGGTATCCCGTAAGATATATTGTCAGTAACAAAACATGGCTGAACCTAATCCTTTGTCACCTTCTGGCCACCTGTGCTTGCAAAAATGCATTATTGAATAGCAATTAGCTATTAACTTAACACCAGACTTGGCATTGGATCTAGTGCCGCCTTTAATTTTTTATTCAGTCATTAACAGGATGTAAGGTTAGCATTTGTTGCCTATCCCAAATTGCCTTTGAAATTAGTGATGAGCCACTGCCTTCTACTGTTGCAGTCCATCTGGTGTAGATGCATTCAGTGTTGTGAGGAGGGAGTTCCAGGAATTTGACTGGTAACAGTGAAGGAACAGCAATATAGTTCCAAGTCCAGATAGTGTGTAGCTAGGATGGGAAGTTGCAAGTGGTGATTGTTCCATGTGGTGCTGCTTTTGTCCGTTTTAGGCATTAGATGTGGGTTTAAGTGCTGCCAAAGAATATGTTGGGCCCAGCTGCAGTGCATCTTGAAGTTGGTACATGTTGTGACTGTAGTGCTTTGGTGAATGTTTAAGGTGATGGTTGCAGTGCTCCTGAAGTAACTGCTTTGTCCTGGATAATGTTAAGTTGGCTGAACAATGTTGGAGTTGCACTTATTCAGCCAAGTGGACCATATTCCATCACTTTCTTGTCCCTTATAAAATATGATAAAACATTGGGGAGCTCTGAAGTAAGTTGTTCAGGAAAGAATACCTAGCCTCTGGTTATTTATTATTGCAGCCAGTGTAAATGCTGTTGAACCTGAAGGAGATAAGTGTAGATCTTTCTTGTACATCGACAATGCAAAGCACTTGTTTGGAAAAAATTTAACTTGCCACAAGCTGGAATGTTGTCCAGGTCTCCTTGCATGTTGATGCAGAATCATTATAGTAGACTTTATTACTATTAGGTATGTTGTATTTTCCTGTGCAGCATTTGGAGCATCGTTTTCTCTATCCACATTGTGAAATTGGATTGTCTAATGATTCTGGCGACATCAAATGTCTGCATTAATAAGTGTTTCCCCAGTGAGTTGTTTACATTTTTTCAGTTAAGAGAAACCCAGTTTGAATTAACAATACTTAAGATATTTTTCATTTAAAGTATCTGGCTGATTTGAACAATAAAGCCATATTCACTAAATTGATATCTTGGCAGTTAGGTACATTTAGGTCACTAAACCTTTCATTCTACAAGAACATAAAAACTTTAAACCCCAAACCACAAAGGCATTGAAATAAATGTCATGTGCATACAATTCCTCCCCTTGGTTCTCAGTCAGCTTTTTAACAAAACCTAAATCTTGGCTGATCCTGTTCCATTTTTGTCTAAAGTACATGAAGTTTGCACAAACTGTAAACCTGCTTTTCTTAACTCTGTTTTGTGGGCAATAAGGTGGCAGATGAAGTTTAATATGGGGAAGTGAGACCTTATGGCTTTAAGAACAGAACCTCAATTCACCCACCCCAGATTTTTAAGGAGGTGAAAGGTTATTGAGTAAGTGGGAATGTAGATTTGAAGTTACGATCAGATCAGCAATGATCCATCTTATTCAGTGGCAGAGCAGGCTGGAGGGGCCAAGTGGCCTACTCCATCTTCATTTACTTCTGCAAGAAAACCGTTACGATGCATGTTCACCAAACAATTAGGAAGCCAATTATCATTTATTGCTTGGTTTTTTTTTAGCCCCTCTCCACCACCACCCAATCTAAACAGCTGTTCAATTTGGATGGAAATCAGTATCTTGGAGACATGGTTTTTTTTGTTGAAAGTTAAGGGCATATTGTAATAAAGTCTAAGTAGGTCAACTGTAGCTTATACATCAACAGCCTTGTGAAATCTAAAACTTTTACCTTAATAAATTCTTCAGTTGAACAGGAAATTAATGTTCTGCAGTTGCTTTGTGTACTGTGAGATCTTGAGTCATGTTAATTTTGTAAGTGATTTTTAATCTGTTTTCCTCCAGCACCAGTTTTACACTCATTATATTACTTGCAGTGTTTCAGCACAAATAAGTGTTTCATGTTCAAAGCTGGAACTCAACAAGGTACCAGATACTTTGTGCTCACAAACTATGATGCTCTTATTTATTGTTTGGCAGGGTGCAGTACCAAAGGGGAATGCCACTAAAGAGTTCATTGAAAGTTTACAGTTGAAGCCGGGCCAAGTGGTATACAAATGCCCCAAGTGCTGCAGCATCAAGCCAGAGCGAGCACATCATTGCAGGTAACAAACGATATCAAAATGCTGAACTCCAAACACTGGTTTCTCTTCTGAAATATTCCTATGTTTATCACTTTTAAAATGGGTAGAACAAGATTTACTCAAGTCAATTTAAGATCAATATTTCCAAGGAACAGGTTTCAAGGAGCAAAAAACAGAATAGCGTAAGAGCAGGCCCTTCAGCCCATCAAGACTGGGACACGTGATCTCTTTCTAAAGTAAAAAATATTTTATCTTTATGCTGTCTATATCCCTGTATTCCTGTCTGTTAATGTATCTGTCAGGATGCCTCTTAATCATTGTGATTGTATCAGCTTCCACCACCACCTGTACAAACAAAACTCCCGCATCTCCTTTAAATGTTTTGCCTTTTACCTTAAACCTGTGTCCCCTAGTAATTGACATTTCTATCCTGGGAAAAAGTCTGATTGTGCCCTTCGTCATGTTTATAAACTTCAGTCAGCTTGCCCCCTCTTTTGACATTCAAGTGAAAACAAATCAAGTTTGTCCAATCTCTCTTCATGGCTAATACCCTCCAAGCCAGTCAACATCCTAGCTAACAGTTTGTTTCCTCTCTCAAGCCTCCATCCTACTGCTAGTGTAGCAACCAGAACTGTATACAATATTCCAAATGTGGCCTACCTAAAGTTCTGTGTAGCTGCAACTTGACTTATCAAATTTTATATTCTGTGCCTGACTAATGAAAGCAAGCCTGCCGTACGCCTTATTGACCATCCTATCCACTGTGTTGCCATTTTCAAGGAACTGCGGACTGATATGCATGGATCCCTCTGTACATTAATGCTATTAAGGGTTCTGCCATTCACTGTATAAAACCAGTGATCTTATTACTTCACAATAATGACATTGCACTTTTTCTTGTTGAATATTAGGATCTGTTCTTTTTCTAAAAAAAAACCTCAAGAAATACCAAAATTAAGTTGTATAAAGGCAGAACATCTGATCTGTACAGAATAAACCTTTCAGCATAACAAATATTGTTGGTCCTTTTAAGTGCCAATTATAGCAAACAACGCTAACTTTTTAAACTTTGAAAAATATTTGACATTTCTGAACACAATGGCTATAAATAAATGCAAATAAGTACAACTGTGACCAACTAAATAGTTTAAATCAACAGAATTTTCTCCTTAAATAAGCTACATTAATTTGCTAATTCTTCATGACATATATTCATTGTTGTTTACCAATTATCCTTTTAAGTGCTAGGGCTCAGGAAAATGTTCTTCCTTGAAATATGTTTGCTGTGGTAAAATTTCCACTGGCTTGACCCTTTAAGAAATTTGATTTAGAATCCTTGACTTAGCAGAAAAGCTACTGCGAGCACTAAGAATTAGGAAATTTTCCATTGCCTTCCATTCTCTGGGCCACAGTGACAAGTTAGCTGTCGTCTACCTCGGCTGGTTTGGGAATCAAATCTATGCTGTTGGCATTATTCTGAACTGCACTAGCGATCTAAACAACTGAGTTAATCAACCCCTGTGTCAGTAAGATACTCTGAAGAAAATGTTGTATAGATAATTGGAGAGAATTCATGTTTATGAAATTTAGTTGTCCCAACAATGCAACGGAATTTGGAATGCAGCTGTTTTATGTTCAGCAACCCTGTCTTGCTGCCAATTTGGCAACACCCATTCTGCTCAACAACAACCAGAGTACATAGGAAGAATGAGATGAATCAGAATAAGTTGAAATATCGTCTAGAAGATTGACCTTTATGCTATTTTTAATGTAGACTTAGGCAAGAGTGGGAATAAGTGTTTTCTAGATGAAGTATACGCTAAGCTTTTTAAAAATGTCACCTCTAGTTTGGGATTACTGGAATAATGGGTATTACAATCGTTACTGTGTAGCTTGCTATAAAAAAATCTGAAGAAGTTACTGGAGTTCTTTTTAAATACATTCCAGTGTATGCAAGAGATGTATTCGAAAGATGGATCACCACTGCCCATGGGTTAACAACTGTGTGGGAGAGAATAACCAGAAATACTTTGTGTTGTTTACAGTAAGTACTGCTAATAGTGTGTTTGCAATACTTAGATGCAGCCAAAATCATCTTGAAACAAAAGTTGTGCTGAAACAAAAACGAAGTGCTGGAAAAACGCCACAGGTTTGGCAGCATCTGTGGAGAGAGAACTAAAGTTAAAGTTTCAAGTCCAGTATGACTTTTATCTGGAATTCATACTGACTCATACTAGACTCAAAACATTAACTCTGTATCTCTCTCCACAAATGCTACTAGACCCGCTGAATTTCTCTAGCCTTTTGTTTTTATTTTGGATTTTCATTATTGCAGTATTTTGCGTTACATAGACTGTGATGAGTTTGGTTTTCATATTTTTAGTTTGGTGGCATTGTGAACTCAGTTGCATCACCTGAGCCAGACTGAATATAATATTTAGGCAATCAAATGTGCAATGTATGTGTTTTACTCCACATCTTAACTACAATGGAACATTCTGCACTGCTTGCTTCATAAGAGTGTGCAGTGAGACTACTGCTCTGTACATGCAAGATCCCAGCAGCTCTCATTGTAATAGCTAGGGCATCTGTATACTGCAAGTCCCATCTGATTAGTATCACTTCAGTAGTATATAAACCAATTGGACATGCTGAGCAATTTCTCCTGGATAAAATGTAATATGTATTCACATTTCACAAGTCGAAGACTAAGAATGGGTAGGAGATTCTAACCACCTATTTGTTAACTCCAATAGTTGTGGTTTCCAATGTAAGGAGGAAATAAATTTCTTAAATTACATCTGGGAGAGCTATTAGCCAATAGTCTTAATGTAAAAAGGAAGAGGCAGTTCTGGACCTAATATTTGGAAATTAATCTGGGTGAGTGGAAGACATTGGTAAGGGAGCATTCTGGAAATAGTCACTATAAACTTTAGCCCATTATAGCAAACAACGCTAACTTTTTAAACTTTGAAAAATATTTGACATTTCTGAACACAATGACTATAAATAAATGCAAATAAGTACAACTGTCACCTGTGACCAACTAAATAGTTTAAATCAACAGAATTTTCTCCATAAATAAACTGCATTAATTTACTAATTCTTCATGACATATATTCATTGTTGTTTACCAATTATCTTAGCAAAATCATAATAGGACCAGGGTTTTGGGAGGGGGGGGGGCGCAGTGGAGGAGGAGGAGGGATAGTTTTAAACTGGGAAAAGCTACTGCTAAGATAAACATTTAACCCAAGTGGACTGGGAACAGTACTACTTGCAGAGAAGTGTCTGCAATGGGTGGCTTTTAAGAGGAAACAGTGAAGAATCCAGGGCAAACATAACCATGTTCCCATAAACGGTGGGACCAGGACAATACTGGATCTACGTGGCCATAAATGTGAGACTTATTACGCCTCATTGGGGTGATGTGTCGGAAATGAGGACCTGCTATTCCAGGAGTTATCATGAAAAGTTGTGTTTTTTTAAAATATGCACAATTTACTTTTTTTTAATCCAAGTTGACAAAGCTCAGACCAGGTTTCAGTATTTAACAATGGTTATTTATTGCAAAGAAAGAGATTCTAATTACACTAATAATTATGAATTATTGGCCTGCAGATGTAGCTCTGCTTACTAAAACTTTGATGCCCTTATAAGCTCCTATGCCGCATGAAAACACAGGCAGGGAAGAACATGGAGGTTATGGGCAGGGGGAAGGACTAGATCAATGGTTCCTGTCCACAGGATTCACTTAAATTGTCCTTTTTGACTGTTAAGATGTTTGTTCCTTCATTCTTGTTCTGCAGATGCTTCCACTTGCTGGAGGCATAGTGCGATTGGTTTGCAACTTATTATAGTCCCTGACATAGTGGTTAAGAACCATCGTTTACAGCAACTATAGAGGGAGAAGTTAACTGGCTACCTTCAGGTTTAAGGTGGTTTTTAATTTTGCAAAAAGTGAGTGCTTCTGCCCTCCAGAAGTCCAATGGATGCTGCCTATCTTGTTCACACCCTTTGGCTGGTCACTTACTTGGGGGCCAATTGCATAACTTGTTGGCAGGCATACAGCCTTTGTCATCAATAACAGGTCCTAGTCTGCAGACCAAGCAGCTACGTATTGGTGGCTGAACCTCTCCATACAAAACTTCTTGGCCCAAAAATGTGCAAAGAAGAATTGTATTGCTGCTTGAACAAGCCACTGTGTAGAGTATCAGGTTTCTTGATTTTAAACAAGTGTAGTGATGCAGAGATCCTTCAACGATCCTTGCTTTTAAAACAGTCCATTTCAGTCTGCAATCAGGAACACAGAATAAAGATAGTCTCCACAAGATGAACAAAAAAAAGATGAAGGCAGATACCAGAAGCTCAATAAACCAGAGTCCAGTGAGGAGTATAAAAATGCGCAAGGGGAATTTAAAAAGGAAATGAGGAAAATTGTGTCTGAGAAAGCATTAGCATATAAAACAAAAGAAAAGGGTTTTTAAAAAAAAAGTAGGGACCAAAAAGGTAATATGTGGGTGGGGGGGGGGGGGGGGAAGGACCTGGAAGGGATTGGAACTGTCCTCCATAACTACTTTTTGTATTGGTCTTCACAGTGGAAAAGGGTGACATAGATATTGGGCATTATTGTTGTTTGCCTTTTTCTTTGTTTTGTGGCATCACTTGACCTAGTTTTGTACCTGTACTCTTTCCTCATGGTCATGCACTATTAACAATTTGTGTGGCATTTAACTTTTAGTTGTGATTCAAATTTAACTGAATTACTGAAAAAGTCTTGTTCTTTATTTCAGATGTACATAGCTTTGATATCACTACATGCCCTTATCATGGTTTGCTTTCACTTTCTGTATTGCTTTGAAGAAGAGTGGACAAGTAAGTATCATTCAGAAACTTCAATTCTGTTTTTGTAAATTAAATTTAACTTAATGAACACAAAGATGCCCACCAAGGATCATTTGGTTTAAAAAAAACTTTATAATTTGTGTTTTCCTACTGTGACATAATTTTATGCTGAAATATAGGGTGTTTGTAATTGGGAAAAGGGCAAGTAAAGAATCATATTTTAAATATGTCATATATACTTATGTATAGATCGATCACATGTGTAAGTTGACCCCTTATTTCTGGCCAAAAACTCTTGTATTTTCCATATCTTGCATATGTCAACCCTAATATATTGCATTAAATTGCATTCGTTCATACCGGTAACACTATTCATTGCTCTTTGTTTACGATATCGCATCTCCATTCATTCATTCATAACTCTACTTACCACACTTAGTTTACTACAGCACATTTTGATTGATTCATTCATTCATTTAGACCGGTACTAAGTCTATCAGTACTTATCATGCTTTGTTCACCATACATCCAAAAGTTAATATTGTTAAAAAATGCAGCATGAATTTCAGCTCCTCAAAACTTGTACCTCTGTATTAGTTGACCTCCTAATTTCAGTTTTAAAAAGCTGTCTTCAAAATTCGACCTAAACACGAGTATACACAGTATATTTTTATGACTGACATAGTGACTTATTGATTAGCATTGCTACCTCAGGGACGCGAGTTCGATTCCTGTCTTGGATGACTGTCCATGTGAAGTTAGCATATTCTCCCTGTCTCTCCGTGGGTTTCCTCAAGATGTTCCAGTTTCCTCTCTGTTCAAAGATGTGTAGGTTAGGTGGATTGACCATGGGAAATGTGGGCTTGCATGAAAAGGATAGGGGGTTAAGTTTGGGATGTTGTTCGAATGGTCAGGGTAGACTCAATGGGCTATACAGATTCTAATAAAAAAATTATATAGGTTGTCCCCTGCACCCTGGCATAAATTTATAATATCTGTGTAAAGCTTACACTTATGGGAGACTTAAGCTGCTTCTGATTCAGCCTTGTGTGCAGCCAAGATAGGATGATTTTCAGTTATCAGATTGGTCCAGGTTGGGGTTTTACTACACTCTGCAGACTGAAACTGCCGGTGGTGGGGTGATGCCAGTGAGGGGAAGGGAAGTAGTCTCTCATTTCATAACTGGCAGTATCCTCTATCTTAATTGTCATTTTTATTTTGCAATGTAAATATGGCTGTACCTTAGTGCTCAATTTAAGTATGATATATTAATTGAGACTCATCCATTCCAAAGAAAATATGTTTATGTATATATAGAAAAGTTTGATAATAGTGTAGCTCTGCCCATGGATAAATCTTTAGTCTGAAGCATTAACCACCTGTTCCATTTTCATTTGTTGATTCTCTTGTTTTCTGTTTTTGCAAAATATGCTGTCCTCTTTGAGACATCTGTTCGAAAGAGAATGGAGGTTGAGTGGAAATCAGGGCACTCCCTTCCCAGATCCCTTTTCTGAAGCAGCCTCAATGATTCTGATTTAACTGTATAGCCCATCTGTTGCAGCAGTTTGAGTACCACATCTATTGTCATGCGATAGCATCCCTTTTGTCATTTAACCCTGCCTTCTACCTTATTGGCAGACATTCTCTTTTGTTCATAGCTGCCCCATTTTACCTGCTTTACCCTTTCCCTGCCACTCTGCTTAACATCTGTTACTTGTATAGAGGCTTCTAATTTTAATGGATGGGTCACAGAGCTGAAATGCTAATTGTCTTTCTCTCTCTGCTTACAGATACTGCCTGATCATCTGAGTATTTCCAGCAGTAACCTCTGCCCCCAGGGGTGTGGTTGTGCCATCAGGCATGCAATTGTTTATAGTGCTCCCATTCAATGAAGATTTGTTAAACATGATCCAAAAGGCATTGTGAAATGTTAAAAGAATGTTAATGGTTTGGCTGTTGAACTTTCATTGTTTTTTGTTAGAGATTGTTGGAAAAACAAGAAATTGGATGGAAATGTCTGCTTTGCTGTTTAATTTAAGAATGCTACTTCTGATTTGATGTTGTAGTATTTCTGGTTGTTTTGCCTGTTAAGGTAATTAAAATCCACTGAACAGTTTGTCCCTCTACAACAGGCAGAAGTGATTTTTCAAAGCAATAAAGTCTTCAGATATGTGTATTCTAAAAGTAATAACCAAATGCTACCAATACTTCATAATTCGATATTTTCCCTGACCATATAAAACTTTCATACGGTCTTTCTTAAAATGGAACTTATTTATTTTCAGTCAAGCCTGTGAATGAATGCAGGTTGTGTGCATTCGTCATCAGCAGTCACTCGCTAACCAGTATGATTGCCTGTGATGTTGTGTGTGTCATGGGTTCTTGTGTGGCTGACGTGTCTGATACTAGGGCCACATCTCCAACCTGTTTCTGGTGGTGGAATTGGGCCTTGGCCTTGAGATAGCATTCTCCAGTTGCTTTATCATGCTTCCCCTTGCTGACAGGGTTTCTCAAAGAAATGACTCCCCTCATGTAGGAGGTTCCTCCAATTGTTTTCTTCTGAATGAGGGTCCCTTGTGTGTTGACGTCTATGTTGCATTGCTTGAAGAAAACCTTCAGGGAGTCATTGAGAATTGTCATTCTCATTTGAGTGTCTTCCTTGAGCTGGGCAAAGATGGGCTTTGGCAGATGGCACTGCATCTGAAGCATGTGGTTGGCCTGACATGGTATATGTGGTACTTTGTGTTTGACATTAGTTTGTTCTATCTGTTTTCTTAGAATGCAGCTCATTCTCGCCACCATCCACAGTGATACTTCTCATTCTACTGTGCTTTGAGGGTCTTCTGTTCCTTATTTTCACAGCCGTCATGTTTGGCACCCAAGTACATTCTATCTGCTCAGATGAAACGGTGAGTACTTAATGTTTTCACTCCATACATATCAAAAGCATTCATTATTTATATTATTAAAGTCCCAGGAATAAGTGAAACAACCCACCCAGTCGCTTGCTTATTATACATAGACTGTTATTAAGGGGCAGGCACCTAGTGAAATGCTTTCTCCTTGGAAGAGTGAGAGACCTGGAGTGCAGTGTGAGAGCTGAGGAAGGAAAAAGGGAATTTTAAAACAAAAACTCGCATTTGTCTGTCTAAAAGCCAGCCACGGCACTTAATGCCTCTTGAAAATTCCTGCAGCCACCTTGTGCATATCAAAGTCTGTACAAGCAGCAGTGAGGTAAATGGATTAATTAATCTGTTTTGCTTGGGAATGCTTCCCTGCTCTTCAAATTGTTTCCATTTGCCAATGTGAGGCTTTTTAATAATTGGAGAATGGGTCCTCTTAAGTTTCTGCATCTGCTTACAGATTCAAATCACATGGGAAGCATCAGGGTGCATCAAGCTTCCTATTGAGCCACTGTGCTTCAAAGTCCTCCCTTTTCCCATTTTCATGATGAGTATGGTTTCACTAATATTAGGATAGCTTCCTACTTTGATCAAATGCCCATTTTTTCTTTTACATGTGAACTCCGAGAACCATCCAATGTGAGAAACGAATATTGCAGCTGAATGTGACCCTTTTTATGATGAGAGTGACTGGAAAGCAGCCTTTTGTTTCTTTCTCAAATCCCACCCCTGTAAGACTGGGAGAGATTCCTGGTCAGCATGCGATGTTGGAGCCTCTAACCGTCACTTCTGACAATATCCATATTCCTAGGCTGCAACAGACATGTGAAAGTACATGTTCTCCGAGCAACTCAAACGTTCTGTGAACCATAGTGCACTACCACCACCATCACAGTTGGCTTTCGACCAGGGAATGCAGTTAGTTTGAGACTTCCATTAGTCTGTTGCGATTGTATTTATAGGTTGTAAACTTATTGTAGTCAGATATGGGGTGAGAAGCATGCCTTGATGTGGGCTGCAATTTTTGTTTAAAGTTTCACTTGGTGACTGTTTCAATGTTCAACAAAATGATTCTTGGTGTCACACAAGTAAATTTAAATTTGGATTTTCTCTTACTGTTGTGTTCCCAACAAATTGGCCAAACTTTAAAAATAGGTGCTGCTTCTTTCATCAGGGCTGTAGATTTGAACTCCTCACAATTGAATGCTAGCAGTAGTGATGCATATAAACTAATTAGTCAGCACCAACTTCCAAGAAAGTGATTGTTCAGGCAGTATTCATCATTTATTTTGCTTGAAATGAATGTCAAAATCCCAGCATTCAAATCATTGTCATGAGAGACGACCCATGCAAAATAGGTGTCTGAATGGTTGCGTTTTTCAGTTAGTCTTGTGGCGGAGTTGTTTATCAAACTGAGGGCTGTGTATGTCTACTGTGTTATGAAAATTCCCAGGCAGCAGGAAGTATGGCCAACCCAAGAGTGAGTTTCCTTCTTGCCATGCGCCAACCAAAATGTTCAAGATGCTGCATGGAGCACCTGCACTGTAATTTGTAAGGGCTTTTGCCCATCAGCCCATACTGCTCTAGATCCATTGCCACTTAAATTAAAACTACTCAAATGCGTTGTCATGTCTGTGGTCAACTGACACAGGAGTCTTTGATTCAATTGATCTAGCCAGGATTTGTATCCAGGTTCTGAAAAGGTTTGAATCTCACCCACTGCACAGCCCAGTAGCATGTTTTTTTAGTTAAATCATTTTGATTATATTCCAAGGATTTGAATATGTATCTGTTCACGAAAAATAACCACCAATGAGTCCCAATGAAAGTTGATCAATTAATTTAGGGTAACTAAGCAGATTTTTCGCAGTGACCATTTTTTTCCCCTTACCGGCCATGGGGTATATAAATCTGATTTGCAATTCCAGATTTCTGAACAAAAAGGCTCAAACATCATGGTGAGCACTATAATAGAAAATCCATCTATCTTCTAAGTGCAATGTCCTCCTTGTGCACAGTGTTTTCCATTCAAAAAATAGTGGTGATTAGCCCAGTAGTGCAAGCAAGTGGGGGTTCATTGTTTTAGAATGGGTTTAAAGCTTTGGGATTAGTTATTCTTGCAGTTTGTCTGTCTTTGAGTTGTTTGTAGATGCCAGAACTAATGTATAAATGCATGCTCGCGTGTGATGGACTTTAGTTAAGCCTTTTGCCAAGTTTCCAAATGTTAGACTGATTAAAGTTAGATCACATTGGATTCAGGGAGAGCTTGCTAATTGAAGATAAAATTAACTTAAGGTAGGTGACAGAGGGAGGTGATGGAGAGTTTTTCAGACTGGAGGATTGTGACCAGCTGTGTTCTGAAGGGTTCAGTGCGGGGTCCACTGTTATTCGTCATTTATGTAAAACATTTGGATGAGAATATAGGAGGCATGGTTAGTAATTGTGCAGGTGACACCAAAATAGTGTATAGTGTACAAGGTTATCTAAGATTACAAAGGGATCTTGATCAATTGGATTAATGGGCTGAGGAGTGGCAGATGGAGTTTAATTTGGATAAATGCAAGCTATTGTATTTTGGTAAAATTAATAAGGGCAGGACTTACATTGTTAATGGGAGGGCCCTAGATAGTGTTGTTGAATAGAGAGATCTAAGGGTTCAGGTACATTAGTTATAAATTACACATCAGGTTTTAGTCCAATAGGTTTATTTGGAAGTACTAGCTTTTGAAGCGCTGCTTCTTCATCAGGTACATAGTTCTTTGAAAAAGGTCACAAGTAGACAGGGTGGTTAAGGTGTTTAGCACGCTTGCCTTCATTGCTCAGACCACTGAATATTGGAGTTGGGTCATCATGTTGAAATTGTACAGGATGTTGGTGAGGCCACTTTTAAAATATGATGTACTGGTTGCCCTGCTATAGGAAGGATATTATTAAATAGGAGAGGGTGCAGAAAGATTTACCAGGATGTTACTGGGAATGGAGTGTTTGAGTTTTAAGGATAGGCTGGGACTTTTTCTACTGGAGCGTAGAAGGTTGAGGGGTGACCGTTTGTGTTTACAAAATCATGGGCATTGATAAGGTAAATAGTCTAGGTCTTTTCTCTAGGGTGGGCGTGTTCCAAACTAGGCATATTTTTAAGTTGAGGGGGGAAAAGATTTAACAGGGACCAGAGGGGTGGCTCATATGTGGAATGAGCTGCCAGAGGAAGTGGTAGATGCAGGTAGAGTTACAACATTTGAAAGACATTTGGACATTTCCTATTCATTAAAGATATAGAGGGAAATGGACCAAACACAGACAATTGGAACTAGTTTACTTTGGGAAATGTGGTTGACATGGACAAGTTGGACCGAAGGATCTGTTTCCGTGCTGTTATGACTTTGATTGTAAATGTGTGCCTCGTTGAAAATCTGACCAAACTTACAGCAATGTTGACCATTTGAAATATCTCTGAACTAGCTGCCCCTGTGTCATGCTGAAAGAAATTGCATATGTGCTCCTATAGGGAGATGAATGGCTGGATAATGAAAAAAGCAGGTGGGTAATGGCAACACTTGGGACAGCAGTTTGTATCCTGTACTCCATGCCCAAACACAGCTGGGGAACTGTCATTGTTAGATAAGTGGTCCATGATTTTTTAGGAGGTGAATGGCCAAGTGAAAGTCAAATATTCGCACACCGCCAGTCATTTTATCTTTTTACTGAGAGGTCATAGTTTTTGGATAAGGGGTAGAAGATTTAAAACAGATGAAGAATTACTTTGCTGAGGGCGATGAATCTTTGGAACTCTGAGGTATTGAGTAACTTTGAAGAGATAAACAGATTTTTAAATAGAATCATTTCAAGGAATTTGGGGAGCAGACAAAGTGGGGTTGAGGCTCAGATGAGATCAGCTATGATATCAAATGTTTTCATCTGTCTGGGTCCAAAACTCCGTTATTCTCTCCCTGTTAGTGACTCTTCCCCTCTTTCTCCTCCCCTTCTCTGCTAAACCACACCCCCTCAAAACCCTCCTTTAACCAAACATTTAATTACCTGACCAAATGTCATCTTATTTAATCTAGTATAAATTTTTGTCACTTTGTTCTTTAGAAGCCTCTGGGGGTGTTTTATTTTGTTAAAGGCACCTTATAAATGCAAAATATTGAATGTGTACCTGTTGGCTATTTGATGTTGTAGTGTTATTTTGCTAAAGTGCTTTGTACTTGCTGTAGCAGTTTAATAAGACTGTGCCCAAGAATAACCGACCATTTTCATGTAGTTTTCTATATATTGTGATGTGTCACATGTGCTCTAATTAGTGACTTTATTGATTTGAAATTTTCTCCTATAAAGATGTGTGTTTAAAAATGTGATCAACAGTTGGATTGATGGCATAGCATCTCAGTGCCCAGCTGTACTGCATCATGGTAGAACATTGGGGCATCCTTATTAATTTCCCCTTGGCTAGTCAGTGGCTAAGTCCCAACTAGGCCACCTGCAGAGCCAATCCTTCTGAACAGTGGTGGGAGGAGAATTTGAAGTCTACATATGTTGCTGTTCCCAGTTTCTGAAATGAGATTGACCAAAAACTGGGAAATCAATCACTTGGGCAGCCACTTACTAGAAGGCGAGATGATCACCCTTTGTAAATAGGTTGGGGGGAATTGAAAATTATATGCTTAACTACAACTATTTGGGTTTTTTAACTGACTGAAAATTTAATTGGATGTTCACTTGAGTGTCAGTGACCTTTGCTGATTGTATGTTCTGGTATTGTTTGTAGTGGGTAGAAAAGTCCTCCCCCCCCCACAATCTTACCTACGTGATTTAAGCTGTTCTATTTCTGTTTCCAGGGAATAGAGCAGTTGAAAAAGGAAGAGAGAAGATGGGCTAAAAAAACAAAATGGATGAATATGAAAGCTGTGTTCGGTCATCCATTTTCAATAGAATGGCTCAGTCCATTCGCAACTCCAGATCAAGGGAAGGTAGACCCGTACCAGTATGTGGTCTGAGTCATCCTAGGCCAGCAATCCAATTCAAACTGGTTACTTAATAACTATTTTCACAAGTACCAGTCATAACTTACTATATAAGTTATTTACAAGCGACTGTATCCTTCCTGATCCAAGTGTTTTTTTAGAAGCATGGATGATGAAAAAGGTGCACGCCATGGTTCGACTTTATTCCAGCAGTCTTTGATCCATGAAAATAATAAGACAGTAAAATGTCAAACTTCCTTTTCTCCGACACTGGGATATTGTATGATACAAGCAGGCTTCTAAAGTCTGCAGTTTGAGCTGTAAAATTGAAATAAAGGAAGCTGAAGTAAATCAAGTGATTGAAAGTACTGTTAAGGATCAGGCATCCTTCTGAAACTTCAGGATATATAATAGGGTCTGGATTAATTCTTTAGACTTGATTTGCCTTTATTGATTTATACCTAAACGTTCTGTAGCAGTTACAGTTCTGAAGTATAAGCTGCCTTTATTAACCTGGTATTACAGTAATTATTGAGTGCTATGGGGTGTTGCTAAGGTGTGCAAATGCTAATCACAGATGAGATGAAACTGCTTGCTTAAATTTTCTGTCCCTACTTTGTAGCCTTCAAAATGCTGACTTCCTGATCTTACTCTGTCCTGTATTTGCTCTTGTGTGAATAATTTACACTCTGGTTCACTTGATCCATAGTGGGAGAGTGGTGTGCCCTGGCCTTGCCCCCTCAGTGTTGGTCTTGTGCGATCCACGTTATACCAAAGAAGCAGATGACCCTCCTTGTTAGGAAATCACTTGGCCTTTTAAACTGACCGTTACTAAACAAATCCTGTAAAATGAAGATTGATAATCAAGGTTATGGAAAGAGCTTTTAATGCAATGGTGTATCCACTGATATTGGTTCACACCTGATGGCATTGCTCTTCCTCCACTTCTTTTCATGGTGTACATGTTTGTGACAAAGGATTTCATCTAATTTATGTGGCCATCCAGTTTTGTGATGTGCCAAAATCATTGTTACGTGGACTGTCAACATGATACAATTTCTTTTGCATCTTTTAAAATTACTTTTTTCGGATGTTAATTTTTATAACTCTTGTCTGACCCATCTCCATTTTCCTTGTCCTTAGCATGTTAAGTCAACATAACAATGAATATGCTAAGAACTTTAGTTATTAATCCTACAAGCTTGTCCATAATGTTAAACTATTATTGCTTGATGTTGTCCTGTATAAATTTATTCATCCCTAATATTTGCAGTTTTCAGCAGACAGAGTAAATTCAGTCTTCCAAACACTGTAGGCAAAATGGCTTTTTTATACACATTCAGAAGTTACATTTAAAAGCATGACATTTTTAAAAAATCTTTTTAAAGAAAAATTCCGTCTATTACCTCATTTATTTTTAAACATTGTTGTGGATTTTTTTCAATGTTTTTCCAAGCTGTCATTTCTTTCCTTAAATTGGAACAGGAATAGGCAAATCAGTTGCTCAGGACTGTCCCGCCATTCATGTACCTTACCCAACAAGAATATATAGATTTGTCTTTTTACAGCTTAAATTGAACCAGTGTCCATGATGTGCTAATGTGATGAAAACATTGCTTCTTGTCATATCAGTCCACAAGTACAACTTTAAAACTGAGAACTGGGATTGAAGTGAAGTGATTCCTAGGGCTTGGTGTTGACTTTGTTCCTGACCAACCCTACCAAACAGCAAGTTTTTATAGCCATTCTGTGGCAATGCTCCCATGTTCACAATCTATTCGTGCCATAAACAGAGGGCTTTATTCAGAATAGGCTAATGTTAGGGCTAGATCAAATTTTGTTCAAGATTCTGTTTTGTCTTTTTAATTATTTGCATTCCCAAATGTTTATTTTGAAGTTGTTAATTCTTGATGCATTTAGTCAAGTTTATAGACATGCATGGGTACATACAAAATGGCCACAAAAAAGATTGAAATTGCATCTTTAAATCTCCATCAGCTCAATCCAATGGCTGTGTCTAAATGTATTGAAGACCTCTTCTTACTGAAACTCCAGTTAAGTGTTGGTCAGTTTCAGCCATGGTGGTTTCTGAAGCTCCCAGAATAGAAAACCGGAAAATCCTCTTTTTTTTTTTGTTGAGCACTGCAATGTAGTCCGTACATTGGATAGTGTAGTGATGCACTCTAGACCCATTTTAAAAACTGTTACTTGCTGAAGGTTCTGTCAGGGCAGGTAGTACATGAACAATTGTACCCTAGCATATATATATACCTCGTAAAAGTAGTAGACTGTAGTTTGAGGACTGCTAGTATGAAGTTTTTGTTTTAAAACAGGCCAGAATTAGAGGAGTACCTCAATAAATATCATCGTTATTGTCTTTGTATATCGTGGGATTTTGGAGATATTGTCTTCTAATAAATGCAAGAAGATTTGAATTAATACACGTGCACATTTGAGTTTTTTTAAAATTCACGACCCAACATGTTGGATGCTTTTAAGAGTTGAGCAGTTCTAAAATTGGATTGTAACTTTGATGTGGGAATAGAACTTAACTAAACAAATTGAGCTTTTGTTTAAAAAATTTTAAAATTGCTGTGAAAAGAAGACATCTCCTGCAATGCTGGAATCCAGAAAATGAATATTCGTGTATTACTTGGGCCATCCGAGGCATTACTTAAAATCAAGTCAACAAAACTCAAGGTTTTAGTCTTGCATTAAAGCTGCCAATTGAATTTGCTTTGCAGAAATAATATATAACTGATTTAAATGTTTTGTTATATAACAGCATTGCCAAAAATGCAATTAGATCATTATTTCTGAATCTTGTGACCTCTGTATATTTGGGAGAAAACAAAACTACATCTGAAGAATACATTTAACATGGGGCTTGGGATTTTTGTGTTTGTCTAATTGTTTGCTTCAGATGCAATCTGAATACTGTGTGAGTTGGGTGCTATTACTGAATAAATAAAACATTTTACAAATAATTTGTGTAGTGTTTGGCTTTAGCTGGTGTTTACTGATCTGCATGGCTAACAGTACTAAAGGAACAAAACAAAGTATCTTTGGGTTTTAGGGTTATTTCAGACACAGGAATTGAGATTAATCTGTTTGGTATAGAGTTGGGTGTAGCTAAAAATGGCAAGCTAGGAAACTAGTGAAAATCATAAAGGTTTACATTTTTCACTGAAGATTGAACAATCACCACTATGCAACTGACCTAATTAAACACCAAGTACCTTATCCTTCATTTATTCAGGATTTTTTGACTTTGGGTGAGCAGGGCTTATCGTTACACGAACTGCTCTGGCTAAACTTACTAAATGATGGGTCCAAAACGTCTCATTGTTAATAGTCAACAAGTCATTTTTTGTCCATTATTTTCTATTGATTTAGCAATCGTATTAAACACAAGCAAAATACATCCACATTAACAACACTTGCCAGCCTGGGAGATGAAAAATTGTGGATTCTGCTGTCTTCAGTTTAACCAAAATCACCTTTCACCATTCTATTCATTTTTTAGTACTTTCCTACAATCTATTTTTAGTCACAAAATATGTTTGGAACCACCACTATTATTCAATTGGAATTTTCCAGTATAACCAACAGGTCTCACCTCCACAAGGTCACTCTGTTCACTACTTTTCCCTTCCTGTAACTCTGGCAACCCTGCTTAACACTCATATTTTATAATGTCTTGATAGGCAGATTAGATACACCTGTGGAACAGGTGAGACTTCAATCTAGGCCTTTTGCCTTAGAGTTAGGAACACTGCCACTGTGCTTACAAGAGCCTTTTGCTTAACCATTATAAACTTGGATACTCCTTAATCATGATGCTATTCTTAACAATAGCCATTGTCCAAAGGAATGCAGTTAATTCAACATTAGCTGCCTTGTTCTGGTTGACTGCAGCATTATTTTTGACACCTGTATCGAGTGTCTGTATCTGTTTACTTGCACTGCATTTGGCTTGTGTTAAGATAGCTATAGCTTGTTATTTTCAACCAATATTCCATAACCTGTTCACTCAGGCTGCATAGAGGTCTGCCTTTTAACAAAGGATTTTATTTAATAGCATGTGACCTCCATTAATACCTTCCAAGGTAAATGCCCTGTGTTTTTTTTTTAGGGTGAGGAAGGACGACCAGGAAATGGTTCCACAGCAATCTCAAATAGTACTCCTGGCAATGAAATGCAACTCTTGTCTGCACCATCACATCTTGGTCTAACCTTGCATTAGCTGACTTTGCAACAGTTTGCTCTTGGTGATGCTGATCTGTATGAGCCAATGCCTGAAACACAAGTTTATTACAAACTTGTATTTCTATTTTGTTAAATTTCACTTTGCAATACAAGGAAACTGACAGTTCCTTAACCACTTAGCAAGCAATTGCTTTAATGCAATTTTAATTATCATTTTTTGCATTTGTGACTTGTTTGAACTGTTACAATATGGGGTATACTCTCCTGCTTAATTTAAACTGGCAACACTATTTATCCCATGCAGTAATCTGAAAATTCAATAGGCCAAGAACTAGTTGAAATAAAAATTAACTATTTCTTAAAGTATAACAAAATAATTACATAACAACTATTTACAACCCCTTCCTCTAACCTATCTTTTTACCTTCCCTTCTATAATACTAGTCCAATAAAACTCCCAATTACGATTTATAAAATAAAACTACTTATTTCAAAACCAGGCAGCTTTCACATCTTTTCTGTATTTTGGTAATCTTTTCTTGGGGATTCTGCTTCAGGTTGCTGACTGATAAAGGTACCTCCAGAGAGCTATTTTTTTGGGCAGTCTTTTACTTGCTAGTGGCTTCACAGTTCTCCTCTTAACTGTTCAATTTTCCCCGATCTTATACCCCCAAAGCATCAGATTGTGTCATTGGCTTTTAAGATTGTCAATGTACTAAATTCAAACTGAATTGGAGTTTAGTATTTTTCAGGATATAATTTAAACTGTTTTGCCTAATTCAAATCTGTTTTGTTGTTTCCAGGCAACCAGCTACCCTAGCAGCTGAACCACATGTTACATTGTATCTAATTGAGAATACTTGGTGCTGTCACTGCTAGCTTTTTAACTCTTTTAAAGATACAGTACACCCACATCTTCATAACAGAACTATAGGTTTCTATTGAGAGCCTAGTACAAGTCAGAGTTTAGGGAGGCAACTGAGTAAATGTTCACGCAATGCTGTACGAACATCCTTAGTATTCCTAGATCATAGGAACAGGGTAGGCTATTCAGCCTCTCAAGCCCGCTCCACCATGCCACTAGATTGTGGCTGATCATCTATACTATACTCATCTGTTAAAATCATTAGTATCCAGAAATCTATCAAACTTTGTCTTTAATATAATGATTTGAGCTTCCACAAACATCTAGGGTAGAGCGTTCCAAAGATTCACCACCCTCGAAATGAAGAAATTCCTGCTCATCTCAGCCCTAAATGCATTCCTATCTACCCTGTTTATCTCTTCAAGAATTTTGTTCATTTAAATTGGATCATCTCACCTTAAACCCTAGAGAATACAAGTCCTACCTCCCTTCAAAGGACAGTCACTTCATCATAGGAATTATCCTAGTGAACTTCTGCTTTTCTCACTCTATAGTTATGTCTTTTCTTGGTAAAGAGGCTGAATTAAGTTTTAATGTGTGACCTCACCCATGTTCTATAAAAGTGAAGCAAGACATTTTGCAGTAATAGTCAATATCCCAACTTGCCTTCCTAGTATCTTGCTGCATTTTAGCTTTCAGTGACTTATAAACAAGAACACCCTGATTTAACTAGCACATTCAGCAAGGTTTTAAACTTCTGATCACTATTTCAAGATCATTGCTGGAAGTGAGAACAGGACTATGTTTAGCTTTCCTGTTGTATCTTTGACTACCTAGCAAAACACATGTCTGGTAACAAAGAATGGCTGGCCATTCTAGAACTAATTCAGGACGGTGCATACCCACTCTGAGTGGAAAATTGGAGGCCAGGGAATTAGTTAAGATGCAAGTTAAGCTATGTGGACCGTCTTCACAACAAGGGTCCATTTTAGAATTTCTGGAAGTGTTTAAGATTGGAGGGAATGGCAGATCTTGCTCTCTGCTGTGAGCCATCTGCAATGTGTCACAATCTCCTACATTTCCATTGGGTATGTTAGGAATATTCATTACTTTGGATAAGGTAAATGCTGAAGCTGACTTCATTGTTTGCTAACGGGATCAGTGGTCATTGTAAATTAATTAACCAGCGAAAACTAAAATTATATTAAATATTTCATGAAACCACATGGAATGGTACATACCTAAAATGTTACATAAGATAAATGTGACATAAATTTTAAAAATGGGAGAAAGTATCTTGGAAGTTATTATCACCTCTCAATTTATCCGTGTTGTGGATAACTTATAGTTTTCATTTTTGTAATTATATCTTAATATCTGTTAAAGATTTCTTATTGTATCTCACTCCCTTTTTATATCAGTAGTTGCCTTATCCAGTGATTGGTTTATATAGAAAAGAAACTGCTTTAGTGGGTTTTACTGAAAGTGTAAAATTTTCACCTGTTGTTGCAGATTTATCATCTTTTATTGTAGGGCTTTTATTATCAGCATTCTGCCCCAACAAGCCCAACTTTTCACTTTGTATCTCTAAGAGGGCACTCTATTTTAAATTGGGTCTTAAGGACAAGCAATTAGAAGCAAATCTGGCAAGTTTATTTCACTGCATTGCACCAGAGAAACTTTGTGTTGCACAAATTTCTTTTGTATTATGTCATCTGGGTTCAAGGATAGCTGTTATTGTAGGCAGTACATGTTGGATTGTCTTTCTCCCCATTTGGGCAGGATAGAAGTAGAAGCAGTGGGTTAAATGTTGAGACTCCCATGCATATTGTGTCTAGGTGAGCGAGGAGGAGAATGTAGAGGCTGCAAAGGGATTTAGACTAATTAGGCAATTCGGCAAAAATGTGGAAAATGATGTAGCAAGTGCAGAAATAGAAAATTATCATCAGTAGCAACTGAGCAGGATCTTCATAAGAACCACAGTGGACTCAAAATGTTAACTCTGCTTCTCTCCACAGATGCTGCCAGGCCTGCTGATTTTCTCCAGTACTTTCTTTTTTTATTTCAGATTTCCAGAATCTGCAGTATTTTGCTTTTATTATTAGAAATCATCCGCTTGGGTGGAAAGAATGGAAAAACACTATCTTTTTAACGGGTGTGAGAGAGACTATTAAATATTTTTAGAGGTTTATGTATCCTGTGCACAAAGCATAGACAGTTGAGGGTAATCAGATCAGCCATAATCTCATTTAATGCTGGAACAGAACTTTTGGATCAAATGGCTGCCACAGGCTCTTACAATTGTGGTAAACAATTAGCAAGGTAACTGACATGTTCGTCATTATTGCAAGGGGGATTTGGATATAACAGTAAGGAGCCTGACTGCAATTTTACAGGCTTTGGTCAGACTACATCTATAGTGTGTGCATATATATACAAACATATGGATTAGGAGCAGTCCATTTGCTCCCAGAGCATGTACAATGCCCATTGTACAATTTTGACAACCCTACCTAAGAAAGGATATACTTGATACTGAGTATTTGCAGTGAAGGTTAACTGATGCCTGGCCTGAGAGGGCTGTTCCTGTGGTGAAGAAAGGTTGAGAAGAGTAGGAGTATATTCCCTAGAGTTTCACAGAGTGAGAGCTGATCTGCTTGGAACGTACAAAATTTGTAGAGTGCTGGATGTTGAGATGCTATTTCCTCTCCCGGAGAATCTAAATATGTGTCACAGTCTTATGATAAGGGGGGCTCCCAGTTAGCACTGAAATGAGAAATATCTTCACTCAGGGTTGTGAATCTCAGGTATTCCCTAATCGGTTGCTGGATGGCTGGTTTATGATGCAGAGTGACATCGACAGCATGGGTTCATTCCTGCACCATCTGGGGTTACCTTCTCAATCTCTCCCCTAACCTGAGGCATGGTGACCCTCAGGTTAAGACACTACCAGTCATGTCTCTCTAATGAGAAAGCAGCCCCATGGTCTGGTAAGACCATGCAACTTTCACTTTACCCCAGAGAGCTGTAGACGGTCAGTCTTTCAGTATGTTCAAGATTAGACTGATAAACTTTGCACACTAAACTAATCATGGGACATGGGGCTAGGAAGTTGAAATTGATGTCAAATTTAAACCATTATCGTATTGAATGGTAAAGGAGACTTCATGAGCTGAGTGGCCTCCTCATTTCCCCGTTTCCTCATCCCCAGAACTAGTAAGAGAACCTTGAGATAGTTCCTAATTTAACAGCAAATAGATTCTTCAAAAAGTCCCCAGTTGGAGTGAAAGGGCATTAGAGGCCTGTTTCCATTCAGGCTTCATGCTGTTGAAGGATGTCTCAGCTGAGATAATCAATAATGATTCATTTCTGGGACTCTTCCTGCCCCCTCCCGCAGCAATGTCCTCCTATTTTCAACCTAGGATAGCAGAAGACCTTATCATTCTCACGATAAACTCTAAAGCCATTACTTACACCACATTTCCTGACCAATTGATCTGGACTGTAAAGCATTGGGCATCTGTTTAACTGAACTTTAAACACCGTGTCTATATCGAAAGACCAAAAATCACCTATTCCCATCCATTTTTTCCACACTTTTCTAGATTTGATAATTTCACTACCCTCTTCTGGCCCATCCCACAGATCCCCGTTATCCAAAGTACAGCCACATTTTTTTCTACAATCTCCTCTGGCCTTATGTCTTCCCTACCACTGCACAATGGTGGCAGACTTCTTGTCCCCATTTCTCCTTCTATCCCCCTGCTTTTCTTGCTTGAAAAGCCTCAAAATCTCACTCTGCAACAGGCCTTCAATTCTAATTCCTTATTCATCCCACCAAGACTTGATATCCATTTCTCTGTTTACTTCTATTTGAGACAACCCTTGGGTTGTGTCATGCATATTTACAACTTGTATTGGCCATCAGTGTGTAGTGCGAAGTTGTAGAAACTAATCATTTTATGCTGGAGCTGATCTGCAAAATTATTCAAAATTCAGAAGGATAAATGCAAGGTAATCAGTAAGATATTTATGATAGTCACAGATACTACATAGGGTCAGACCCATCCACTTGGAAGTAGGGTGAATCTTTTTTTTACACAGTGTAAACAATGGACTGAAAAAGAGAGCCTTATATGTATATAGCATCTTTCACAACCGTGGTGTTTTTCAAAGCAATTTTGAAGCATAGTCATTGTTAAAACTTAAAACTAATTTACACCCAGTAAGTGATCACATTGAGCAGTTTTAAAATGTCCAGATTAGCTGTAATGTAAAATTGACTGAGGGATAAGTCTTGACCAGGACACTGGGGCCAACTTCCTTTTTCTTCTTCAAGTTTACACCATAGAATCTTTTACATTCACCTGAGAGAGCAGATGGGTGTGTATTTAACATCTCATCCAAAAGTTAGCACTCTTTCAGAACACCATCTTTGTGCTATAGTCCTGGAGTTGGACTTGAAACCACACCCATCTCACTCTGAGGCAAGAGTGTTAGGGACTGTTCTGTAGCTGAGAGGGCAGTTCGAGAAGCTGATTTATGTCAACAAATTGATGGGAGAGTTAGGTAAGTTTAAAAAATTCCATCTCTTTGGCAATGTTTGGGTGAAATTATGGAATACTTCTGTGACACGTGTACCAACAGATGAATGAAGACTTTTCCAGTGCAAGTGAGGTGAAAATGTGTAATCTTTGAGATAGCGAAAGGAGCAGCCTTCAGGTGAGCTGTTGATCACACTGATAAAGAAGAGGAACTATGCATCAATCTAACAGATTTACTGCTCATTTTTAATAATCATTAACATCAATGCAACATCTAACCATCATTTTCATAGTTTCAGTCTGATTGAATAAATCTGTTTTTCACCTTTTTCTTCCTCTTCGACTAACTTTGACTTTTTTTCTTGTCTTTTAACGCTGCAGCCTATCATGAGAGTAGTCTTGGTATCTGCACAAAATCTTTACTGATATCTGACCCTTAATAATCCAGGTATATGTTCTATGTGAAATATCCACGTTTTTCATTTAACTAAATGTTGCTTGTACTCTGGAGCTGGGTTATATTCACCTTTTCCTTGATGGAATTGGAGCTTTCTGACTCTCAGCTTTTAAGGTCATGGGGCATAATTGACTCCTGATGGTTTTAATACATAGACCTATCTATGTCTCAGATATTTGAGAAAGGAATAATTATTCAGTGGACTGGAGAAGTGCCCCAAGTACATCATCTAGGAATAACAAGCAAACTGGTTATTATTTTTAATCAGATATTAAAGTAGGGATGCAGCTATGAACTGTATATACAAAGTATTGTAAGAGGAATCAATGTTTTATTTCACCCTAAAGTTAGAATATCATTACCACAACTTTCCTCTCATTTAAGCCATGTTAAAATAAAAATGCTCTCCTGGGATATAGGCAAGGCCAGCATTTGTTGCCTATTCCTAAATGCCCTTGAACTGGGTGTCTTGCTAAGCTATTTCAAGGGGTAGTTCAGAGACAACGTTGTTGCTGTGGATCTGAAGCCATACAGAGGCCAGACTAGTTAAGGACAGCAGATTTTCTACCCTGATGGAATAAGATAGATTTTTACAACAGTTGATGATAGTTGTCATTGTTATCATTACTAAGACTACCTTTATAAATTCAGATTTCATTAGCTGATTTTAAACTCCTCCAATTGACATTGTGGAATTTTAATCCAAATCTCCAGCGATTTCTAGTAGTAATTATTTCTGTAAAGAAATTGCTCCCATTAGCATTTATGCTTATTTATGCAACTCTGCCAATTTTTCAATATAGAAATGACCTACATTAAATTAAACACTCCATGCGATTTGCTAAAGTTAGTTTGCCTGAGATTGCACTTGTCTTTATTTGATGGCTCACATCTGTGAAATTTCTTAATAAATGATATGTTTAACTTAGAGCTATGTGTATTGTATAATAAGACACATAAGCACAATAAAATGCCTGCTGAGGAGCTTTTAAAACATTTCCAAAGGGTCTTCAGTTGAAGAAAGCATTAATAATAGGTTACCATATATTATCTTTCTGAAGGACTTTTGCTATAATTTACAATCAGTATGTAATACAGAACTTGCATTTTGCTGAAAGAAAAGGCATGCTGTCACAGCTTTACATCAATAACAATTTATACCGGATGAAAGCAATCAGCACTTCTTTTCTCATGCAATATAAATTATTGCTGCAAGTGTTCTGAGAAGCCCCGAATTATGTTCTGGTGGATATATTTGACATCAAACTGATTTCACTGCAGCCATTATATTTTGTTGTCATAATTGTTTCTAGGGCATAGAGCGTCTCAAAAATGAAACACCCACCTGGGAGAAGAAATTGGGATGGGAAGGAATGAAGGCAGCATTTGATGGAAACTTCTCCTTGGGATGGTTCAACCCTTTCTCTGGTCTTCATTGCAAGAGGAAGGGCAAAGCGGTTAATACAGATGACTTAGAAATGACTAAGGAAGATGTCACAGAAGCATTAACTGAGTAACAACACTAAGTCATTATTTAAATACTTGATAAAATCCGTTTTAATAGGATGAAAGTTTTTTTTCTCCACTTTGCTGGACAGTTTTAAAAACAAAGTTGCTTACTGGACCACTGACAGATCGCAGTGGAGTGACCCATGTACTGACAACTAATGAGAAATGCATTGTGCATCACTGGGCATCATGCTTTAGTATTATTAGTGTTTTTGTTAACATAATTTCCTGTGCTTCTGAAACAAAGCAAACGTACATGGGGTGTGGGTGAAAAGTAACTTTGGAAGCTGTTGAGTTATAAAATGCTTCAAAGTATTATAGCGTGAATTTTTAAAGTATCATTTGGATCTGCATTTTCTACTCCTATGGCATGGAGCTTGGAGAGGACTGCCAGGCAAATAACTTCCAAGATCAACACTATCCCTCTGTAAAACAACCAGCTGTGGGTTCCTGAGCATAATAGCTCAAGCCTAGACCCTTTGCTGAATCATTAAGGCCTGTGTGCCGAAACCCCATCCAGTGTTACAGGCCCAAGCAGGACAGAGTCATTTTCTGAGAAATATTTTTGCAAAACTTCAATCATTGCTACTTTAGAAGTGTTCATGCCTAGTAGATAATGGTTTTTTACCAACGTTATGTGAGATTTTGTGGTTCCCCTTTATCTTATGTATAAATGGCCCCAGGAATCTAGCAGTGAAACTTAAAATTTGTCCTATAATGATTAAAAGAGAAATTT
Source organism: Chiloscyllium plagiosum (assembly GCF_037043375.1). Taxonomy (NCBI): domain Eukaryota; kingdom Metazoa; phylum Chordata; class Chondrichthyes; order Orectolobiformes; family Hemiscylliidae; genus Chiloscyllium; species Chiloscyllium plagiosum. Next base: position 11,954,421 of record NW_028270172.1, read on the forward strand.
GAACTATAACCTTCTGAAAGGATGACACTTTGAGATTACGTACAGTAAAAGTTCTTTTAAAATATCAATGGCTAAGGACAAAACACCATTAAACATTTTTGATAGAAAAATATTTTAAACCAAACAGAACCAAAATCTCCCATTTTGTTACATTACTCAACATCTTAAGTAGACATCTACATCTGGAACCAATCTAAAGTGTTTCATCTTTGTAACACAATTATAAAGTGGACCTTATGCGACTTTATGTTTTGTGTAACTCAGAAGTATGTCTGCACCTTGTATAAATTAAACTTTTTTTAAGAAACAATTTGGTCAGCGCATTTGTTCAGGCAAAGTTCAAGGATAAACCTTTTGGGAATCAGTGCTTGGAATTAAGATGGAATCTTACTGCATGAAATGTTAGAGAATTCCTTGAGCATATTTGTAAAGCACATACAGAGATCAAAACATTTACAGCTTCTTTAATTCTTCACACAGAGTTTGCTTCTCCAATCAAATACATTCCCACCCTCTTCTGGCCGACTCTCCTTTATAGATATTTTCTAATCAACCTGTTCAGAGGTGCCCTTACATACCTCTGGAACAAGTAGGTCTAGACACGGGCCTTCCTGGCTCCTCTTTATATACATTTTAATACAAACTAATTCACAATGCCTATGTGCCTTGTTAACTTCAGCTTCTAGGTATTTTGCATCCTATGAACAGAATGTAAGACTAATATGGCAAAGCAGCCCAGGAGGGAGAAGCAGCCTGTTTCTGCTCCTATTTCTAATGTTCCTTTGCATGGAATGTGAACCTAGAATTGTAACTCAGAATGAACACTTTCATGGAATGACTTACTTGTGCTTGTTTCGTAGACCAATATTCATATGCTGAATTAGGCAGCAAAAGACTTTCAGAGATTTACGAAGGTTTTATTGTCAATCTATAGCTTAGCACAAATACCAGTTGTTGTGGTTCTGTTCGCCGAGCTGGGAATTTGTGTTGCAGACGTTTCGTCCCCTGTCTAGGTGACATCCTCAGTGCTTGGGAGCCTCCTGTGAAACGCTTCTGTGATCTTTCCTCCAGCATTTGTAGTGATTTGTCTCTGCCGCTTCTGGTCGTCAGTTCCAGCTGTCCGTTGCAGTGGTCGGTATATTGGGTCCAGGTCGATGTGCTTATTGATTGAATCTGTGGATGAGTGCCATGACTCTCGGAACTCCCTGGCTGTTCTCTGTTTGGCTTGTCCTATAATAGTAGTGTTGTCCCAGACGAATTCATGTTGCTTGTCATCTACGTGTGTGGCTACTAAGGAAAGCTGGTCATGTCATTTCGTGGCTAGTTGGTGTTCATGGATGCGGATCGTTAGCTGTCTTCCTGTTTGTCCTATGTAGTGTTTTGTGCAGTCCTTGCTGGGATTTTGTACACTACATTGGTTTTGCTCATGCTGGGTATTGGGTCCTTCGTTCTGGTGAGTTGTTGTCTGAGAGTGGCTGTTGATTTGTGTGCTGTTATGAGTCCTAGTGGTCGCAGTAGTCTGGCTGTCAGTTCGGAAATGCTCTTGATGTATGGTAGTGTGGCTAGTCCTTTGGGTTGCGGCATGTCCTCGTTCCGTTGTCTTTCCCTTAGGCATCTGTTGATGAAATTGCGCGGGTATCCGTTTTTTTGTATAGGTGTTCTTCTTCCTCTTTTTGCAGTTCTGGTATACTGCAGTGTGTTGTGGCCCTTTTGAATAGTGTCTTGATGCAACTTCTTTTGTGTGTGTGTTGGGGTGGTTCTTTCGTAGTTAGCTGGAACTGACAATTGGAAGCGGCAGATTCAAACCACTACAAATGCCGGAGGAAAGATCACAGAAGCGCTTCACAGGAGGCTCTCAAGCACTGAGGATGTCACCTAGACAGGGGATGAAACGTCTGCAACACAAATTCCCAGCTCGGCGAACCAAACCACAACAACGAGCACCCGAGCTACAAATCTTCTCACAGACTTTGAACAAATACCAGTTTCCACAACTCCCTCTAGACAGTTTTTTTTTTAAATCTAGAAGCCAACAGACTACTGGGGAATAATTTGTTCTTTTGTTTTAACATGTTTGGGCACAAAATTATTTTTTTCTATTGGTCTGAAAATCAACAGTTTTATCACAAATAATCGAGCTGAGCCCACATGACCTAGTTATTTTAAATCAACTTGATCAGATGTGTTATTATACAACTCAGGAGCAGAAGGACTGGAACAGGAGCTTTCTGGCCCAGAAGTAAGGGTATACCACTGCACCACAAGAGTCCCAAGAACTCAGTTCTTTTAAAAGAAAACACCTAATCAGCCAAACAACTATTTATCAGATAACATAACACACTGCCCACCAGAGGAAGTGTCACAATAACAAAAAGAGGCAACTTTTTCCTGCAAAGGATGGTGCGTGTATGGAAGTGGTGGAGGCTGGTACAATTACAACACTTAGAAGACATCTGGATGAGTACATGAACAGGAAGAGTTTAAGAGGGAAATGGGCCAAATACTGACAAATGGACTAGAGTAATTTAGGATATCTGTGACTCTATAAACCTACTCGTTTTTTCAAATTTCACCATTTGCCATAGTGGGATTTGAACCCAAGTCTCCAGAACATTAATTTGGGGTTTTGGATGACTAGTCCAGTGCCATTACCAGCACCTCCACCCTAAGAACTCAACTTTATTTTTATTTAACCTATTTCTCTAATCAACCTTTTCAGAGACGTTATTACATTCCTCTTGAGCAGGGTGGTACTTGAACCCAGTCTCTCAGTCCAGGGGTAGGGACACCAACACAGCACCACAAGAACTTAGCTCTTGAACAAAATATCCAATGAACAACAAATGCTTTCAAATGACTCTGGAGTTGTTCAATTTGAGCCTTAAAAAGGATCTGCATTTCTAACGCTGACAGTGCTGTCCCAGTGAAGAGAAGGCAAACTTCACTAGTTCACAAAGTGAGGGTAAATTGAGAGTGCTGCCTTAGTCTGCAAATCTCCTGATAGTCAATTTTGGAGCAAGATTATTTGAAAGCCCAAGACTAACAACATGGATGGAAACTCTTCTTCAGATAAGGTCCTGTGTTCTTTCCACCTCCATCCTGAACTCTCCAAGGGGTGCACCTTGGTTTCACTCTGAAATTTCAGAGATCTTCAAGACAAATGAATGGTTTGGAATTGTGTTATAATCAGTGATGGCTCACCATTTTACAGGCTTTATTAGCTGCAAATTAAAGGTTCCATTTTCATACCGATTAAAGGTGGACTAATGCACGAGATGATATTCAAACGTATGTCTCTTGGTACCAAGACTAAATATGTTTGAATTAATAGAAAAATTATGCACTCTACCTAGCACTTCACATACAGGGGGAAAAAATCCAATGCAAATTGTTTTTTATTAGACTGTTTGAAAAGGCGAATAACAGTATTAAAGAACCAAAAACTTCTGTTTGTTAAAGATTTTATAGGAAGATAGCATTAACAATGTTTATTTTAGATTTTCAGAAAATCTTTGAAAAGATGCTGCCGACAGATTCTTTTACAAGGCTGAGTTTTATGGGATCAGTGGGAAATACTACCAACAAAGAAAACACTGGAGAAATTTAGCAGCATCTGTGGAGAAACAGAGTTTCAGTTCTAAGGAAGAGTTATATTAGACTCGAAATGTTAACTCTTGTCTGTCTCTCTGTGTCTGTCTCGTTCTCCCCCATCCCCACAGATACTGTCAGACCTGCTGCATTTCTCCAGTATTTTCTGTATTTCAGATTTCCACCATCTGCAGTATTTTGCTTCTAAATGGAAAACATGATGTGTCCTCGTGGTTTGAGCTTCCATGGGTTCACAACCCACAGTTCTGTCCTGCACTTTGGAGACTTTGCTAGCTTAGATTCAGTCTTTTCTACTTGTATGTGACAGTCGATTTCCCCTTTAGCTATGAGTAATTACCGTGTGACTCTGGTTGGATTTTGCAAATCCTTCAATTTACATTTTACATACTAGGGGCTGGAAACAACTGAAATATGGAGCTTGTTCAAGGAACAGCTACTGTGTGTTCTTGATAAGTATGTACCTGTCAGGCAAAGAGAAAGTGGTGGAGCGAGTGAACTGTGGTTTACTAAAGAAGTTGAATTTCTTGTCAAGAGGAAGAAGGAGGCTTATGTAAAGATGAGACGTGAGGGTTAGGGTGCTAGAGGACCTAAAGGGAGAGCTACGAAGAGCCAGGAGGGGACATGAGAAGTCTTTGACAGGTAAGAGCAAGGAAAACCTGAAAGCTTTCTGCAGGTATGTCAGGAATAAAAGAATGACCAAGGTAAGATTAGGGCCAGTCAAGGACAGTAGTGGGAAGTTGTGCATGGAGTCTGAAGAGATAGAAGTGCTATATGAATATTTTTCACCAGTATTCACACAGGAAAAAGACAATGTTGTCGAGGAGAATACTGAGATACAGGCTATTAGACTAGATGGGATTGGGGTTCATAAGAAGGAGGTGTTAGAAATTTTGGAAAGTGTGAAAATAGATAAGCTCCCTTGGCTGGAGGAGATTTATCCTAGGATTCTCTGGGAAGCTAGGAAGGAGATTGCAGAGCTTTTGGCAGCACTTCTCCTTTCTCTTCAGACTCCATGCACAACTTCCCACTACTGTCCTTGATTGGCCCTAATCTTACCTTGGTTACTCTTTTATTCCTGATATACCTGTAGAAAGCTTTCAGGTTTTCCTTGCTCTTACCTGTCAAAGACTTCTCATGTCCCCTCTTGGCTCTTCGTAGCTCTCCCTTTAGGTCCTTTAGCCTTCACGTCTCATCTTTACATAAGCCTCCTTCTTCCTCTTGACAAGAGATTCAACTTCTTTAGTAAACCACAGTTCACTCGCTCCACCACTTTCTCCTTGCCTGACAGGTACATACTTATCAAGGACACACAGTAGCTATTCCTTGAACAAGCTCCCTATTTCAGTTGTTTCCATCCCCTGCAGTTTCCTTCCTCATCCTAAATCTTGCCTAATCGTAATATAATTGCCATCACTAAAGTAAACAAAACTGAATTGTGGTCACCACCAAAGTGTTCACCCACCTCCAAATCTAACACCGACAACCCTGGTAATTATTGTTTACTTCGGTTGTGGTCAAGTGTTGGAAAGGATTATAAGAGAGGATTTATAATCCTCTAGAGAGGAATAATTTGATTAGGGATAGTCAACACAGTTTTGTGAAGGGTAGGTCCTAGCTCACAAACCTTGTTGAGTTCTTTGAGATGGTTACCTAACAGGTGGATTAGGGTAAAGCAGTTGATGTGGTGTATATGGATTTCAGTAAAGCATTTGATAAGGTTCCCCACGGTAGACTATTGCACAAAATGCAGAGGCATGGGATTGAAGGTGATTTCGTAGTTTGTATCAGAAATTGGCTCGCTGAAAGACGACATGGTGGTAGTTGATGGGAAATGTTCATCCTAGAATTCAGTTACTAGTAGTGTATCGCAAGGATCTGTTTGGGTCCTCTGCTGTTTATCATTTTTATAAATGATCTGAATGAGGGTGTAGAGGATAGGGTCAAAAATTAAACAGATGACACCAAAGTCGGTGGAGTTGTGGACAGTGCGAAAGAATGTTGCAGGTTACAGAGGGATATAGATAAGCTGGGCTGAGAGGTGGCAAATGGAGTTTAATATGAAAAAGTGTGAGGTGATTCATTTTGGAAGGAGTAACAGGAATAAGAATACTGGGTTAATGGTAAGATTCTTGATAGTGTGGATGAGTAGAGGAATCTTAGTGTCCATGTGCATAGATCCCTGAAAGCTGACACTCAGATTGGTAGGGTTGTTAAGAAGGCGTAAGTGTGTGAGCTTTTATTGGTAGAGAGATTGCGTTTCGAAGCCATGGAGTCATGTTGCAGCTGTACAAAACTCTAGTGTGGCCGCACTTTTAGTATTGTGTACGGTACTGGTCACCGCATTATAGGAAGGATGTGGAAGCATTGGAAAGGGTGCAGAGGAAATTTACCAGGATGTTGCCTGGTAAGGAGGGAAGATTAATGAGGAAAGGTTGAGGGACTAGAGGCTGTTTTCATTAGAGAGAAGGTTAAGGGGCGACTTAATAGAGGCATACAAGATGATCAGAGGATTAGATAGGGTGGTCAGTGAGAGCTGTTTTCCTCAGATGATGGCTAGCACAAGGGGACATAGCTTTAAATTGAGAGGTGATAGATATATGACAGATGTCAGAGTTAGGTTTTTTACTCAGAGAGTAGTAAAGGCAAGGAATGCCTTGCCAGCAATAGTGGTAGACTCGTCAACATTAAGGGCATTTAAATGGTCATTGGATAAACACATAAATGGTAAGGTTAGATAGGCATAAGATTGGTTTCACAGGTTGGTACAACATCAAGGGTCGAAGGGCCTGTAATGTGCTGTATTTTGTCTGTATGTATGTCTCTCTCTCTTTTGGGTTTACCAAACTGTGGCTGGGACACCCAATAACGTCAGCAACCAAGATTTTGGTGTTGTGAACTCCAATGCAGCAATGGCTACCATGGAGTTCCACCAAGTGCTGACAGTTTTAAATACCTTTTCAATCTTGCACTTTGATTTTAACAGTGGCCGTGGCCTAAGTTACGTCCTAAATCTAATAGGATTGTTTGTGCTTTTTACTGTGGATTAAATAGATTCTCTCCATAACTACCACTCTCACAGGTGTCTCCCTCCCTTTCCAAACCCCCCATGCCAACAGGCATCCTATCCTCTTCTCCAACCATTTGTACTCCTAGATCTGAGACCTCCAAAATGGCGTCATAATGGGAAGCTTTGCACTCAGAGGTTTAGGAAGCTCTGTCATTGTTTGGGGAGCACTGCTTAGTTGAGGATTAGGATGTTCTGCTCTCGTTGATGGAAAGCTTAGCTGTAGTTGAGGTTTGGAAGCTCCACTAGTTGAGGACTGGAAAGCTCTGCTCTCATTGATAGGAAATCTCTGTTCTAATTGAGGTTTGGAGAGCTTGCTCCAGTTGAGACTTGGAAATCTCTGCTCTCATTGATTGGGAAACTTGGCGATAATTGTGGTTTGGAAGCTCTGATTTAGTTGAAGAATAGGAAATTCTGCTCTAGTTGAGTCTTGGAAAGCTCCGCTCTAGTTGAAGATTTGTAAGCTCTGCTCTAGTTGAAGTTTGGAAAGCTTTGCTCTTATTGATTAGAAAGCTTGGCTATAGCCGAGGATTGGAAAGCCAAGCTCTAGGTGAGGCTTGGGAACCTTTGTTCTAATTGAGGTTTGGGAAACTGCTCTCATTGAATTTTGGGAAGCTTGGCTGTAATTGTGGCTTGGGAAGCTCTGTTCTGGTTGAAGTTTGGGAAATTTGGCTGTATTTGAGGTTTGCAAAGCGCTCCTCTTGTTGGATTTTGGGAAGCTTTGCTCTCGATTGGGAATTTTGGCAGTAGCTGAGGTTCAGAAAGCTCTGTTCTGGTTAAGGCTATCTTTTTTACTGTCACAAAGATATAACTGCTAATGTTACTGCTACATCATCTTATGCATCACCACTTCATTATCATATCAATTTTTATTATCCAGCAGCTACAATGGATTAAGAATTAGTTATGTTCTGTGCATAGGTTTGTGATAGCTTTAGACACGCTCAAACTGCAGTTACCAACACAGTTGCTGAGTGATAGTTGATTGGAAGTTTAACTGTCTTCACGAAAGATGATATATGGACTGAGGGAATGCTACACTCATCCTCGTCCTACAGGTGTTTCTGCTCCTTAACGCTTCTCATTAGATCTGCAGTCAGGGAGACCTCCCATTCCCTGGCTGCCACAGGAAGGAGAGCAACAGGAGGGTAATGGAAGTCGCCTGCTGAAGAGTATAAGAAAGTCAAAAGTTCAGCTCATAGCTGAAGAGTATGCTAAGGCTGAAAAGAGACTAATTTGGCCTGAGAGAGTGGCTGGTAGGGGGAAGGAGAAAGTTTGTGTTGGATGGGTCAAGACATTAGCTTTAATCCAGAGGAAACTGTGGCTCAAGCAATTCTGGTTGTTGAGTGTGGAGACAAAAACCTCAAGGGAGGCTGTGAAGGGGTTAACATTGTACAAATATATCAACATGACTCTTGAAAGGAGAAATGTTTTAAATATTTTTTCCTGCTATTCAGAGTTGATGGGTGATTAAAACTTGTTTACATGAACTGCTCTATGTGGAGTGTTATTTCCCCCTTGTCTTGCAGTTTTCAAATTGAACAGTTACAGTTTTTATCCATTTTTCATAGTTCAGACACTTATGATTCCTGTTTGGTTTGGGCTTCATAATTGTAATTGGCAATTACAGTGTGTCTTAAGAGTCTAAGCACACATTTAATATCTGAACCTCAGCATTTGGAAATATGAGAAATTAAATTCAATTCTATTCACTGATTGAAAACAAACAGTATATAGTTCTAATGAAATACCCAACAATTTCAAATATTAATTCTCTCTCCACAGCTACTGCCTGGCTAGCTGCCTTTGCCAATATTTTCTGCTTCTCTTTTCATGAAAAATTGTATCTAAAAGTATCTAAAATCTGGAAGAATCCACAAAACCCTTTTTTAAATTATCTCCCTTCATTTTCGTTTTAATGTTAGGACATTAAAGAACTTAACAGCAACTGAAACAACAGGAAATGATTCAGGACAACATGTTTTCCTGTATCTTTGCTGTAAAGCAAACAATCATACATTATTATGAGAAAGGATTGCGCACAACTCTAGCCACGATACCATCAACTCTCTTTGCATTTATTAAAATACGAGACAAATCTGGTTAATTTAAAGAGAAATGTGACATGATTTTTAAATATAAAATTCAATAGGGACATGGTTGTCAGTGAGATACTGTTTCTCTTAGTCATGGAATCATGTGGGGCTGTGATCCCACTAACTTTTTCATTTCTGCACAGACTTTTGAGGTTCCGTGCAGCATCAAATCAGTAGTGCAATCAATAATTGCCATGCGCAGACCCTCAGAGCAGCTTAGAAGGGATATTGGGAGGGACATCAGTCTCAGGATAAGGGGGTGTGCACATTTAGAAATGAGATGTGGAGAAATTTCTTCAGTCGAAAGGTTGTGAATCTTTTGGAATTCTTTACCCCAGAGAATTATGGATGCTATAATGGGTGAATATACATAAGGCTGGGACAAACTGAATTTTGGGGCTAGATATTATATTTGCCTGCAGGTGAGTTTGAAGAGTAGAGGCAAATAAAATCCATCTAGTGGTCTGCCCTTCCCGAACTGTCTAATATTTAAAGAGTGCAAGGAATCTATATAAATTTACAGACAAGAAAATCCTTACCTCATCTGGCCTACATGTCACTCCAACTCTACAGAAATATGGTGACGCTTAACAGCCCTCTGGGCAATTAGGGAAAAAAAAAACTGGCCCAGCCAGTGATGCCTCTATCTGTTGAATACGTTAACAAACTTAAAGGCTACCCAAGAGCCATCTCCCTGCCAAATTAATTTTAGCTACAGCAGGAAGTAGACCCATGCCATGCAGGTGGCCTGGCAACTTTATGACTATCCCTTTGCCCGCACAGCTAGAGTCATAGAAATCTACAGCACAGAAAAGGGCCTTTTGGCCCATCACACCTGCACTGGTCAAAAACCACCTAACAATTCTAATCCTATTTTCCGGTTTGGCCCATAGTCTCGTATTCCTCAGCATCACAAGTGCATATCTAAATACTTTTTAAATGTTGAGGGTTTCTGCTTCCATCACCCTTACAGACAGCGACTTCCAGATTGCCACTGCTCTCTGGGTGAAAAAGCTTTTCCACACATCTCTTCTAAAATTTTTTTCCCTTTACCATATCCCCTTTTCATTTACTCCTCCATTAAAGGGGGAAAAAAAAATTCTTCCTGTCTACCTTTTCAATTTCCCTCAATTTTATGCATCATATTCTGTCAGTCTCTCCTCATAATGAAAACTCTAAGGCCCTGGCAACATCCTGGTAAATGTCTGGCTCTTCCTTTCCAAGGCTTCTCTGACTCCATTTCTGGGGGCAGGCTGTCCACTAATATTCATTACAAACCCAAGGATTCTGATATATCCCCCTACTGAACTCCTCGCACCTAATGATTCCATTTGTTTCTCAGTGTCTCCATCTCAAATGCATCTATTCTGATGATGCCAACTTCTATAATGGAACTTTCAACATGACTTCCATTTCCTCAACCAAAAGACACCCATTATGATAGACATTATTTAAACTGTGTCTGACCACCACCCCCTCACCATTCCCCCAGACTTCAGTTCTCACACTCTCCAAGAAACATGACAGGGTATCCTTTACATTACATTCTACCCCAATAGCCTCAGCATTCAAAGCAGCATCTTCTGCCATTTCTAGCATCATGGCATCAAATACATTTCCCTGTATTCATTTGTGGGTCCCTGACAGCATCAGAGGCTGCTCCCCAAACATCATTCAATCCCCTTTAGCCTTTCCCTCTGGCCTCTTGTATCCTGCTTCCACCAACTCCTCATCCTTCCCTTACTGAGACCCCAAGCCCAGACTTACCTAGGCTCAGGATGGGTCTGCAGTGGCCACAGTGCCTGGTAGCACTACTGTGCCCACAGCTGTCACTGTTTCCAAATGGTCAGTAACTTTCTACCGAGGAATTTAACTCCAAGAAAGGGCTGAAATCTTACTGCTTCTAATACTAATTTGTTGCAGGGCAACCGTGTGGATTATGGGCATGCTTCCCAAACACTGTTTAATCAGGATTGGGACAAGACACCATGCAAAATTCAGATCTTATTATTAGGACATTGTGGGATATGACAAGTGGAGAGGAAAACTGAGCAGAAGCCAAAATCAACATAATTCTACTGAATAGCAGAGTAAGCTCGATGGGCTGACAGGTGCAGGAGTGGGCCTATCACATGAACTCTTGTGAATTCAATATGTTAAAAACAGGCTGCTTTTGTCAATTCAGCAAAACCCAAATTAACCTTTTTTGAATTTGCTTCAATTCTGCAAGATTACTTTGAGAAAAGTCTTGATAGCAGTGAGATCCTAGCAATGCAGTGATCCTTGCTGGATTTCTCTTTATGACTTTATAACTCTTTCATAGATCTGGAGCACAGCTCCAAGCTGTATTACAGGATAGCAAGCAGCAGTATTTTATTTTGCAAATGGCAAATTGAAATATTCCCACCAAATCTTGACTTAGTTAATCTTTTTACAGAAAATTTGAGCACTGGAGTATTTATTTTTACAGTTAGGGAGCAGTGAAAAATCCGTGTTAGCTTTTAATGAGCTTGTGTCAAAAACCAAAAACTTGCTTAACCATATTTTGAGCAATGCACAGGCAAGTAGCAATCAAAGCCCATTAGGTTAACACCTGGCTATTAGGGTACTTGAGTGGACCCTAAGAGTTTGAGTGTAACTCGATATTATCCTACTACCTGAGCTTGGTTCTGTATTTGAGATTAGTGACGTTGGGAAATATAAGATTGATGTAATAGTGAAGTGAGGTTCAATTTATTTCTAAGTCCTGATGAATGTAAACTGCTGAAGCTCTGGCTGGCACCCTGCCTCACTGCTGCCAAGCACATATGATATGAATGGGGCTAAAGGAATTACTTATTAGTACATTAGTAGTGTGGGATATAAATGAATTAATGTTATTTCTGCAAGTATAAATTCTGATACAGAATGGGAATGAGAAAATACATATTCAGCAAAAAGAAAGCATGAGACGTGAATACAGAACAATGGTGGATATATGGGCAAACAGGAAAGCATCTGTTTCCCCCTTACATGGGGACACAGGAACAAACCCTAATCAAAGAGGTCAAAGTGGCCTCTGGATGGAAATAGATGCTGATAGAAGAAAAGATATGCCTAATCAATAATCTATAATAGACTGACGTCAAACACCCTTATGGGAGTCAGAGATAAGAGTTTGTCACGGACAAAACAGGATATACAGAAGTTGTGGGATAAGTCTTAAGGAAATGAGTGACGTAAGCGAAGCAGGGAACAAACAATGGAATAAGGAAAAATATGGGGATTCAAACTGTATAAATTTCGAGAGTTTGTTGGATTTGGTGTGCATTTTGTCATTACCTTACCTGGTAATGAGACAGGGCACCCACCTATAGGTGTATAAATAAATGGCGGATTCAGATATTTGTCTCGGACTGAAATTATTAAAGTGAGTGAGCTTTTGTTTCTCACAATTGGGGGCTCGTCCGGGATTTTCTTCCATCACCGGGGGGAGTGGCTGGCCTTGGACACTGGGAAGACGCGTCCCGTTCCCCATTGAGGAGCGGTCTCGTGTCCCGGTTTGGTCTGCTCCCTTGGGTGACTGATGTGAATCCTATAAGAGAGACATCTGAATCAGACAGTGATAGAAGCTCGATAGAAAATACGGTGACAAAAGGGGCCAGGCAACTCTGTGCACAGACCAAGGTAAGAAAATTGACTTTTAAGTATTGCCTTGGTGGCCGGGATTGAGTTTTAGTAGTTAATAAGGGACTAACGAAGGAACTCAATATGGCTTGCGCTTTGGGTAAGAAAAAAGCCTCCGGGGAAACAAAGTAAGGAAAAGACAATGGAAATGGAGGCGGGGTCCCTTACAACATTCCTCCGGAAAGTCCTTTGGGCAGGATGTTGTGGAAATTGGCAAAATAATACTTGTGCAAGGGAGAAAGATGATTAAATATTGTTGCTTTGTATGGACTAAGGACTCCATTCTTCGTCCCGCTGTCTTCTGGCCAAAGTACAGATCGGACGAAGACTGGGTTTGTGAATATCTGAGTTTATATGTCAATGTGCGAGAGAGAGAGAATGAAAAGAGCTGTACAGCTGGTAGGAAGTTTAACCCTTTGTGATTTGGTTTGAGTGAACATTTGTTTGTTGGTGATTGAATGTTTGTGTTTTATTCCCTGTAGCTTGAGTTCCAGGACTGTTTTGAATCTGATTTTTGTTATGGAAATTTAACATGATTTCTTTTAAGGTTAAGGATTCTATTGTGATTATGAAGAAAAAAAAGGAATGATAACTCCTGTTCTTTTTACAGATCATGACTGCCTTACTATCAGTTTCTAACTAATCTATTTTATCTTTACATAAAAACGATTTATGGAGGACAGTTGAAGTTTCAGTTCAACATTAGATTGTAGTAAAAGCAAAATTCTATGGTTAATATCTGTGACCTTGGATTCAGCCATTGTTCATGCATTAGAAGTTTTTTTTTTAAAAAAACTTGAGTAGACAAATTCTTTTAAGGCAAGTTCTGATTATTTTACGACTTATAGTATTGTAATTGAGCAATGATTGGTCAGGACTATTTAAGGAAACTAATTCTGGATCTAAATTAAAGGACTAAAACTGGGTAATTACAGTGAATTGCAAAATTGGGAACTGTATGCATTTTGCATTTTGACTATTAAATACTGAAGAAATGAACGTAAATATATATAAATATATTTATACGTTAGGAACAGGCTTTGAAGGTTAGTCAAGCATGAATTGATGAATTGGTGTTTGAAGTTATGGGGAGCTAGAAATATTGCAATATTTCTTTAAAAAAAAAAGAAAAAGGGGAAAAACGTAACGACTTATCCCCTTTGGGAGGTACCCATAGGGGACAAAGAGATTGGGTTTGTAAGTGCCCCCCTCACCAGTGGGGAGGTCAGAACATTTAAAAAGGAAATGGAGGTCCTGGTTGAGGATCCGGTGGGGTTGTCTGAACAAATTGTTCAATTTTTGGGGCCCAGTCTGTATACCTGGGCTGAATTAATGTCTATTTTGAATATATTATTTACTGGGGAGGAAAGGGGACTTGTACGAGGAACTGCCATTAAAATATGGGACAGGGAACACCCGATTGGAGATGGGGACGCTGGACAGGGAGAGATGAAGTTTCCCCTCAGAGACCCCCAGTGGGAAAACCAAAACCCAGAGCATAGAGAAGAAATGAGGGAATTGAAAGACCTGATTCTAAAAGGAATAAGGGAGGCAGTTCCGAAGTCACAGAATTTGATTAAAGCCTTTGAAATTAGACAGGAGAAAGATGAGACTCCCTCAGCTTTCTTGCAAAGATTAAGGGACTCAATGCGGAAATACTCTGGAATGAACCCTGAGGACCCAGTGGCACAGGGTCTTTTGAAAGTACATTTTGTGACAAGAGCATGGCCAGACATACAGAGAAAGATACAGAAGATAGAAGGATGGAGTGAAAAACCATTAGATGAATTGTAGAGAGAGGCACAGAAAGTGTTTGTAAAGAGGGAGAGGACAAGGGGGAACATTTGATAGAGGGTTTGAGCGACAGGGCAGAGATGGAAGTCGCTACAGGAAGGATGCTATTATTGTGGAAAGATAGGGCATTTTAAGCGGGAGTGTCCTGATCTACAAAGGGAAGAAAAGGCAATTCCGCTTATGAATTATGATGAAGAATAGGGGTGTCAGGGGTTCCTGCCCTCGGGGGCCCACCAGGAACCCTTGATAAACTTGAAGGTGGGACCGTGTAGGGAGGAGGTAATCTCCCTAGTAGATACGGGGCAGCACGGTCATCGCCGAAGTTTAAACCAAAGAAAGTAGAAATGTTTACACGGTCAATTACTGTTTCGGGGGTGAAAGGGGAAGGATTTACTGTTCCAGTATTTGAACCTATGATGATAGAAGGTCCTAAGGATAGGATCACAGGGGAACTGCTATATATCCCTGATATAGGAAGTAACTTACTGGGGAGAGATTTAATTATCCTTTTAGGACTGGAGATTGGAATTCAGGAAGAAGAATTAGTTGTACAACTGGCAATATTGACAGAGGATGCAGAGAGAGAGACCCTATTGTATGGGTTAGAGAAGGGAATCGTGGAAAACTACAGATCCCTCCCCTTACAATAAATTTAAAACGGAAAGGGGACGTTGTCTGTGAACGACAATATCCTATTTCCATAGAAGGTAAACGGGGACTGCAGCCAGTAATTGAGGGACTGATTAGAGATGGTTTGTTGGAGCCATGTATGTCTCCTTATAATACCCCAATTCTACCAGTACGGAAATCTGATGGAACTTATCGATTGGTGCAGGATTTGAGAACATTAAATCGAATAGTACAGATCAGGCATCCAGTGGTGCCAAACCCCTACACATTATTAAGTAAGATCCCTCATGATCACAAATGGTTTAGTGTGATAGATTTAAAGGATGCCTTTTGGGCTTGTCCCTTGGCGGAGGAAAGATTTGGGACTATCCCCCTATGAAATCTTATTTGAATTACCTTATCTGGGAACACAGGGAGAATTGCCAATTCCCGAAACTAAAGATTTGTTTTTAAAGAAGTATATACTGGGCTTGTCCTCCTCTTTATCTTTCCTCAGAAAACAGGGTCTATTGGCACAGACTCCGCCCCTTGAATTTGCTGTTCATCCCATCCGGCCAGGAGATTGGGTCTTAATGATTTTATGGACAGAGACTAAGCTGCAGCCAGACTGGGAAGGGCCGTACCAGGCTCTTTTGACTACCGAAACGGCAATAAGGACAGTGGAGAAAGGCTGGACTCACTACATTCGGATCAAAGGGCCAGTGGACCCTCCAGTTGAGGAAGAAGTCTGGACAGCCGAATCAACACAAGACCCGCTGAAACTCAGACTAAAGAGACTTTGAGTAATTGACTATACAGTGGCGATGCGGGCGCGGGATTATTTCTGTAAGATTGTATATTAAGCTTTTTTGTGTTTTAGCATAATGATCAGAATACTGGGAATGCTTAGAGTTATGATGCTAGCCCTCTTGGTATTAGGATTTTGTCACATATCATTTTCATATGTATTATTAATGGTTCCTGAGTCTGATAATCCACAAGTAATAGACACTGATATATGTAGCTTAGTAAATTGTGGGAATGTAGCTAATCAGAGACAATACCGCAACTCAGAGATACATCTTAAGTCCTTTGGGGATGGCCTCGGGGATGGTACCTGGTATAATGGTCTTGTCACAATACACCGGGCCCCCTTCCGACCAGCACGCGATTGTCCCAATAAAAAGTGTAACCCCATATATTTAACGATAAGAAAAACCACATGGCACGGAGCGGTTTTGGGAGGTGGCACTTATGAGGTACAATTAAATGAAACATTTGGGATTGAAATGAAAGCTAATAGGAAGGAGTTTGTGGGCTGTTGTTTTCGAATTAGCATAGGACAGGGAAAAATGGGTAGAATTACTGGGTAATGAGATACAACCTTTCACTCCTCTCAATGATCCTACAGTAGTAAAAATTATAGAGGTAAAGGATTTGAAACAGACCATCGAGATAGAGACTGGGTACGGGGATACAAATGCCTGGGTTGAATGGGTAAGGTATACTGTAAAAAGGTCTGAACAAAAGCAATTGCTATGCATGTGCCTCCGGTAGGCCAGTGGCCCAGGTGGTTCCCTTTCCGCTCGGGTGGAAGCGAGACAGGAAGGGCATGAAATGTATGATAGCCCTGTACCAGGATGTGACTGCATGGAATGATAGGAATTGTACCTCCCTATCTCTGATGTTCACTCCCTTGGAGGAGAAAGATGCAAAAGTTCCCCCCACATTTTCCGCCGCAGTTGGAAATCACACGTCATGTGTGCACAGGCGAGGTACGAGTCGGTCGAGACATTTGGGGGAGCTGAAATTATGTACAGAGATTAAGAATGTTACCGAAACGAAGAAGGGAGGGAACTACTCAGCATTAAAGGTTCCCCGAGCGGATCTGTGGTGGTACTGTGGAGGAAAAATATTGAGACCCACCCTACCTCCGGATTGGAAAGGGATATGCGCAATTGTACAATTGGCAATTCCATTTACCTTGGCATTTGAGAAGGAAAAGATAGTAGGGAAAAAGGGAAGGGGTAAGAGATTACTGTTAGATAATTCTTTGGATGACAGGATTTATCTTGATTCGAAGGAGTCCCTAGGGGAGTACCTGAATTCAAAGCTCGTAACCAGATTGCAGCAGGCTTTGAGTCAGCTCTCTTTTGGTAGGTAACAATTAATAAAAATGTAGACTGGATAAATTACATTTTTTATAATCAACAGCGATTTATAAAATTATACAAGAGAGGCGGTTAAAGGAATATCAGAACAGCTTGATGCGACAAGTAGGATGGCATGGGAAAACAGAATAGCCCTTGATATGATTTTAGCAGAGAAAGGGGGTGGTGGTTTTTATCCTTACTTCCCTGATAGTAGTAGTCGGGGTATTGGTGGCCATTGGCTGTTGTGTCATACCCTGTATACGAGGGCTCACCCAGAGGCTGATTGAAACAGCCTTGGTGAAACGAATGCCCCTGAGGGGACATTTGACAGAGGAACTTTATCAACTAAATAATAAGGAGATGAGTGAGACTAAGATGGATGAAATCTCTGAAATGATGCTTGCGAATTTTGGGAACAATGTTTAAAAAAAAAAGAGACAAAAATGCAGAAGATAACAGATAGTAATGAAAAGAAAAAGGGGAAATTGTGGGATATAAATGAATTAATGTTATTTCTGCAAGTATAAATTCTGATACAGAATGGGAATGAGAAAATACATATTCAGCAAAAAAAAAGCATGAGACGTGAATACAGAACAATGGTGGATATATGGGCAAACAGGAAAGCATCTGTTTCCCCCTTACACGGGGACACAGGAACAAACCCTAATCAAAGAGGTCAAAGTGGCCTCTGGATGGAAATAGATGCTGATAGAAGAAAAGATATGCCTAATCAATAATCTATAATAGACTGACGTCAAACACCCTTATGGGAGTCAGAGATAAGAGTTTGTCACGGACAAAACAGGATAAACAGAAGTTGTGGGATAAGTCTTAAGGAAATGAGTGACGTAAGCGAAGCAGGGAACAAACAATGGAATAAGGAAAAATATGGGGATTCAAACTGTATAAATTTCGAGAGTTTGTTGGATTTGGTGTGCATTTTGTCATTACCTTACCTGGTAATGAGACAGGGCACCCACCTATAGGTGTATAAATAAATGGCGGATTCAGATATTTGTCTCGGACTGAAATTATTAAAGTGAGTGAGCTTTTGTTTCTCACAGTAGCAAAGCTGGGAGGCTTAGTGCATACATGTCAGCTAGTCTTTATTTCTCCCAGCCCCATAGAGTCTCTGCTATCATAGATTTCTCTCTGGCCTTTTGGATGGAACACTGTCTCCAGTCTTTACATTTGCTGATAATTTTGTCCTTAGTAGTGCAAATATTTTATACTGTACCACAGAGGACAGGCTAGCATTAGTTCATATATTAAAGCATTTCCAGCAGAAAGAATATTTTGTTTGAGGAATAAATATTGGCCAAACACACTGGGCAGAACACCTCCGCTCTTTTTTGAAATATTGTGGTCAGAATATATATGGTCTGACTTAACTGTGTAAAGTTACATTTCAGTAACTGTGCTTTGAAGTTCTGGATCATCAGTGGGAGCAGAATTGTTTTTAACCAAAGACTGTGACCTTGCAGCCTGCTATATCCCTCACTCTACCTTTAACATCAAACTAAAGGATCAACCCTGATTCAAGAAGTGTGCAGAGGTCATGCCAGGAGCAGCAGCAAGCAAACCTAAAATGAGTGTCTATCCTGTGAAATACAAAACAGGGCTAGTTATACGCCAAACAGTAGAAAACAAAGTGTTAGACAGAGATAAATAGTCCCACAATCAACAGAATGTACAAACATATGAATTAGGGGTAGAAATAAGTCATCCACCCTTCAAGCTTGCCCCCTCATTCCATGGTTGATCTGTTCACATCCCAAATTCCACATTTCCATCTACCCCAATAACCTTTGATCCTCAAGAATTTATTACCTCCACCTTAAAAAAAAACATTCAACAATAGTGTCTTCACCACGTTCTGAACCAGAGAATTCTGAAATTGCACAACCTTTCAAGAGAAAAAAAAAATGTAATCTCTGTCCTGAAATAATTAACTTTCAAACAATGACTAGGCGAAAGTGAGGACTGCAGACACTGAAGATTAGAGTTGAGAGTGTGGTGCCTGAAACATCAACTCTCCTGCTCCTCTGATACTGCCCGACCTCCTATGCTTTTCCAATACCATACTCTCGACTTCAAAACAGAGACTCCTAGTTCTGGTCTCACCCACAAGAATAAACATCCCTTCCATTTGCACTTTTAAGGATTGTCAGGATCTTACACACTTCATTCAAATCATCATGGAAACAGATCTTTCAGTCCAACTAGCCGACACCGACCATGTTCCCAAACTAAACTAGTACTATTTGCCTGACTTTGGCCCATATCCCTCAAATCTCTCTTATTCATGTACTTATCCAAAAGTCTTTAAAATTGTGCCTACATCCACCAGTTTCTCTGGCAGTTCATTCCACACACAAACTATTCACGGCCTTTCTTGTCTCATCGCAAAAATATGTCACAGTTTCAAACGCCACCACCCTAGGGAAAAGATCCTTACTGTTAACCTTCTGTGCCACTCATGATTTTATAAACCTCTATAAGGTCAGCCCTCAACCTCTTATGCTCCATGGAAAAAAGTCCCAGTCCATCCAGCTTATCTTTATAACTTACATTCCCAGCAACATCCTGGTAAATCTTTTCTGAACTCACTCCAATTTAATAATATCCTTCTTATAGCAGGGTGACCAGAAATGTGCACAGTACTCCAGAAGAGACCTCACTAACATCCTGTAGAACCTCAACATGACACCCCGACTCCTATACACAAAGGTCTGAACAATGAAGGCAAACATGCCAAATGTCTTTAACTGTCTATGTGTGACAAATTTCAAAGAATTATGTACCTTAACCCCTAGGTCTGTTCTAAAAAACATTACTCAGGGCCTTACATCAATTATATAATATGATATTGCTCTTCCAAACACCAGTAAAAAAAAAAGGCCAGTTTGCCAATCTTTCCTCCTAAAGCAACTCACTCATTCCAAGTATCAATCTAGTAAATCTCCTCTGAACTGCCTTCAATGCATTTACATTCTTCCTTAAATAAAAGGAGATCTAAACAGCATAAGGAGCAACAGGAATAAAAAGTATGGGCCAATGGCAAGATTCTCAGTAACGTAGATGAGCAGAGAGAGATCTGTGTCCATGCACATAGATCCCTAAATGTTGCCACCCAGATTCATAGGGTAGTTAAGGCAGCACAGGATGTGTTATCTTTTATTGGTAGAGGGATTGAGTTGCGGAGCCACAAGGTCATGCTGCAGCTGTACAAAACTCTGGTATGGCCACACAGTATTGCGTACAGTTCTGGTCACCGCATTATAAGAAGAATGTGGAAGCTTTGGAAAGGGTTCAAAGGAGATTTACTAGAATGTTGCCTGGTATGGAGGGAAGAAAGTGAGGACTGCAGATGCTGGAAATCAGAGCTTAAAAATGTGTTGCTGGAAAAGCGCAGGTAAGGGAGCATCAAGGGAGAAGGAGAATCGACGTTTCAGGCATAAGCCCTTCTTCAGGAATGAGGAGGGTGTACCAAGCAGGCTAAGATAAAAGATAGGGAGGAGGGACTTGGGGGAGGGGCGTTGGGAATGCAATAGATGGAAGGAGGTTAAGGTGAGGGTGATAGGCCGGAGAGGGGGTGGGGGCGGAGAGGTCAGGAAGAAGATTGCAGGTCAAGAAGGCGGTGCTGAGTCTGAGGGTTCCTCATTTTACCCCCCCCCCCCCCCACCTTTTCTCAGTCCCAACCCTCAGACTCAGCACCTTCTTGACCTGCAATCTTCTTCCTGACCTCTCCGCCCCCACCCCCTCTCTGGTCTATCACCCTCATCTTAACCTCCTTCCACTTATCGCATTCCCAATGCCCCTCCCCCAAGTCCCTCCTCCCTACCTCTTATCTTAGCCTGCTTGGCATACCCTCCTCATTCCTGAAGAAGGGCTTATGCCCGAAACGTCAATTCTCCTTCTCCTGTGGTATGGAGGAAGGACTTATGAGGAAAGGCTGAGTGACTGGAGGCTATAGAGAGAAGGTTGAGAGGCGACTTAATTGAGACATAAGATAATCAGAAGGTTAGATAGGGTGGATAGTGAGAACCTTTTTCCTAGGATGGTGACAGCTAGCATGAGGGAATTAGCTTTAAATTGAGGGTTGATAGATATAGGACAAATGTCAGAGGTAGTTTCTTTATTCAGTAGTAGGAATGTGGAATGCACTGCCTGCAACAGTAGCAGACTCGCCAACTTTAAGGGCATATAAATGGTCATTGGATAAACATATGGATGAAAATGGAATAGTGTAGGATAGATAGGCTTCAGATTGTTGCACCGATCTGTGGAACCAGAGGGCCGAAGGGCCCGTATTGCAATGTTCTATAGCATACAGTATTCGCGATATTGCCTCTCTAATGCCTGTTTAACTGAAGTATAACATTCCGATTTTTCTGTTTAAATCCTCTCAATGAGATAACACTCCATTAGACTTCATAATCACTTGTTATACCCACACAATCTTTGACTCATGCACCAGAATACCCTAATCCTTCTGCACTTCAAAAGTTCTGTAGTTGCTCCTTTGAAAGAGATTTTTCACTTTTCCTGCAAAATGAGAAAAATGATTTTGCCACATTACACTCCATGCCTGATGTTTGCCTATTTACTTAAGCAGTCAGCATCCTCGTTGTGTAATGTTCACAACATATTTTCTTACTTACCTTTGTATCATCTGCTAACTTAGCCACCATGTCTTCAATCCCCTCATTTAAGTCATTCATCTAGATTAAAATTTGAGGGCCCACCAAAGAACCCTGCAGGAGCACATTTGTCACATCCTACCAAGGTGAAAAAGATTTTGTGTGTATTGTTTTCCACCAGCTAGCTAATCTTCTATCCACACTAACATTTTAACCCCAACACTGAGCTTCTACCTACAACCCATTCTAAAAGAAGAAAGACTTAACAACAATCTAGGTTTGTTCAATATAATAATTTCAGTTGCATGACAGATCTTTTGCTATAAACTCGGTGTCTTATGATCCTGCTCCACAGATACTTGATGAAGCAGTAGCGCTCCAAAAGTAATACTTCCAAATAAACCTGTTGTTGTTGAGAGATTTATGTACAAATATCACACTCACAGGCACACTGGTGGCGAGGTTAACATTTGCATAAAGCATTTGGTTCTACTAACATGTCATGCTTTAAGTGATCAGATAGGCTACTGATTGTTATACCCTCAAGTCACATGCTATAAGGATGCCATTAACATCTCTCAGATATACTGAACTAGCTGAGTGGGCATTGTGGTCAGTATGGTGGTCATTGGGCTGAAGGGTCTGTTTCCATGCGGTGTTACTCTATGACATCGAGAGATAAAACAACACTGGGGTGGGAAAGCAGCAGATAAGAATGAAATTAAATTAGGGCAGTCTCATCAGTCTTGACAATGAAGGAAGCAGATCAGAGGAGGATGATATGGGCAATTATTTCACAGTCTTCAAGTTTTTGACTGGTCATTTTAGTAGTGTGGTAAGAAAGAAGCTAGCTTAGAGTTTTCAGCAGGCCGGTTCAAGGTCTGACAGATTAAGTTTGATAAACAGGGAGAATGAAAGCAGAAGCAGACAAACAGTATAAGGAGATCTTAGTTGCATGTTGGCACAAAAACTGTACACATTTCAGATCAAACTTCTCATTCCTTAGGAAAGTAAAAAAAGTCAAATGAGAATCTGTTTAAAAATAAAGTGAATCACATTGAATGTGTACAATTTAGCAATTAGTGTAGTTTGATTAAACAATGCTGACACTAAGTAAGAAGGGCAAATCACGTACGACAAATTTAGAAGATCTGAGATAACATGCAAGATAGATAAAAAGGGAAGCAGTAGACTTACAATCTGATTGAGAAGGTCTTTGTTAAGGTACCATACATTAGGCTGCTTAAGAGCACTATATTAGTATAAAGGATTGGTTAAACAATTGAAGATAGAAAATTAGGGTGAAGGGAATTTTTCAGGATGTAACTAGTGGAGTGCCACAAGGATCAGTGATGGGTCCACAATTATTTACAATAGACGGCATAGGTTTAGGGTGAGGGGGGAAAGATATAAAAGGAACCTAAGGGACAACTGTTTCACACAGAGGGTGGTACGTGTATGCAATGAGCTGCCAGAGGAAGTGGTGGAGGCTGGTACAATTGCAACATTTAAAAGGCATCTGGATGGGTATATGAATAGGAAGAATTGAGGGATATGGGCCGGGTGCTGGCAGGTGGGACTAGATTGGGTTGGGATATCTGGTTGGCACGGATGGGTTGAACCGAAGGGTCTGTTTCCATGCTGTACATCTCTATGACTCTACATTATAATGACTGGGTGAGGGAAGTGAACATACTGTAGCCAGATTTGCTGATTCCACACAAAAAAAAAAGTGGAAAAGGTAAGTGGTGAAGATAGCAAAGTTTGCAGAGAATACACAGGTTAAGCAAGTGGGCAAAAACATACCAGATGGAATGCGAAAAGTTTGAGATTATGCACTTGCGCAGGAAGATTTAATGATGAGCCGAATAGTATTTAATGGAGAAAGACTGCAGAACAGTATTTGGGAATTCTCATGAAATCACAAGGATAGCAGATAAGTTCAGCAAGCAATAGAGAATATTGGCCTTTTTTAAAAAGGGAATGGAGTATATAAATAAGGAAGTCTTGCTGAAACTATACAAGGCCACAGTAAGAGCACTGAACAGTTTTGGCCCCTTATCAACGATTACTGGCATTACAGGCAGTCCAGAGAAAGTTCAATGGGCTGATACCAAGCATAAAGGGTCTGTCTTACAAGGAAAGGTTGAACAGGTTGGGCTTGTACTCAGTGGAGTGGAGATGACAGCTGACCTTATTGTAACATACAAAGATTCTTACAGGACTGGTCAGGGTAAATGCAGAAAACTTGCTTCTTTTAAAAAAAAGTCATTCATGGGATGTGGGCTAGTCTCATTAATCTTAAATATTTAACTAAATTAAGATCTAAATTTGTTTAACAAGACCAAAAAACAATTTCCTAATGCAGGATTAACAGAAACTTTCATCCTTTTTACAATGAGATTTCTTGTTGCTGTCCCATTGTCTCACATTGCCATTTTAGATGTGTTTTTCTTCTGTGCTCTTGAAGCTTCTGTTATACCATTACCTGCATGGAACAATGAATCCTTAGAGCCATAAATTAAAGTTAACTTTTTAGTAACTTTTAAAATGTAAGATGGCCTCCACAGATGAACACATTTTTGTGGATTAAGTAGTTTTATTTCTTGAGAAGGCAAAGTTAACCTTTGATTTAATGTAGATCAGGGCTTCATTTTTCTTTTCATACACAAAATGTTTTATTGTTGATCAAGACCTCAGTTGGGAGAAAAATTCAGACTGTCGATTAAATAATCACTGTCTTATTTAGGTCATGACCCAGCAATCATTACAAGGTCATATAGTTCTGTGCTAAAAGCTATAAATTCAGAATGATTTCCAGACAAACATCCCCTGCATCAGATAAACATCCAAGCATAATTAATATTTTGAAAGAAATACTTTTCTTCCTTTGTTTACTTTAACCTATTTCATCAAGTTCTCCACAGAAATTATTCTGAGCAGATCAATTAAGAATCATAGCTGTAAGTTTTGTTCTACAAAGATTTTTACTTCAATCAAAGCAACTGAGAAACATTAGCTCTTCACCAAAACAGAGAGAATTAAGCTCCATTCTTATAATTACGGTTCCATCTCCTGTTTCTACTGTGAAGGAAAGTTGCAAGAGTTAGACATCACATTTTTATTAACCTCTGGGGCTAGGATGAATGAAATTAAATAACCTTTTAATATACAAAAACTTGCTTCTGGGTTAAAATTGACTCAGGTTGTGTCTACAAAAATTATGGGCAAATAAAAGGAAACAAAAAAAAGATTGACACTTGCCCTCATTTTATTTATGCATTAGACTTCTGATTTTCATCTTTCACAGAAAAAATACAATTTGTTCATCTAGAAAAAGGTAACTCACCTGAAATTATAGAAGTACAATTCTGACAGTGGAACTGGAAGCCTCAAATTTGGTAGTGATTTACACTTACATTATTATTCCAAGCATTGAGAGTCCTCAATCTCCTGCTGTATGACTAACAGATGTTGTGGTGAAACTGTATAAATGTGCATCAAGGATAGCCTATAGGGTTTCGACCAATCACCAGCCTTTGTTACGGTAGGAACATGAAGACCCTTTGGAAAGTCTAGGTATCTACTTGTAAAGTCCTTATTCTAATTTTGTCATTATCTTATTTTTCAAAATACCTTCAGTACCAACAATTTTTTGTGAAACCCTGAACAGCAAACATTTGCAGTAGATTTGTTTAATCCTTTAGAAGAAGTGGTTTCAAGTATTGGAATGCCTACATTTTAGCTGCTTAAAAACAAACTCAAAGTTAGGAATTGGTCTGATATTATGCACATTCAGCAGACAAACAAGTGCTAACTCTGGGACACAATGGTTCCTAAACTGTTGTATCCAAAAGAAAACTCACCTGCTGGCATTAGCATCCAGGGCTGAGTGTTGTGTGGAGATGGATAGATAGCCCAGTTTGCTTCATAACTTGAGAAATTAAAATGGGTTAAGTAGAGAAAGGGTAGGGCTGATGTGAAAAATTCATTCTTTCTGGAGACATTCAGCAGCACCTCTTTTAGTAATTGAAAAAAGGACAAGGTTGTCTGTCTTATTTGACCCTTACATTCCTCTTGATTACCAAATGGAGGGAAACATATCTTGAAGGTTGTCAGGTAACCATAGATTACACAGAAAGCTAATGGTAACTTCTGCCATGCTCTCAACAGTTTCAGTTCATTTATTTTCCAGTTATTTCATTGATGTGAGTCATTTCCCAAATACAGTTTATTCCTCTTTCTTGTATGCATCATTTTGGTCCTTCGTTTCCTTAACTGTGTGAAGCAGCAGCAATCCACATAAAGTTATTGTGACCCCAATCCACCATAACATTGCATGAACTTCTCCAAAGAACAATTTTCCAAGAAAAGCCTGAAATAAATAAGCCATTGTCACTTTTTATATTGGAACATAGAAAGACATGAAATCTATGGCAAGTTACTTATGAAATACTCAGTGCTTTGGAGAAAGGAAAGTAATCCGAGCAGTCAAGTTTGAATAGTAGCCAGAAAAGGCTTCTAGAAATTCAAAGGCCTACAAAGATACGATTCGCATTACTCAGGAGTTTCAAATTAATGATTTCCAAAATGACTAGATTAAACAGGAAGAGTCATGCCTCCATCCCCTCTACATACAGAACTGAAACAAACCCTTAGTCCAAATCAATCCACGCTGAACACAGTTCCAAACTAAGCTAGCCCCACCTGCCTGCTACTAATCCATATCCCTCCAAACCTTTCTTCTTCATATACTTATCCAAATAATTCTTTTAAAATGTTGCAACTGTCTAATAGATTCATCACCCTTTTCATAACCCTGTGTCCACTAAATTGTGGACCAGGGTGAAGAACCCAGACCCTCAAGATTGCATGCGGCCTTTTGGGGAACTAGTTGTGGCCTTCTGCCTATTTGTTCGCAAATACTAAATCCATATCTCATATAAGTGTACCATTTTTAAAATTTTGACTGGTAACCCAGTTATATCAAAAACTAAGAAAGGAACATTTGAAAAAAAAAGGAAAAGAACAGAGTATTCAAATGAAGAATGGGAATATCAGTATTACATAGTTGCTGTGAAAGATAAAATGACACATTTGCTCTGCGATGCCATAATTGCAACAGTGAAGAAATATAATGCAACCACCTGAAGAAGGAGCGGCGCTCCGAGAGCCAATGATTCCAAATAGACTATAACCTGGTGTTGTGATTTTTAAACTTTGTCCACCCCAGTCCAACATTGGCACCTCCAAGTCAAAAAAAGATCAAAAGCAGCAGCAGGTATTTAAAATGATATCAGGACAACGGACTGACATCACTGATGCAACTTATAAAATAGCATATATTCTTGGAAGAAGATGCGAGCCATTTAGCAATGTGGAAATCATAAAACAATGTATTGTTGAAGTTGTAGGATGTTTAGATTCAGATAAAGTTCATAAATACAAACGACTACTGTTTCAAGAAGAATCACAACCGATCGGCAACATGAATTAGACTTCAGTGTAACAGAACAACTTTATACATTTTGCTAAAGTGGAGACATTTATTATTCGATTGTCTTGGATGAATCCACTGACATTCGTGACTCAGTGAAGGTGTTTTTTAAATTGGTGTCATAACTGCGAATTTGCATTACCACAAGGAATTACTGGCTTTGGGTACCTTTACGGCGAGGACATGCAAGATGTCAATTCCAGTATCTATCTATCTTCGAAAAAATGCCGTGAAGGAAAACTGAATTTATGTAATTTAGCAAATACATGCACAGAGAGTGCACCTTCCATAAGGGGAAAACATGAAGAATTTGTTGCATTACTACAAACAGGAATTGCCAGTCCAGATACTTTGATTTCCTGTCATTGTCTTTTGCATCAACAGAACGTCTGTGCCAAATCTACTGTTAAGTGACACATTAAAAGAAAATTATAGGTATTGTAAACTTCATTCAAACAAATGTATCACAGCAATTTTGCAACATGCTTCAGCTTGATGATGAAACCTTCAGTGTGGATCTGCCATACCATTTTAAAGTGCGCTGGTTGTCACAAGGACAAATACTTGTAAAACTTATTTTTGCAAAAACAAATCACAAGATTTTTTGAGGAACCAAATGAACCATGTGAATTTTGAAAAAGAGGATTTCTGTGCAAATGCTGACATCACAAAAATGCAAAGCAAAATGAACTGAATTTTTTTTTGCATGGTAAAACTAAATCTATATATGATTTGGCTTTTTCAAAACTCTCCTTACTCGATTGGAACTTTCAGCTGAACACTTAACTGGCAAAGGTAATTAACAAACATGATACAAGCAAATCATTAAGGAAATGCGATGCGAAAGAATACACAGCTGTTCTAGACTCCCTGATTGAAGAACAATGAAAGATTTGCAGATTTTGACAAACAGGATCTCACACAAACTAGCTTTTCTACCACACCTGGTTGATGCCTTCAAAGCAAATGACTTACAGATGGAATTGATTCACCTCTAGAAGATAATATTTTGAAGTCTCTATTCGATGCTAAGAAGGATCCTATTGAAATATGGAATATCCACATCCATGTCGAATGCAGTTGTGTTTTGGCACAACCTGCTGTGAATCAACATTTTTATATGTGACAAATTAAAGCTTGTTTGAGATCTCAGGATGGATATTCACCTGAAGGATCAACTAAAGCAAGGTCAACGGTGTTGGAACAAAACATCTGATTCCTATCTTGCAATAAGGAATGACAAAAGTCTTTAAATGCTTCCTTGTCTAAGTTTTTCGCTTATTAGTTCTATTGTCAACTTTGTCAAACAAACGAGTCTTTGAATATATATATACACACACAGACACACAAAAATGACATTTTGTATGTGTTAAATTCTCATCATGAGGCCTAATGGGATCTCAGTTAAATAAAATGTGACCGTACAATGTAAAAAGGTTCCCCACCATTGCCGTAGACCTTCTGATGCTTTCTTGCGCTGGTAAAAGCTGACAAGGTAAATACATCATTGATGCTCAGTAGCAACAATGTGCATAATATACAAAATATATTGCAGAAATTCGCAATGGCTTTGTAGGCAGCATCTTCTAAACACATGACTACCAACCAACTG
Source organism: Chiloscyllium plagiosum (assembly GCF_037043375.1). Taxonomy (NCBI): domain Eukaryota; kingdom Metazoa; phylum Chordata; class Chondrichthyes; order Orectolobiformes; family Hemiscylliidae; genus Chiloscyllium; species Chiloscyllium plagiosum. Next base: position 11,983,167 of record NW_028270172.1, read on the forward strand.
GAAGGGCAAAGGCAACATATCCATGGGAACCTGAATGTTCCCCTCCAAGCCACTCACCATCCTGACTTGGAAATATATTTCCATTTCTTAAGTGTGGCAGGGTCCAAGTCCTGGAATTCACTAACTGCATTAATTGGTTTACTTACAGCAAACAGACAACAGCATTCAAGGCGGCAGCTCACCACCACCTTATCAAAAGGAAACCAGGATAATCAAACGCTGGCCAACAAACAATGCCCAATCTCTTATCTTTAAAATGTTGTCACCCTCAATTCTACACCTATCTTTCTTGGTTTATTAATTTCAAATCAAGCCAAAAAAGAGCCTAAAGTCACAAATACCATCTGAATAATGCAATACACAAATATTCTGCAACCTTAGACAACTACTGCCTTCACCAAAGTTCTTCACAGTTGGCCAATACAATAAGACCACCTTCACTTGGATCTACACTCATATCCAACTGCAACACCAGCATCTCCAGTTATGGCTTCTCTTCTGGCTTGCGAACCATTATTTCCTAGCCTTGGTCCCTTCTTACCATGTCTCTTGATAATATAGTCTGAAGTAATGGGACCTAATTTTATATGTATGCTAACAAAATTTTCAGATCCCTGGTCAGTCTAGAATAGGCCAAAGTTTACCAGAGTTAAATTTTACATTAAGCATTATATTCAACATTCAGCTGAACATAAAACTCAATAACCCATCACAAAGCCCCACTTGCTACTTGCATCTCAACAATATTACCTACTCTACCTCAGCAACCTGCTGTTTACACCAGAGCACCTCCCCTTCCACATCTTGGCAGTTCCAAACTTTACTATTCCAATGCTTTGACTACCCTCCATCAATGAATTTTAAGCCATTTAATTTCTAACTTAGGTTTGTATACTAAGCTTCTGAGGAACCTAAGCTGCATGCCGAAAGGATGTTACCCCTGTAGGACAGACTAAAACTAGGGACCAGTTTAAAAATAAAGTATCTCTCATTTAACGACAGATGAGAAGTTCTGAGGATTTTAAGTCTCTGGAACTCCATTCCTCAAAAAGCAATGGTGGTGAGGGTCATCGAATACTTTAAAAGGCATAGGCACAGAGATTCTTGACTAACAAGGGAATTAAACATTATTGGGGTAAGCAAGAATGTGGAGTTAAAGCCTCAATCAAATCAGCCATGGTACAGGCTATAGGAGCCAAAAGGCCCAATCCATGATGTTCATACATATTATTTCTTACAGATGTTTCAAATCACATCTTATTCAGCAATCACTCTTGCCCTCATTAGCCTACATTGTTCAAATTAAAAATTTTGATTCTTGTATTTAAATAGCTTCACTGCTTCTCAGAATGCTCCTGAAGGCTCATTTTTGTTCACCTTTCAATATTTTATTTCTTGGCACAGCATTCATCTCTCTAGACAGCACCTTTGTGATTTCCCTTGATGTTTTCTCAGGCTAAAAGTGCTTATTTCAAAGCAAGAACTATGCTCCATGACCAGATTTCAAAAAGGTACAAAATGAAAAAAAAACGCAAAATGTTGATTCATCTTAATAGCACATGGGAAAGTCAAACCATGCAGTTTTCCCTAATGAGCAGTGTTACTGCAGTCCTGGGAATAAATTAACACACAATGATAGAGACAAGAATACAAACAAAAGCTTCTTCCACAAAATCAAAAGGGAAGGGTAATCAAATAAACAAAACTATTGGTAATAAGAAAAAGACAGAATTATAAATATAATAGATTGACAGCAATTTTGTAGACAACAAATCCCACATGCTTAATGATTTTGAAGAGGAATAGGAAGTTGGAGATCATTTAGTACATTAGGAGGACAAATGGTGGAATCTTACTTTTTTGCTTTGCTCATTGTGAGCCTTGTACAGTTTGGAGTGATGGTCACTGCTAGGCCAAGTGAGTTTCCTCACGGTTTCTTCCCAAGTTTGCCATTTTAATTGCCATTTGAACCCTTGTGGCAAAAAAAAATCAGTGTCGTGCAACTCCATCTTACATGTTAGCCTCAGAGCAACTCAATGGAGATCCTGAAAGTAATGATTATTCCTGGCAGCAGCACCATTTTAGAAGGCTACTATGCACCTGCAGTCTGGAGCTGCCTTGTGTGGCTCCAGACCCAGGACTTGATTGACTGTGAAATCCTTGCCTATGGAGACTCCGCTGAATGGGGTAGTGCATGAGTAAGATGATCACCTGCCTAAGGCCAGCAGAGGCCACATCAGACCATGCCAGCCCAATCCAAAGTCACCACCTTTGAAACAAACAATCTCAACCTTCTAGAGGAATGCCCAGACCTGCAGGGAGAAGGTTAACATCCAGGTAACACTCAAATATCTCACACTACTGCACTTGGCTCCATCAAAAGCTGATGATCCACCACTCTCTAATGCATGCAACATCTTTCCCATTCACCCAGCCAAAACCGTGACACTAACTCTGCACTGCCCACTCACTTGCTCAGGAATTTTCCCTTCTGCATCAATAGTCATAGGTGTGCAGCCCACTTTCATCTTCCATATTACATGGAAACATAGCAGATAGGAGGCAGTCAATTGGCCCTTCAAGCCTGCTGTGCCATTCATCATTATTATGGCTGATTGCCCTACTCAATAGCCTAATCCTGCTTTCTCCCCATTACCTTTGATCCCATTCGCCCGAAGTGTTATATCTTGCCACCTCTTGAATACATTCAATGTTTTGGCATCAACTACTTCCTGTGGTAATGAATTTCACAGGCTCACCATTCCTTAGGTGAAGAAATATCTCCTCATCTCAGTCCTAAATGGTGTACCTCAATCTTCAGACTGTGGCCCCCTGGTTATGGACACACCCACCATCACGAACATCCTCCGTGCATCTACCCTGTCTAGTCCTGTTCAAAATTTAAGTATCTTTGAGATCCTCTCTCATTCATCTGAACTCCAACAAAAACAATTCCAACCTAGTGACTCTTTATGTGTTAGTTCTGCCATCCCTGGAATCAGCCTGGTAAAACCTCTCTGCACTCCCTCAAGACACCAGAATGTGTCTCATTCTTGGAGAGAAACAATCCGTAAGAGGGCCAGAAGAGTGAAGACGGGTGATATGCAGCCCATCGTGTGACTGGTCATGCCTGATGAGGTCCTAATTAACTGCCCCGGGCAGAGACTGCACTTTCCTGAATGAATGCAAACAGCAGTAGTCTTCTGGGCTTTGTGCCTCTTTTAAATAGGGCACAATCCAGTTGCAATGAGAGTCAGGTATTTTTGACTGAGGAGGGCAAGGATGAAAAAAGATAAGACAGGATGCTTTGTGTGAAAATTAACAGCATATAGAGAACCAAGAGATGCAACCTGGCACGTCCCTGAGCACAATGATTTTGCCGCAACAGTACAATGATAGTTGCCTATGCAGCCTGAAGTGAAGAGCTGAAGTGCAGAAATGCTATGCAAGTGAGTCAGATTTGCCTTGAGGGCTCATTGAAGCTGGCATGTCAGATGCAAATAGTGCATGTGGTCCAAGCTGTTGTTGCCTGGAGTCCAAGTGGAAGTTCTTTTGAAGCAGGTGGCAAGTTGGATGCATCAAGAATCTGCCCTGGTTTCAATGCTGCGTTTATCTAACAGCTAGGTTGTGTCACAAATATAAGAGATCCAACTCATGGCAAGTTGGACTGTTAATAAGCCACTTAAAAAGTAATAAAGAGCACCATTTGGGAACTCGCTGCTCCTTAGTGAGAATCTCTCCATATCATTCAAGTAAAGTAGGGTAGCTGCAGTGTGATGGTCAGTCAAAATGACCATGCTGTCTGATTCTACAATTCATCTCACCATAACTAAGAATTGTATCAGGCTGTTATCGGAGTTATGAGGGGCATGAATAGGATAAACAGACAAAGTCTTTTCCCTGGAGTTGGGGAGTCCAGAACTAGAGGATTTAGGGTCAGAGGGGAAAGATATAAAAGAGACCTAAGGGGCAACTTTTTCACACAAAGGGTGGAAGTGTATGGAATGAGCTGCCAGAGGAATTGGTGGAGGCTGGTACAATTGCAACATTCAAAAGGCATTTGGATGGGTATATGAATAGGAAGGGTTTGGAGGGATATGGACCGGGTGCTGGCAAGTGGGACTAGATTGGGCTGGGATATGTGGTCGGCATGGACGGGTTGGACCGAAGGGTCTGTTTCCATGCTGTACATCTCTATGACTCTATCCAGGTGTTGATTTCCGTGGAATGGATTATATTCAACAGTTTTTAAATTGCCATTTTTGTTTAATTGCATGTACAATATTTCCAGGTTTGAATTATTTTCTGTTGCTTTACAATTATAAAATGTGCATGGGTTTCTTCAATAGGAGGTAATGGTTTACCAATAGTATAAACCATTGACTTATTAGTTCTCAAAAATCATTCCACAGATGAAGATATCAGGTATATCAAAAGTGCAGCAGTTTTACTTCACTTAGCTGCTGTTTTACTGTAGGAGCAGCCTGGATCCAGAATGGAGACTTGCCCAACACCAGAGAGAAAGGAAGACCTGGGCTTCTGAAAATACACATGTAAATGCACCCTTCCACTGCACCTCTGAGCATCTTGGAGAGACTGTAAATACAATAGTCAGCCAGAGCTCTAAATTGGTAAGTATCAATTTCTTTGGGGTATTTAGTCAACTGTTCTATACAGGCAAAACATTTAAAAACACAAGATGCTATAATGAAGCAACCAATCATACTTACTGTGGAGAGAAAGTTTGAAGCAATGGTGGTCACAGATGCCTGTGCTGAAGACGAATATCGTAGTGCTTTGGCAAAAAATATCCACATCAGAGCATTAAACAGGAATGCCATCCCACCACAGCCAACTCGAAGCAATATGTGCAACTGCAATACAGTAAAATCTGAGGTTGGTCAGAAATTAGAATATCATTCACTAAACATCAGAGTTGACATTCAGAATTAAAACCATTGCAACCTTACAGCAAACAACAGATGATATGGTTATTATTACCTAAATATTGGCATAAGTGCAAGGCAATTGCAATAATGTACTTTCAAGAAGAAATTCCAAGAATTTCACAGTATCTTCATCTGTGAAAATCTGTCAAATGGAAACTTCTCAATCCTTTAAGCAAATGAACAAAGTGCAAGCATCACAGAATGGAAGTGGACTGTGTAGTTTTGCTCAAAGAATAAATGGAATGTCATGCTTGACAGCTAGTACATATTTTGTTTACAGTACGGACTTTACAAATTGTGTACATACCCAGTGATAGAAGTGAATTCAACAGCATGCACTGCCATGGCCAACACATCCAAACTGCAGTCCTAACAACTGGACAATCACATTCTAGTATTTTCAGGAGGAAGTTTTTGGGGAAAGAACTGCTATTGATTCTGTTTAACCCATGTGAACACTTAGTGAACTGAGTCCCAACCTGGGATTTTTCTGAAGTATCAGGGGAAGATAGGCTGTTTTAGAATTGTGGCAGAGTTTGAAAACACAGGTCAAAGTCTACAGTGTTGGTCTTCCCAATACTGAGCTGCAGGAAATTGTAACCACCATAATTGCTTTCAGATTATGTTGTTGGTCATCTACCCACAAGCCTCTATGGTTTGGATTTCAGAGAGACCAAAAAAGTATGCCTGGGTGTTGGGCACTGCATGTATGAAATTGAATCCTTAACTGTCTTCACACAAAATCATTACAGGGCCCTGAAGTTATCTAGACTTGGCCTGCTGTGATTTCAAGCATGTTTTTTCATCACCACAGCAGTTGAAGAAGTAGTGGGATTAGAATTGTTCATTGAGCAGGACTGCATCTCTGGCCAACTTGTAGGGAGGTGCCTCTGTGACTCTGAACATAGCCCCAGCCCACTTCTCCCATCTGCTCCTCCTTCCTCCACACCATCACCTACCCCTCATATTCTCTGTCCCACTGCTACCCTATATACACAACACCATGTACTCAGTTCCTCCCAGTTATCCGCAGATTTAACCTTTCCCCTCACACTCCATGTACATTTAAGATGCAAACAATTATTATTTATCTTCATAGAATTATAGAATCTCTATAGTATGGACACAGGCCCTTTGGCCCAACAAGCCCACACCAATCCTTCAAAGAGTAACCCACCCAGATCCATTCCTCTACAACTCTACATTTACCCCTGACTAATGCACCCAACCACCACATTCCTGAACACTATGGGCAAGTTAGCATGGCCAATTCACCCTACTCTGCACATCTTTGGACTGTGGGAGGAAACCCACACAGACACGAAGAGAATGTGCAAACTTCACACAGTCACTCGAAGCTGGAATCAAACTCAGGTCCCTAGCATTGTGAGCTGAAGAATGTGTAGCTGGAAAAGCATAGCAGGTCAGGCAGCATTAAAGGAGCAGGAGAATCAACGTTTCGGGCATAAGCCCTTCTTCAGGAATGTGAGGCAGCAGTGCTAACCACTGAGCCAGCATGCCTAAGACCCACATACTACCCTTTCATTTACACAATACATTCTCCGCCTCCCAACCCCCATGACCCTTTCCAACTGCACCAACCCTTCCCATACCTGTAACCACCAATTCATCCCACTGCCCTCATCTTCATGGCCCATCCCCATCTACACCAACCCTTCCCATCCCCATTAGCCCCACCTCACTCCATTCCCATTATCCCTCCATCCCCATTAACCCCATCCACAACCCACTGCCCCCCATCAACCCCACACACACTTATCCGACCCATTAGTTCCACCTCACCCCATTCCCATTATCCCTTCATTCCCCATTACCCCTTCATTCCTATCAACCGAATCCACAACCTACTGACCCCCATCCTGACCTAAACCAACCGTTCCCATCAGCCCCAACTCACCCCATTGCCCCATTCCCACCTCACTCCTATTAACTCAATCTACAACCACTGCCCCCTACCCACCCCATGGCAACATTCTCCTCCCCCCCCCCCCCCCCCCGCATCCCTACGGTCCCCTACACACCCCATGGCACCATTCTCTCTCTTCCCCGTCCCCCATCCCCACTGGCCCCTAATCACCCCATGGCACCATTCCCACCCGCGGCCCCACTGGCCCCCTCCGTCCCCACTGCCCCCAACCTAACCCCACTGCCCCCAACCTGTTCCCCCTCCTCGCTGACCCCCACCCGCTGATACCATTTCCCCCCAATCTGCCCCCGTTGTCCCCTGCCCCATGGCCCCCAACCTCTCCCCATGGCCCCAACCTGCCCTGATTTCTCCCAACCTGCCCCCACTGTCCCCCTCCCCATGGCCCCCAACCTGCCCCCACCCCATGGCCCCCAACCTGCCCCCACTGACCCCATGGCCCCCAACCTGCCCCCATTACCCCCAACCCCGTACCCATGGCCCCCAACCCCAGCCCCACTGTCTCCCTCACACACCCCCCACCCCACTGGCCCCCACTGTCTCCCTCGCACCCCCCCACCCCCACTGGCCCCCACTGTCTCCCTCGCACCCCCCCCCCCCACCCCACTGGCCCCCACTGACTCCCTCGCACCCCCCCACCCCACTGGCCCCCACTGTCTCCCTCGCACCCCCCCCACCCCACTGGCCCCCACTGTCTCCCCCCACCCCCACTATCTCTGCCCCCACTGTCTCCCCCCGCACCCCCACTGTTCTCCCCACCCCCGCTGTCCCCTACTGGCCCCCCCGCTATCTCCCCCATCCCCCCCGCTATCCTCCCCCCCAACCCCCCACTGAATCCCCCGCCGTCCCCCACTGTCTCCCCCGCCGTCCCCCCACCTTGCCCACTGCCGTCCCCCGCTGTCTCCCCCGCTGTCTCCCCCGCTGTCCCCCCGCCGTCCCCCCGCTGTCCACCCCCGCCGTCTCCTCGTCCCCCACACCCCGCTGTCCCTCACTGTCTCCCCCGCCTGTCTCCCCCGCCTGTCTCCCCCGCCTGTCTCCCCCGCCTGTCTCCCCCGCCTGTCTCCCCCGCCTGTCTCCCCCGCCTGTCTCCCCCGCCTGTCTCCCCCGCCTGTCTCCCCCGCCTTCCCCCACTGTCTCCCCCGCCGTACACCCTGCTGTCTCCCCCGCTGTCTCCCCCACCTTCCCACTGTCCCCCCTGCTGTCGCCCTCACCTTCCCACTGTTCCCCCCCCACTGTCTCCCACTGTTTCCCCCCCCCACTGTCTCCCACTGTTTCCCCCCCCCGCTGTCTCCCCCCCCCCCCCCCCCGCTGTCTCCCCCACCGTCCCCCATTGTCTCCCTCGCGTCCATTTCCCCCACTGGCCCCGCGCCCATTTCTCCCAACCCCGCCCCCCTCCCCATGATCCCGAACCTGCCCCCATTGTCCCCCACTAACCCCCATTGTCCCGAACCTGCCCCCATTGTCCCCCACTAACCCCCATTGTCCCGAACCTGCCCCCATTGTCCCCAACTAACCCCCATTGTCCCCAACTAGCCCCCATTGTCCCCAACTAACCCCCATTGTCCCCAACTAACCCCCATTGTCCCCAACTAACCCCCATTGTCCCCAACTAACCCCCATTGTCCCCTCTCCCCATTGTCCCCAACTAACCCCCATTGTCCCCTCTCCCCATTGTCCCCAACTAACCCCCATTGTCCCCAACTACTCCCCATTGTCCCCAACTAACCCCCATTGTCCCCAACTACTCCCCATTGTCCCCAACTAACCCCCATTGTCCCCAACTACTCCCCATTGTCCCCAACTAACCCCCATTGTCCCCAACTACTCCCCATTGTCCCCAACTAACCCCCATTGTCCCCAACTAACCCCCATTGTCCCCAACTAACCCCCATTGTCCCCAACTAACCCCCATTGTCCCCAACTAACCCCCATTGTCCCCTCTCCCCATTGTCCCCAACTAACCCCCATTGTCCCCTCTCCCCATTGTCCCCAACTAACCCCCATTGTCCCCTCTCCCCATTGTCCCCAACTAACCCCCATTGTCCCCTCTCCCCATTGTCCCCAACTAACCCCCATTGTCCCCTCTCCCCATTGTCCCCAACTAACCCCCATTGTCCCCTCTCCCCATTGTCCCCAACTAACCCCCATTGTCCCCTCTCCCCATTGTCCCCAACTAACCCCCATTGTCCCCTCTCCCCATTGTCCCCAACTAACCCCCATTGTCCCCTCTCCCCATTGTCCCCTCTCCCCATTGTCCCCAACTAACCCCCATTGTCCCCTCTCCCCATTGTCCCCTCTCCCCATTGTCCCCAACTAACCCCCATTGTCCCCTCTCCCCATTGTCCCCAACTAACCCCCATTGTCCCCTCTCCCCATTGTCCCCAACTAACCCCCATTGTCCCCTCTCCCCATTGTCCCCAACTAACCCCCATTGTCCCCTCTCCCCATTGTCCCCAACTAACCCCCATTGTCCCCTCTCCCCATTGTCCCCAACTAACCCCCATTGTCCCCTCTCCCCATTGTCCCCAACTAACCCCCATTGTCCCCTCTCCCCATTGTCCCCAACTAACCCCCATTGTCCCCTCTCCCCATTGTCCCCAACTAACCCCCATTGTCCCCTCTCCCCATTGTCCCCAACTAACCCCCATTGTCCCCTCTCCCCATTGTCCCCAACTAACCCCCATTGTCCCCTCTCCCCATTGTCCCCAACTAACCCCCATTGTCCCCTCTCCCCATTGTCCCCAACTAACCCCCATTGTCCCCTCTCCCCATTGTCCCCAACTAACCCCCATTGTCCCCTCTCCCCATTGTCCCCAACTAACCCCCATTGTCCCCTCTCCCCATTGTCCCCAACTAACCCCCATTGTCCCCTCTCCCCATTGTCCCCAACTAACCCCCATTGTCCCCTCTCCCCATTGTCCCCAACTAACCCCCATTGTCCCCTCTCCCCATTGTCCCCAACTAACCCCCATTGTCCCCTCTCCCCATTGTCCCCAACTAACCCCCATTGTCCCCTCTCCCCATTGTCCCCAACTAACCCCCATTGTCCCCTCTCCCCATTGTCCCCAACTAACCCCCATTGTCCCCTCTCCCCATTGTCCCCAACTAACCCCCATTGTCCCCTCTCCCCATTGTCCCCAACTAACCCCCATTGTCCCCTCTCCCCATTGTCACCAACTAACCCCCATTGTCCCTACCTTTCCACACAGACCCTTCCTATCCCCATTGCCCCCGCCCTGTCAGTTACTCACCCACTCGCCCATCCCCCGGTTTACTAGCTCCAGGACACTGTCGGCTCCGAGCGAGAACTTGGCTGCGGTGGAAGCCAGAGCCCCGAATAAACCGGCCGCCAGGGCCATCGCCGAAGCAGGGCCACTAACCGGCCCCGAGCCGCCAGCGGAGACCGCGGGCATCGCCTCAGATTCAAAATTTAAATTCCAACCGTCTCTACAACCGCCGGCCCCAACGTCACTTCCTGTAGTCACGCGGGCCGCCAATGGCGGATCACTGTTAATAACAATATATTTAATAGTTTACCTTGTCACTAATCTATTAGATAATACCCAGCTCTGATAATAACATACTCTATTCATACTTGACCTCTATCAATAATACTTCACCCTATGCCAATAACCTCTTTCCACCATTCATTATCCAATAATTAGTGCACCCAATAATATTATCAGCAATACTATTCATGATCGAATAACTCATACTTGATCCCTGCCAACAATTCTTAACTCTCTGTCCATAACAAAAGAACTGATAACTCACACCTGTGGTTTCCTTCCAAGCCAAAGATGTGAAAGTGAGGTGGATTGGCCATAATAAATTGCCCTGTAGTGTCTCGGGGTGTACAGGATTGTTGGGTTATCTGTGGGGTTCGTGAGGTTATAGGGATGGGGGGGATGGGAATCTGGATCTGGATGGGATATTCTTCTGAGATTGGTATAGACTTGGGCTGAATGGCCTCTTTCTGCACTGTATGGATTCCATGACAGAAACATTCTATGATATAAACTCACCCACTTTCCATAATTCATAAACTAATCTAAACCCTATCAATAATACATATTCATATGCAAGGTACCCAGCCTCTCTCCATAATCCAATAACTAACAGTTCAGCCAACATCCATGGTCTAATAACTAATACTTCACCCACGTCAATAATTCAGTAACTAAAAACTCATACCTCGTCCATGATCCAATTAGTAATATTTGACCCCATCAACAGAATACCACACCCTCTGTTTATGATCCAATAACTATTAGCTTACTTCACTGTCACCAGTAAGTCATCTAATATTTCACCCCTGCCAATAATTTAAGATTCCCACTGTAAATAATGCAACATCGAATAGTTCACCAGCCATTGCTTCGCTTCAATTTGAGATCAATAAAAGTACTTCTGTACATCACTGTATACCTGAGACTGCAACAAATTTTAAATAGCAGTTAATAAAAAAAACTTGCTCAGCATTAATTAACAGGTTCACTGCACCCAGTTTTAAGTTGACATTGATTGAGGATCTTTTGGCACCTCTAGAAGATCTGGGCTCAAGTCCCACTTGTCCCAGAGGAATAGCATTAAATGTACAAACAGCTTCATTAAATAAAGTGTGCATGGAGCACCCTCATGTGCCTTAGGAAAAGTGCTGATTATTACTAACCCAGAGCTGGAACTAGCAATGGTAGTGTCCCTACCCCTGAACCAGACAGCCCAGGTTCAAGTTCACTTGCTCCAAAGATGTTATAATATCTCTGAAAAATAGGTTAAAAGGGAACCACCAATGGTCTAATTTCCTGAATTGTACCAGCAGTTAGAAAACTGTCAAAAATCAATCAACACAAGACCTTCCTGGATTCAGAATGAACTTAATAAGAAAAGCTCTCTTGAGTTTTAAAATATACTTCAATGGGTATAAGATATTTACAGCACAGAAACATTCAACTCAACAGGGTCCACCTTAGTGTTTACACCCCACTCAAGTAAGAAGTGTTAAAGATTGATGAAAGCAGTGAACAATTGTTGATAATGGAGTCAAAAAGTGTGACGCTGGAAAAGCACAAGAGGTCAGGCAACATCCAAGGAGCTGGACAGAAGAGCAGAAGCCTTCCATCTCTCTTCATAGTCTATATGGATTTCAATGAGGTATTCAACAAGGTTCTGCATGGTAAGCTGGGTTAGATCACATGGAATCCAGGGAGAGCTGGCCATTCAGATGCAAAATTGGGTTGAAAGGAGGAGACACAAGGTGGTTGTAGAGGGTTGCTTTTTTGGACTAGAGGCCTGTGACTGGCAATGTGCCACAAGGAATCAGTGCTGGGTCCACTGCTTTTTGTCCTTGATGTTGTTTGGATGTGAATATAGAAGATATGGGTAGCAAATTTGTAGATGACACCAAAATTGGTGCTGTAGAAAAGAGTGAAGGTTATCTCAGAATACAACAGGACCTTGATCAGATGGTCCAATGAGTGGCAGATAGTTTAATCTAGATAAATGTGAGGTGTTGCATTTTGGTAAAGCAAATCCAAGAGGACACATACACTTAATAATAGAACCCTTGGAGGTGTTGCCAAACAGAGACCTTGGGGTACAGGTTCATAGTTCCTCAAAAGTGAAGTCGCAGGTTGACATGCTAGTGAAGGTGTTTGAAATGCTTGTCTTTATTGGTCAGTATATGGAGTATAGGAGTTGAGATGTCATGTTGTGGCTGTACAAGACCTTGCTTAGGCCACTTTTGGGATACGGAGTTCAATTCTGGTCTCCCTGCTATAGGAAAAATGTTGTGAAACTTGCAAGGGTTCAGAAACGATTTACAAGGATGTTGCCCGGATTGGAGGGTCTGAGCTATAGGGAGAGGCTGATTAGATTGGGGCTACATTCACTAGAGCATTGGAGGCTGAGGGGTGATCTTATAGAGGTTTATAAAATCATGAGGGGCGTGGATAGGGTGAATAGCCAAGGTCTTTTTCCTAGAGTAGCAGAGTCCAGAACTAGAGGGCATAGGCTTAAGGTGAGAGAGAAAGACTTTAAAGGAACCTAAGGGGCAACCTTTTCATGCAGAGGGTAGTGCTTATATGGAATGAGCTGCCAGAGGTGGTGGAGGAAGCTGGTACAATTACATTTAAAAGACATTTGGATGGGAATAGGAAGAGTTGAGGGATATGGGTCAAATGGGACTAGATTAATTTATGATATCTGGAGGGCATCGATGATTTGGACCGAAGGGCCTGTTTCTGTCTTGTACAATTGTGTAGCTCAAGTCTCTTCCCCATGCCCTTCATCTAAGCTCATCAGCATATCCTTCCATTGCTTTCATGTACCTATTTGCACATCTATTGAAGAAATCTTGTTATTTCACCTCAACTACTCCCTGTTGTAATGTGACTCACTATTGGGTTAAACAAGGTTTTCCTAAATTTCATATTAAATTTTAGTGACCATCTTACAGCCCCAGTTCCAATTTCTCATGTAAGTGGAAATATTTTCTCTGTGTAGAATGTGTTATGTTCTTTCATAATCTTGAAAAACTTCTGTAGTTTCCCTTTTTTTGCCAAGAACCACCAAGAGTCCATTATTTTCTTCCTGATAGGTCTGATTTAATTCAGAGTTTGTACCCAAACTCTTCTTCGCATGTGCTCCAATTCTTCCATATAAGAAGATTGTTCATTACTCCCAAAGAGCTCAGAGATGCTACATATAATTTAATCCTTTTAAAATTTAACTCAGTTTTTAAAAAAATTGATTTGCCTTTTTTTGAGTTTAAATATTTAAGAGTGATCTAATCAAGGCTTTACATGATAAAGGAGAAAGTGAGGTCTGCAGATGCTGGAGATCAGAGCTGAAAATGTGTTGCTGGAAAAGCGCAGCAAGTCAGGCACCATCCAGGGAACAGGAGAATCGACGTTTTGGGCATAAGCCCTTCTTCAGGAATGAGGAAAGTTTGTCCAGCAGGCTAAGATAAAAGGTAGGGAGGTGGGACTTGGGGGAGGGCACCTATCGCATTTCCGACACCCCTCTTCCAAGTCCCTCCTCCCTACCTTTTATCTTAGCCTGCTGGACAAACCTTCCTCATTCCTGAAGAAGGGCTTATGCCCGAAACGTTGATTCTCCTGTTCCCTGGATGCTGCCTGACCTGCTGCGCTTTTCCAGCAACACATTTACATGATAAAGGTTGAGGAAAGATAAAAGGTACATATGAAGAAATAAAATCTACTGATGGAGAAACCAGATAAAGGGCACATGATCTTAAAATCAAAACTATTTAGGAATGAAATTAGAAAGTAGCTTTGTGGCACAAGGGATAATAGAAATCTCAAATCTTCTTACCCCAAAAGGCCTTGGGTGATGGGTCAATTGAAACTCTCAAATCAGATTTTGAACACTTGAACAAAAAGGAAACCAAGTAATATAGAACAAAGACAGTCAAAATGGAACTGAGGGATACACCAATCATAATAGAATGACAGATCAGACTTGAGGCACTGAATGGCCCATTTGCATTTTTAACTTCCCAGCAAAAGAAAACCTGAGTAACTTGTAACTATACACAACTGCAAAATGAGGTACTCATTTACAGTTCCTTACATTGCAGTGGTTATTGCATGCAAAACTGCCAAGTGTTTGAGGAGAGGGAATGTCAGTGTGAATTGAGTTCTTTGGCTGTCAGTGGACAAAGATACTATAAGTAGAAATAGCTCTCTTCAATAAAAGGCAAACGCAACTATAGGAAACCTACGTTTGTACACAAATTCAATCCCAGCCTCCGATGTTCTTTCATGTGCGATCTGACTCCACCTTTTCAGGCATGTATATTACAGCAAGTTACAGCTTTAAGCAGTTTGCAACACTGTTGATTTAACATAAATATCTTGCATGTTGATTAAAAAGTTAATTATTTTCAAAACAAGGTAAAGATATCCAATCTTACTCATCTTTAATCAGTGAAATAAATAAGTCTTAAAATAGTTGTGAAACCTGGAAATGTTCATTTAGAGTTAGTACACTGTCATAAAGCTGTTCCTTTTCCCAGTCTTTTTTCCGAGGGTTCATAAAGCACTCCAGGCTCCGAAACAACTGGTTTGGTACAGAGATGAAAGCCTTTTTGTTTGCACATAAACAGATGAGACTTTGCCCCAAAACTTTCATGTTTTGAGAAGTAATCTTTACAAGTCAAGGGGCGTGGCCAGCTTTCTAGCTGAACAGTTCAGTCCTAGAAACTGAAGTTTAGCTTGAGTCAGTTCAGCAATGGGCTGTGTGAAAACAGGCTGCTAGACTCTTTCCTTCTGCCCTTCTAACTTCGACCTGTAAGCTTTAATATCATTTTTACTGTGTTTAAGGGGTTTGTTTGTTGGGACTGTTGTGCATATTCAGAACAGCATAATTAAGTCTAGTTTGGATAGACTGAGTTCTATAGGTGTACTTTATTCTGTTCTTGTGTTTCATTCCATAATTTTTCTCTGTTTTAAAACCTGGTAATCAACCCAGCTACTTACTCTTGGCAAGTATCACTGTACACTTACTGAAACAAATTGCAAAGTTATGGGCTGCCTGATTAAGAATGTTTTGAGTGGTCTGGTCTAGTCCATTACAATAGCAAAAATTAATTCTACATACAAACTCCATTCAGTTGGACACAACAAACAAAAGACAAGGTACATAACTTATAAAACTCATTTACAGTTTGAGCTGCCATTTTATTTACATTGTGTGATTAATAAAAATGGTGAATTGCTAGACTTAGTACACTCAGACTGCTTCTTTTTTATTCCATTTAGAAGTCTTTGCAGAAACTGGATCCCTTTCAATGTTCATCAACACTGTTTAGAATCTAGCATCTTACATCAGTCACAAATTATTCCAATAGCCTTGCACCATTAATGGCACAATTTAACATATTTTAAAACAAAATAACTGAGCTATTGTTGATTTCAGTTCTTGCCCAAATTTGCTTGCCAGGCCAAAACGCAGACATCCGACTTGCAAACGCAAAGACACATTACAGCCATACTCATCATTATTCCTTTAAAAATACAAGAAAATTTCATTTCAGAAGTTCATTTTTTAAAAAAAAAGGAATCAATATAATTTTATTGCATTCAGATTGGTCATATTTCATTGGCAATGTGTTGAAATGTGCGTCTCTTTCTTTTCCCGTAAGTACATACAATGTTAAGTATGTAAGTTAGCCACAAATCTTAAGATTCGCTAACATACAATGCTCTATTACTCCTCTAAGTACTTAACAATAATGTGCTTTGTTTTTGTTTCACCTACTAACAAATACCAACCAGGCAGCAAACATGAATCACACTCTTGCTTCCCTTCTCCATCATCAGAAGTGCTTGGCTCTATTTGGCATTGCTCCCACAGATAGTATAACCACAATACTAAACTTAGGGCAAAATCAATTGGGTAGATGCATGTACATCTGACTTAAGCGATTCATAAAAAAAATAGCTGTTCCTGGCTCCACATTGCATGGAATGAGAAATGTTATGAAATATGCTATTAAACCTTTTGCTCATTTAAATTTATCTGATGGAGGCGAACAATGCATCAGTTAGTTCACATAATTACTTGTTTGTTTCTGTAAGAGGTAGAAGGCATTTTTGTCTGTCATCAGTTCCCAAAATGACAGCACGATAATAACCTCACATTGTTTTAACATTTTTACACAATAATATTGAACTACATATACATACTTTCTGCTTCAGGAATATTAATTCTCAGCATCTTACTATTCTGATTTATTAATTTATGAAAATTAGTAGGTCCCAAACAGGTTCAAAACAGGGTGCTTTAATTAGCATTAAATTCTTGGATTTTGAGCAATAGGAGGAAAGAGGAAAGGAAACAGACTTTCTATCCTAGACTGCCATCTATAAATTTAGGCAGAACTTTCCCACACGCTCAGATATCAGACACCTATCCAGGGTTATGGAGAGCTACTAACTCTCATAATTATACACTTGCACCTATCATTTTCAGGAGGAGAAATAGAGTGAAATACAGGGAAAACCAGGCATGCCCAGTAAAACAGTGTATTTGCTTATGTCAGAAGTCAGTAAAACTATACTGAAAATTCAGGACTTGCAAGTTGGAGCACTGCAACAATCTGAAAATTATCACAGAAGTAGGAGGATGGAAGGTTACAGAGGTTACTGCAGTGACTCCCTGATAAATTTGATTTTGATTGTTTGCCGAGTCCGGACTGCAAGTTTGACTTTGACTTTACTTTGATTTGATCGAAATCTACTATGCAAGTTTAACATCTCTCCTCTCAAATCAAAAGAAAAATCCATTAACATGTAAAGATGCATAAAAGTAAAAATTACAATAAGTTTTGGTGAGTTTTGGTACCAATTCTAAATAAAGAATAGCTCATGACAATCTAATGGTGGCAAAATTTACAATGAACTGTTCATTGGATATGCAGACAGAGCTAAAGGTTGAGACTTCAGAGATATTTCAACAATTACTAATTGAAGTTAACAGTTTAAAAAAAACCTCTGGGAGGCAACTACACCCAAGTATGAAGTTCACAACAATCATTACTTAATCAATTTCAACTCAGCTTTTCATAAGGACAATATGATATGGTACTTCAAATCAGATTGCTGTTGACAGATTTTTAAAAAATCAAGTTTGATATGGTCCACTAGAACTCAAAATAGAAAAATAACATTTACACATTATTTACACAATTCTCAAGCAAAGGAAATTCATCTGGATCATTCTTCTTAAGTTCTTTCAGTTTCATGTTCTCCAATTTCAGCATGTTTACTTCCTAAAATAAAACAAATATTAAAAATGTAATATGCTAAAGCCATGAAATATATATCTTGAGCTGCAAGTGACAGTGGGGAGAGTGCTTTATATTGTCCTAGGATGGGAGCAGTTAAACTTGCCTCAAAGTGGATCTGAATGTACAACAGGAAAGTAGTTGTGAATGAATCTAAATTATTAAATCCACAGGAATATAAAAAAGCATGACTGAGAATAAGTGGTGTAGCCACAACATGTCATGCACAAGATCAGGTCAAGGGCTGGTTATAATGAAGTAACGATTGTCCTGCTTTCCCAAATACATCCACCATTTACAAAGTACAAATCAGAACTATTGTGGCATACTCTCCACTTGTCTGGATGAGTGCTGCTCCAACAAAACTCAAAAGGGCTTAATACCTTCCACCTTCAACATTCACATTCTTCATTGATTCACAGTGCCAGCAGTGTATACCACATTCCACAGCAACTCATCAAGTGGCACTTTTCAAATTTGTGCCCCTCATCATCTGGAAAAACTGGGTAGGGACACGGGCAGAACACAAACTACAGGTTCCTCTACAGGCCACATATCGACCTAACTTGGAAATATATCACCATTCCTTCACTGTCATGGGATCAAAATCCTAGAATCCCTCGCCAGCAGCATCGTGGGTATGCCTAGATTAGTTCAAGGTGTCAGTTCACCACCATCTTCTCAAAGGCAATTTGAATCTGACAAAATGATAGAACAAAAATATTAATCTATGATCGAATCAAGAAGTTAATCTTTGGAAAGGAAATCATAGAATCCCTACAGTGTGGAAACAGGCCATTCGGCCCTACAAGTCCACACTGACCCTCCGAAGAGGGACCCTCCCAGATCCATTCCCCTACTATTCTACAGTTACCCCTAACTAATGCACCTAACATACATGCACTTCCCTGAACACTATGGGCAATTTTAGCAAGGCCAATTCACCTAACCTCTGGAAAATGGAGCACCCGGAGGTAACCCATACAGACACGAGGAGAATGTGCAAACTCCACACAGAAAGTCGCCCAAAACTGGAATTGAACCCAGGTCCCTGGCGCTGAGGCGCAGAAGGGCTAACCACTGAGCCACTGTGCCGTCCTAAATGTGCACAATGGAGATAGGGGTAATGGTGATTAGTCAGAGAGGAGGGTGGAGCAGATAGGTGGGAAGGAAGACAGACAGGTAGGACCAGTCTTGAAGGTGGTGCTGAGTTGGAAGGCTGCAACTGGGATAAGGTGGGGGGGGGGGGGGAGGGGAAATGAGGAAACAGGTGAAATCCATATACATGCCGTGTGGTTGGAAAGTCCCAAGACGGAAGGTGAGGCGTTCTTCGTCCAGGTGTTGAGTAGTGAGGGAGGGATGATGGAGGACCTGCAGGTCTTTGGTGGAGGGGGAGGGAAGGAGTTGAAGTGTTCAGCCACGGAGCAGTGGGGTTGGTTGGTGAGGTGTGTCGGAGATGTTCTCTGAAGCACTCTGCAAGTAGGCATCCTGTCCCCTCAATGTAGAGGGGACTGCATTGGGAGCAGCAGATACAGTAAATGACATGTGTGGAAGTGCAGGTAAAATACTGATAGATGAGGAAGGCTCCTTTGAGGCTTTGGACAGAGATGAAGAGGGAGGTTTTGCAATTCCTGCAGTGGCAGGGGAAGGTGCCATGAGGGGAGGGTGGGTTGGTGGGGGGCATTGACCTGACAAGGGAGCTGCGGAGGGAATGGTTTTTACAGAAAGTGAATAAGGGTGGGGAAGGAAATATGTCTCTGGTGGTGGAGTCCGTTTGTAGGTGGCGGAAAATGATGCAATCTGCTCCACCCTCCTCTCTGACTTATCACGATTATTCCCACCTACATCTATCTATCGTACTCTCAGCTACCTTCCCCCCAGCCCCACCCCCCTCCCATTTATCTCTCCACACCCCCCCCCAGCTCAGCCTCATTCCTGATGAAGGGCTTTTGCCTGAAACGTCGATTCTCCTGTTCCCCAGATGCTGCCTGGCCTGCTGTGTCTTTCCAGCACCACACTGACCTCGGATGATACAAAAGTCGGAGGAGTTGTTGACAGTGAGGAAGGATGTGGCAGGTTACAGCAGGATATAGAGAAGCTGCAGAGCTGGGCAGAAAGGTGGCAAATGGAATTCAATGTAGCTAAGTGTGAGGTGATTCACTTTGGGAAGAATAACAAAAAGATGGGGTACTGGGCTAATGGTCGGATACTTGGTAGTGTGGATGAGCAGAGGGATCTTGGTGTCCATGTACACAGATCTCTGAAAGTTGCCACCCAGGTAAATAGTGCGGTGAGGAAGGCATATGGCGTACTGGCTTTTATTGATAGAGGAATTGAGTTCCGGAGTCCTGAGGTCATGATGCAGTTGTATAAGACTCTGGTGCGGCCGCATCTGGAATATTGTGTGCAGTTTTGGTCGCCATACTATAGGAAGGATGTGGAGGCACTGGAACGGGTGCAGAGGAGGTTTACCAGGATGTTGCCTGGTATGGAAGGAAGATCGTATGAGGAAAGACTGAGACACTTGGGGCTGTTTTCATTAGAGAAAAGAAGGTTTAGGGGTGACTTGATTGAGGTGTACAAGATGATTAGGGGGTTAGATAGGGTTGACAGTGTGAGCCTTTTCCCGCGTATGGAGTCGGGTATTACAAGGGGGCATAGCTTTAAATTAAGGGGGGGTAGATATAGGACTGAAGTTAGGGGTAGGTTCTTCACTCAGCGAGTCGTAAGTTCATGGAATGCCCTGCCAGTAGCAGTGGTGGACTCTCCCTCTTTATGGGCATTTAAGCGGGCATTGGATAGGTATATGGAGGATAGTGGGTTAGTATAGGTTAGGTGGGCTTGGATCGGCGCAACATCGAGGGCCAAAGGGCCTGTACTGCGCTGTATTCGTCTATGTTCTATGTACTCTAGTCAGTCAATGTCTTCATAGAAGTTGGGAAGTGTATATGAGAAAAAAAAACATGATTGTAATTTGCCCAATAGGAATTGGAATGGAGAAAGAGAAGAAAAATCATATGAAACAGCTTATTTATTGTGCTCATTGTGCGACTTCCAACAGAACAAGAATATTGCCCAGACAAAATCTAACAAAGATAAGATTTCCTGTGGTTTTAAAAATCATACCTCGAGAAGACGAACATTTTCCTTCTTGACTTTAACCAAATGCTGTATTTTTTGTTGCAAGTTCTGATGTCCAACTAATTTGCCATTCTCTTCAGTCAGGCTGGCCACTTGTTCCCTAAGAGTTTCAACCTCCTGCAATTTAACAATAGAGAATTAATAAAACTTCTTTATGAAAAAGATGGTGTGCCATGCTTCTGAACTTGGGCATCTGGCTACAAACTAAATCTACAAGGAACCAAAACAGTTTCTTGTAATCTGGTTTTAAGAATACTATATGAACAGAGATTTTAAAGTTGATAGGTGAGAAGAACTCAATCTTACTGGGCATGGGTCTGCATGGAAAAACAGAAGTTAATTTGCCATCTCACTTAGAAAAGTCACAAAAGGTGACCTGTGCACAAAATGAAGTTGGGAATGGAAAAATGCAAGGTCAGAAAATGATTAGTTTTCTGAAGATTATGACAGTGTACAAAGTTATCTTATTACTCTCCATTATTTAAATGGGGCCCACTCTTTATGCTCTCAACTTGACAAATTTGTTCATTCATTACCCAAATAAGTTTCTCTTTCTCTTCACAAGCAGATTCGAGTGCTGACCGAAACTCTTCTTTATCAGTGAAAGCTTTTGCTTCTAAACTTCTGGTCCGCTCCACTTCTTCCTGGAACCCTTTAATTGACGACTGAATAGTTTCTAGTGTTGATCTTTTCTCGGTTAGTCTATAGATGGAAGCGATTTGTATTTACAATTTAGTAAGTGTAATTGCCAGGGCTACATTAACTTTTGAAGTCTTTTTAAACAAAAGCAAAGTTTGCACTGTATATAAAGCTATTTTGCCAAGTTATTTCTTTAATCTTTTTCAGACTTGTGTACTTAATTTTCTTAAAAAAAAAGACATGAAAGGACCCTCTTTGCAGTGATATAAGCAGAGAACAGAACTAAGTGGACAATTTTTTTTATAGATAAATGCATCATTTCACCTTGTACAATATAGACACAATCGAATACACAACTCTTAAGTACCAAAATCAATCTCAGCTGGAGAAGCAGCCAGTTGAGCCCCTCTGTTGTGGGTTAGAAGAATTGGTGGCAGGGAAAAAAAAAAAATTAACCATGGTTTGCTCACAAATCATATCTAAATAAATCCATGCATGTGCAGGAAGTAGGGTTTGTGAGGCCTTAATGGTCAATAGAAACAAAAAAAAACTGCATGTGCTGGAATCCAAGATAAAGAAGTAGGAGGCTAGAATAACACAGCAAGCCAGGCTAGCTGGTGGATTCTGCATTGGATATAGCATAGTACAGCCTGGCTTGCTGTGTTCTTCCAGCCTCCTGCTTGCCTACCTCAGTGGTCAATAGGCATTCTGATGCTCAAAGTGAATGGTTAAGATATACTTAGCCAGATAAAAGTTATATCTTAGAAAGAATCAACACCAGACCGTCAGAAATGAAAAGAGCAAAATAGCTGGGGAAACATACCATCCATCTTAAAACAGAATTATCATGGAACATGGAGAGAAATAGCTATCAGGAAATCTTTAAAAATACTCAACAATTACCAAAACACCTTTGTAAAAAGGATCTTTTCCATTATCAATTATTTGTTCATTGTTGGTTAGGCCACCCTTAATTGCTCTGGGGAAGAAGGTGGTAAGCTGCCTTCTTGAATTGTTTCACTCCTCAGGTTGCAGGGACACCTGCTGTTAGGAGCTATTAAGAATGCCGTTAGGAAACGAGTTCCAGGATGTTGATCAACAATAGTGATGGATTAGTGACATGGTTCCTGGTCAGGATGATGCGTGGAGGTTAATTTGCATACATCAGGTACCCTTGGCCATGTACTCACATTTACCAGATGCTGCCAAAGAAGTCTTGATGAATTGCTGTAATTATAAAGGAGTTTTAAAGCTTGATTGCACCCTCTTATCCATATACAAGAGGGAAACATATTTTCCCATGCTCCAGTGTGCCTAGTTTCACCTCAACAGCCTCCTTATCCAAAAATCAGTCCAACAGACAGGTTTTGCTTCCAGGTAGGCAATGAACATGACTATGGAGGAGACTGCAGGACCTAGTCAGTCTTATATCTAAGAGGCGCTGAGCAGGCACCCTCCTTCTCCCAAAGACTGTCCATACCTTGCTGGAGCTGCCAATTTATTGAGTCACAGAAAGCCCAGTCCACAGTTAAGCCTATTAAGCAAGTTAAATCAAATGATTTCCGCTTTAGCGTATTTAAAAATGCCAACGTGGTCCTTTTCTCAGAATAAGCTACAGGTTTGAGATGAGGAGGAAGAGGAGAAAGTGAGGTCTGCAGATGCTGGAGATCAAAGTTGAAACTTTATTGCTGGAACAGCACAGCAGGTCAGGCAGCATCCAGGGAACAGGAGATTCGACGTTTCGGGCACAGGCCCTTCTTCAGGAATGAGCAGAGAGTGTTCAGCAGGAGAAGATAAAAGGTAGGGAGGAGGGACTTGGAGGAGGGGAGTTGGAAATGTGATAGGTGGAAAGAGGTCAAGGTGAGGGTGATAGGTCGGAGTAGGGTGGAGGCGGAGAGGTCAAGAAGAAGACTGCAGGTCAGGAAGGCGGTGCCGGGCTGGAAGGATCCGGCTGAGACAAGGTGGGGGGAGGGGGGATGAAGAAACTGGTGAAGTCCAAGTTCATCCCCTGCGGTTGGA
Source organism: Chiloscyllium plagiosum (assembly GCF_037043375.1). Taxonomy (NCBI): domain Eukaryota; kingdom Metazoa; phylum Chordata; class Chondrichthyes; order Orectolobiformes; family Hemiscylliidae; genus Chiloscyllium; species Chiloscyllium plagiosum. Next base: position 12,006,670 of record NW_028270172.1, read on the forward strand.
GGGTTCCCAGTCGGAAGATAAGACGCTCCTCCTCCGACCGTCGGGTTGTTGTGGTTTGGCGGTGGATGAGTCCAATGACCTGCATATCCTCGGTGGAGTGGGAGGGGGAGTTGAAATGCTGTGCCACAGGTTGGTTGGGTTGGTTCGTCCGGGTGGCCCAGAGGTGCTCCCTGAATCGCTCCGCAAGTAGGCGGCCTGTCTCCCCAATATAGAGGAGGCCACACCGGCTGCAGCGGATGCAGTAGATGATGTGGGTGGAGGTGCAGGTGAATCTGTGGCGGATATGGAAGTTTCCCTTGGGGCCTTGGAGAGAAGTGAGGGGGGAGGTGTGGGCGCAAGTGTTGCACCTCCTGCGGTTGCAAGGGAAGGTGCCGGGAGTGGTGGTTGGGTCGGTGGGGGGTGTGGATCTGACAAGGGAGTCGCGGAGGGAGTGGTCTCTACGGAAAGCTGATAGGGGAGGGGAGGGAAATATATCCTTGGTGCTGGGGTCTGTTTGGAGGTGGCGGAAGTGACGGCGGATGATGCGCTGTACATGGAGATTGGTGGGGTGGTAGGTGAGGACCAGTGGGGTTCTGTCCTGGTGGCGGTTGGAGGGGCGGGGCTCAAGGGCGGAGGAGCGGGAAGTGGAGGAGATGCGGTGGAGGGCACCGTCGACCACGTCGGGGGGGAAATTGCGGTCCTTGAAGAAGGAGGCCATCTGTGTTGTACGTATTTTGAACTGGTCCTCCTGGGAGCAGATGCGGCGGAGACGAAGGAATTGGGAGAATGGGATGGCGTTTTTACAGGGGGCAGGATGGGAGGAGGTGTAGTCCAGGTAGCTGTGGGAGTCGGTAGGTTTGTAGTAGATGTCCGTGTTGATTCGGTCGCCTGAGATAGAAACAGAAAGGTCTAGGAAGGGGAGGGAGGAGTCCGAGACTGTCCAGGTGAATTTGAGGTCGGGGTGGAAGGTGTTGGTGTAGTGGATGAACTGTTCAACCTCCTCGTGGGAGCACGAGGTAGCGCCGATACAGTCATCAATGTAGCGAAGAAAAAGATGGGGGGTGGGGCCAGTGTAGTTGCGGAAGATGGATTGTTCCACATACCCTACGAAGAGGCAGGCATAGCTGGGGCCCATGCGGGTGCCCATGGCTACTCCTTTTGTTTGGAGAAAGTGGGAGGATTGGAAAGAAAAGTTGTTCAGGGTGAGGACCAGTTCGGTCAGTCGAGGGAAGACCTTTACTCAGGGTAGTAAACGTTTAAAATTCTCTACCCTACAGGGCTGTGGATGTTCAGGAATTTTGTAGTTCAGGTTAGACATTGAGCAATTTCTAGATAGTAATTACACCAAGGAACATGGGAATAGGATGTGAAAATAGCATTGAAGTCAGCTAAGATCTAGAATTGTTTGTGGGGCTGAATGGTTAAGTCCCATGTTTGTATTCACAGGAGGACTGCTCACTGTAGCCACCTCAGGAGAAACCTGGAAGCTGGCAGGTTGGAATTGTTTTCTCAATGCGCACAAAATATTTGCTGATTTAAATACCCTTCCCATTACCATTATCTCTCTTCTCTACTGAGAACAATATATATGTAAATATGATTCCAAAGCACGAAAACCCTCACCGCAAGACCAGACAGCTTACCAGCCTTCATCGATGGTCAGAGGAATCATAACTTTATGGCAGTGAGGTATAATGGAAAAGCAGGTATGACAGACCAAATAATTTACTCCCATTCTTATGTTCATGCAATTTCGACATTCGTGTAGTTCCCAGCAGATATTACTCGATAGCAACCCTGATGGGTTTTCCATCTCTAGCCTAGGGATGAAGCGATCCAATTCTAGGACCCATTTGCAGAAACCCTGAACACTGATGTATTCAATTAACAGCACAGATCAAACTAATTATCTTCAGGACTGATTAACTGATTCATATGGTGACTTGATCAACTGAGCTGGGAAAATTTCATGTTATGGTTATATTAAAATGAAAATTATTCACTTACTCAGTTTCCACAATGGCTAGCTTTTGTAACGCTGCTTCCTGCAATTTTAAAATCAAGAATATCAATTTTGTGACCACAATAAGTTGTAACAAATTTTGTTTTTCAGGATGTATGGTCTAGCAATTGTGAGGAAGTATAACAAAACATTTATAATGCTTACAAAGTTGTTCATTGTTGGTCTGGCACTCTGCACATTTGTAAACACAACTGAAGAATAAATTTACTCAAGACTGTATCCAATTTTGCTACACCAAAATGTCTTAAGAAATTAGGAATACCTTAGCCTTCATTTCTTCTTTGAATTTCTTCTCAACATCGTTTAGATTCTCCTGGTTGGTTACATCACCTCTTTATAAAATATCCAAACAAATTTAATATAATTATGTCATACAAAAGAAAACATGAACCATAAAATCTAACCAATCTGAAAGTGATTAATTTTTTAAAAAGTGGTCCAGTTGATTATTTCAGTAATTTTATATTAATTAAAGCGCATTAGTAATCATCTTAATTTCATTTGTTGTTTATTTACTCATGGGATCTAAGTATCGCTGGTGTGACTATCATTTATTGCTCATCTCCAATAGCCCTTGAAATCAAATTTCATTCAGATAAAAGGTCACAATGATAAAATGGTAATTCTGTTTCATAGATACTGCCAGACTTGCTGAATATTTGTAACATTTTCTGTATTTATTTCAAATTTCCAGCATCTGCCGTGTTTTATTTTGGGGCCCTCTAAAATGCACAAGTATGTAGCAATCCAAAGTTTGTCAAGCAGGGAATAGGTAGTGCATCCATGAGTGGTTACCTCAAAGAAATATCATAGCACAGAAAAAGGGATGTTTCAAGGAAAGAAAAAAAATGAAGGGAAAAGTGGATCTCAGGGTTCAGCAAATGAACATCGGATCTAGTTATGAGAAGTCAAAAGTAGAGAATTATTCTTTTGAATTAAGTGCTCTTGTAGCTGCATGTTTAGTCTATCTGGTAAACATATTAAAATGCTGAAAGATATCTGGTTGCTCTGCAGATCTATCTTCACATTAACGACTGATTAGTAACATGCAACTTTTTTTTTGGAGGTTACATGTTTTAAATTTATTAAAACTGACAGTCATAAATAACATGACTTCTGAAAAAAAATAATTATTATATGTCAAGAACATCGTTCACATTGGTTTTTAAAAGTGCAGTTTAAAAATAAGTCCTCTGAAACATGATGCCCAAACCTGAAAGAACGGAGTCAACTGCATGAGGCAGGGCAATTGATGCTCACCTACAAGCCAAAATGTTTCTGGGCATCACCAATTATTGCTTCAAAGAGTAAATTCACTCCAAAATAGGTGAGAATATATTGTACTTACAATGAAAGATGAGGTGGTAGATTTTAAAATAAAAGCTTGTTACATCTGGACTCAAAGCTTTCAAACGGCAGTTTATTTTAAATAGCTGTTTTAAACATGAGACTATAATAGACTTGTACCCGTTTTGTGCTTTTTCTAGAGAGCTTTCCAAATTCCGACAGTATCTCTCCAAAGCATCCATTTCCAAACGCAGATTCTTTGCTTCACATAACTGGCTCTAGAATGGTTTTGGATGGACAAAGGAGAAGAAAAAAAACTGTCAAAAATTTTTAAAATTTAGGTTTCATTATTGTCAACTTTCCATTGCCTTACACTGTACATTTCAAAAGAACCTTCATGAACCAACATTGAATTTTCAAATCGTTTCAGCCTGAAATCCATCACTGCCTCCAGGTTCAGGAGATATTGCTCTACCTGGCAGTCTTATAAATGCCAGTCATTCAGGCAGTGACAAAAAGAGAAGTGCTAAAATATTATGTATATCTTAAACTCCCCGTTGTGTAAGTTAGCCAAAAACAGATTGACAAACAAAATCCAAACAACTAGAAAATTAAAAAATAAAGTTTGCATGTAAACCTTGAAATTCTTTGTAAAATACATTAGGTTACATATACATTTTCTCAACAGTATAATTGTATTGTGAAGGCACACTTTTCCATAACTAAGCTTTTAAAAAAGAAGTCTATTGGAAGTGTTCATCACTGCATCATCAACTATAGAACATTCCGCTAGCAATACTGTTGGCCACATGTTCCAATTGCTAATTTAAATAACACTACTGAATTTATTCATAATATCTGGACAACAATCTTTATGCCCTCATAGATGAATTCAGGATAATAGCCATTCTCTCTGACCTATATTACAGAGTCCACCACATGGTTTATTATTTTAATATAAAAATCCAAACTAACAAACAAAACCAGGCAACCCTTAAAGGGAAAGTGCTAAAAAAATCCTTACTGTAAGCCCTCTAAACTATAGTTGCATAATGCTTCTATGAAGCACAAGTTTTTCAATTCTTCCTTTCACTGTTTAAAGAGTTAAAGAACTGAAGCTGAAATTTTACTTCAAAAACTATGACTGTTGATATGCCCAAAACGTCGATTTTCCTGCACCTTGGATGCTGCCTGCCCTGCTGTGCTTTTCCCGCACCACTCTAATCTTGACAGTTGATGTGAAGCACAGGCTCATTAAGTATGAACTTGTGTAGAAAAAGAGAAGACAAACAAGTCCAAACTCTCTCAGTGGTTCAGTTGATCAATATATTGGGTGATGTATAGAATGCAGTACAAATGTAGGTTCAGACTCTGGTCTAAAAATTAAGCAACCTCAGACACTATAATCAGGCTCACAGTCAAAATCTATAGAAGGAATTTAAACAAAAGGCCAGCTGAGTCTCTATTTATTTGAAGTTTGTGATCCTTGTTGAAATTCTGCGTAGACGTCTCTCAAGGCCCATAATTCAGATGTAGCTGAGCTGCCCACTAGTACTTACTGACCATCTTACTAATTTCTGCATGGCATTGGATGGGCATGGTTCTTGGAACCATTTACAAAACAGGTAGCATCTCTTTCAGCATAAGGGGAAATAAGAGAAAATAGCATCTTTCCTCAAGATAAGCACAAAACAGGTCCTGACTTTTTAATTTAACAATGCAGTAATTTTTGACTTCTAGGCACACAGCACAACCCCACTGACAAACGAGGTGAAGGACTCATTTTGGTGGTTCTAGTTGAAGGAGAAACGTTGTCTTGTGTCCGGGAAAAGCTTCTTGCTAATTTTAAATAATGGCATGGGCTCATTCACATTCATTTAATTAACAGGGACAAGACAAGATTTCAGTTTAGCATCATATTGGATTGACAATGTCTATGCCAATGCAGCACTCTCTCACTACTGTACTGATTGTGTGCTTAAATCTTGGATTGAAACCTGAATACTCAAGCCTTTAAGTTAGAGGTGGCACTGAACCAATATGACCAAAGAGGAGAATTGTTGGAATATTCCAATACTTCTCAGCAGCAGTTTCGAATTCAAATAAACATGTGTCAATAACTCACACCTTACATCCTCTAAAACTTAAATGGAACATTAAGTTCACTTTCCATGATGTACAACCTCACCCTTGTTCAGAAATCATGCATGTCTTCACCTCTACACAATCCTAATTTCCTCTAAGTTTACAACCCTCAAATGTCTGCATGTCTTAAATTCTGGCTTCTTGCACACCCCAATTTTAATTTATCTACCACTGGTGGCTGTGCTTTCAGCTGCCAAGCTTCCAAGTCCTGAAGTTCCACCCCTAAAAGGAAGAAAGAGGACTGGAGAGATTAAGTTACTTCTTAATCAGTTCCTGCTCTCTCCAGAAGATTCAACTTCCATTCTGGAAGACACTAGTTTACAGGCAACTTCGTTTTACTATAGCTAGCTTTGGATTAGTAGCAATAAAATTCTAAAACAGTCTATCTGCCCAGAGTTTGCTCTTTATGGTCAGCTATTCAATATGCAAAACACTTACATAAAACCATTTTATCAAGCAAATACCTAAAACCAAATTTTTATCTATACAAGTTGAATAACGAACATAAGCCCCCATATGTTACCTTGAGTTGTAGAATTTGTTCGTTCTTGGCTGATCTTTCTGCTTCCATCTCACTCAATAACAGTTTTAAGGTGGCTTCGGATGCCCTTCGATCATCTAGTTTCTCTTGTTGTGACTCAAAAGATCTAACAGGATCTATATGGAAAATACAAGGTGTCCTTGGACTCTGGGGAAGGAAGGCATCTGTAAATAATCATACTTTTGAACACAGGTTACTACAATGGCAGTACAGGCAATCAGTTGTTGTTAGACTTTTGTTATATAAGCCAAATTCTTAAGGGGATCAAAATACTTAGACTTACATGAGTAACTAGCAGTTATACCACATAGGATGACACCCACTACTGAATTTGCAAGGAAGCAAGACCCAGTGTCAACAGAAAGAGATCTGCCAGTTCACGTGGCTGGCACCAGAAGAAAACCTTATTTTGATGCTTCAAGGGTCTCTTCACAAATAGCAGCCACTTCCCCCACTACAAATTACTTTTTCCAATTAGAATTCAGTGCTCACACCGAATCCCAATTTGGATATCCAGACAGGGAGCAATTCCATCTGATAGACTGGTATACCTGGTGTGAACTGGTATACCAATTATACATAAAGTCCTGAACAAGAGCAAGTGTGTGAGAAATCCAGGTAAAGTCTCATTCCCCCATGGCAACACTGGCTTTGTAAGGCGTGGCATGAGCTATGAGACTTAGCACAGTATCTATTTCAAGGCCAAATTCAAGAAACAATTACCATCAACTGTAATCATTCAAAATGCATTTGTGGACCACCATGACATTGGCTCTAGGCTTTATTTCCAAATTACATCTGAGCACATTGCTCTTCAGTTTACAGTACTCTCTACATTTGGTATTCTGCTTCAAAATTTTGCTCCGAGCTGGTCTTAACTTCATATGGTGAACTTCATCAACATTGAAATAGCAATGAACTTGTCTGTGCAGTTTCTTCATGATGCTCAATAACTATTATATAGAAGAATTGCATAACAGCTAGGCCTGATACAATTTGGTTGGAGTGAGAAAATGTCTCTGCAATAGGTGTCAGATGAAAATAGTGTGGCCAGCATAGCAATAAAAAGCTCAACTTTATCAAACCTCAAAGTCAGCCACTATTTGTAAGCTTAAGATCTAAATGCAGTGCTCATATCAGCCTATTAGTTTGGGAGCAACCACTTGGATGTGGTACCCAGAATATTTTTGTCGAGTACAGTTGCTGCCTGTAGAACAAAAGGGCAGAAAGGAGTGGAGTTGGGGACAGAAATACTAACTTTTCAGTGATCTCACCTGTGGCTTGTTAGCAGAAATGTCCCTGAAGGACTCAATCTGCTGAAGTTTCTGTTCGTATGTACTTTTTGTTGCTTGAATTTCAGCATCTTTCACCTTCAGCTGGAAATGAATACAGTAACATTTATGAAGAATTTTTTAAAAGAACGAACACAACATAATCCATGTGGTGTGGCGCATAATCACACATTCTATAGCAATTGAGTTACCTTCGAGTCAAATGCCGTAGATGCTGGAAATCTTAATGAGAAACAAAAAACGCTAGAAAGAGTCAGATCAGGCAGCATCGGGTGAGGGAAAGAAAGTTAATGTTTCAGGCTGCTGACTTTCGTCAGTTCTGAAATGAGCAAAAAGATTAATTTTCTCAGAATAATATCTAATGTCATAAAAGTTCTCAGGAATAAGTCTTTATGTCATAATAGCTCAGATAATAATCAGTGTTCTAGGCAATTGTTTTAAACAGGCATTAGACCCCAAATTAATGTAAGCAGGGCCCTATTGCCTGCTTTGTATTCTTCTCCAAAATTAGTCAGAAAATGAACATAGCAAGTCACTGCAGGAGGTTGCCAAGATCCTGTTAACCAAATGACAAGTTCATAAAGTTTGAAGTTCCTTGATTGTGGAACTGAAAGAGACAAGAGTACACTTATGGTTCCATAGCAATGTGGATTGCTGCTAACCTGCACCTCATTTACCCTGACCATCCCCAATATAATTTAGGAAAGCTGTCTAATCAGTTCATGCCTGAAAATATTTATTAAATTTCTTCCCATAGCCCCATTGTTAAAAGAGACTTAAAGTCAAAAGAAGAGCAGACGGATTATATTTATTAACTAACAGAAAAAGGTCAGAACCTGCCACCTGAAATTGAAACCACCCACACAACTAACTTAATGTTACCTTTACTTATATTTTAAAAATACCAAACTAAAATTCACTGTAAAGTGGAACTTATGACTTCAGTACAAAGTGATCAGCAAACATTCCAGCAGTTAAAATGCAACTAATATTGCAGAGTACTTGAGTGCCAACATCTTATTATATTTTTGCATCCAGAGAAGTAGAGACTTTTAATTTCATTACCTGATCATGAAGTTCTTTAATAGTCACTGCATTTTTCTCTGCTTCTTCTTGCATTATCTGCAATATTGTTGCCTGTTTTTTGGAGTCCTCAGTCAGCTGATCAAGCTGTTGAGTGGCATTGGTCAAATCTTCACAAAGCATCTCCATCTAAGGATTTAAAAGCAATGTATGTGAACAGTGAGCAACATACAATTTAACATAAGAACACTAGCTCTTGCACCTGGGATTTGAGTTCGGATTTTTTTTTCATTCCAGTAGCACAAGTTCTCAGATAAGGGATGTAATTTCTATATAAATATGAAACTCACAACTGTACCGGTGGTACAATTTTTTTTGCTGGAAAGCCACGCTTTTAGCATGTGCCATTACAACTTCAAACCAAAATTACTGAGAAAGTCAAATGGGTATAGTTGATTTTTCCACATACAAAATAACAGACTCCCTCCCCATATACATTCATCAAACTCCCAGGACTTTAGCACAGAGACATTGCCTAGGGTCCAAGTGCACAGAGAGGTACTGCTGGAATTCAATCAGCTAAAGCTACAAGTAGTTCTTCTATAACACAATGGTTGTATTCTTGTGCAACCCCATGTTATAGAAAAATCAGGTTTTAGAAACAGAGCTTAAAGTGTTGGCGATGTAATCGCATTATAGCCAACACACATTTTAAAAGTTCGCCGAAACATTACCTTGTCAGTTTTGGGGATCAGATTTAACAATTTTACTATAGGGCTGGCAAATTCCTCATGCTCCATAGATGGAGACTTACCCAGACTCCAAAATAACTCCCTTTACTCGTATTTTGCTCTCTTACACATGCACACGTCTTTCTTCAGTTAATGCATCATATGCACAAAAATAGACTTAGGTGAGAGTAACATGCATTGAGATGGATTCCTCCCTACTTCACTGAACAACATGCCACCCTATAACTATTTTGACCTTTTGTAACTATCTGCCTTTTTCAAAAAAAAAATATTCACTTGTGGAACAAGGGTATTGCTGGCTGGCCAGCATTTATTGCCTATCCCTATTGCTGCACAACTCCTTCATCCAATTCATCATTTCTGGATGTAGGATATAGGCTAGGGAGACTGTTCCATCCATAATTAGGAAATGTGATAAATAAAGAAACCACAGGTAGGACTTAAAATCTACTGTTAAGTGTAAAGAAAAATGAATATCACCGTAACTGATGCAAAATGGAAATAATCACAGCATATTTCAGAGTTACAAATAAGTCACTGTGGAACAAAACTAAATACTATATGCAATATCTCCACTGAGGACAGGATCCAGTCACAAAGTCACTCTTTATTTCTACATGGAGAGTCCTTGACACTGATCCTGCTGAGTGATCAAAACCTCTGACATTCATGTTTATATTGGTCAGCCATGGCTCCGAGTGGACCAGATTAACAGCTGCAATCATGGAATTCATACCCTCAGGTCCACTTGGCCGACCTTGTTATAATCACTACATCCCTCCCGAGTTTGAGGACATAGGCCTGTTCTTTTGTTTTTTTGTTGCTCCTTCTTGGGCATTTTCCAGGTTCCTCCAACTCTGCCTCTGATACAGTGCAGCTCAGCTCTTGCACCCGGAGGATCTTGGAAGAAATTCATTCTCCTCTTCAGGCTGCAAACGCATTGAGACAGCAACATCCACCAGTATCCATCTCAGATTCTGAGCTATTTTCCGATACTTGACAGAAAGGGAGAACGTACGGGTTCCCTAACAGTCGGAAATGCAGTTGAGGAACAGGGCACATTTTGCTCCCGAACCATTTGCGAGTTTGCAGCTTTCCCATGGTCCTTGCGCTTGCTCAGGACAGTTGCACCTCCTCAAACTGGACCTGACCTCGCGTTGACCATGTCTCTTATCCATGCAGGGTCATTCCCATGGTTCCTACACCATATTTCATCCGCTGAAGTAAACTGCTTCTCCGGTTTAGCTGAGTCTCGTTTCTGGCATTGTTTCGTGCATCAATGTATGCACTGCTTTTTCTGCCAGATCATTGGATGATGGATACCATTCAACTTTAGGAAATATTCAAATTCCCAGCTGGGAAACAATGGCTCATTATCTGTGACCAACAGTTACGGTTGTCCACGTAGTACAAAACATTGAGCAGTTTTTTCTATTCTCGTCTCCATGTTTGACAAATGAACTCTATGCAACCAATCTGTCCAACCATTTTGAACGGGTGTCTACAATGACAAAAAAAAATTGAACCCATGAAAGAATCTGCATGGTTGATGTGTAACCAAGTCCAGGGTTGACCTGGTCATCCCCACAAAATGCAGGGGGGCTGCGAGCAGTAATTTTTATCCTTGTTGGTGCTCTGGGCACTGCCCCACCAACACAGCTAAGTCTGCATCCAACCCTGGACACCAGACATGACATCCTGCCAACATCTTCATTTGGAAACTCCTGAATGACCCTGGAGGAGTTCAGCCAGAATCTGGTTGCAACCTTGGCTTGGGACAAATCACTCTTACACCCCATAATATAATGCCATCCTTTACTATGATTTGGTCTCTCGAGATCCAAAAGGATTTCAATTCTGGTTATGACAACCCATTGGTTTCTCCCATCACCACCAGCTGTTTCAGTTTTGTCAGGAGCAGATGTTTCTGCGTACAAAGTCTGATATCGTCAGCTGCAAATGGAAGTGTGTCCAGAAAATCTAAAACCAATACAGACGCTTATTGTGGCAGTACTACCTGTGGTGTATCTGCCAGCTGGAGGGGGCTCAATGCATCCGAATTTGCTACTTGTCCTCTCAGACAGTGTTCCAACTTGTAATATTATGCACTTAGTATAAGATACCACTGCTGAATTCTGCTTGAAGCTATAGGTGGCACTGCCCTGTTCTCTAAGTAGACTGAACAGGGGTTTGTGATCTGTTATTATTACAATTTTACATCCACTGAGGAACTTCTTGACTCCAAATATGACCACCACATCTTTCTTCTCTATCTGGGTGTAATTATGCTCTGCATTAGCTAAAGTCCTGGATGTATACACTATTGGGGATCCTCCCCATTGGACCACCTATGAGTAATACTACCCTGATGCCATATGGGGAGGTATCACATGTCAATAACAGATCTCATGTGGAATCATAGTATGTCAATGCTTTAGAGGATGATGGCTGTTTCTTCACTTTCCTGAAGGCCATGGCTTGGTTATGCAACCATTTTTTAAAGCTGACCCCTTTTAAGAGTTGATGCAAAGGTGCGAAGATGGAGGCGAGGCTGTGTATGAACTTTCCATAATAATTCACTAGCCCAAGAAAAGACCTAAGCTTTGGTACTGACGTGGGAGCCAGGAGTCCGTTGATCACCCTCATTTGTACTTCCAACAGGTACAACGTTGTCTTGTCGACTCAATAGCCAAATAGGTCTCTTGGGGTGCCTAGAACACATACTTTTTCCCTTCTACATTTGCCTGGGAGAAACGTTTTAAGGACTGTGTTCAAGTTCTCTAAATGCCCATTATTAGCACATCATCTAGATGAATGGCAACCTGGGGTAGACTTTGTAAAATATTCTCCATCATCCACTGAAAAATTGCAAGGTTGACGATACCCCAAATTCAGTCTTATATTAGTACAAACCCTTATGGGTATTAATTGCAGCATACTTCTGGATATCCTCATCTAATCACATTTGCAAGTACCCATGGCTCATGTCCAGCTTCGCAAAGGCCAGACCTACCTAAAAAGTCTCCAGGTACTTAATTATGACTTGACTCAGGCAGCCATTTTCTAATCGAAAAATGTTCTCAACTAATTTTGCACCATCAAGCTTGGACACAAGCCTTTTACTAGAATCAGTGATAACTGAACCAGCTGGTTCTCAATAACAGACCAGAACCGAAGTTGTACACTTAATTTGTAGGGATTCCCTGGTATAGGTTTGTAGTCTAGCTGAAATTCGCGCAAATGTAAAGGTTAGAATCCAGAATGAATTTTGTTAAAGACTGGTTCTGCGATCACAAGTGGCTGTACCAGTATTGAACCGGGTGACCATTTAACCAGATATTTATTTTGATTGTCCGGATTTGGATATTGCTAAGAAATTCAACTGTTCCAACTCAAACGTACGTGAAATTTCTGGGGTGTGCACGCTCCTTGATACTGGCCTATGAAATCTCTTATTCAGTTTAGGTCTAGTGGGAGTCTTTTGCTGTCTCAAGTCCACACACCAATAGGAACTACAATGGCTTGCCGACCAGGATCCTGAAGAAACTTTTAACAGTTTTGCCGAGACTTGGCTTTGTTTTGGGGTTTTGCAGTGGTCTGACCTAAAGTCCCTCTGTTCAGGATATGTCCTGAAGGCAATTGCTTTCACCCAAGTGGTGTTCTCCAAGCTAAGAGTGGCAATATCCATTGGAATACCCTGCACTCATGCTCCACTTGCTGCATTCTTTTCTGATAAAACCAGGTGCGATGTCTGTTGAATTCTAGTTCAGCTTCAGCTAGTAGGTGCTTCTGCACAATTATATCATTAATCCCACATACCGAATGGTCTCTCAGCATCTCATTATGGTTTAAACCCAAGTCACAAAATGTGGTGTGCCTAGATTTCCAAAAGACCTTCGACAAGGTGCCACAGAAGAGGCTGCTGCATAAGACAAAGATGCATGACATTACGTGTAAAGTATTAGCATGGATAGAGGATTAGTTGACTAACAGGAAACAAAGAGTTGGGATAAATAAGTTCTATTCTGGTTGGCAATCAGTAACCAGTGGTGTGCCTGAGGGATCAGTGTTAGGACCATAATTATTCACAATTTATATAGATGATTTGGAGTTGGGGATTATGTGTAGTGTGTCAAAGTTTGCAGGTGACACTAAGATGAGAGGCACAGCAAAAGTGTGCAGAGAACAATGAAAATTTGCAGATGAACATAGTTACTTTAAGTGAGTGGACAAGGGTCGGGCAGATGGAATACAATGTTAATAAATGCTGCTACGCAGAGGGACCTGGGTGTCCTTGTGCATGAACCACAGAAGGTTGGCCTGCAGGTACAACAGGTAATTAGGAAGGCAAATACATTTTGTCCTTCATTGCTAAAGGGATAGAGTTTTAAAGCAGGGAGGTTATGTTGCAGCTGTATAGAGTGCTGCTGAGGCCACACCTGGAGTACTATGTGCAGCTTTGGTCTCCTTACATGAGAAAGGATGTACTGGCACAGGAGGGGCTGTACAGGAGGTTCACTAGTTGATTCTAGAGTTGAGGCAGTTAGTTTATAAGGAGACACCAAGTAGACTGGGATTATATTCATTGGAATTTCGAAGAGTGAGGGAGGAACTTGAACATATAAAATTATGAAGGGAATTGATAAGATTTCACTGGCAGGTGACACTAGGACAAGAGGGCATAAACTCAAAATTAGGGGAGCAGATTTGGGACTGAATTGAGAAGAAACTTCTTTACTCAGAGGATTGTAAATCTATAGAATTCCCTGCCCAGTGAAATAGTTGACGCTACTTCAGTGAACATTTTAAAAGCTAAGATAGATTTTATTTGAACGATAAAGGAATTAAAGGATTACGGTAAGAGGGCGGGTAAGTGGAGTTGTCGCCATGAAAAGATCAGCCATAATCTTATTGAATGGCGGAGCAGGCTCGAAGGACCAGATGGTCTACTCCTGCTCCTAGTTCTTATGTACAAGCCTCTGCCAGTCACTTCAGTCAAAAATCCCGATATAGTTTTGCCTGGTTTTTCAATTGCCAAGTTAAACTGATGGTGTTTCAGAATCAGAAGAGGCTCGGGTTCATAATACTCCTTAACTAAATCTGTCAACTCTTGAAAAGTTTGCCTCAGGGAAAGTTGGGTTCCTAATAACTGAAAAAGCTGCAGTTCCACAAGCTGTGAGGAGAATGATTTGTTGATTGTCATCTGTCCCAATGTCATTTGCCCTGACACTGAAACATTCTTCTCACATACTGGGTCTAGTCTTCGACGGCAGGATCAAACCAGTCAAGCTTGCCAAATAGCAGTATGATGCCAGAAATGCTTACCCCAACTCAAAGATGACTATGCGATCCAATTTCTTTAGGAGCACGTGATTTTCTCTTGTCACCACATGGTTTTCTCTTGCCACCACTGAGGAGAGTATCTCATCACCAAGTCACTCTATATTTACGTGTGGAGAATCCTTGACACTGATCCAACTCGGAGTGAACAGAACCTCTGAGACTCCTATTTATATCTGTCAGCCAGGACTCCCTGGTTGGGGCTGTTAATCTAGTCCAATCAGGGACCTCATTCTATGAAGTCTACCTGGCTGAATTTGTTACTGTTTAAACATTTTTGTGTAGTAATTGTATGTAAATATGCTAGCTTCAGCTGTAAAATATGAAGCACTGTGTTCTGTGGTCAAATTCCAGTGTTAACTGGTGTTCAAATGAGTCTGCGCCTGCTTGATGAGTTTGTTAAACTTATGTAGCAAGCAACTTACCTTCTGACTCCCCAAAGCCTGGCCACTTTCTAGAAGGCTCAAGTCAGGAGTGTGATGGAATGCTGTCTACTTAGAGTCAGAGTTGTACAGCACAGAAACAGACCCTTCAGTCCAACTTGTCAATGTCGAACATATATCCTAACCTAATCTAGTCCCATTTGCCAGCATTTGACCCGTGTCCCTCTAAACCCTTCCTATTCATATAGACATCCAGATGCCTTTTAAATGTTGTAATTATACCAGCCTTCACCAATTCCTCTAGCAGCTCATTCTATACACACACCACCCTCTGCATGAAAAAGTTGCCTCTTAGGTCTCCTTTATATCTTTCCCCACTCACCCTAAACCTATGCCCTCTAGTTCTGGACTCCTCCACCCCAGGGAAAAGACTTTGCCTATTTATCCTAGCCACGCTCTTCATGAACCAGATATCCTAAATTAATCTAGTCCCATTTGCCAGCACTTGGCCCATTTCCCTATAAACCCTACATATTCATCTACACATCCCGATGCCTTTTAAAATGTTGTAATTGTACCAGCCTCCACCACTTCCTCTGGCAGCTCTTTCCCTCTGCATGAAAAAGTTGCCTCTTAGGTCCCTTTATATCTGTACCCTCTCACCTTAAACCTATGCTCTTTAGTTTTGAATTCCCCCACTCTGAGGGAAAAAACTTTAGATATTCAGTCTAACAATCCCCATAATGTTTTATAAACCTCTATATGGTCACCCCTCAGCCTCAGATGCTCCAGGGAAAATAGCCCCAGCCTATTCAGCCCCTCTCGATAGTTCAAATCCTCCAGCCCTGGATGAGTGTAGTTCCAACAACATTCAAGCAGCTCAACACCATCCAGGACAAAACAGCCTGCTTGACTGATATCCCACTATTCACTTCTAATATTCACCTTCACCATTGACATACAGTAGCAGCACTATGGGCCATCTATAAGATGCAATAACTCAGAGGCTCCTTTGACAACTAGTGATCCTTATTACCTACTAGGACATAGACAGCAGAAGCATGGGAACACCAACATCTGCAAATTCCCTTACAAGTCACACACCATTCTGACTTGGAACTATATCACCATCCCTTCACCAACCCTAGGTCAAAATCCTGGAAGTACCTTTCTAACAACATTGTGGGTATCTCTACACACCAGGTGAACCTATCAGTTATTCTCAGTAACGTGACCATGAAATTATTGATTGTCATAAAAACCTCTCTGATTCACTCATGTTCTTTGGGAAAGGAAATCTGCCATCCCTATTTGGCCTGGCCTATATTTGACTCCAGTCCCACAGCAACGTGATCAACTTTTAACTGTTCACTGAAATAGCAAGACACTCAATTCAAAGACAACTAAATCTGGGAAACAAATGCTGGCGTCATCAGTGATAATGACATCTTATGAATGAATTAAGAAAAGGATTAGAATAATTCAATGCCTCCTGGTTAATCCAACAAAACAAAAAGTTATGCGTAAAAATCTGAAGAGTATTAAATTTTATGGTCTCACCTGCACATTGCATGAATTCTCCTTTCTCTCTACAACCTCTTTCATCTCCAAGATTTCTTTCTCCTTTCTTTCAATAGAGGCTTTGTTTTCCTCCTTAGCAACCAGAGCAGCATTGTACTTTAACTGAAGCCGTAACAGAAAATATTACCATTTGAGTATTTATTATCAAAGCAAAACTGAAATTTAAAACTTGCTGTCAATTTACTTCACATCATAAGAGCACTAGTGAAATTCCTAACTACAATTCTCAAGAAAAAACACTCGGATTCTATTGCTCAGCAAGCCCACTGAAACCAGAGATCTTTGGGTCTACATCATGCTGCAAGTTAACACAATAGCTTTTTGAAGTTTCTTTCAAACCATATAAAAAAGGTGAAGTATTTTTTACTTGCTAGGAACAAGTGCTCCATTAAAAAAAGGTTTAAGGAATTTTAACACAGATACACGTGGGCATGAGTGCACAATAAACATTGTTAATTAAACATGTGTCAATAAAATCTTAGAAGACCACAGTTTCTCATGTCAAAGGAGGAAAATTGTCACTGTCTCTGAGGGCAACACTACAGTACACAATCAGAGCTCTCAGATCAGTAAATGAATGGTGGTATTGCTTCACAGCACCTGGGACCTAGGTTCGATTCTAACCTTGGGTGACTGTCTGAGAGAAGTTTGCACATTCTCCCCATGTCTGCATGGGTTTCAACCAGACGCTGCGACTTCCTCTCAGTCCAAAGATGTACACATTAGGTGGATTAGCCATGGTAAATACAAGGTTATGGGAAGGGTCTGGATGGGATGCTCTTCAGAGGGTTGGTGCAGACCCTATGGGCCAAATGGCCTCTTTCTGCACTGCGGAGATTGTATGAAATGGCTAACCTGTTAATTTGTGGGAAGTTTATTTCCTTCTGCGAGGCATAAATGACCAGATACATGACAATGAATGTTGCAACTTGTCATGATGTATTTTGGCACTGTAAATGGCTATGGTGGACGAATTATGCTGGACGAATAATTCAAATCATGAGTTCAATGCAAAATAGTGTAATTGATTATTTACTGTTTATTTAACATCTCAAATAATGAGCGATCTTATCATGAAGAAAGGTTTGTAGAGTTTGAAAATTATGGAAGATATACAGGATATCTATTTAGCAAATCAATAATAAGGAGACAGTGTTAAGATCACTAGAAGGATAAAGAAGGAAATTAGAATACTTTTATTAGAAAATAAAATCAGGTGATTAGTTATACAGCAACTACACTGAATAGAAAATTGGATAGAGTCGAAATCTGACTTGGATTATAGGGTCAGAAGTCACAAGACACCAGATTATAGTCCAACAGGTTTATTTGAAAACAACAAGCTTTCAGAGCGCTGCTGTTTCGTCAGGTGAAATGGAGGGAAACATATAGGCACAGATTCGATACGCACAGAGATAATGGCAGGATAATTCAGGTTATTAAGAGTGCCAAAAAGATAACTACAGACAGTGTGAGTGGAGGGTTGACAGGCTGAATAACAAGTCTTTGCAGGTGATCAAAGTGTCAAATGGTGTGATTAAAGTATTAACAGCTGAATAGCAAGTGAAGGGATGACCTATGATCCAATTAATTAAGGCAGACAGATAATTACACCAAAAAAATTTTAAAAGATAGCGCTTGAGACAAACCAAATGGCTGGAAGAACAGGATAGATATAAGAGTTGCATAATGAGGGTTTATCCAAAGTAACAAAACTGTACAAATTTATTAAGATAGTGAGATAAGTTATGTGATAGTGTCATAACAGATCATTAAGGTAGATTTTGCATAGAACAGTATGATGGGGTTACATGTAGCGCGGCATGAACCCAAGATCATGGTTGAGGCCATCCTCATCAGTACAGAACTTGGCTACCAGTGATTCTGTGTCGTTGTGTATCTCGAAGGCTGCCTTGGAGTATGCTTAACCAAAGATTGGAGGCTGGGAGGGACCACTTTAGTGGTCAAGGACATTCCGCCTCCAGTCTTCAGTAAGGTGGGCTTCTAGATACACAGCAACACAGAATCATTGAGCAGAAACTGATAACCAAGTCCTATACCCGTGAGGACAGCCTCAACCATGATCTTGGGTTCATATCGCACTACATGTAGCCCCACCAAACTGTTCTGTGTAAAATCATCCCTTCATTTGCTATTCAGCTGTTGACACCTTACTCACACCGTTTGGCACTTTTGATCACCTGCAAAAACTTGTTATCCAGGCTGTAGACACAAAAACTTGTGATTTTAAATAAATCTGTTGGACTATAATCCAGTGTGGTATGAGTTGTGACTTTGTCCACTCCAGTCTAATACAGGCACCTCCACATCATAAATTATAGGGAAAAGACAAAGAAAAATAAATTATAATTAGCAATTTAGTTTGAAGGGTTAGCAAAGCGTAGGTTTATTTGCTGATTAGCTGCCTACAGTGCTTTGATTTCTATAAATTTCTATGAAAAGAGCAATTACCTCAATGCAACTTCCCAGGGTGGTATCCAAATTTGGGATGATCCTGAGGTGATGCATAAAAACTGAGAGATATCCTAGAAATACTTTCAACCCATTTTTGGGAGGGAAGTAGTCGGTTTTTATTTTGCACTTAAAGTGTGCTACAGCAAAGTTAAAATCCATATTCAATATCCATTTCCAAAGCACAGTGATTCAGCGGCAATGCAACATGGAGGCATGCTGCTAGGTATAGTTAATCACTCTGTTAAAAGTCATAGGAGTTCAGTTTATAGCGCTAGCTTTACATCGCCAATAATGCTAAAAATCTGGAGTTACAGAAAGATTCAGATGAATTCATACTACAGCCTGTAATTTAACTCACCTTGATATCCTCCAATTCTTGAGTCAAGTGAGATACAGCTTCTGTTTTCTGACTACATGAAACTCTCATTTCCTGTATTTGATTCATCAGGACTGTTACTACTTCCTATGAAAAGAAATTCTGAAATTAGTAAATTCTAATACTTCAGAAAAGGCTATGGATGACTCATCAGTTGCAAGTGCTTAACTTTCAGCATTACTGCCAACTATTAGTTGCTGAACAAGAAACCATGGAGTTTTCAACTCTCATTCCAACATGTCGAACTTGGGTCTTTTTCAATTTGCCTGGTTTCAGTTAATTCAGGCTTTGGGTGCAGCTAGCACTATGTGAAAAAGATATATTTTTAAAAACCCAGATATATCCTCAAAGTACACCAGAAAATGTTTGGATTTTAGTCCGAGAATCTCATTTTCCATGTTATCCAAAAGACACCGCCAACATTTTCCAGTAAAGGATCACCTTTAACATGTTTAGTCCAAGCATACAGTGATAGCTAGATGAGTGGCTATACAATGGTAACTAATGCACAGATGAATAAACTAGCAGTTTTAAATAAAGTTGAGAAATATAACTATATACTATCAATATATGCTATAAATGTAAATTTATGTTCATACAGTATCAGAAGTCATACCATTAATTTTTTAAAATTAATGGCCAGAAATACCTAAAGCCACAGGGAGGTTTCACAAGATTGGTCTGATCACGTAACAAGTTAAATTTCAGGTCCCAAAAGGATCCTCTTAAAACATTTTAGTGGTTAAAGTGCGCGCTTGCGTACAATATCCTTACTTCTGGACTGAACAATGCTGCAGATGCTTCTTTTCACTCCACAAGCTCCAACAACTAAAACTTGTATTTTTATAGCATACAACTTCTCAGTGTGCTTAAAGTATTAGGCACAAGTCTGCAGAAAATCTAGCAACTACATACAGTTCTGCCTTCAAATTTCTTTGCAAATTTCAAAGTACATGATATATTAATTAAACTACACTTGAAAATTCAACTGTCCTGGAAACAACTTGGGTACAAGATGTCGCAGTGCAACTTGGTAGGATTTTATCCTCATTTGCAATTTAGAGCAGTGGATGAGCTGCAGCCTCGGACAGTTTACTATAATATAAAGATAAGCAAAGATGCATAAAGAATAACCCATAAGGTCTATCAAATTTGAACATCTGTTGCAACAACATCCGACTCAGTTATACATACTTGTGCAGATTCCATGCTTATCAAAATAGCTAATGTAATGTTAAATAATCACACTTTTCAAAGGATTTTCAAAATTAAAATGACTCATACTGGAATAATTGCTTGACTAATTCTTAGAGAAAATCAATTCTTTTAAAAGGTAATGGATTCAGTATACATAACAAATCTTTTTATTTAAAAACAGATTCAAAAGTATTTTGAGTTTAAAGTAAGAAAGCCATGTGTCGATAGATGGAAAAATAAAGCGCAGTACAAGCCCTTTGGCCCTCGATGTTGCGCCGATCCAAGCCCACCAAACCGACACGAGCCCACTATCCTCCATATGCCTATCCAATGCCCGTTTAAATGCCCATAAAGAGGGAGAGTCCACCACTGCTACTGGCAGGGCATTCCATGAACTCACGACTCGCTGAGTAAAGAATCTACCCCTAACATCTGTCCTATACCTACCACCCCTTAATTTAAAGCTATGCCCCTTCGTAATAGCTGACTCCATATGTGGAAAAAGGTTCTTATGGTCAACCCTATCTAAACCCCTAATCATCTTGTACACCTCTATCAAGTCACCCCTAAACCTTCTTTTCTCCAATGAAAACAGCCCCAAGTGCCTCAGCTTTCCTCATACGATCTTCCTACCATACCAGGCAACATCCTGGTAAACCTCCTCTGCACCCGTTCCAGTGCCTCCACATCCTTCCTATAGTATGGCGACCAAAACTGCACACAATACTCCAGATGCAGCCGCACCAGAGTCTTATACAACTGCAACATGACCTCAGGACTCCGGAACTCAATTCCTCTACCAATAAAAGCCAGTACGCCATATGCCTTCCTCACCGCACTATTTACCTGGGTGGCAACTTTCAGAGATCTGTGTACATGGACACCAAGATCCCTCTGCTCATCCACACTACCAAGTATCCGACCATTAGCCCAGTACCCCATCTTTTTGTTACTCTTACCAAAGTGAATCACCTCACACTTACCTACATTGAACTCCATTTGCCACCTTTCTGCCCAGCTCTGCAGCTTATCTATATCCCACTGTAACCTGACACATCCTACCTCACTGTCAACAACTCCACTTTCGTATCATCTGCAAACTTGCTCACCCAACCTTCTAGCCCCTCCTCCAGGTCATTTATAAAAATGACAAACAGCAATGGTCCCAAAACAGATCCTTGCGGAACACCGCTAGTAACTGCACTCCAAGATGAACCTTTACCATCAACTACTACCCTCTGTCTTCTTCCAGCCAGCCAATTCCTAATCCAAACCTCCAACTCACCCTCAATGCCATACCTCCGTATTTTTTGCAGTAGCCTCCCATGGGAACGTTATCAAACACCTTACTAAAATCCATATACACCACATCTTTACCCTGGTCCACCTCCTTAGTCACCTTCTCAAAGAATTCAATAAGGTTTGTGAGGCACGACCTGCCCTTCACAAAACCATGCTGACTATCCTTGATCACATTATTCCTATCCAGATGTTCATAAATCCTATCCCTTACAATTCTCTCTAAGACTTTGCCCACAACAGAAGTGAGGCACTCGAGACCACTCAAATGCTACAACAGATTATGCTAACAAGTAACTAAGTAAAGCAGGCTAGGAAATTTCTAATCTTGCATGCTGTGCTATGTTGGATTAGCTCTCAGCATAGGTAGTGTGGAAAGGAAAGGACCTTTGACCATTATCCACTAGCATGATTGAAACTGCAGTTGTCAGTACAAGAGTATCGGATCAAACTTTACTGCGATAAACTTTTACTGGAGAGAGTGTGTTTTTAGAAAATGGAGGAGAAAACTAACAGAAAAAAAAAGGTACACTATGGCAATGGACTCTGTTTAGTAAAGGCACTGCCAAGAAGAATACATCAGTCAATGATGACTGACAGCTAACTGTCAAATTTTGATTAAATTTTCAACAACATAGCACTCTCTTCTCAGAGTGTGAAATTGGCAACCCTCTACATTACATTCTTGCAAATTATCTGACAGGTGCAAGAGGAAAAGCTTCAACAAACTGTTTGTTTTATCAGCAATACTCAAATAAATATTAATTAGGCTGTGAAATAGATGGGGGCCAAATCAGTGCATCATATTCATTGTTTCCTTCGAAGAAAAGTTCACCAGATTTTAATTCCATAAACAGATGGAGGACAGAGCATTGGATAAGGTTTCTTTTTGGATTAGGAGGCAAAAATGCTATTGCTTTTCAGGTTGCTTCTCATACCTGGTCAGCAGCATTCTTCTTCTCTCGATCAGCGATTGTCTTTTTTGCATCATCCAGGCTCTGCTCCTTATTTTTCAGTTCCGTAGCCTTAAAAAGCCATGTAAAAGACAATATTCATAAATCCAGAAATTATCCAAAAAATATAACAGTACCACACCTCTTGCCACCTATTGGAAAGGTATCAAGGACAGAAGTATAAGCCACTTCAGATTTCAGCTTTAGAATTGGAGATAAACTTGTTGAATTCACAACACATTGCAAATATACAAAATAGAAATAGCGATTCCCAGATTAAGCAGATTTTTTAAGGCAAGTTGCAAAGGCTTTGTGGAAGCCATTCTAACTTAGTTCAGTCAGTAGTTAATAAGGTCAAGTCATGGAATGAAATCACATACTGGGTCCTCACAGCTTTTACTCAGAAATGTTTATTTATTGAAGGATATGTTATGTTAATTTGTAGAAGAGTATAAATAGTTTTGATAGTATCTGCTTTTAAAAGCACTACCTAAATGTATTTTGAATGAGAATTTTAAGAATGGGCGGCACAGTGGTTAGCACGACTGCCTCACAGCGCCAGAGACCCGGGTTCAATTCCCGCCTCAGGTGACTGACTGTGTGGAGTTTGCATATTCTCCCCGTGTTTCTTCTGGGTGTTCCGGTTTCCTCCCACAGTCCAAAAATGTGCAGGTTAGGTGAATTGGCCATGTTAAAACTGTCCATAGTGTTAGGGGCAGAGGTAAACGTAGGGGAATGGGTCTGGGTGGGTTGTGCTTCGGCACCTCAGTGTGGATTTGTTGGGCCGAAGGGCCTGTTTCCACACTGTAAGTAATCTAATACTAACTGACAAATGAGCTGAACATTGTGGGGAACAATCAATCCTAACATATTACTATTTTAATTTGCTCCCTAAATCAGGTTTCAGATTGAGTACGAATTCTTAATTTTGAATGTCTAGTTGCAAATGATAATCACAGGAGATATTTACTGAATTTGCACATATACAGCAAATGCTCCCCCTAGTGTTGCAACACAAATAAACAGTCTTGTACCAATTACAGCACTAACGCTCATGTTATATTGACATGCCTCTGGTCTCATAAGGAGGATTACATGTATGAGAATAAATCACCTTTAAGTGCAAAAGTAAAGTGACTTAAATGGATTTTTATTTTAACAGAGAAAACATATGGATTCCACTTCTGGATTCTTATTTGTTAAATCTCTTATTTGATGTCACGTTAACAAATACAGATGACACTGTCCAATAATTGTACAAAACCCTCCACCCCAACAGAACATGCTAAATGGTCCACTAAAATTAATTTTTCAAAGCCCCTGCTGAAACCCTGGCTTGGATAACAAAAGTAAACTGAAATCAAGTTTGCAATGTTCACTGGCTAAACTTGTCAGAGTAATAGGAAAGGAAACTGCTTGCTCTTGGGAATTTCTCAACATTTTATTTTTTTAAAACCCAGATTTTTCAGAAAACTGAAAATGAGTTTAAATACCACCCAGTTCAGGCTTCCCTCACTCTTAAAATTTGAGCAGAAGTCAAGACAGAGAACCTGGGAAAGAAGGAATACAACCAAATGAACCTTTAGGCGAAGCACAAAGCACAGAACTGCAGATGTACCCAAAGATACCCTCCAGGAAAGGGTGCATACAAGTGGGACAAACAAATATCTCAAGAAATTTGTAATTACTATAAATCTATGGCTAAGGTTAGGACAGAAGGGCAACTTTAGAAAGATCCAAGAGTTAATTTCTGAGCTACTCTATTACAATTTACTAGACATACATTAGGGTATATCAGGAAGCAACAATCACCAGTAACGAGTTGAAAAACGATCCTTGTTAAAAAAAAACACTCAGATGCATATTGTAGTACTTTTTTTGGATTCAGTCCAAAAAGTTCCCGAGAATGATCTAATTGTGTCTTTAGATATTTTCTAATGCCAGACAGCCATATCAGCTAGAAGGCTTTTCAAAAATTATTTAAACAATCCTGGTTGTCTGGATGTCCTTTTATTCTTGGATTGCAAATCTTGTCAATTGAATGAAATGGCTGGGAAAGTGGTCTCTGCTTTTCTCAATTTGTTTTCATTTGACAACGACCATCTTTGACCAAGAACTGTGTCCGTTTATGCTCAAAACCTGTATTTTCCCCCAGCCAGTTAAATGCCACAAGTAGGAAGATTGCTTCCCAGTAATTTAACTAGTAGGAATCTGAATACTGTAGAAAGATTGCAGGTTTAATTTCCAATTTATGCTAGTTAATAGAACTCAGCCATGGTCGCAGTCAAGATGCTAGAAAGGATGCTGGAAATATAGAAGCAATAAAACCAAAAACAGAAGTTGAAGTTACATAATAGTACAGTAGCAAATCTAGGATATTGGACCCTGCACAAAAGTGAAAGAGACTGATAAAATTTCAAAAATGATATGCTCAGTTTCTATTCAGATCTTCTTAGAATCATATTTACCTGTTGTTCAGTCTTCAACATCAGACCAGATAACTGGTGTTTCAGCAGATCGTTTTCATCTAAAGCCTTTAAAAGCTCCCTACATAAAAGATACATTAATGTGAATTAATGAAAAATAAACAAAGTCACAGTTCAGAACGGCTATTGTCAAAACAATAATACCTTATTGAAAGAAGCAAAATATTTAATATAACTTTTAATAACCCAGTTAAAATGGCTTCTCCAGCACAATTTGGCCTATACATGTACCCACTAGAAATGTATTATGTATCTATACCTCAGTATGTTATCAAAGTTTGATAAGTATGTTGTTTAAAGTTAATAAGTTGTCAGAATACATAATGCAAATGCATAGTGAAAGTATCAAATCTTTGCTCTTCTCCAATTTTCTACAACCCAATAGAAAGAGAAGGCAGCACCAGAAAATGTGAATTACATGACTGAAGAATACATGGACTAAGAACAAAGCAAACAATTGCACAAGCTAAGCAACTACCTGCATTCTTTGTGGCTCACATTCACGTCAACCTTGTTTTAAATAGAGAAATGCATGCTTAATGCTATGCTGTTTTAGACATGTGGATGGTGCAGAATCCTGGATCTGTTCTAAGCACAAAGCTCTAGAACATTAAAAGATACCAGGGGTCCATTGTGAAAATTCAGAAGCAGGACAAAATCATAAACCACAAGGTTTTCTATCATGCAGGGCTCAAAAGAGTTATGATTACAATCCAGAAAGTTCAATTTATATATTCAGGTCAATTAGGATTAAAATTAAGTTTTAGTGTTTTGTGTATTCAAGTACCAGGATACAGGAGTAGTGTGAATAGTGTGCATAGTTGTCATTCCTAATGCTATCCTAGGTACAAAGATAGCTAGTAACAAAATGTTAGGTATAAAGTAGAAAAATAAAGAAATAAAATTAAAAGTTCAACATTAGAGTCAAGTCTCTTACTTGGATAAATATAGAATTCTCAAACAGATCTGCAGTGGTGAACTGCATCAGGACAAATAATTAACACTGTCAGTTTAGTGGTTATAACAAGGTCAGCCAGGTGAACCTCAGAATGAGCTCCCATATTGGGACTCTTAATGTGGAAGAGTCAGAGAGCTTTGGCTGACAGATATAAACAGGAATGGTCTGGGGCCAGGTTTTGCTGCTCCTCTCCCTTGTAAAATTGCTGTCTCTTGTATACGGTTTAAATGTTAACTGTTTTTTGTAAATGGTTTTGTAATTGTTTATTAAATAAAAAAAACAGGAATGTCAGAGGTTCTATTCTGGCGGCACGGTGGCACAGTGGTTAGCACTGCTGTCTCACAGCGCCAGACACCCGGGTTCAATTCCCGCCTCAGGCAACTGACTGTGTGGAGTTTGCACGTTCTCCCCGTGTCTGCGTGGGTTTCCTCCGGATGCTCCGGTTTCCTCCCACAGTCCAAAAGATGTGCAGGTCAGGTGAATTGGCCATGCTAAATTGCCCGTAGTGTTAGGTAAGGGGTAAATGTAGGGGTATGGGTGGGTTACGCTTCGGCAGTTCGGTGTGGACTTGTTGGGCCGAAGGGCCTGTTTCCACACTGTAATGTAATGTAATGTAATCTAATCTAATCTAATCTAATCTATTCATTCAGAGCTGGCTCAGAGAGCTGGATTACTGCCAAGGACTCTCCACGTGGGGAAAAAAAAGGATGATTTAACGACAGGATACTCTATGGTGTTATTTCAGTCAGTACAAACAATACTAAAAGACACCCTTAAAAAAGAGTTTTACAGATATCTGCATTAAAGATCACCTCGCTTGGAAAATACTATGACTGATTAGCCCACATGAAGATAAGTTCAGAAATTTAGTCCAGCAAGTTGAGGACCATCTTAGTAAAATTTGCAATATCCAAGTGTGCCCAAAGGAAACTGCAGCTGCAGAAGCTGCCTGAACACTGACAACAACAAAACGATCTGCCAGATACCATACCAATCCTGCACTGGATTCTTCAATTTGGTGCAGGCCCCCATATCACAATAAAATCATCATCAGCTTGGGCACATTTAAAAAAAAACAACAATTAACACAAAACAAATTGCCAGTAGAAAGATTTTTTCTTTATAGCTTGCAGTCTGTATACTGAGGTATAAAAATATCTTACTTAGAGTTATTTTCAATGTCTTGTTGAAGTTGCGAAGCAAGTTTTTGAGTTCGTTCTTTTTCTGTCTCTAAATGCTCCATTAAAGACTACATTTAATGCAAAAGACAAAAAAAGTTAGGAGAAAATTCAAAATTAATTCCAATATGCATCAGGTAAAAGGAAACAATTCATATATATTTCGAAGTGGAGTTTTAAAACACATTGTATATGGATGATATGGATAGTTAGATATAGATTCATTAGATGTTGGACATGTTGAGTGGGAATAGCTGACAACAGCAACCAGGTTAGCGGATAGCACAATGGCAGAAATCAATAACCATTTACCATAGCAGTTGCTATTAATCAAGTAAGATTCACCTTTTGCTTTCTATATATTCAAGGCTACCACTCAATCACAATAATTTTTAACTAAATCATGTACTACAAAAACAAACTACTTTTCTCAATGCAATTATATACATTAGTTCCAGTACAAACCTAGAGTTCTTAAATAGTGTCAAAAATAAAACTGAATAGTCTCACCCAATGCTAACTAAGTTCTATGCTGAAAATCATACTTATTTGAAACTACTTTTGGATTCTTCACAAGACAATTGGAAAACTTGGACAATAATTGAGGGAAGATCATTATCATCAGTGGCTAAACTCTTCTTTAAGACACATGTCAGAGGGAATGTTAAGCTGTTCCAATTCAAAGCTTAAAATTTAAGGTTCCCTCCAATAAAACAGAGATTGCAATACTAAAATAATGAAACATTAAATTTAGTGTATCACTTAATTAGAAAGTACCTTTCCTTTGTTCTCAAAAGCTCCTGACTTCAGGTGTCATGGTCAACAACGAACTGTTAAGGAAAACTTTGGTCCTTGTCACATGAATGCTTTTGTCAAATGAACCCAGTGATTGAATTTCCTCCTCCCACCACACACAAGCCAAAATTAGGATAACTACAATCATTCCTTGTACACATCATTTACATACATTTAAGTGTCTCCTTTACTTACACAAATTTCAGTTCGTAACTCTCCATTTTCTACCTTCATCTGTTCTAGATTCTCCTGCAGATGATCAGTTTCATATGCCTTAAACTCCATAACTTCCTGTAGGTTATCATAAGTGTCTTGGAGAGACCTCTTCTCTTCCAGAATTTTCTCATGTTCCAGCCTAGTACCAAAAGAAGTGTTTATGAAGTAAGAACCTTATTTATTTTGTACAATTACTAAACCAGTAAAGATTACAAAAGAAAGCTTTTCAGTTCAACTCCAATGGCATGTATTTTGCACCAGTAATGATGATAAAACTGTCAGCACTTAGGCATTACTCCTTTGAAATTGACAACTATCTGGAATCCATTGTGCAGTTAAATGTGGAAATCCAGAAGTTGCTATCAGGCAATTCTACGCTGCTCCATCAAGTGCACAGTTAAGATCCTCACAGACCTGCAAGCTATTATAAATCACTGAACTGGGAATTTTACCTTCCACATTGTAACATACAACCAAAAAACCTTCAGACAGTTTCATCTCATTAACAACTGTATTTATATAGCTCCTTTTAATGTAATAAAGGCATCATATATTCTATAGGTTCCTTAGTCATTGAACTACATAAGGGGTTATTAGGGCAGAATGATCAAAAGCTAGGTTAAATAATTAGTTTTTATGCAGCAACTTTAAAGATGAAAGAAAGATAGATCAGCTGAGGTGTTTGAGGGAATATCAGAGTTTAGGGCTTTGACAGTTGAAGACATTGCCACTAGTAGGAAGCAATTAAAATCATGCAGTTCATGAGCGCTGTATGGTTGGACATGTTTAGTGAGGGTGCGGAAAAAGAGAAATCTGTAACCAAAGAGAAGAATTTTAAAATTGAAGCATCCGTTAATCAGGAGCCATTGCAGGTCAGCAAGAAAAGCGTTTATGGGTGACTTGGTGCAAATTAGGACAAATAAGTTTTAGACGACCTCATGAATATAAAGAAATAGAAAATGGAAGTCTGGGATTGGAATAGTAAAGTCGAGAGATAAACTATAGAGTTTCAGCAGTTCCTGCAGTGAGGCATGGATGAAATCAACTGATGTTACAAAGGTAGAAACAGGCTGTTTGGGCGATGGACATGTAAACTCACAACAGGGACTAATGTCACTAAAGTTGCAAACACGTTAGTTCAGTCTCAGCCCCTGAGAGGGACTGAATTGGAAGCCTGAGAGCGGAGTTTGTGGCAGGTACTGAAAACATGGTTTCAACCTAGTCAATATTTAAATTGAGGAAGTACTGCAGGTCAGACCAGCAGTCCAACAACTTGGAGACAATGGAAATATCAAGAGAGATGGTGGTGATGATATAGACATACATGTTATTAATATATATCTGGAATCAGATGTGCATTTGTTTGACGTTGCTGGGAAACAACAAAAATGAGGAATAAAAGGTGGCCAAGGATAGCCCCTGAGGGACACCATAGCTAACTTTGTGAAAGAAGAAAGAGGAGCCATTGCAAATAGTTCCCCAGCTACAAACAGAAATGATGAATTAGATCCTGGATGTTGGTGGACAGGTGTTCAAGGAGAATGGTGTGATCAGCCATATGAACATTGCTGTTTGGTTGGGCCATCATTGGCATGGAGATAAAGCAAGAATAGTTACTTGTCAATTACCAATAGTTACCGAATAATTAGCACACTCCTCTTACACTATATAAAATGGTGTACCTTTATTAAAATCTATTTCTTCCATTTGCGCTCCGACAAGTGCAGGTTAAGAAGTTTCAATTTTTAGCAATGCTTTACTGAAGTTCTACCAAACAATTATCCCAATAATGTCTCCAGGTTGGCAGGGAGAGACAAGGAGGAATAACAGTCACATTACATGCTATTTGTGTTTTGATAATCCATTTCAGTTTAGTGTGGTTTGGAAAGAGGGGCAGGGGAGAGGACTGATTAGGGGTATTCAATTAGAGTTCCAAGAAAGATGGACTTGCATAGATTCTTAGGTGAGGAGTAGCTAGATTTTAAATGATGTATCATGTCACACCTGCTACTGAAGAATCTACCTTACCCTGGAAACTTTGTTATATCATTTGTGTGGTACCAACTATTTCTTTTCTGATATAATCAAAAAGCTTTGAAATTTTAGTTCCTTTTTAAAAAACAAGGTATAACTCCAAAACATTTATTTTTCACTTTACAAATTTGAATAAAAGGGGTGAAGGTTGAGCAATGCATTTTACTTTCTGTTTTTGCTGCAATTAGTCATTAATACTGCTTGATGATTCACTGTTGCGAGGCTCCTCACAACAGAAGATTCAAATCAATGTTGGAAATATAATCCATGTCACAGAGATACTTGCTGTTTACCTTATGTAAAACTGACCACAAGATTCAGCCGTTCAGTTAACAAATAGTTTATTTTTTTTAAAAATGCCATATTAGTAGACATGCCATTAACCATACCTGATTTTATCCAGCTGTAACTGGATATTAATGAACTGCTCAGAAAGATGACTATGTTCTGCATCTTGCTTAACTCTGTAGGAACTGTATTCTTCCTTTACAGTGGTAAGTTCTTTGTCAGCTGAATGCAGCACAACACGCAAGTCATTTACTTCACTCTGTAATACTGTCAAAACAAAAGTAGTTGCCATCATTAATTCACAATTTTAGAGACAACTACCATACATTTAGATAGTAACAAAAAGAAAATCACCATTAAAAAAAAGATGACTGGAACAAAGCAGGCAAATTGAACTGTTCATGAATTAAAATGGAAAATTCAGGATTCAATAGAGCAAGTTCCAAAAAGACAAGTTGTTTTCCAATTTTAAAAAAACACACTTAATCGAAGTACATGTCAAAATGCTAGCCTTATGCCAACCACTATGAATTAACTATCCCAAGGGAAGAATAACCTCACTGAATTTAGTCACAAGTCTAATCAGTAAGTATCTGGTTCTTAAGCTTTTTCCACAAATGTATGAATTGCTTGCTATCGGAAGGATGTTGTGAAACTTGAAAACTTGAAAGGGTTCAGAAAAGATTTACAAGGATGTTGCCAGGGTTGGAGGATTTGAGCTGTAGGAAGAGGTTGAATAAGCTGGGGCTGTTTTCCCTGGAACATCAGAGGCTGAAGGGTGACCTTGTAGAGGCTTATAAAATCATGAGGGGCATGGATAGGATAAACAGATTAAGTCTTTTCCTGGGGGGGGATGAGAGAGAGGGAGGGGAGAGAGTCCAGAACTAGAAGGCATAGGTTTAGGGTGAGGGACCTAAACGGCAAATTTTTCACACAGAGGGTGGTGCGTGTATGGAAGGAGGTGGTGGAGGCTGGTACAATTACAGCATTTAAAAGGCATGGGTATATGAATAGGAAGGGTTTAAGAGGGATATGGGCCCAGTGCTAACAAATGGGACTGGATTAGGTTAGCATATCAGGTTGGCGTGGACGAGTTGGACTGAAGGTCTGCTTCTGTGCTGTACATCTCTATGACTAAGTAATAAATTAACAATGAGATTCAGCAAAACACTAAAGAATTCATTGGATAATTAACTAACTCGAAGGCGGGGAAGAGCCAGAAAAGGTTATAAAGATTTAAACCAGTGATAAAATTTGACAAATAAATGGGGAAGTAAAATGAGTAATGACAAATGCAAGTACTGCATGCTGGAAGAAAGAATGAGCAAAATAATGAATTAGCATGTGGAAGTGGTTAGAGAAACAGAAGAACAATAACAGATGCAGATTCACAATATAAGGATGTGGTAAAGCAATTAAAAACAGAATGGTACAACGAATAGCCAAAACACTGAATGAAAGGTACATTGCTGCCTTTGAATACAATGTCAGATGTTACTTTTATTCTAAGATTCTTCAGCTTATGATACTACTTAGATAGATATGAGGAGGAATCAGGCTAAACCCCAAACACACTCCATCCTGGGAATCATACAAAAGATTTAAATAGGAGAAATGTTCTGACATGCAGTTGCAAACTGGAACAGGAGTGATGCATAAATGCAAGATCATTAAGCAGATAGGAATAAAAGATATATGTAGATACAGTGAGAGATGAAGTAGCATGAATATGGTGGCTGAAGACTCACATTTAGCACAAGTACAGAATTGCATCAATTAGGCCAAATGGTCTAATGAAAGCAAAATAGTGTGCATGCTGGAAATCTGAAATAAACGCAGAATATTTGAGCAACTCAGCAAGTCTGGCAGTATTGGTGGAGAGAGAAATAGAGTTAGTGCTTAGAGTCCTATATTACTCTTCTTCAGGCCTGGAAAGGGATCGTAAATGGTGATTTTCATACTTTTGATGGAGGAGCAGCAAGGAGAAGAGATGGTGAATGTTAGTGGGCTTGTAATGGTTGTAGCTGGGCAGGCCTTGAAACACAAACAGAGAAGTCAAGGAAAGGGAGGGAAATGTCAGCATATCTTTAGCACTTTATGTGTTTGGGCCAAATGATCTGTTTCTGTGCTGTATATTCTATATAAATTAGTGTTTTAAATATTGTTTGGCCAGCAGCAGGCTGCAGTATTATTTTAACTACAATTCAAATCAAGTGAAGATAGCACTGAATTCATGCATTGATTAGAATAATGAGTACCTGATCACCTCAGGCATTTTAAAATCTAGCTCAACTATGGGACACCAGAGCATTGACTAAAGCTAACATATGATCCAAAGATCATAATCTTCAGCACAAGTGAAAAAAGCACAACGCATTATTGTTGCAATAATTTAAGCATTTATTTCACTTACTCTCATTTTTATTCTGACAATCCTGTAGCTCTTTCTCAAAAAGTGCATTCTTCATAATCAGCTCCTGTTGGTCCTTGTTCCTATCATTCCGTTCAGATATGATGAGCTAAGAGCATTTGGCCAAATAAAATATTACTTGCATTAATATTGTAATGTATTTTAAAACTAGAATTATAGATATTTCGAAATTAACCTGTTCAGATGTTGATTATACACCTCTGGAGCAGTTGGAATTTGAATGGTATACTTACTCATTTCAGCAGTAATCGCTGCATTTAAAGCAAAAAAAAAAGGAAAAGAACAAGGACTTCATTCAAAATTAATGGCAATAAGCTCCTCACTCCTTTCCATGGAGTGGAGGAAAAGAGAAGAAACATGTTATAGTTGGCAGTGGGGAAAAAAAAAGTCAGGGGTTGCAGTTGCTTGCCAAGGTATCCCTCAATTCACCAAAGTACAGCAAGTCTGAAGAAAATTGGTGTTATTAATTAGATCTAGCAAATGAATGACTAGACTAGGTTTACCTGTTTAAAACACTTATGTTTACATCTGTTAGACTTGAGGAAACAGAGCTAGGACCATGGTGGAATAAAGACAAGGTTGAACAAGACCACCAGGTTTGAGACCGCTGTAACTGGGGAGGCTTAACAGCTGAAGTGTATGGAGGAACTGGGATTAGAAGATAGCAGGGAAATGTAAGCGATGAGGGATACAAAAAAGGAGTGTTTCTCATCACTGACCAAGACATTATGAATAAGAGAGATTATGCAAAATGAAAAGGATAGAATGGCAATGGACAGGGGTGGAACAATTATTAGATGGACAGCAAAGATAAAGGAAGGGCAGTAAAAACAGATTTTTTAGCTCTGTAATAAATTGCAATTCTCATACTTCTCATCGACAAATACATATTTGAAAGTTTAAATAAAAACGTTACTGGGGAAAAAGAATTGCAAGATTCACAGGTGTCTAAAAAATATCTACCTCATTCATTTGAGCAGAATGATGTTCTAATTTGTCAATGTTCTGTTGAAGTTTTACATTTTTGGTCTCTG
This sequence comes from Chiloscyllium plagiosum, assembly GCF_037043375.1. NCBI lineage: Eukaryota > Metazoa > Chordata > Chondrichthyes > Orectolobiformes > Hemiscylliidae > Chiloscyllium > Chiloscyllium plagiosum. The sequence continues at coordinate 12,040,736 of NW_028270172.1, forward strand.
CTTCATCCAGTTTAGTCTGCAGATTAGACAATTGTTCCTATAACAAGACCAGAGCCAGTTTTAGTTTACTTACACATTTAACCATTTCTAGCATAAATGAAAAAATATATTTTTTAAAAGCTAATTTCCAGATAAATTCACATTTAGAATAGATTATTGGCAATGAAGATGCCATTCAACCAGGCAGGCTCAGGCCACATTTTATAACAAAGATGACACGGAGTTCTTCTGGAGAACTTAAAAAGGTAGGTCATGGGAAGCAAAGAGAATATCAAAGAGTCTCTCCACAGTACCCTTCTTCAGTTATTGCTGTGGAAGTGTAGATCCAAATTACTTCAATCCAGAAGCTGACATTAGTCAGTCAGTATCAATTTCATGCTGCAATAAGCAGATACTACAGCTGTAGATAGTCACTTAACTTGGTACTGTTCCTCCACCTTTCCAAAATTTTTATTTCTTAATATATTTATCATGTTCCCTTTTTGTATATATAAATAGATTTCACATCCACCACTGCGACTGGTATGGCATTAGAACACTCAATGAGAGTAAATGTCTAATTTAACTTAAGAGCTTTTGTTATTCCCAACACTGTTATCAGATGTCCTCATAAAATTCAGTGCTAAATGCAAGACAGAAACACAACAGCATTGATACAACCTGGGCTCATCAACTGTCAAAAGAGGCACCGGTGTACAGAATATATGAGTTTATTCTGCTGGTGAGATAGTGTTGCAATAACATGATATGCATAATTTTAATCAAAAAGGATTCCTGTTGGTTGCTGGTGCCAGATCGTCTAATTCATGAAGCCCACAATGACCCAATTATCTTCTGGGAACATCACTAAAATATTTCAAAGAACTGCTAACAAATTGTTGTTTTGCAAGATTAGATTATTTCTATGAGGACGCAGTCAGCACTCACTTCTTTTTCCTTTCCTGGATTTGTGATCAAGCTCTACTTTATGCCTTCAACATATAATCTAAGATTACAGCAATACCAATAGACTGCTGTACCATTGGAGGAGACACCATTCAGACAAGACATCAAAGTTCCTGGCCCTACTTGAAAAGCAGGGGTTTTGCCTGGTGCCATGTCCAACATTTATCACCAAGCCCATGCCACTAAACACTAATTGACTGATCATTCCTTATTTGCCATTTTTGGGGGGTGGGGGGCACTTTTACTCAGCTATGCAATTTATTTTGCACTATTACCGACTTAACAAAATTACTGCACTCAAAAACTTGACTTTTATTTATTGGGGTTAAACCAGAATGTATTAAAGCAAAATATTCATGCAAGTTCATCTCTCATATCCACTTGTAATGATGCTACTTTTCTTATCCTACACAATCACTTTAAATATAAAATCACATAAAACAACTTATTCGCAATAAGCATCAGAACCTATTAACAAAGAAAAATGTTTCCAATACAACATTATGTAATGTGTTTTGGTCAAAGCATGCAAATTATTGGAGTCATCCAACTGTCAAAAAAACACTAACCTGCACCATTCGAAGCTCTTCAGCAATCGCTTCATAAGCCTGTTCATTCATTTCAGGTGGCAAAGGCTCATTCATAATATCACCTTCTGGAGTCCCTGGCTCCATTTCTGTGCAGAGACCAGGCGTTCCTTCAGGACTCATTCGCAGAATCATTCGAGATCGTAGATTGTAAATAGACTTTGTTGGAGTGGTCAAATTCTAATGAGACATGAAATAGGTATTAGAACTTAACCTTGTAACAGTAAACATCATCATTTAATCCTGATCTAAGCACAATGGGATAGTAAATGGGAAAAGAGAAACAGCTACACTAGCTCAAAAACAACATTATTGTGGTGGTAGGAACTGGATGTATTTTGTTTTACTATATAAATTGAGGAATATCAGCAAATCACATACCATGATGACTTGGATATGTTGAAAATCCTCATCATGCCCAGTTAGATTTTCCCAGTTAAATATACTGTGGGTTTACCTTCACCACAGAAAGTCATAGTGGTCTACAGAAAAAGGAACCTGTGCTGGTCAAAAACCACCACTTAACTACTCTAATTAATGTTCCAGCACTTGGTCCAGAGCCTTGCACGCCTTGGCATTGCAAGTGTGCATCAAAATACTTCTTCTATGCTTTAAGGGTTTCTGCCTCTATCAACCTTACTGACACTGAGTTCCAAATTCCCACCCACATTTTTTCTTACATTCCTTCTAAACTTCTTTCCCCTTCCTTTAAATTTACATCCCCCGGTCATAGACCTCTCCAGAAAGGGGAAAAATTCATTCCAGTCTATCCCATATATGCTCCTCAATTGTATGTATCTCAAATCATAACCCACCTCCCCCCCAACTCTCTTCTGCTGCAAGAAAAATAATCCTCTCTTTCCAATCCCTCTACAGACAGCAGTGGTTTAAGGCAACTCAAAAGCAACTAGGGATAAGTAACAAATGCTGGCAAGAAATTTCACTGCAATTATCCTCAGGGACTCATTTTACTTCTAAATTCTTCAATCAAAACAAAATATCCCAGAGGTTTTCAAAGCCTGTTCAGAAACAATTGAAAAAAAGGCATTTACACAAACAAACTCTGAATGAAATGGTGCTCTGGTGCACTCAGTGACTCCCTACTGAATGATAGCATTGGTTCAAGTTGCAAGGATAATTTTCTCATCAGCATTAACTATAGCAGCAATGGGCACAGTTTACTTCAATTCTAAAGCTCCTTGGTTTTTGCATCAAGATATTAAATTCTATGATTGTTAAAATAAAGCTTTTTTTGCCAAAATGGTGCAAATGGATGATGGAGTAAAACCCTGAGAATTCAACTCTCCATTGAAATCAGTTATTTTTCAACAAGCCACAGCTGTATTTTAGTGTTTAAAATGTCCTCATTATTTCCGTAATGGAGTGCACCAATAAATACTACCTTTATTGTCTCAACATGCATCTTATTTAGCTGGGAGACTTCCTGACGTGTGAGAGCCTTTGTTGCCTCCAAAATATTTTCTAGATGCTGGTTGGCCTTTTGAAGGGTGTGAACCTCTGATTCCAATTCCATCTGTCGCTTCCTAATGGTCATAATTTAATCATTCAGAACACAAAATCAGTATTTGCATACTTTGCAATTATTTCCTTGAATTATAAGTAAAGCGTGTAAAGCCAGTATTCAAGTCACGACTTGTAGAAATTCTACAAAAATTAATGAAATTGAAAATATGGAATCTGTCAAAAATTGAGCTTCAAGCACATATATGCAAGGACATTAAAACTGATAACTCTAAATGGGCTCATATAGGAGCAAACAAGGATTTCTACAACACTTCACAGTAAAATTATAATGAAGAAAGAACAAAAGATGTTGGTAAACTCTGGTCATCTTGGCTGGAAGGTAACTTTCCACATGCTGGATGAGTGATGCAAAGTAGGCTTTATACAGAAAAAGAACTATGTACTGGCTTGGGAATTCCCTTTGCTTTCAAAAGCAGCTGATCAGTTTTATTAAATTGCTAGTTGCGGTGACCTTGCACGAACTTCTCCCAGGAGTTCAAATCAATGTCACAAATCCGAAGTGAAGCCTTCAGATTGTCCTGCACTGCTTCCTTTGACCACCATGTCAATGCACCCCAGTCTTAAGCTGAATAGAGGATTTGGTCTGGTAAGCGTATCAGGCATTCTAACTACATGACCAGCTCAGCACAATTGTGACCCGATATAGTGGGGATGCTTGGCATGCCAGCTCAAGTGAGCACTTTAGCATCTGATAACTTGACCTGCTAGCTGACCTTCAGAAGTGACCAAACACAGCTCAAGTGAAAGCGATCAGGTTTCTTGGATTGTCTATGTAGCACCATGCCAATTGCACAAGCATAGGCATTTTCCGCACTATACGTTATAGGCTTTAATTTCAATAGGCAGATTTCTTCCTCTGCACTCAAAACCTGATGCTCAAAGTCTGCCAAAGGCTACACTTGCTTTGGCAAATCTGATTTATGTCTAGTCATTGTAGACATCTCTAAAGCATGCTGCCGGGACAAGTGACAATTTCCACTACTGGTAAGTGCTGGTCATGAATTGAAACTTTAAGTTTGAGAAGTTTCCTGGAGAAGGCTGGTATTGTATTTCAGTTTTCTTTATACTGAAACTGTTGCACGCACTGGAGAACAAGTCTGTGCTATGTTACTTATGAATCAGTAAACAGGAAATAACAAAAGTATGCCTTTTGATATCTTGTTCTTTGCCCAGAATAAATTTCAGATTGAACAACTTCCTGTCCATGCAATAACAGTAATGATCTCCTCTTACAGAAGGTGTGGGCTAAGCACAAGCTCCACGTCACCAACAGTTTTCCAGCTCCCTAATTACAAGATATCTTGCATGCAATCTCATTTCATATATTGGCATCTAATTGATAATGTCATCACCAGGTAGAGGGACAGGAAGACGTGCGTATAATGAACACCATGCATGGCACTCGCTGCTGGACTGGCCACCTTTGATTGTAGAAGCCAAATATCAAGACCTATCTTAAGATGGCCCTAGGGTGCATAGTCCAGAAGAATCTCAATGTCTCAAGAAACAAACAGGAATTTCTCTCAGGGAAAAGTGAGAGCTGCCAATGTACAAAAAAAAAAGGACACTCATTGCATTTAGTGTACTGAGGATATCTGAGCAACCTTACACTTCTCTAGAGCAGGCCCCAGTCTTACCTTTCCCAAGAATTAAGACTGTTTCAATGAAAACAATAAAGGCAAGCCAGAAACATCTGAAGGTAGAAATATCATCTCTACAGCGTTTAACTCAAGGATAGATTAAGGTGGAGGTAACATTAATGTCAAACACATTTTAAAACAAAATGATAGATACAGTGGCTATGCAATTAACAAGATATCCATTAGTTGGTAATGCTTTTATAAATCTGGATGAGTAAAGAAGGATAGGAGAGCAAAAATAACGATTCTTGCTGGTAACAGACAAAGAACAGTTTGCATCGGAATCCATATATTAAACAAAATTGAAACAAAGACTCACGTAAACATTACAGAAGTGCTGTATTTTGAAATATTCATCTCAAATCATGAAACAGAAAAGAGAACAAAATTCATAGATTTAATAAGGTCAGAGGTGTCATTTGAAAAAAATTAGGTTCAATTCCCCATTAACCTAATTTCAGTTTCAGGCAAACAAACTTAAGATATTCATGGAAAGTAATCGTTGGGTCAGATTATCCAAACATCCTCCGTATCAATAGTTTAGTTTCATTGGGGCTGAATCAAACCTGCCCATTCTATCCTCCCAACTCCTCAAAATAAGAAAATAGATCAGCATACTGACAAAGTAACTAGCTGTAGTAAAAACAAAATGTTGGAGAAACTCAGTGGGTCTGGCAGAATCTGTGGAGAGAAAACCGAGTTAATGAGTCCTGTGTAACCCTCTCTGTGTTCACAGATGCTAACAGACCTATTGGGCTTCTCCAGCACTTCATGTTTTTATTTCAGATTTCCAATTTCCAACAACCGCAGTATTTTGCTTTTAAATAACTAGTTACGATAGATTGTACTTTATTAGTTGTTAAATGCTTCAAACATTGAATACAAATCAACTTACTTAGTCAGCTCCTGAAACTCTTCATATTCCTGTTTTACAGAAGATATGTCATTCTGAGCTTGTAGAAGTCGAGCTTTAAGCCTCTCTTGTGATACTGTAGAAACGTTTTCAACTTTGATAGGTGACTGGTACAAGGTCTGACCTAATAAATGGATTGACAAAGCATCTCTTGCACATCACAATTTGAGGGAACAACACAGCAGATATTAGGGCTAAACCAAGAACAGTGAAAAGAACACAAATATAGTCATTCATAGTATAATACACGCTCGTGGATACAATCAATCAATCAATCAAGCTATCAGGCAGTAGTTTTATCAAGCAAATTAACCTCAGATGCTAAATTATAAAGCTGTATAAAAGAATATTTACCTCCAGGATTTTTATCAGAAGTAGATGCTTGCAAAAATGCCCTTTCTAATTCTGCTGCCATGCAGGAAGTAATTTCCTTAGCACGTTTCACTCTGTCCAAGGAGTTTAAGTACTTGTTTTCTTCCCGCAATGCACGATTCTCCATTGCATAACTGGCAACCCGAGGGTCTTGTTCAATCTAGTAACACAAGACAGCATAAATTCCTACAAGGCATTTTATATGAATTATAATCAACGTACACCTCAGAAACAGAATATTTGGCTCAACTGATCCATGCTGACACTTTTCCACCTTATGAGCTTTCCTTCACCTGACCCAGTCAATGTATCGTTCTATTTCTTACTCTCTCGCTAATTATCTAGATTCTCCTTCAAGGAATCTATGCTTTAAATGTTCCAGATTTTAAAGTATTAAAACTGTCTAGTCAAGTTTTTTTAAAAAAGACAATTTTACATTTATGACCCCAAGTTTTGGACTCCTTTCAAATGGAATACTTCTCTAAAAATCATGACAGGGGAATCATAAAAGTCTCTTTATTATCTCAAAATTCATCTTCTGTTTCCTACAGAAAAGAAACCCAGCTTGTCAATCTTTCCTGACAAGTATACTCATCCTTGTATATCTCTTTTGCACCATCTCAGTGGTTGTACGCTCCATTTATAGATAATAATGCACAATATCCCAATGTTCTACATACCAAATGCAAAGTCAAAGACCTGAAACATTAACTCTGTTCTTTTCTCCACATATGCCATTTGACCAGCTCAGTATTACTGGTATTCTCTGTTTTATTTTATATTTCAAGCATTTTGCTTTTATTTTAAAGTCTTGTAGAGAGGAACCTCGATTATCCGAACAAGATCGCAAGGTCCTGATGCTTGGCTAAACTGTGTTATCTGGCATTCAATTATCCGAACATTCGATTATCTGAACAAAATACACCCCGCCATGTCATTCGGATAATCGAGGTGCCTCTGTATAAGTTTAACATAATGCGTGCGCTTTTTAATTCTTCCTCTAAATATGAACAAGTACAGTTAACATTTTGAAACAGAAAATGAAATTTGCGTTTGTTTCACATTTTCAGTATCTCCAGCTCTTTACTGTATTTTACGTATGAGCATTATTACACCTTCATTGATTTGTGTTATTGCTCTTTATGATTTAGAGCATGTACTTCTGGAACCATTTGCTCCACGGAAAGATGAAACTCAATAACATTTTCTTAACCTAACTGATTAAAAAAAAGCAGCACCTTACATCACATAACTTATCATTTGAAGGTCTTGTACCACAACAGATATCAATCCTGCCTCTGAATGAAAACCTCCAGGATCATGTCCCACCTCGGAATTTGACAGCCAAAGGTTTGCTCATTATTTCGTGAACATGTTTAATTATCAGCCTATAAATCCTTACAACATATGCCAATGGCAGGCAGTAACAGAAGAAATTCATGATCACCATACAATGAATAAAAAGTTGGCATTTCTATCTTCACTATCCATACCTTCAGGCTACAATAAGCATGTTAAAAAGTGCATGTTACCACATTCTGCGTGATCTATAACACACCACCATTGAGCATTTTTAAAAAATGAAGTTAATCTTAAACAATTAGTGAAACTGTTTTCAACATCTTGCTTTGTTTTTTTACAATTCTTTTCAACAAAGTAATTTCACAGTTCAAGAAGTTAGAAATTCAAATATACTACTGCATTCAAAGATAATTCACCATGGACCAGGTTAATAGGTTTGAACAGATTGATATTAAGAAAGTGCATGTGCTGTAAATTCTGGGAAGCATCAAGATTTACAAGTCCCCAGGGCTGGACCAGATATGTAGGGTCAGAGTCAAACCTCATATAGGGACAGGTCATGCCTAACAAGCCTTATTGAGTTCTTTGAGGATGTGACGAGACAAGTTGATGAAGGTCGAGCAGTGGATGTGGTGTATATGGAATTCAGAAAGGCAGTTGATAAGGTTTCCCATGGTAGGCTCACTCAAAGTTAGGAGATATGGGATACAGGGAAATTTGGCTGGCCAAAAGAAGACAGCAAGTGATAGTGGATGGAAAGTATTCTACTTGGAGGTCAGTGGTGTCCTGCAGGGCTCTGTTCTTGGGCCTCTGCTCTTTGTAGTCTTTATATATAACTTGGATAAAGAAGTGGAAGGGTGAGTTAATAGGCTTTCTGATGACCCAAAGGAAGATAGTATTGAGGGCTGTTGAAGGCTACCATAAGACATTGACAGGATGCAAAGCTGGGCTGAGAAGTGGCAGATAAAGTTCAACCTAAATAAGTGCAAAGTGATTAATCTCGCAAAGTTGAATTTAAATGCTTAATAAAGGGTTAAAGGCAAGATTCTTGGCAGCGTGGAGAAACAGAGGATCATGGGGTCCATGTACGTAAAACCCTCAAAGTCACCACCTAAGTTGATAGGGTTGTTAAGAAGGCGTATGGTGTTTTAGCTTTCATTAACAGGGGAACTGAGTTTAAGAGCTGTGAGGTTTTGCTGCAGCTCTAAAAAACACTGGTTAGACCATACTTGCAATGTTGTGTTCAGTTCTGGATGCCTCATTATAGGAAGGATGTAAATGCTTTAGAGAGGGTGCAGAGCACTTTTACCAGGATGCTGCCTGGATTGGAGGGCTTGTCTTATGAAGAGAGGTTGAGTGAGCTCAGGCTTTTCACACTGGAAAGAAGGAAGAGACATGACTTAACAGAGGTATACAAGGTAATGAGAGGCATAAATAGCGTAGATAGCCAGAGACTTTACCCCAGGGCAGAAATAGCTATCACGAGGGGTTATAATTTTAAGGTGATTGGAGGAAGGTATGGGGGAGATGGTAGAGGTAGGTTCTTTATACAGGGAATGGTGGGTGCATGGAATGCATTACCAGTGGTGGTAGTAGAGTCAGATACATTAGGGACATTTAAGCGACTGCTGGTCAAGTACATGGACAGCAGTAATATCAAGGGGTGTGTAGGTTATGTTGATCTTAAATTAAGATAAATGCTCGGCCTGTACTGTGCTGGACTGCTCTACATTCTAAGACAAGTTAAAATTCTAAGCATGCCAGCTTCCTGCCAAATATCTCACCTGCTCTTTTAAAGCTTGAATTTCTTCCCTCAGCTCAATGATTACTGCATCCTTTTCATCAGGAGGTAGGGTGTCTTGGGATTCCTTCAGGACCTTTTCCAAACGTGCTATGCTGGTTTCTCTGAACTTCACAATCATCTTGTTTGATTGAAGTATCTTTTCCTTTTTGGTGCACACATCTTTAAGTTGACCAATTTTTTCTTTCAGGTTCTGAAAAACAAAAACAAAAATAAAGAACCAAGGCACAAGTGTCTAACACACAAATTATAACAATTGGAGCAAGTACTTTCCTTTTCCACATTCACTAACCTTCAAACTCTCCAAAGAACACATGGAAGAGATGGTGTTAATAGTTCCAAGTCAGGATGATTTATGACTTGGAGGAATGGTGCTCCCATGGTCTGTTGCCTTGTGGGTGGTAGATGTCATGTGTTTAGAAGGTGATATCAAACGAGTTTTGCTGAACAGCCACAATATATCTTCTAATTAGTGTCCACTCTATGATGGTGATGAAGGGAGTGGATTATATGGGGAATGGATTGCCAATCAATGACTGCTTTATCTTGAATAATATTAAGCTTCTGGATATTGCTGGAGCAGCATGGATGCAGGAAAATGGAGTATAATATTCCATTGCTCTCTGGACAAGGACACTTGTAGACCATTGACAGGCTTCAGAGAGTCAGGAGAGTTACTTGGCAGAATTCCCAGCTTTCGCATTTGTATGGCTGATACAGTTAAGTTTCAGGCCAATAGTCACCCCAAGAATGCTGACGGCAGGGAATTCACAGATGGTAATTCAGTTCAATGTCAGAGGGAGATTGATTAGGTTTTGTCTTGTTGGAAATGGTCATTGTCTAACACTTGTGTTCCCTGAATTGTTACTTATCACACAGTACCTGACATGGGAATACAGTGATGCCTTGCAGCTGCAGGCATTGACTATTTCATTATCTAGGATTACCTGTACATCCCCTCAAAACAGAAATAAATTTAGCTGCAACCTAACCTGGTTTTGACTTTCACTATTCTCCAAAAGAAGCATGGCTTCCAAAAAGCGATTCTTCCATTCACTGTCATCTACTCCATTTTTCTCCACAGAATCAGCATCTGAAAAAAGTGAAAGAAAACATGCAAAGCATTCATTCGGTTGAGCTTTTTAAAAGCAAATTTCAGTAAACCTACATTAGTCTTATACAATAAAACTGCAAACTGAGCAAAAACGAAGTTGAAATAAAGTAACTGTTCAGCAACAATTAACTGATTGATTCTCTTTTTTTTTTTATGTATCTGGTGGTCAACTGAACAGTCAGCTGCAGAAACTGAAATAGACCACTTAGTTTCAACAGCATATAGTCGACTAATCTCAAAAACCCTTCATTAGAGTCAGTAGCTTTCTTAATAACTGTAACACTAAACACAAGACTGATCAATGAGTCTTTGATCTGTGCATTCTCTTGCTCTTCTAGAAAGTATAATCAAAAGGAAAGTCTTGTTTTATGTAGTGCCTCTGACAACCTCAGGATATCTCAAAAGCACTTTGGAGATTATGAAGAATTTCTTATGCATTATAAAGTAGAAATCATAGCAGCCAATTTCTGCACAGCAAACTCCCACAAACAGATTTGACAAGGATAAAGTTCTTTATATATTTTTACAACAGTGGAATTTTGACTAAGGTATAAATATTTATCCATTAGGGATAAATGTCTTTCTTTTTCTTGAGTTAACACCATGGTATCACTTGCATCCACTAAAGGATGAACAAGGCCCCAGATCCACACTTCACCTAAATCAAAACAAAGCTTGTTGCTTGCAGTTCAGAAACAAAAATCTATATTTACTGTTTCAATTCTATACAGTAAATAATTGGAGCATATTTATAATGGTAACAATGCATTTAATACAAAAGTAAAATTCATTTAAGTACAAGCTTATTTATTTGGGCAGAAAAATAATTCTGATTGCTGGATCAAGTTAACACCTTCATTTACTATGGCCTACAACAAAAAGGTGAATAAGTTGATGTTACATCAATTTTGCAAACTCCCCCAAAATATTGTAAAATGTCCATCATGGAGAAACATTATTTGGAGGCAAAGAATTTATAGCATGCCATCCTATGTCAGGGTTAATGCTCCACTCATAAGCCACATCCCATTCTTTTACTTTGTCCTAGCTTATATGTTCTTTGATTCATTTCTCCTTTAGGTACTTATCTACCTTTACCTTAAATGTATCTACACCATTTGCCTGTATTGGACCATATGTTGGTGAGTTTCAAATTTTCAATACACCAAGTTGTTCAAGCGGCTCTTGGAGCACAGTGATAGTGTTTCCACTTCTGGGTCAGGAAACCAGAGTTCAAGTCCCATGTTAAGTGTATAATAACATCACTGAACAGTTGATTAGAAGATATCTTGTTAAAGCAGTGCATTTAACTTTGGCCCAGAAAGGGAACAATTTAAAATAAATCTCCTCTATTTTCTATCGTACAGCAAACTTTGTTTTAATCAGCACTTTGTTAACTGGCAGTCTTGATAAAGCAGCAAAAAACACGATCTAGTGTGATGTCCGAGTGATGCGTATACCCCTCCATTACGTTCCTATTACTTACCGGGTGTTTTTACATTGTAAAAACATCAACAGACCTTCTAAAATCATAGTTTTATTTGAGAGACGGTGACATCTTGAAGCTTTGCTTGGTCAGGGTTTACAACAGTTTTGCATATCTCTTGATTATCTGGAATATTTGATCAACCAGCACCATCCTGGTCCCATGCTGTTCAGTCTTTCCTGTTAGTTGTACCTTCTCAGTTCTAGGATCACTCTAGTAAATCATTTCTGAATTTCAGCCAGTGCTTCTCTATCTTCCTGATGAGACCAGAATTGTGCACAGAGTGTTTTTTAATCAAGGTCCTACAGAAGTTTGAAATATTTCTCTGCTTTCAATTTATCTGGAAAATGGACTCCAATTTTTGAGAGAGTTTATTCTTTTTTAAAAACAGTTACCAATCTGTAATGACACTTTTAATGAATTGCGTATCCATACTCTTAGATCCCTCTCCTCGACTTAAACACAGTTTCTAAGAATTAGGCAGTCTCCTTATTCCTACCAATATGTACCATCTCCATTATCAACAATGAAATTCATTTTCCACTTGCAAGGCCATTCTACTGATTTGATAACATCTATCTGTACTTTGATAGTGTTTCTTCTGTATTAAACTTTACCATACCACCCCACATACATATATTCTTCAAAGCCTAAGATTTTAACTGGCTTCCTTACCTCTCTTAACCTCTACCCACTGTGACATTTGTCCTTTAGACAGCTCAGAAAGCTGTTCTTTCAGCTTCTTGATTTCTGCCTGTAGCTGGGGAATGTTGCCTTGAGTATCTTCATTTACTATGGCCTACAACAAAAAGGTGAATAAGTTGATGTTACATCAATCAACAGCTTCACAGCAACCCACCAATAAAAACAAGGCACCAAATTATAAAAAGGCCTTACACAGCATTATCCATCTTCAGGCTTGGCTGACTATAAAGTTAAAACAAATATTGAAAAACAACCATTTTGTTCATAAGAGAGCATCTGCATGAATCATTACTGCTCAATTTCGAAATACTGAAACTAAATAGAAAGCCTAAAGGGATCATAACATTTACAGGCATAAACATTACTCTTCACATTTTGTTATTTTAAAATTATTTTCCCTGCACTCTTCCAAAACAACATTTGTTTTTGAAAGAATACATGACAGCAGGCTATTTAACTGAAAGACACTGGAACCAAGCACATACGCAAGTATTTTCCTTCCATCAATGGTCATTGGATATAATCTGGAACGGGACCATCTATTTCTCACCCTTAGTCTGGATTCTGAAACCAACCGTAAGACTTCTAAGGCTGCCCTAGTTGATTCAATCTACTACGGGACTAAACTTTCTTGGGTTTATATGGTTCAACTAGCCCATAACCAGGTAAACAATTAGGGAGGCTGTTACATGGTCACAATTACATAAGACATATAACCATTACTTAATTAACTAATATTAATGACCAAAGTTGGGTGAAGATTTGTAGCTCGGGTGCTCGTTGTTGTGGTTCTGTTCACCGAGCTGGAAATTTTTGTTGCAAACGTTTCGTCCCCTGTCTAGGTGACATCCTCAGTGCTTGGGAGCCTCCTGTGAAGCGCTTCTGTGGTGTTTCCTCCGGCATTTAAAGTGGCCTGTCCCTGCCGCTTCCGGTTGTCAGTTTCAGCTGTCCGCTGTAGTGGCCGGTATATTTGGTCCAGGTCGATGGTGTTTGTTGATGGAGTTTGTGGATGAGTGCCATGCTTCTAGGAATTCTCTGGCTGTTCTTTGTTTAGCTTGCCCTATAATGGTAGTGTTGTCCCAGTCGAATATCAACTAGCCACGAAACGCCACGACCAGCTATCCTTAGTAGCCACACACGCAGACGACAAGCAACATGAATTCGACTGGGACAACACTACCATTATAGGGCAAGCCAAACAAAGAACAGCCAGGGAATTCCTAGAAGCATGGCACTCATCCACAAACTCCATCAACAAACACATCGACCTGGACCCAATATACCGGCCACTACAGCGGACAGCTGAAACTGACAACCGGAAGCGGCAGGGACAGGCCACTTTAAATGCCGGAGGAAACACTACAGAAGCGCTTCACAGGAGGCTCCCAAGCACTGAGGATGTCACCTAGACAGGGGACGAAACGTTTGCAACAAAAATTTCCAGCTCGGCGAACAGAACCACAACATTAAAGACCAACATTGAACAGATTTTTTAAAAAAACTTCAACTCACTTTATTTTTGATTAGCTTAGCTCTACGAGCAAACTGAAGGGTGGAGAGTGTTTCACCGAAACATCGTGACCCAGGATGAACATTTGCAATAATATAAGTCTTCGCATTTCCTCCAAGAGAGTCCTGCAACAAATGTTTTATTTATAACCGGTTGATAGTTCAGCTTTCTTTTCCATAACAGTAGCAGGTAACCAATTCACCAAAATTTGCTACCCATTGATATCTCAAAACTTCTATAATATTAATCAGCACACGTTGTTGAAATTTTATCTAAGATTCATTTATCCAAAAGCATAGTTTCAAATTTGCAGCTAACAAGGCTCTAAAAATCTGTCCTTTTTCAAAATTATGTTTTTGATGAATGGCACATCAGCTTTATTTGATAAAATTTCCAAGAAATGATCAACAATCAAATGTTTACATTACCCTCAGCAAGAATGTCAGTTTAGAATCTCGGTAACAGATGTGTCGGCTTTTCCCATTAGCAAGATCAACAAGGCCCATAATAACATGTCCCAGACAACTCAGTGATCGGTTTATACTACTTGCCTCCTAAAAGGTGCAGAAACAAAAATTAACAATTAAAAAAAGAATTGTCTATTTTTAATCTCCTGATCTTCAAATAATGCAGGCTGATTAAACTTTCAATTAGCCACAAAAATTTACTAAAAGATAATTTGAATAATTTTTAGATTGCAATCAAGACTTAGCCAGATGCCATGTGAATTTTATTGCAAAGACAGTTTCGTTTTGCACTTGTTCAACCCCAATTCTAATATGCAGGGATGGAGTTTACAGGGAATTGTGGTTCTCGTCCTCTCTGGCTAAAAAGTCAGGAGGGAAACCAACTCTCAAATCTGAGGGCTGATGACAGCTTACCTTTAACCGAAGCCCTTCAGCATGTGTATCTTTTTGTCGTTCTGACCCTGCCAAATCAACTAGATTCAACTGCGATGTTCGGATGTTAACTAGGTTGTTGATCTTTTCCTTTGACTGTATTGTAACTGAGAAGACAGCATGAGACCGTGATGATTCTCGGTTCATTGAAGTGGAAGCTACACTTCTGTTGCGCCAACCCATGGATAACACCTATCAGAAATGAGAAAAACATAAGAACATAAAAACTAGTAGCAGGAGTAGGCCATCTGGCCCTTCAAGGAGAAAGTGAGGACTGCAGATGCTGGAGATCAGAGCTGAAAATGTGATGCTGGAACAGCGCAGCAGGTCAGGCAGTATCCAAGGAACAGGAGAATCGACGTTTCGGGCATAAGCCCTTCTTCAGGAAGGGCTTATGCCCTTCAAGCCTGCTATGCCATTCAATAAGATCATGGCTGATCTTTTTGTGGACTCAACTCCACTTACTCGCCCTCTCACCGTAACCCTTAATCCCTTCATTGTTCAAATAAAATCTTAGCTTTAAAAATGTTTACTGAAGTAGCATCAACTAGTTCACTGGGCAGGGAATTCCATAGATTTACAACCCTCTGGGTGAAGACGTTCCTTCTCAATTCAATCCTAAATCTGCTTCCCCTAATTTTGAGGCTCTTGTCCGAGTTTCACCCACCAGTGGAATCATCCTCTCCATGCCTATCTTATCCATCCCCTTCATAATTTTATATGTTTCCATAAGATTCCCCTTCATTCTTCTAGCTTCCAATGAATATAATCCCAGTCCACTCAGTCCCTCTTCAGAAGCCAACCCCCTCAACTCTGGAATCAACCTAGTGAACCTCCTTTGCACCCTCTCAGTGCCAGTACATCCTTTCTCAGGTAAGGAGACCAAAATTGCACACAGTACTCTAGGCGTGGCCTCACCAACACCCTATACAGCTGCAACATAACATCTCTGCTTTTAAATTAAGCCCTTTTGCAATGGAAGGACAAAATTCCATTTGCCTTCCAAATTACTTGTACCTGAAGACCAACCTTCTGGGATTCATGCACAAGGTCACCCAGGTCCCTCTGCACAGCAGCATACTGCAACTTTTTACCATTCAAGTAATAGTCCTTTTTACTGTTACTCCTACCAAAATGGATGAAATTTCATTCCTCACATTATGACCACAATCCTGCATATTTGTTCAAAAGGATTATATTTAAAATTGTTACTGTATTCATTTATTTTTCTATTTGAATCCCAATCTAATAGAATCACTTTAACATCTTGTTTCTTAAAACTGTGGTTATCACATTGCATAATTAAAACATGAGTTTTCATGACAAACAGGATAAAACAAATTTATGGTCAATTATGGTTCATGTAATAAATAAAAACAAACTTGCAAATCTTAAAAATGCTTCAGCAAGTTTGTACAACAGACCTCTTCAACATAATCAATGGATTAATGCCATTCCTGTAGTTTCCATGATAATTTATGTATAAAGAGTAGTCTTAATCATGCACAGACGCTTATAATCAACAAGTAATCTTTTGCAGCATGATTCACTGTAACTGAGAATATGGTAAAATATTATGTACTTTCACCACAGATACTCTTCATTATTTAATGAACTCAATCCATTAGAAAACACCTGGATATAGAAACAATCCTCCTTGAAAATGACAATCTGCTAAAAAGTGATCTGGTTAATTATAATGGTGATCATAACTAAACAAAGTACATAGCAATTTGGATCATTGTATTTTTAAAATACAATCTGTTTGGACATGTTGTGACGCAACTGTGGCAGTGAAGAGATGTTAAAATTACCTGATAGGCCTCAGCTGCTGAAGTTACAACTTGTTCGACTACCCCTTCCACAAAGACACCAGTTTTTATATTTTCTCGAAGAAATAAGCCTGTTGAAGCAGGGTCTAACAGATCAAATATTTGTTCGTTGTAAATCTCAATGAAGGAGCACTTGCACAGAAAATCCTTGCCTTCACCAGTCTGTTAAAGAACACATAATTAGACTATTAAATTTTTAAAAAATGTAATTTAACAGCTTGTCTTAGTTGATGGCTTTCTCAGTTGTGGCTGGAGGTCTTGTAACCGAGTATGTATCATCCCTGCTACTGTGCCAGAATCGTCAGGTTAAAGTCCCACTCTAAAACTTATTGGCCACAGAAGGAACATTAATGATGTGGTTCAACAGGTTGATAATTATCCTGCTCACCCTTTCAAATCTTCCCTATTGTTCAACAAGGAAAATATACCTGACATTAAAAACAAACAAACAATCAATCAATCAATCAGTCAGTCAGTCAGTCTCTGGCTCAGAAGGTGCACATTCAAACATAAGACTTAAGATTTGCAGTCCACAGTAGCATTGAAAGAATGTATGCTCTCAGAGATACTATGTTTTAGATGAGGCATTATATTGAAATGCTCAGCTGTAACAGAGGAACTGGCAAAGAACAGAGTTGTGTCTTAGCCAACATCATCCCTCAAAAAATAACAAAAACAAATGCGCACATCATTATAAGTATGTTTATCTCTGAAAATTATGGTAATTCACTAAAGTGTTGAGAAGTATTTTAAATCTGACACTTCACACTATTTTAAAAACAATAAAAAGTAAATGTAAACAAGTGCTTAAAATTGTGAAAAATACCTTTTCCTTTTCCCGACTGATTAAATAAAAGAGGTATTCAAAACTGCGAGGAATTACACCTCTTAAATTATGAGTGAAGTTATCAGAATCATCAGATGGACCTGAAAACACAAACCACAATGTTTATTACTAGATATAAAATTTAACGTCTGTAAATATGGTTGAAGAAAACAAATTATATGCCAAGGGTTAATTTGTGCATGACAATAGACTGACCATAGAATCACACTGCACAATTACTTATACATTAATCAGGCTTTATTCTCAACTGCCTTAATTAGAAAATTAAGCCTTTCAAAATTATCCCCATCATTTAGCTATGGGTTTTAGTACAAGCAAGTCAATGCCCGACAAAAAATTGCATTTATACAGCTCTTTTTATACTCCTGATTATATTCTAGAAATAATATTTAAAGGATCACAAAATAACATGTCACCATATTGTAACATTACAAGTTAAAAAGCATACCTTAATGCTTTCTTATAAGGTTTTTGTGAATTATACCTAATAATAGGTTAAATTGGCAATATGGATTTTCGAATTAGATTGGTAAATCAGGTCTTCCATCACCTGACAGAATAAAATACAAAAATGTTCAAAATTGTCTACGCACCTAACATTGTGAATGTCTTTCCTGAACCAGTTTGTCCACTAAGAAAAAGAAATATAATTTTCATTAATCACTTTGCAATGTTGATGTGCACAATTCAATATTTTATGTTGGTGAGAATTTTTAAACAGTCTAAAAGTTTAGCCAGCTTTCCTTGTTTAATAGAACATACGAGATTAACAACTGTTTCAAATTCCACTGCTGATTCATTTTTAACAAACCACTTGAAAAATCACCCATTTCAGATTCAAAAAGCAACAAAGCATCAAAAAGAAACAGAGCTGGAGAATGTAAAAAAGATGCACCAGAAAAGGAGCAGATTGCTGACAGAGATGATTGAAGTCATAAAGTTAAATTTATAATTTAGGTTTTTAACTTAATACATAGTGGAATGGCAGCCAATGCAGTTTTGCAAGGGTGGGAGTAATGGACAAACAAATCTTGATGTATGACTGGAAATGAACAGTTCCATTTTGGACAAAAAAAAAGAATTCATGTAGTGAGGATTAAAAAACATTGAAATAAAACTGTTGGAATCATTGCACTTGGAGGTAAACAAAAGCATGAATTAGATTTCCAGAAATGGCAGTGGGGCAATGTTGTGGAGATAGAAAGAAGCTCTTGTTCTTGACAAGGACAAGGCTGTTGTGTTTGGAGTTCGCATGAGTGTTGAACATGCTGTAACACCACACCACAACTTCTTCCAGCTTAGGTTACAATACAAATCTCTGTTAGAACATACAAATAACGACTGATCTCAGGAATGCCACTTAAAGAAAACTTGATGCATTTACAAAACAGACTAATGATGCCATATTGCAATCATCCAGTAAAGTGGGTAGATATCTGTTCTAAAGGTAAACAATGATTGCATTAGAAACAGAACACTTACCCAAAGTTTCCAATATCAACATCGATATTCTTAGACTAGCTTCATGTCTGCATTCCTACAAATCTGTCCCAGTCTAGAATATTCTAAATTCCATCAGTAAACTATGGTCAATTAGATTACAAATGGAATAGTTGAGGACTGCTGATCCAAACACTGGTAACATAATTGGCAAAAAGATAACTCATCAAACACTTGCTACTGACACGGCAAAAAGGAATTCTGACTGGAATTACACTGAACAGCTAAAAGCAAAACCTTTAATGATTAGGACAATTAGACTGAATGAATCCCAGCAACAAACTTGATATTTTTTTTAACCACTTCATTATAATCTGAATATGGTGCAGAACAACAATTATAACTCATTAGTAAACCAATTACTTCATTGTAAAATAATTTACAAATTACTTACTAGGCAAAAATTGTACCATTGTATCCGTTCATGCAGGACTCAATAATGCCCCGAGCCACAGCTGAAAACACTGCTTCCTGCAGAATGATGGTAAGAAAATGCGTATTTAAGATTCAACATTTTCGGGACACATGAATCATTTTGTAACACTGCATCTTTTTATTTAAATAAGGTAATTGGAACAGCAGAGAGAGGTAATAAACGCTGATTTAGCTAGAGATGACCACACCCCATGAACAAAAAAAATTAGTATAGCTTTAAAACAATATTTATCCCTCAACACAAAAACCTGGTCATTATCAGAATTGTTGTTTGTGATACATGGCTGTGGACAAGCTAGCTGCTACATTTCTCATATTGCAACAGTAACACTAAGAAAATCACTTAATTGGTTGTAAAGACCTTTGAACATTCTTAGGTTGTGAAAAGGGCTGCAAAAATGCAGGCAACAGTTATTTTTTTAAACATAGCAGAATAGCTAACAACATTCCCACCTTTCAACTGTGAAGGCCTATCTTCAAAGTACCCAACTATTATCTCAGTAATAACAGGATTATGTTTTTTGAAGTTGTGGTTGACCTGGAACAGTACACAATCTGTCCTTTATGGTATGGATGCTTGTGGAGCAGAGAATCATCAGTCAATGTTTAAAATGACATGGGGAAAGGGGAGAAAGATATCTCAAAAATATATCAGTAAGAAACACCAGACGCAACCTCTCAGTCTGGCAGTGAAAGCTGTGAGATTGTGTTCATATAACGACAGAAATCAGTCAGTGGCAAAAAAATAGCCTCTTTTATTCAGCAATTACAGCAAAAGCTCGAGGGGGCAATAGAACCCCAAAATACAGTTCTTACAAGAGTCCCTTATACAGAGTTCTTAAATATATTAAAATTCCAATACTATGGCATACATTGTTTTATCTATACTACATAAAGGTTTGAAGGGCTTCAATCCTGAGAGACAGGAGATGGATTAAAACATAGTTGGCTGCTACTTCTGGTGGGATTAAGAGTGCTTGCATAATTAAGAGGTGTTAGTCCTTTTGTCTTTTAAGTTAGTAAATATTTGCAAAAATACTAGACATATATGCTCTCAATAAGTTAAAAATTGTACCTATACTTAATAAAAGAATAAAGGGTATTAAACTGATTATCACAGCTGGTTGTGAGATTTGTTTACTATTCGCCAGTATGAGTTTCATTCAGGCATGCAATTTCATGGAAGCCTGTTTTGTTACTTAGTTTCTGAAAGGAATAATATTGTACAGGTACTTACTAATTGGGGAATCTATTCAGGTCCAGAAGATGGTTGGTAAGGGCTGATCAATATTATAATATTTTGTGGAGATTTGATGGGGATGGTATTGTTCTGTATGCTACACTTAATCAGAGGTGAACACTGCTTGTAGCAAGGGCTAATAAGGTGTGAAAATGCAGTAATGGTTTTGAAAGGGTTGTTTTGATTAGAAAGGATTGTTTTGATTTGGATCGTAACATATGCTACAGAACTGCTGTTTTATGAATGAATGAAACTGTGTTGTAGTAATTAACAGGTTAGTAAAGGGTTATGAATGAACAAACAGGAACCTGGCATATTATTGAATATAGTGAGCTGGTGAGTGAGTTAATAAAGATAACCTGTAACACAATATTGCACAACACAATATCTCGCAAAGCAATGCAAGCTCGTTAAGTTGAAATTTTGCAGATAAATAAACATGGACCATTGTTAGAATTTCTGGGGTAATCTTTTGTTTAAAAAGTGCAATTAATGCATTGTAATGTTCAACAATACTTTTCAGAACACTTATCTGCTGCCTGAAATGAAAATGGGACATTTTCGTCCCATGCAAAGCATGTAATAAACAATCTAACTGGACCAGTCAGGAGAAGCAAGATGATACAGTTCAAGTGTGGCAAAGAACTTAAAATTAAGAACACTTTCATGTTTCCTCTCCACGCATCATTTGTCAATGTTATGACATTAAAATTGATATTTATTCACTATAGAACTCCAAGTTTCATGTTATCTCTACAGTACCTGGGTAGTGTCCACATCAGCCACATGATCGTATGTGAAGATCCTGGCATCAGGTTTTGAATTAAGACGAATAGTAGTTGATGAGGTAACTGCCAAACACAGTCCTTGATCTCCATCTGTAAACAATTCTGTGTTCTTTGCTGGTGGTCGCACTCTTACATAGACCTTGATAGAATCACCTTCAGCACTGCAGTGACAAAACTTCAAATTTCAAAGTATTCTCCAATTCAAATATTACCAACAATTTAATAGGTTTTTATAATATTGTCAGACTACATTTACTTTGGATTTCAACTTTTACTGATTTAACAAAGAAAATGGTTTTAAAGATGAAAGCCCCAGGACATTTCAAGTGTGCATTGATCAGAGTGAAAACAACTAAAAGAAGATTAATGATATTTAGAAAATGCATGACTTTTGAATTCAAGTTTCAGTCCAGTCAGTACCCCATTGCTCAGTATACGCATAGTGTTGATTCATTCCGACCAGGATAAACCAGATTCAATTGCCAATATGGCCTTATTAAATTAGAAATAAATCCAACAAAACTAGATTGCCCTCAGTCAAAGGCTGGGGGGTAAAACAGGTCTTAATAAAACGTTATCCTGAAATTAAAACATTTTTTGATTTTATTTCAGATTTGCCATTTTTGAGATTTGTAGCTCAGGTTGAGGTTCAGGTTTGTAAGTTTGCTCTTTGAGCTGGTAGGTTTGTTACCATGCTAGGTATCATCATCAGTGAGCTTCCATTGAAGCACTGGTGTTCTGTCCTACTTTCTATTTGTGTGTGTCTTGGTCTGTTACGGTGGGTGATATCATTTCCAGTTCCTTTTCTCAGAGGTTGGTAAATGGGGTCCAAATCAATGTGTTTATTGATGGAGTTCCAGTTTGAATGGCAGGCCTCATGGAATTCCCACGCATCTTTGTTTAGCCTGTCCTAGGATGGATGTGTTGTCCCAGTTGAAGTGATGCCCTTCTTTGTCTGTGTGTAAGGATACTAGTGATAGCTGATCATGTCTTTTGGTGGCTAGTTGGTGCTCGTGTATCCTGGTGGCTAGTTTCCTGCCCGTCTGTCTGGTGTAGTGTTTTGTTGCAGTCCTTGCAGGATGTTATGTATATGACATTTTTTTTGCTGGCTGTTGGTACAAGGTCCTTTAGGTTCATCAGTAGCTGTTTCAGTGTGTTGGTAGGTTTGTGGGTTACGATGATGGAGTAGTCTAGTCATCATGTCACAGATGCCCACATCTCAGGAATCCCTTGAGGTCTGACATTTAAACCAGAACAACAATCAATAAACACATCGATTTGGACCCCATCTCCAAACCTTTGAGAAAAATAACCAGAAATGATATCACCACCGTAACAGACTAAGACACATAAGTATAAAGCAGGACAGAACACCAGCACTCCAATGGAGGCTCACTGATGTTGCCTAGCATGGTGACAAAACATCTGAGAAACTTACCAGCTCAGCAAGCAAACTTACAATCTTTATTTCAGATTTCCAATATCCACTATTTTGCTTTTGTCTTGTGAGAACTGCATTTTTCTCTTCCAGCAGACAATGTATGAAAATCTCTCTTTGTTCAAATCCTAGACAATGCAACATTGACCACAGCCAACTTGTAATTTAAAAGATTAAGGATAACAAGTGTATGATATGCAGGAAACAATGCGACATTACATTGTTCCATTCAAAAATAATTGCTTACCTTGGTAACTGAGCAGTAGGCATATCCATAGCATCTCCTGAAGAAATACATAACAAGTCAATTGTAACAGTACAAAGGCTATTACAATCCAAATGGCGGCATTTTGTATCACACCATCAGGAGCTTAGTAACAACTTATATGGCACTGACTGAGGCACTTTTAAATAAGGGTTTCAGGTTTTAATTTTTTTCTCTGCTCCCACTTGGCAAAACTTCCAAATGTAAATACCTCTCAGACCTTGTGGGGTTTGGGATCTTAAAGTACTTTCCCTTCTTACCCAGTGATATTTCCCTTTAACTAAGTAGGAGGAAAACCTGGTGATGGGTTCAGTGAGCCATTTCTCATTCAATAAATATTTCCTCAAATTCCACAAGTGTAGCGATATAAATGCCCAATTAAGAAAAGCTCGTTAATCCATTCACAAGATATATTCTCTTTTGCCCGGGTGTCCTTGGAGAAGGAGCACGCGGTGTCCACCAACACCCTGGAGTTGTTCAGGGAGAGGTGGGCGCCGCAGGGAGTGGAGTGCATTATTTCTCCCTCCAACTCTATTTTGATTTAGTCTCTACCCTCCCCTTCATTGTTTTGATCACACAACACTGCCCTTTGATGTGAAGGGCAGTGTTTGTCACTGGCCACCCTGGGTGTTTTCCTATCTTCCTGGTGGTGGAATTTGAATAAAGATTCGTGCACTTTGTGTCTTTCAATGTGTCTCACACCTGCACACACACACACCATGGGTGCTGGGGAAAAAATAAGCACTACCGCACTTAAGTGGTAGTGTGGGGGTTAAATTATTTTTTAAAAATATTCTCTTTTATAGTGGCTGTAAATGATTTCAATAAACTTTCTATAATTCAGTTATGAAGTTCTTCAATGCAAAACCACAATTTCTGATGGAGAAAGTACAAATAAACCTGCTCCTAATTGTAACTTTTAAATCATTCACTCTGCTCAGAATCAGAGTATAGTCCAGTACAGAAAGAAATCATTGAACCCTTTCAATCTAGGCTCCTAAATAACCATTAGCAGGAGTAAGCAATATCCAACTGCTTCAGACAAGTCCTAATCAATCTGAAACAGTCTGTGGTCCCACAGTCACAACTACAAAGTATTTCTTCAATGAAACATCCTTTACTATTTCTTAGCTTTTTTAAAATCAATTCACCATCTGGTGAATCAGATGTACAAATATCATGGATCAAGTAAAATCTCAAAAAGTTTAGAATATGGATTAAGTGAAAACATCAAAAAGACAAATTCAATGGTAGTTAGATGAATTCCTTAAAAAACAGGAGCAAAGATTTAAGTGAATGGTGCCACTCTGGAGTAAGTAGATAGGTTTGTCTATTTAGCACAAATAATAACAGACGATGGTAGATGTAATGTGGAAGTTAGAAGGACAGAGATTAAGTAGAAGACATTTTGTGAAGATAAGTTTCTTTTTGTTCACACATTCAAGCCTGTAACAGGAAAATCCTAGAAGATGCTACATTCTATCCACTTCCCTGAACCCCTCAGAAACATGGACAATAAATAAGATCTTGCAGAAAACAAACATTTGAAATTTGAATGTTTAGACGTACACTCAAAGTTACTCATGCAGAAAACATGACAAAGGAAGGGGTGCCTGAAATCGCAAGAGCAAAAAGAACTCCAAAAAAGGATATCCAGAAAATAAAATATTAGTCTTTCTACCATTTGATCAGAGCTGGAAAACTCATGAAGTCAAAATGGAAGGCAACAGAAATAAAGTAAACCTGTGCATGGTTGGATGAAGAGAATGACAAATGAGCATGCAATAATACAATAGCAGATCTTCCAGCAGGTGTAGTAGCAAACAGCAGTAGTAGCAGCCACAAGTGTCCTGGCTCCTTGACCTGTTCCACTTCTTAACACAAAATTGGTTTGAAATCATTTTGTACTTTAATTTTCATTAATACTTCAGGAATAAGCTCTTCCCCAACACTGACATGTTACTTCTCACTCTAAATTTCAATTTCCTCCACTTTCAGTCCACACATTCTACTTCAATATGCAGTATTTTAAAAATCAAGTGTTTTGTTTTTGAAGTAGCATTATTTAACTGACATTTAATGTCTACAAGTGAAGAGACTCAATTTACAGAAAACAGAAATAATTGTCAGAGGTTAGAAATGGGAAAAAGTGAACAATGACCCTTTTACTTTGAGAAGGATGCATGCCTTTTAGGATCTTCTGCAGACTCTAAAACTGTAGTCGAAGATACCGATGTTTTGTCATGCAACTAACCTATACAAGAAAGCATTAAAAGTAGATTTAGACCAATTAAATAGATGAGTTGAGGAATGGAATTTGACTTTAATATGGGTACGAATGGAAAATAGTACATCAAAATTTGGAGAGTATTCCATTTAAATGCTGTAATAGGTTCCATTGCTCAAGTTTATGCCACCAATTTATTAAACTTGGAAAAAGAGAGAAGACAGTCACTTTCATGGATTGGAAACATAGCAACAAAAGTAGGCAATTAAGTCTCTCAAATCCTATTCCATGTTTAAATTAGATCATGGTTGAATTCATTTCTTCCATATTCTTCGACATTCTTACCAAAGAAAAGACTATCACTTCTTTATGGATCAGGCCAGACCCCCTCAAAACATTAAGAAAATGGCCCAGACCCTAACTTTGCTGGCTGTTTTAAGCAGGTATAATGCAGATATTTCAGGAGAGATGCAGTTGGTCAAACCACTTAGTTTTAAACAAAACAGAATTTATTTACAAGATTACCAAATGAAACAAAACAAAAGAGAACAGAATACCAAATAACTTAACTTATCCAAAAACCCAACAGACTATATTAATTGATGATGCTGTTCCCAATACTTGCAAGAATCCCCATAAACACCCCTTGGCACAAAACGTAAAATCAAACACAGGGTCTTACAGGAGAGATGTCAGAGAGAGGACCAGCATGAACCTGTTTCTTTGGGTCCTGCAGCTTCACAACACTACTGCTTGCTAATCAAAACAAACCAGAGAAAAGCTGACCTGGAAGAGCTGGCCACTCCCCTATCATTGTACAAGTATTTTTTTAAACAACTTGAAAGCCTTTTTTCCTGAGGCAATATCTGCTGGCTATAATCAAACTGGCCCCAAAACCCATCCAAGCCCAGACCTTTCAGAGTCTATGTATTTTGTGACTGCCTGAGAAAAAAAGCCAAGGACACCATAACCTTGTTAAAGGAGCAGCATCGTTACACTCATGAGAAATGATCCAATATTCACAATATTTTGCGGTGGCTAGTTATTGATTCCAAATGCATGAATAAAATGCTTTGCAATTTCAGACTTAAATGAACCAGATCAAATCTTAAGATTATATTAGGCCAGATTTTCCAAGTGACAGCCAATCAGGTTGCAGCTTGGTTCCTATCTTTTTTTATTTTTAAGACAAAGTTTTGTATTTCTAGCACACAAGATTCCAATCAAGACTCTTGCAGAAACCAAGAACATACAGTGAATTCAACTGATCTCATTATGTAGGATAGTTAGCAGATTGCAAATCACAATACTTTTTCACAGTGGCTGATGCTGTGTTTTGTGGTTAAAAGTCAAGCAGATCAGTGAGCCACTTTGTCAAATCCTGTGAAAGTGTATGTAAGGCAAGTGCAAAGTTAGAGTGCCAGGTAAATGATTGAGAAATATGAGTAGATTAGGATGGGTGGAGGAATCGGCTGGGTGAGAGAATTGGATCCAACAGGCAGAGGGAAAGAGGGACTTGGTCAGAGGCATGCAAGGGGCTGGGGAAGCACAATTTGTCAATGGTAAGTTGCAGGGTTAGTTCAATAGTTACTCAAGAATTAGACATGGTTTTTAATTGTCTAACATTTCCTAATTATTTTAACTATACCAGAATCCTCCCAAATTTTCCAATTAAATGGATATACTCAGGATTCCAGATTCACGTGATTTGCCCGTCAGAATCTTCAATTCCCAGGTAATTCCCTGAGACTGCTATGTAGGGAGGTACTGACATGCAACTTCCAACTGTGCTGCAGAAATGATTATTTGGTCGGCATAAAATCAGGGTTGTTGGCTTGTCAAAGTAATCTGTTAGCCACATATTTCCGACATTATTTTCTCAACATACAACAAGTCTACAGATTTAATTTCTTACAGATCTAGCTCTTAAACAAGTTAATACAGCACAGAACACAAAGATGCAATTAGATGCTATCTTCAAAAGTGTGAGGGATGCTCAAGTGCTCTCCTCAACATAAGTAGTGGTGTGGTGGCACCTTGCATCGTCTGATTCATCATGGTGTGATGCTCCATGACACGGCGACACTGACCTTCACATTCAAGATGTGAAAAACTCAAGAATGCAAATTTTAACAATCACATCGGCCATTCCAGTGAACAGGAGCCAGCATATATCGACTATCAGAATGGACTGAATTGTGGGATACATGCAGTCTAAGAAATAGTGGCTCATTGAGCCAGAGTTCCCTGGATTCAAACTTTGTCAACCAAATCTGCACAATGCAGACAGTTTGCGAGTTTTTTTTAAACAATTCATTCTTTCACAAGGGCAAAAATGCCTAGGACAGTATTTATTGCCCAATTGCCCTGAAGATGGCAGTACACCTTCTTGAACTGCTTCAGTCAATGTACTGTAAACATACCCACGACATTGTTAGGGAGGGAGATCTAGGATATTAAACCAACAAGACTGAAGGGATAGTGATATAATACCAAGTCAGGGCAGTGCTGGACTTAGAGGACTTGTAAGGGGTGATGTTCCCACATATCCACTGTTTTGACCCTCTTGGCTAGCAGACGCCACAGGTTTGGAAGGTGCCACTGAAGAGGACATGATGCATTGCTGCACTACAAGAACAAATTAAAGGATAACCTGAAGTGCGATGTGGCCACAAGTCCCAGACCCTGGAACATACTACATGGGAGGTTGAGAGATAACTTTATGGAAGTTGATAAAATAAACAGGGGTATAGATAGAGTAGTTATCTTTGCCGTAGGATGGGGGATTTCAAGACTTGGGGGCATATTTTTAATGTGAGAGGACAGAGACTTTAAAAAAATGACACAGGGGCATGTTTTCACGTGTAGAATGAACGTCCTGAGGAAGTTCATTGGATGTGGTACAATTATTTTTAAAAGACACTTAGATAAGTGCATGAATAGGAAAGGTTTGGAGGGATATGGGCCAAGAGAAGGCAGATGGGAGTGGTTTAGTGTGGGATTATGTTCTGCATGGACCGGTTGGACTGAAGAGTTTGTTTCCATGCAGTATGACTCTACGAAGCAGCCCATTGAGATCTGCTGCAGAGCAATTTCATTTCTCCACTTGGCATTTCAGTAGACCAACAAGTGGATAAATTAGGCATCCATAATACGTTTCCTGTCATATGAAAGTAATAGCAATACTAAAACACCATGTACACCTGTCCCTGAAGGTTTGTGTTTACCAAGCAAGTCACATCACAGCTGTCTACCATGTGTTCAGACACAGAAATGGAGGTGGTTCTCGTGGTGCACTTCTACCTGAGCCAGGAGATCAAGGTTTAAGTCCCGTCAGTTCTGGAGGTGTGTAATAACATTTCTGAACAGGTTAATTAAAAATATCTGGCACATAAATTACCATTAAAATAATGGACAGTGTTAATATCTCTCTCTTATCGATACACAATTACTGAAGCAAGATAGGGGCAAATAAAAGGTTATATATGTAAATTAATTATTACTGACTGAAATACTCTGCATTTAGTCCCCTTGCTAATTGTGTTATCAATGAAATACATTGGCCAGCGTGAAGTAGCTGTATTTGCAACAATACAGACAGACTAAACTCACCAGTTAGTATTAACTTCTCCACTTCATTTTCTAAGTACTTTTTAATCAATTTGATGTGTTAATTGCTGGCAGTCAACTTCCCTAATAATGCAAGTGAATTAATACAATTGCAGAATGTTATTCCTTCAGAGTCCAATTATCAGAGAGTTTAAAAATTTAAAGTATTTGCAAAGTTACTTTTCTGTTGTTCATTTTATTCGTGCACAAATTCAACTTTTCTTTCTCACTCTATTTCCCTTCCTGTACCTTAATTTGATATTGATTTCAAACTCAGCTGCTTTCTCAGTCCTTGTACTGTTTATTCACGATCATTCAATCTGATTTTGTTTTATTCATTCACAGGACGTCGATGTCACTGGCTGGATCACTATTTTAGTTCCCACACCTAATTGCCCAGAGGCACCCGACCGTAAACAACATTGCTGTGTGACTGAAATCATACGTAGGTCAGATAACGATAACAGATTTCCATCCTTCAAGGACATAAGTGAATCAGATGGGTTTTTACAACATCAATGATGGTTACATGGTGGCCATTAGGCCAGCTCAATTCCAGAATTTATTAAATTCAAATTGCACCATCTGACCATGAGAGATTCAAATCCTTGTCACCTGGACATTGACCTGGAGGTTCTGTTTTATTCATTCAGTGACACTACTACTACGCAGCCCCCTGCCTTGACACAAGAACTGTTTGTGCTGTTCATGCATATTCTAGATCCTGCTTCTATCGCTATCATTGTTATCTTGAGCTTTCAGCCCAACTAATGAAAGTAAATATGAAGAAGTGTAAGTAACAACAGATACCATTTATATGGTTAACCGTAGCAAATGATAAGTCACACAAAACTAGGTTATAGTCTAACAGGTTAATTTAAAGTACAAGCTTTCAGAGCTGCCTGATGAAGAAACAGTGCTCTGAAAGTTTTTATTTCCAAATAAGCCTGTTGGAATACAACCTGGTGCTGTGACTTTTAACTTTGTCCACCCCAGTCCAACACTGGCACCTCCACATTATAGTAAGTGATGCCAATGCCAGTCAAACACCTTGCTGAACATTCATTTGGGGGAAGTCCTAGAAAGACAAACACTGACTATTGAAATGTAAGTTAACAGAAGGTTATGATCGTTTAGTCTTAATTTTCCAACGCAGGAAAATATTCAAAATTAAACAAACCTTGTTCCCACTTTTTAATAGAGGTAGCAACATTATTTCCATTAACAGTAGAATCACGAGAAGTGTTAAGAATAACAACAAGCGGTGGAAATTAATCACAGAACAATCAAAAAACTGACATTGCTGATAGGACTTAATTTAGATCTTATTTCTTAGTCGCACTACGTTTTGCAGCGGGTTGATAACGTTTTATCAGATAACGTTCCTGTTTCAGGGTGGAGGGGGTTTAATAGGATAAAGGCACTTTATAAATGCAAGATCTTTGCGAATGCAGATTATTTTCACCCTGGGGCGTAGAGTGAATTTCGTCAGTTTTGTTTGTGCGTTGTCTATTCATTCACTATCTTTCTGGGCAGAAGTTTATATGTTAGTCCTGTCCTGGCAACAATTGCCGAGGAAGAGGAAACTACACACAAAGCGGGGGGAAAAAACGCAGGTCACATACTAACCTTTCCCAGTTGGAGGCATTTCCCTGCCTCTTTATATATGTATAGGAATACAACCAAAGTCCTTTTCTGATTAAAGTAATAACTTTTCACTTTATCACTGTAAACATTGCTTTAAAATGGCGGCCGCCAGTTTAGTTTAAATTTAGGCGCCAGCGAGAGCTCACGTGGTACTGTGTGGGTGTGGTGATGGCAACGAACGCGTGATCACGTGATCTGGGCCCCGGACGAGTGGGACATCAAAGTGCTGAGAACATTGGGGAAGGACACGTGATAACACCGGACCTTTCAGAACAGGGGGCGTGGCCAAGTGGGAAGAGCGCGTCGGCCGCAGTTAGCCGCCCTATTGTCACGTGATGTAGTTGTGTGCCCCTGTTTTTCTTCCCCCACCCAGCTGCATGTCTTCCATTGACTTTGAACGGGATCAAAACTGGGATTTAATGGAAGCGGTCATTGTATACATGTAAAACATGAGTAAACGAAGCAATGTCTCGTATGTGAAGCCGGCCGAACCCGCCTTCCTCAGGAAGTTTAAGGAAGATGTGGGTTACAAGTCCGGGCCGACGGTGGAAACCAAGGTCAGTCCGACCCCTTGAGCCCGCCCCCAACATCAGACTAGGCCAAGTGTCATTCCTTTAACTGATCTGGTTTGAAACCCCTTAAAATATCCGTGTTAAAGCAGGAATAGAATCCATTTACTGGGAAATGAGTGTAGCGCGCGCGGAAGCAAGAACAGATGTTGCTGGAAAAGCTCAGTAGGTCTGGCAACATCTGTGCAGAGAAGTCAATATTAACGTTTCGGGTGCTGTGACCCTCCAGTAACTTCATTCTTGTTTCTGATTCATAGTATCCGCAGTTCTTTGGGTTTTATTTAGCAGAGGGAGTGGGATTGGCTGACGAGCAGGCACAGACGCAGTGGGCCGAATGATCTCTTTCCGTGCTGTCGAACATAGAACAGTACAGGCCCTTCGGCCCTCGATGTTGTGCCGACCTTTTATCCTACTGTAAGATCAGACTGACCTACATAGTCTTCATTGTACGATTTTCTATGTGCCTATTCAAGAGTTGCTTAAATGACTACTACCACTGCTGGCAGTGCATTCCACACACCTACCATGCTCTGTGTAAAGAATCTCACTCTTCCCTAAACCTTCCTCCAATTAACTTAAAATTATGCCCATTTGTAATAGACATTTTTGCCATGGGAAAAAGTCTCTGGCTTTCCACTCTATGCCTCTCGTCATTTCTCATACTTCTTCGCTCCAGTGAGAAAAGCCGTAGCTCCCTCAACCTTTCTTCATAAGACATGCCCTCCAGTCCAGGCAGCACCCTGGTTAAAAACCTCTGCACCTTCTCTAAAGCTTCCACATCCTTCTGATAATGAGGCAATCAGAACTGAATTTCAACATTTCCAGTGTGGTCTAACCAGGCCTCTGTAGAACTGCAGCATAACCTCTGCTCTTAAACTCAATCTCTGCTAATGAAAACCGACACGCCATATGCCTTCTTAACATCCCCATCAATTTGGGTGATAACTTTGAGGGATCTTTGATGGACAAGGACCCCAGAATCCCTCTGTTCCTCCATACTGCCAAGAATCCTGTCTTTAACCTTGTATTCTGCATTCAAATTCAACCTTCTAAAATGGATCACTTCACACTTTTCCAGATTGAACTCCATCTGCCACTTATCAGCCCAGTTCTGCACCCTGTCAATGTCCCGTTGCAACCTACAACATCCACACTATCCATAACTCCACCAAACTTCATGTCATCAGCAAATTTACTAACCCACTTTTTTACTTCCTCATCCAAGTATTTTTATAAAAAATCACAAAGAGCAGAAGTTCCAGAAGCAGTCCCTGCAGAACACCACTGGTCACCGAGGTCTAGGCTGAATACTTTCCATCTGCCACCACCCTCTGTCTTCTATGGGCCAGCCAATTCTGTATCCAGATGGCCAGGTTTTGCCTGTATCCCATGTGTCCTTGCTTTCTGAATGAGCCTACCATGGGGAACCTTACAAACGCCTTGCTAAACTCCATATACACCACATCCACAGCTCTGCTTCCATCAATGTGTTTTGTCACATTCTCAATGAATTCAATACAGTTTTTGAGGCATGACCTGCCCTTCTCAAATCTCTAATCAAAAGTCGAGAGTGTAGTGTTGGAAAAGCACAGCAAGTCAGGCAGCATCCGAGAAGCAGGAGAATCGATGTTTTGGGCATGAGCCCTTCACCTGATGAAGGGCTTATGCCCAAGACGTTGATTCTCCTGCACCTCTAATGCTACCTGACCAGCTATACTTTTCCAGCACCACACTTTCAACGCTGATCTGCAGTTCTCACTTTCTCCTGTCTCTAATCGAACTATGGTTTCCAAGTAATCATAAGTCCTGTCTCTCAGAATCTGCTCCAGTACTTTGCCCACCACAGACATAAGACTGATCTGTAATTCACAGGATTATCCCTATTCCCTTTCTTGAACAAGGGAATAACATTTTCTACCCTCCAATCATCTGGCACTACTCCAGTGGACAGTGAAGAAGCAAAAATCATCGCCAAAGGCGCAGCAGTCTCTTCTCTCGCTTCCTGTAATAACCCATCTAGCACATCTATACTTATGTTTTTCAAACTTTTCAGCACACCCTCCTTAACATCAACGTGTTTGAGCACATCGCTCTGTTTCATGCTGTCCTTAGAAACATCAATGTCCCTCTCGGTAGTGAATACTGAAGCAAAGTATTCCTTAAGGACCTCCCCTACCTCCTCTGACTCCAGGTGCAGATTTCCTCCACTATCCCTGATCAGCCCTACCCTCTCTCTGGCCATCCTCTTGTTCCTCACATAAGTGTAGCATGCCTTCATGTTTTCCTTAATTCTACCATGCTGTTGTTCAGTGGTTCAAACTAATTCTATATCAAGCTTGCCCACCTTTCAAAATTCTAATATAATACAAAGTCCCATGCAAGGACTGCACAAAACACTACATAGGACAAACAGGAAGACAGCTAACGATCCGTATCCACGAACACCAACTAGCCACGAAACGACACGACCAGCTATCCTTAGTAGCCACACACGCAGATGACAAGCAACATGAGTTCGACTGGGACGACACTACTATTATAGGACAAGCCAAACAGAGAACAGCCAGGGAATTCCTAGAGGCACGGCACTCTGTGGAGATTCTATCAACAAACACATCGACCTGGACCTAATATACCGGCCACTGCAGCAGACAGCTGGAACTGATAACCGGAAGCGGCAGAGACAAACCACTATAAATGCCAGAGGAAACATCACAGAAGTGCTTCACAGGAGGCTCTCAAGCACTGAGGATGTCACCTAGATGGGATGAAACGTCTGCAACACAAATTCCCAGCTTGGCGAACAGAACCACAACAGTTTTAATGTTTTTTAAGGTGCAGTATTTACAAGAATGGTTCCAAGGATGAGGAATTTCAATTAAGATTGATTTGAGGAGTTGAACTATTTTCTTTGGGGGAAGAAACTGAAAGGAGATTTGATAGAGGTACACAAAGTCATGAGTTTGGACTGAGTAGGATTGGGAGAAATTGTTCTCACTTGTGAAGGGATTGAAACAAGAGGTGACAGATTTAAAGTAATTGATAATAGAAGCATAAGTAACGTGGGGAAAAGATTTTTCTCAGTGAGCAGTTAAATTCTGAAATGTACTGTTGGGAGTGTGGTGAAGCTGTTCAATTTTGAAAGAGAATTAGACTGTTACTTAAAAAGGAGTTACTAGTAGAAGGCTGGAGAATGGCATCAAATGAATTGCCCATTTGGAGAGCCAGTGTTGACACACTGACCCAAATAAAAACCTTCTGCGCACAACAAATTTGTGATTTACTTTGTATCACTTTAATACCATAACATGCACTCCTAGATGAGACTGCTAGCTCTCTGCGCTGCAAAAGGTGCAATTGTGGTTTGCTACTGCCTCCAAGCTCCCCACCAGCCACCAGTAAGGCATTGTAAGCAGGCCATTTAAAATTCAATAATGTAACCAATTAAATTCCTTTGTGAAAGTATTTTTTTTTAAATTTTGTGAACATGTGTTAGCATCAGTAAAGAGGTAAAGATAAGTTTAGTTGTTTAAACTTTGGACAGAGAGGTTTTGACCTGAATGATTGCCTCCATAAATGCCTTTTCTCAATAAACCAATAAGAAGAGAGCACTCCCATTTTGTTTGAAAGGGTACAACTCACAAAAAGCTAAACAGGTTTAAAATTGTATATAATTACACACCACAAGGTTCAAACATGTAAATAAGCCTCACCTTCTTCACCACCATCTCCAAGGTCATCTGGATATGAAGAGACCAACAACCCACATGACACCATCTCCACACCCCCGTTGGGTGCATCTGACTCTCCCGCCTGACTTTCTGTTCCCAGTGAACTATTATCAATGCAGCTAACTTAATCAGCAGAAATGTTCAAATCACTGTTTACAGCAGACACTTTGCATGTAGGACCTGAAACCAATGTTTTTCACCAGACTTGTCCGGTCTGTTTATATTTCAGATTTCCAGCACATGGAGTATTTTGCATCTCCTTTTTAAAAAATTTGACTATGCAACATGTTTACCCACAATTTGTTGATGCTGACACTGATGCAACAAGGCCAGTGTCACTCCTCCCAAGTGTTGCTGGATAAGCATGAAAATTTGTCATTAATTTTGCTGATGTGGCTCCCTCTTTTCCCCTGCTTATGGTTGAAGTCCAGTGACTGTTTGCCTGGTAATATATTAGCGCATTGGAACAGGAGCCCCTTAGATCTGTTCCATCATTCAGTTTAATTGCAAGGGTCTCCACTGCATTTATTTGTTTCTGACGGGCCTTCATCTCTCAAATTCCTTCCCTCAGTCTGTTTGAACCTCTGTCCCCAATAGAGATGCTCCTCAGCACCTACTTCTGACAAGGCACTTCATCCCTTCTTGTAATATCTGTTTGTGACTTGGTATTAAATTTTGTTTTATAATTCAGCCTGTGACGTGCCTTAGGACAATTGACTGCATTTAAGTATATGTATAAAATGTATGTTTGTTTCAATGAGGTTCTTAAAAGTATAAGCTGGTGTTGCTCTAGATTTCAGCTTCAATGTCATTGCAGAGTCAACTAAAACCAAGAAAAGTTGAGGATTGTGCCTTACTTGTTGTTACACATCATTTTACATGCATCTCTGCATTGCTTCCGCAATTACTATTGATCATGTTCTACAGATTTCCAACCTGGAGAACGAGTAGCCTTTGCTTCTATATCATTTAGTATTTTATGGCAGTTTTTTTTATTGTTGGGAGATGCCAGAAAAGTTAACGGTGAATAGAGGTTGAGCCAGTGACATATGAGCCTAGATTGTGGTAATAAAGGCTGTGAAACTGTCAGTGATTGCTATCATAACGCTTTTGAAACTGACTCCAACTTTGGACATGTAAATGTGCAGTTAAGTGCAGAAATTCATTGCCTGCTGTTAGTGATTCTATGCTTTTCAATAGGGTGAGCTGTGGAGGCACCATCAGACAGGAATCATTCAGAACTTATTGAACTGAAGAGATTGTTAATGCTGTTAATCTTACTGTAAAAACCCTTTGGAAAAGTTGGATCCTGTTCAATAAATTGCAACGGGATGTTTGATGGTCTATTAAGTTCTTAAGTAGTGTCATTGGTCCAGAAAGAATTTTATATTTGTTGGATTTTAAATTTCTCAAGTGTGATAAATTTCACTTTTTTTCAAGTAAAATTATTAAAGTTATTTTATCTTCTAACTACATCCACTGTCACAACTCAATTGGGAAGATTGCACCAACAATTGAGCCCCACTATTCCACAAACCACCAAGATGGTGAATTTACTTGACTGCCTGCTATTGTCATTCACAACAGGTTTTGTCATTGCAGGAAAGTAACTCATTATTATAAGAAAGCATTCCTTAACAAATGGCAAAAAAAAAATACTAATTTACTACTGTATGACCTACAGATAACACCTTTTAAAACTCAAACATTCAATCATGAATAAGACATACAAAGCAAACAGTTTGACAGAAATATTATAGTTGGAAAAATATAGATGGAAACAAATTCTATAAACCGAAGTCCAGATCGCAAAGTTGATTTGATTTGTTTCTCTCAGTACATTTTTTTTATATAATGTAATTGTGACACAAAGTTGTGTTTTATTCAGTAGCTGATTGGGTTGACCCAAGTCTTTTCTCAAGAGTCTCGGTGATTTGCCTTTTTCACTGTCAATGAAAGTGCGGAGAGCTATAGCTTCTGGATGTGCCTAATGCACTGCATTCATAGGTATATGACAAACTGCAGCTGAATCAATTTGAAAGCTGTCGTTGGGCAGTTTTTCCTTAACTCAAATACTACTGGTGCTACTTTAACTCATAAGGTATCTACCTCACTGCTCCAAAATATAGCAATTTTGTACAGCTGAGGTGCACACCACAGAATCTCACTGGATCTTCAAGTAGCAGGACAAAACTACTGCTGGTATGTTTTAGCTATATGCTGCTATCCAACCTCCATTCTCCATTTCATACTCCATAAAGAAAAATATGTTGTTTCTTTTAGCATCCAAGTTTATTTTGTTGTCACAAAAAAAAAGCAAGTTAAGAGTAAAGTATTTCAGTGTTTTTTAACGTCCTGGTTTGCTGTCTGAGAGAAAACTTTGATATAATTTCTTCTGTAATGCGATGGTTGCTTTCTTATGCAACCCTGCATTATAGAAAAATCCCACTTTAGAAACAGCTTTAGAGCCAATGCACATTTTAAAAGTTTGCACTTTAGACAATGTCCTCAATTTGCCAATCACTTGTACCTACCTTTCTTGGCAATGCAGCAAACGTTTTTATTAACCTGCACCCTCTGGAACTAGGAGTATTTCAGTTGGTCAGATATTCTACTTGATCAACAGGTCCACATAATCAATATTAAAAACACACACTAAGTAATAAAAATATAATACAATAGTTATGTTTTGTTTTACTTTGTTTTACTTACAGCAATAATGACTTAAATAACAATGTGACTTAAATAAAAAATTACAAAAGAGATCCCTGTCAATTGCTCTTTCAACTGATTACTCAAACGTCAAGGAAATAGTGATAATGTAGTAAATGTCTGGTGTTTCAGATACGTAATTTTTGCTGGCTTATCAAGAGTTGCCGTATTAGTGATGCTAGCTTATTTTTCGAGAAGCTTGGGCATGTATTTGCTGAAGTTTTGAGGGATTAGAGATAATCTCATTGAAGCAAACAAAATTTGTACATGGTACAAAGGGATAGTTGCAAGAAAGATGTTTACCCTGGCTAGGGAGGGTGTCTAGAACATGGGAACACCATCTCAGAATAAGAGAGAACACCACATAAGACTGAGGCAAGGAATTTCTTCACTCAAATGGTGACGCCTCTTTAGAATTCTCTACCCCAGAGATCTGTGGATTTTCCAAAATTCAGTATGTTCAAGGCAGATGTTGATAGATCTCTGATGCAAAATATACTAAATAAAGCATGGACCTTAATCATTCGTAAAACTGGAGCCATGGAAGCAATGGCTGGGGCACAGCGTGAACCCAGATGATGGCAGCAGCAATTGGCGGCTGGCAACGCTGGCACTGTATCTGGCGACATTGTATGCTTTTCACTGGACTTTTGTACCCCTTACTTAAGTACACACAGCAATAAAACCTACATCTAAAATATGTCAGTGGTAACGGGAATAGAACCAGAAAAAGGCCATGACATCGAAGATCAGCCATGAACTTGTTGAATGGCAGAGCAAGCTTTAAGGGCTGAATGCCCTACTCCTCCAACTTCCTATAATTCTATGCCTGAAGATTCACTTGATTTTAGAGTCAAAGAAATGTATAATGTGGAAACAGACCCTTCAGTCCAACTTGTCCATGCTGACCAGATATCCTGAATTTAATCTAGTCCCATTTGCCAGCATTTGGCCCATAACCCTGTAGTCCCTTCCTATTCATGTACCCATCCAGATGCCTTTTAAATGTTGCAATTGTACCAGCCTCCACCACTTCCTCTGGTAGTTTATTCCTTACACGCACCACCCTCTGTGTGAAAAAGTTGCCCCGTAGGTCTCTTTTAAATCTTTCCCTTCTCACCTTTGCCCTCTAGTTGTGGACTCCCATACCCTGGGGAAAAGACCTTGACTATTCACCCAGTCCATGCTCGTCATGACCTTATAAATCTCTATAAGGTCACCCTTCAACATCCGACACTCCAGGGAAAATAGCCTGTTCAGCGTCTCCCTATAGCTCAAACCCTCCAACCCTGGCAACATTGTTGTAAATCTTGACTGAACTCTTTCAAGTTTAGCAACATCTTTCCATATCAGGGAGGCCAAAACTGGCCTAACCAATGACCTGGACAGCTGCAACATAACCTCTCAACTCCCATACTCAGTGCCCTGACCAATAAAGGCAA
This sequence comes from Chiloscyllium plagiosum, assembly GCF_037043375.1. Taxonomy (NCBI): domain Eukaryota; kingdom Metazoa; phylum Chordata; class Chondrichthyes; order Orectolobiformes; family Hemiscylliidae; genus Chiloscyllium; species Chiloscyllium plagiosum. The sequence goes on from NW_028270172.1 coordinate 12,079,837, forward strand.
GTGTACCAATCTTTTCACTACCCCATCTACCTGTGACTTCACCTTCAAGGAACTAAGAATCTGCACTCTAAGGTGTCTTTGTTCGGCAATACTCCCTGGGACCTTACCATTATGTCCGGCCCTGATTTGCCTTCCAAACGTGTAGTACCTCACGTTTATCTAAATGAAACTGCATCTGCCACTCCTCGGCCCATCTCATAAAGGTTTCTTTAAGAGGTAACCCTCTTTGCTGTCCACTATGCCACCAGTTTTGGTGTCATCTGCTAACTTAGCAACTATAGCTTCTATATTAAACCAGATTGTACTAATATTGGAGATGCAGAAATCCACACCATGGAAATGAATGAATGATTTATTGTCATATGTATCTTGAAGATACAGTGAAAAGTGTTTTGACGTTACAACCCAGTGCCATTTTGAGTTACAATAAGGATTAAAATAAATTATTTAAATAAAAGTTCAAATTGGGGTCTCAAGCTTAGCTTAAAGGTATTCCAGTCCTCGAAACCCACTCCGACAACGCCAATAGCCTAGGAGACCTGGGCTCGGCTGCTGCCATCACCTCACCAACACCCTGAAAGTCCAGCCTCCCGGCATCAACACCAGGAGTCCTGGTTCATGCCACCAACGCTGTAGCTATTAACACCACCCCACCCTCAAAGTAGAAGAAGAAAAGAAAAAAAGACAAGAAGTTCAAAGAGAAAACTATGCCATCAGCCAGGAGCGGTTGGGTTCCGAAGAGCCTGAACACTACCCACTGTGCTGATGCCATCTTGGAGCCTCGGAGGGAAATCCTTGCCACTTTTTTGATTAACATACTTAAAATAACAGTGAAAGGTCACTCTAATGATGTTGTAAATCTAATTTTGAAAATTGAATTAATTTTTCTTTCCCTCCTTCAGAGCCAGCAGCTCACACCTGTTGATAGTGACAGTGGACAGAGCGATCCAGAAGACGAGCAGCCACAGGTTGTAGTCCTTCGTCAGGGGGACTTGACAGCTGAAGAAGCAGCAAAAATCAAACAGAATACAGTAAACTCAAAGAAATGTATGTAAATATGTAGTACTTGATCTTTGAAACTACATTTAACAGCTTTCCTTTCTGTAGCTGTGTGCTGTATCCAATTTTAACAGCTATCTGTTAAGAGTATCCAAAATACATCTGTTATGAGCTGCTTGGATTCAGCTATTGATAGTGTGTAGAAAGGCATTTACTCAGTAATTCCACTTTCTCCATTGATTGAAAGGGTAACTGTGGCCTTGGCACGTTTTTTTTTATTTGTAGTGTAGTCACTCACCATCCATTGTTTTTGGGACAAAATCTTGGAACACTCTCCCAGACAGCATTGTAGCTGTACCTCTATGCCCTGCCGTGGTTCAAGAAGGTGGCTTCACCAACATTTTCTCAAGGGCAATGTAGAATGGGCAATAAATGCTGTCCTTGTCCCTGTCTCCTGTGAATAAAGAATACATTTTTAAAAATGGGATACAGTGTTTAAGTCGGACCAAAGTTGGACCAAAACCTGTAATCTTACAATGAATTAAGAGGATCAGGTGATTAAATTTTTAGCTTCCTCTTTGTGTGCAATCCTCAGTATCTGTTGACAAGATGATTTTCCTGTAATCGCTCCCACTCAGTCCATTGCTGTCTGACCTGATGGATTAGAAGGTGTTGTTCCATGGGTCACCCATAACGAAAGCCAGAGGCTTTTTCATGAGTAGTGTGGATGTAAAAAAGGAGAAAGTTCTCTAAAAGTATGAGTGTTTTGAGTAATAAAATAGAGTATTTCACTATAAGCAAATACTTTTCCAGATTATTCTTAAATTGTTTGTATTTTGTGACCAGCTGAGGATCCAGAGCCAGAGGATGGGAAGCATGTATTCAGGAAACCGGCAAAGCGTTCTTCAGGTGACAACTTTACAGGCCTGACTGCCACTTCTAGCAAAAAGAAAAAGGAAGAGCGAAAAGAGCAAACAGAACCCTCAAATTCAGAGAACAAACCAAAGCAAATAAAAAACAGCAGCTTGCTGTCTTTTGAGGACGATGAAGAAGATGATTAGAGAGAGCAGGACGTACTCTACCTCTGTTAGATTCTTATTAATAGGAAGCTAATGGTAAGGGTATCCTGCAGTTGGATGAACCCAACTTATCAGCTCTGTACAGTTCAAAATTGATTTAGTTACATTGAGACACAGCTAACGCTGGTATTTTATTGCTTATAACTAGTAGTTAACTCAGTCTACTGTTGTTGTTGTGTTGTTTCCTCCTTCGTCATGGCCAAGAGCTCAGTTGTTATTATAAATGTGTTAAAAAGAATATGAGGAGGCTCGGAGGCAAAAGGAAAAGGGATATCACTCATCATCAAGCCAACTTAAATGCATATTGTTTTTGCAGCTGAAATCTACAGCAAGCTGAGTGCTATATTTAATCTTCCTGTCATTGAAATCAATGGGTGAGGCCCCAATGAGTGGTGTTTACAAGAGCAAGTGATGTATGAAATCAGAGTGGTGAGGAATCAAATTAAAATGAGAAATTTTTATAAAACAAGAATATAAATTAATTGTCAGTGTTTTATTTTGTCGCTGTGTTCAACAAGTGATATTCAGCCCTATATCTGCCTTTAAATTTTAATTCACAATTGAGTGCATATTGAAGAAAAACAAAATTCTACATCTGATGAAAGGTAATTGACCTGAAATGTTAAGTTTTTCTTTCCACAGTTGTTGCCTGACTTGTTTATTGTTGCCAGTATTTTCTGTTTCAGATTTTCAGCAGCATCAGAACTTTGCTGTTGTACACTTACTATATTGTTTTTGGTGCAGTACGTAGGCTGTAATCCCTTGCTGGCAATTCCTGAGTGTGAGCTGATGAATGAATATGAGAGAGCGACAGTCTTTACAATGTTAACAAGTTCACTTGACATGCCTGACAGGGGAACTGTTGGAATCAGATTGGCTACCTGTTTTACATCCTGACAAATGCCACTTTCTATTCACTTCAGTGCAAAATAAAATGAGGTGGGATGTTAGCATGGACAGTTGACCAGATCCTGCCACTTTCCTGCTGAGCAGGTGAGTTTAAACTAACCCATTTTCTGGGTCTCAGTAATGGCAAATGGCTTACTAGTTCAAGAACACTCTCTTCACCTTTCCTGATTTGGCAGCTCTCCCACCCCCACTGGCCCCAGTTTCTCATGCACTGCCATGGAATATCCACAGAATCCACAAATCTGTGCCTGTCATTCCCAGATATTCATGTTTGAGACTCTATGACTCTAATTGTGTTTCCGCCCATGCTTCATAGCTCTCATTGAAGTTGCAAATAGCATCTTGTGACTATGTTAAACTGTCCCTCTTTGTCTTTCTCAATCTGCAGCACTTGATTCCACTACATATTCATCTTCAAACAGCTATCCTTCATTGTCTTCCTGGATGGAACTACCGTACTCGCCTAGTTCCATACCACGTTGTAGCCAGAGAATCACTAGCAGTGGTTTCCCTTCCTGTTTCCATAACTTTAACCCCATTGACCTCCTCCTGTTTCTCAATTACATGCTGGCCCTTAGCAACTCATGCAGAAACACAGTTTTCAAACACGTTGACAACACCCAGCCTTGCGTCACTCTCTCAACTTGTCATTAAATTATCTGATTATCTATAACTGAATGTGCAGATATTTCCTCCAGTTAAATATTGTGAAGACTGAAGCTAATGCCTTTGATCCATGCCTCAAACTCTGCTCCCTCGCCACCAACTGCTGTCAGACGTTGGATCAGACAGTTCACAACCTCGCGATTATTTTTGACCTCTGTGTATTTTCCACCATATATCTGCTTTTAGTAGCATAATCTTTAAGGAGGTAGAGCAACCATTCTCATTCCACGTGGGAATGCGGGTTATAAGCTCCTTTTTGGGAGCCAAACAATGTGTTTTTATAGTGATGTCACTGCATCCGTGGTTTTATCCTTTGTGAGATTTGTATTGAAATGCTCATCTTTGTGCATTTTTTTTTACTGTAGTAGCATATCAGATAGACTGCTTATTTTCACCTTCGAAACGTCACCATCCACACCCCTTACTCAGTTCTTCTGATGCTTGAACCCTCATCCATGCCTCATTTGCTCCAAACTTGGTTTATCTGTCACAGGCCCACCTCCCAAATTCCACCCTCGAAAACCTCACGAAAATCTCTTACCTGTGTCTCACATGAAGCCCATTCACTCTTCATCCAATCCTTCCTGGTTTACATTGGTTCTTATTCAAGTAGTGCCTCAACTTTTAAAACTCTCACCCTCATTCTCAAGTCTTTCTGAGGCCTAGTTCCTCTCCAATGTTGCAGTTTCCTTAATAATTTCCAGTATAGTCGCTAAGTAAAAAGAGTGGTGCTGGAAAAGAACAGCAGGTCAGGCAGCATCCAAGGAGCAGGAAAATCATTGATTTTCCTGCTCCTCAGATGCTGCCTGACCTGCTATGCTTTTCCAGCACCACTCTGATCTAAACTCTGGTTTCCAGCATCTGCAGTCCTCACTTTTGCCTAGTCTAGGTGAATAGATGCTGCTGTGCTCTCCCTTTTAAACAACAACTTGAGCATCTTTTTATCCTGACATGGGAAAACTTGAAAAGCAATGTCATGCATCCTTTTTCACAGCACAGTTAGTAAATTACAGAGGTGAGTTGCATACCCAGTATATCTGTGCTTTGTACAGCTCCAATCACAAGTAAAATGATTCAGTACGAGTTCTGCAGTGCTTTCTTTTCCTTCAATAGCTAGAGAGTTTGCATTAACTCAGTGGCTGCCTCAGGATTGTAATAACTCTACACATATGAAATGCTCAGCAGGTCAGGCAACATTGCTTATGAGAAAAATAGAGAAAACGTTTCTGGATGATGACCTTTATGACAGATCCAAGAAAGCAAAGATAATATGATTTCCACAGTATTTGTATCCCCTGAAACTGGACTGGTTCTACTGTATATTTTGGTTACTCAGGCTAATCAGCAACTTGCGTAAGAAGTTCAGCAACGCTGAATTCCAACTAGTTTGTCTCAAAAAATGTGAAATAACTTATTTGCATGTGACAATGGATTTATTGTTTAAAATTGGAGTAAATCTGCGCATGGAGGTGATTTAGTTAACCATATACAAAAATCAGTGCATTTTCAACCTGTATATTTAGCTTTGAGTTATCCACAGAAATGGTTTCTGAAAAAATATGCATTTCATTGGTACTTGTCTATCACTTCACCCATTTTCTCCACTTCATTACTGGTGTCTCTTGCCCTCCAGCATTCCGCCCAAGTGCTGATTATTTTATGAGAGGTTTTCAGTGAAAATGGTAGAAGGATAATAGGAATGTAGAACCCAGCTTCATCCATGCATACCTAGTTCCTTATGGAAACCATCAGAGTGATTTCTCTTTGAGATTCCTAGCTGATTATCCACTTCTCCAATACAAAGGTTAAATAGAGAGTGCAATGATATTAAACCAAATGTGCATTTAAGGAGGTTTGAGTCCAAGAGTTTTAAGAATGCCAAAACATTGATTATTTAAATAATTACCATAAAATATATATGTCTCATGATAAGAAGTGAACACAATACCATTGGTTTGCCTAAGTAATAAGAGCTTTTAGTAGCATAATCTTTAAGGAGGTAGAACAATCATTCTCATTCTATGTGGGAATGCGGGTTATAAGCTTCTTTTTGGGAGCCAAACAATGTGTTTTTATAGTGATGTCGCTGCATCCGTGGTTTTATCCTTTGTGAGATTTGTATTGAAATGCTCATCATTGTGCATTTCTTTTACTGTAGTAGCATACAAATTGATAACACGTTCACAATGTTTTTCAATTTTGAATGTATTTGAAAGGACAACTTTTACGAACTATACTGTGGTTTTCATTAATAAAGTATGACATCAATCATTTCAATAGTGTATACTTTAATTAAAGGGGACATCATTTCGATGGGATGAACTCTACAGTTCATAATGTTATGCAGTTATTTCCTGATCTATGGTGTGATATAAGACAGATGAATCAAGAGGAGGCTAGTTAATCCCCCTCAAGAAGAAGGGGAATTTATAGAACACCTTTTAATATAATTAAATCTCCAAAGATAGTCCACAGGAGTGTTTTAAAACAAAATTTGACACTGAAATACCTAAGCGGATCTTGTGGAAGAAAGCCAAAAGCTTGATCAAAGTGTTAGGATTTAAGGACTTCTTTAAAGGATGAAAGAGAGATGAAGTGGTTTAAAATGGGTGAGGGAAATTCCAGAGCTTGGGGCCTTGGCAGCCACTAGTAGAGCAATTAATTCAGGCATGCTCAAGAGTCCAGAATTAGAGGAGCATGGATATCTTGGAGTGTTATGGGTCTGCAGCAGGTTACAGGGCTGGAGGCAGAGTCCATGCAGTAATTGAAAACAAGTATGAGAATATTAACAGCAAGTTGTTACTTAACAGGAACCAGTGCAGATCAGTGAGCATGTGGCTGATTGAGAACAATAATTTGTTCAAGTAAAGGTTTGGATGACCTCCAGTTTATGAAAGTTTGAAGATGGAAGAGTGGCAAGAACTACATTGAAATATTCAGGACGACAAAGGCATGGCTAAGAATTTCTGCAGCTGAGGCAGGGGCAGGGTCAGGCAATGCGTAGAGATGGTGGAGGGTGTTAGTGCAGAAACACATTTGGGAGCTCACCAAAGGCTCAAACATAGCAGCAAGATTGTGAACAGCTCCAGACCCATTGTTGAGGAGAGGGATTCATTAAGGTCTCACTGCTGGTTATAGAACTGCACAGGCATAAGCATTTATTTACAACCAGAGTTTTATCTTTGGTTTAAAGAAAGTATATTTTTATTCTGTGGGGTGGATTATGCACTGGATGGTTAAGTTCCAGCAGTGTCCAGGTGAACAGTTGGTTGATCTTGGGTCTTAGCCCTGCCATCCGGTATCTAAGTTGTTTAAAGAGATTTGTTAAATATTTCTCTATATTAGAGCACACCGTGTATTGAGCAAATGGAAGCAGCTGATATTAATCCATCTTAGTGTTCTAGATTAGGCTTCACCAATGTAGCTACACTTAACACTAAGATCAACCTTTCTCAAATATTTGGGCTTGGAAAGTTCAAATGTTTGGGTTTAGAAAATTCAAACACCAGAAACAAGCAGAAATAGGCAAGTGACCTGTTCCAGCAAAATCTAGCTATGAATGTTGTCACTCTGCCTCATACACCATTCAACACAAGAGGAAGAGATTAAAATGAGGTCCTGTCTACTTCTTTGACATATGCAAGTAGGTCTTGTTCAGAACAAAGTTAAAAATCACACAACGCCAGACTATAATGCAACAGGTTTATTTGGAAGAACTATCCTTTGGAGTGCTGCTCCTTCATCAGGTAGCTAATGGGGCAGGATCATAAGACACAGAATTTATTGCTCAAGATCACAGTGTCATGCAACTGATACAATATACTGAACAAACCTAGATTGCTGTTAAGTCTTTCATCTTTTAGAATGGGTTGTAGGTTTTGATTCACTAATATGTTAATGCCAAAACTTCTTTCAAGTCACATTCCCGAGATAACTTAAGGTTTTATATAAAATAAAAGTGACATCTCAGCTCAGGCAATGCATTAAAGGTATGAGGTTAGAGTCTGTCTGTATTCCAATCTTGAGTCAGATTGGTTCTATTTCCAAAATAGGAATTTATAAAGTGTCACATGGATTGATCGCCTGCAGATTGGGTGTTTTCTGAGCAAAATACCCACAAATACAATTCTGCACACCACCGGCACCTCCTCACCTTGTTCAGAACAGTCTTACAGTACTCAACTCTGTTTATCTCTCCACAGATGCTGCCAGACCTACTGAGTTTCTCTAGCACTTTGTATTTTTGATTCCATTGCCTTACCTGAAGAACAACACAGATGTGTTGTTTAATATCCTGGCCAATATCTATCCCTTAAGAGACATGATTGAAAACTATTTCTTGTCTTTTTTTTTCTGTCGTGGTGTAAGAGTGTTGCAGCCAGGCTGACTTAATTCCCCTCAAACTGAGTGACTTGCTCAGCCAAATTAGAGAGTAAAGAGTCAATCACGTTATTGTAAATTCCCAGTCAAATGTAGTTCAGACCATGAAAGGACGGCAGATATATTTCACGACAGAGCATTAGTGAAATCGATGGGTTCCGAAGACAATAAACAGTGGTCATGTGGTCACCATCGCCAGGCTATCTTTTAATTCCAAATCTACTAACTGAATTTAAAATCCACGAGCCACCATGATGGGATTTTAACTCTGGCCATAGAGTATTAGCCTGGGATACTAGCCCAGTGATATTCACTATGCTAAACATCACCACTGTTTGTGTTGTGCTTTGTGGGGCCAAGTGCAGATTGACTGCTGCATTTTACTATGTTGCAGAAGTTGGCTGTGAAACCCTTTGTGGAATGTTGAGATGATGAAAGGCACTGTTTGGTCTCTGTCTTGTGGACGCGTCTCTTGTGTCTAGTGTTTTAATAGAATAGAACATAGATTATAGAACAATACAGCACAGAACAGGCCCTTTGGCCCACGATGTTGTGCCGAACATTTGTCCCAGCTTAAGCACCCATCCATGTACCTATCCAATTGCCGCTTAAAGGTCACCAATGATTCTGACTCTGCCACTCCCACAGGCAGCGCATTCCATGCCCCCACCACTCTCTGGGTAAAGAACCTACCCCTGACATTCCCCCTATACCTTCCACCCTTCAACTTAAATTTATGTCCCCTTGTAACACTCTGTTGTACCTGGGGAAAAAGTTTCTGACTGTCTACTCTATCTATTCCTCTGATCATCTTATAAACCTCTATCAAGTCACCCCTCATCCTTCGCCGTTCCAATGAGAAAAGGCCTAGCACTCTCAACCTATCCTCGTACGACCTATTCTCCATTCCAGGCAACATCCTGGTAAATCTTCTCTGCACCCTCTCCAAAGCTTCCACATCTTTCCTAAAGTGAGGCGACCAGAACTGCACGCAGTACTCCAAATGTGGCCTAACCAAGGTCCTGTACAGCTGCAACATCATTTCACGACTCTTGAATTCAATCCCTCTGCTAATGAACGCTAATACACCATAGGCCTTCTTACAAGCTCTATCCACCTGAGTGGCAACTTTCAAAGATCTCTGAACATAGACCCCAAGATCCCTCTGCTCCTCCACCTTACTAAGAACCCTATCGTTAACCTTGTATTCCACATTCTTATTTGTCCTTCCAAAATGGACAACCTCACACTTGACAGGGTTGAACTCCATCTGCCACTCCTCAGCCCAGCTCTGCATCATATCAAAGTCCCTTTGCAGCCGACAACAGCCCTCCTCACTATCCACAACTCCACCAATCTTCGTATCGTCTGCAAATTTACTGACCCACCCTTCGACTCGCTCTTCCAAGTCATTAATAAAAATTACAAACAGCAGAGTACCCAGAACTGATCCCTGCGGAACTCTACTTGTAACTGGGCTCCAGGCTGAATATTTACCATCTACTACCACTCTCTGACTTCGACCGGTTAGCCTGTTTTCTATCCAACTGGCCAAATTTCCCTCTATCCCATGCCTCCTGACTTTCCGCATAAGCCTACCATGGGGAACCTTATCAAATGCCTTACTAAAATCCATGTACACTACATCCACTGCTCTACCCTCAGCCACATGCTTGGTCACCTCCTCAAAGAATTCAATAAGACTTGTAAGGCAAGACCTACCCCTCACAAATCCGTGCTGGCTGTCCCTAATCAAGCAGTGTCTTTCCAGATACTCATAAATCCTATCCCTCAGTACCCTTTCCATTCCTTTGCTTACCACTGAAGTAAGACTAACTGGCCTGTAATTCCCGGGGTTATCCATATTCCCTTTTTTGAACAGAGGCACAACATTTGCCACTCTCCAGTCCCCTGGTACCACCCCCGTTGACAGTGAAGACGAAAAGATCATTGCCTCTTTCGCTTCCCACATAATCCTAGGATATATCCCGTCAGGCCCGGGGGACTTGTCTATCCTCAAGTTTTTCAAAATGCCCAACACATTTTCCTTCCCAACAAGTATCTCTTCTAACTTACTAGTCCGTTTCACACTCTCCTCTTCAACAATACGGTCCCTCTCATTTGTAAATACTGAAGAAAAGTACTCATTCAAGACCTCTCATATCTCTTCCGACTCAATACACAGTCTCCCACTAATGTCCTTGATCGGACCTACCCTCATTCTCATCATTCTCATGTTTCTCACATACGCATAAAATGCCTTGGGGTTAGCCTTGATCCTGGAGGAGAAAGTGAGGACTGCAGATGCTGGAGATCAGAGCTGAAAATCTGTTGCTGGAAAAGCGCAGCAGGTCAGGCAGCATCCAAGGAACAGGAGAATCAACGTTTCGGGCAGAAGTCCTTCTTGCTGAAGAAGGGCTTATGCCCGAAACATCGATTCTCCTGTTCCTTGGATGCTGCCTGACCTGCTGCGCTTTTCCAGCAACATATTTTCAGCGTTATCCTTGATCCTACCCGCCAAAGATTTTTCATGCCCTCTCTTAGCTCTCCTAATCCCTTTCTTCAGGTCCCTTCTGGCTATCCTGTATCCCTCCAACGCTCTATCTGAACCTTGTTTCCTCAACCTTATGTAAGCCTCCTTCTTCCTCTTTACAAGACATTCAACCTCCCTCGTCAACCAAGGTTCCCTCAAACAACCATTTCTTTCCTGCCTGACAGGTACATACATATCAAGGACACGTCGTATCTGTTCTTTGAAAAAGTTCCACATTTCCACGACATCCTTCCCCGACAGCCTATGCTCCCAACTTATGCTCCTCAGATCCTGTCTTACAGCATCGTATTGACCCTTCCCCCAATTGTAAAACCAACCCTGTTGCACGCACCTATCTCTCTCCATAACCAAGGTGAAAGTCACAGAATTGTGGTCACCATCACCAAAATGTTCACCCACTAACAAGCCCATCACTTGTCCCGGTTTGTTACCAAGTACCAAATCCAATATGGCCTCACCTCTGGTCGGACAATCTACATACTGAGTTAGAAAAGCTTCCTGGACACACTGCACAAACACCGCCCCATCCAATCTATTTGATCTAAAGAGCTTCAAATCAATATTTGGGAAGTTGAAATCTCCCATGACTATTACCCTGTGGCTTCTGCACCTTTCCAAAATCTGTTTCCCAATCTGTTTCTCCACATCTCTGCTGCAAATGGGGGGCCTATAGTAAACACCCAACAAGGTGACTGCTCCTTTGATATGATGTCTGCAGAGTTTAGGTAAATAAGAGAGTTTTCTTGTGGCGTAAAGACAGCAAAACATTTCACAATTCCCCAAAACGGTAAAGTATTTCCACTTAGGCAAGGGGTTTAGAGTGTTGGAATGAAGGTGAATATATTTCTGTGAACACAGGATATTATATTTTGTTTGGTGTCATGTTGTGGAAAATGTCACATCAGTGTGATCTAAATCTGTTTAACATAGACTGCTAGCCAACACAGATGAGGGTTTTGGCAGATACGGTGAGCTTAGGTTTGTTAAATTGTTAGGAATTAAATTTGTATTTTGCTATTCTAAGCATATTCCTCTTTGAAGTTTCTCTTCATGCAGTCTCATTTCTTGGGAACATCTCACCATGCTTCTACATTCCATTAATAAATGGTGCGGTTACTGCAGAGTTCATCACTTTTTTCTAGGTCCTTCTGTTGATGAGGTATTACATTAAACCCCTCAGCCAATGGCCATTAGGAACCTACCCCTCTTGTGACATTTATTTTAATAACCAACAAGACAAAGAATCACAAGATGATTGATTGGCACTTACCTTAAAAGTGTTGACTCATGAATGTCAAAGAATTTCATTAGTTATTCATAAATCAAATATTTTTACACCATTGCAAGCTTCTTGCGGTCCATTGCATTTCATGGATCATACCAGAATTTTCAGTCTGTGGTAAATAAATGGCAACTTTTAATTGCTGAGGCTCCAGAACAGTGTGTCTTCCTTTACAAGAAACCTGTGTGAACAAAGTAAGCAGTGTCATGCCTCCTTAACCAATCAGATTGAAGAATCCTTACTGCAGAATCTAAGACAAGAGATTGAAGTTAGAATATTTGACTCAAAGTAAAATTAAGTAAGGGAAGCAAAGTAAAGAGACAGGAAGAAAGATTGCATTAAGAGAAACAAAAAAAAATCTTTCTAATTCACCCATAATTAAAAGCTGAAGGAATGAAAACCCACACTTTTAAAATAACTTTTTAAATTGCTCAATATGCTGTTTGGAAAGAATCAAGATGCATTGCACAGTTTAAAATTCAGTTACGATTGACTGGACAAGCCTAGCCTTCTTTGGTATATGCAGAGGCTATCTAATAATAAATATTGCTACTTCCCTCTCCATGTATTTCAACATTGAATTTCTTGGTGAAGCAAAGCCAATGAAGGAATATGATAAATTGGACTGTAACTTTGTTTTCTGTATTTTAATGTTCTCGTCATAAGCTGCTGTCTGACTCACTCCACAACCATGTCCAGCAATAATACCATAACCAGTACTGTCATTGCAAAATCTGTGATCTCAATTCTAACACCACAACTTACAAATAATCAGACCCTGAATGAAAACAATGTAGATTTACAAATGTAACCCATATGTGGCATGATCCTATGAAATGTGGACCGCTTTCAATATGTTGGGAGTCTCCTCTTGAAGGGAGACCGAGGTGACAAATTCTTCACCATCTCCAATATGCGAACTCAATTTTCAACCAATTGAGGAAGGGTATATGAGAACCAGGATCTTTCAAACCTGAGACTAAGGTCATGCCCTACTGGTGCAGCAATGATCCCAACAGAACAGGTTCTTCAGAAACGTGAACTGTGTATTCTCAAAGTAGTGGAGAAGAACCACCAGCAGTGCCTTTGCAGATCCAACAGATCCCATGGCAGGAAAGGCTGCTTGACAGCATCATCGTTTTTTAAACCTACTTGTGCGTGGGAAATCATGTCTCACAAACTTGATTGAGTTTTTTGAAGAAGTAACAAAGAAGATTGATGAGGGCAGAGCAGTAGATGTGATCTATATGGACTTCAGTAAGGCGTTCGACAAGGTCCCCCATGAGAGACTGATTAGCAAGGTTAGATCTCATAGAATACAGGGAGAATGAGCCATTTGGATACAGAACTGGCTCAAAGGTAGAAGACAGAGGGTTGTTTCTCAGACTGGAGGCCTTTGACCAGTGGAGTGCCACAAGGATCAGTGCTGGGCCCTCTACTTTTTGTCATTTACATAAATGATTTGGATGCGAGCATAAGAGGTACAGTTAGTATGTTTGCAGATGACACCAAAATTGGAGGTGTAGTGGACAGCAAAGAGGGTTACCTCAGATTACAACAGGATCTGGACCAGATGGGCAATGGGCTAAGAAGTGGCAAATGGAGTTTAATTCAGATAATTGCGAGGTGCTGCATTTTGGGAAAGCAAATCTTAGCAGGACTTATACACTTGATGGTAAGGTCCTAGGGAGTGTTGCTGAACAAAGAGACCTTGGAGTGCAGGTTCATAGCTCCTTGAAAATGGAGTCGCAGGTAGATAGGATAGTGAAGAAGGCATTTGGTATGCTTTCCTTTATTGGTCAGAGTATTGAGTATAGGAGTTGGGAGGTCATGTTGCGGCTGTACAGGACATTGGTTAGGCCACTGTTGGAATATTGTGTGCAATTCTGGTCTCCTTCCTATCGGAAAGATGTTGTGAAAGGTGAAAGGGTTCAGAAAAAATTTACAAGGATGTTGCCAGGGTTGGAGGATTTGAGCTACAGGGGGAGGCTGAACAGGCTGGGGCTGTTTTCCCTGGAGCGTCGGAGGCTGAGGGGTGACCTTGTAGAGGTTTACAAAATTATGAGGGGCATGCATAGGATAAATAGACAAAGTCTTTTCCTGGGGTCGGGGAGTCCAGAACTAGAGGGCATAGGTTTAGGGTGAGAGGGGAAAGATATAAAAGAGACCTAAGGGGCAACATTTTCACGCAGAGAGTGGTACGTGTATGGAATGAGCTGCCAGAGGATGTGGTGGAGGCTGGTACAATTGCAACATTTAAGAGGCATTTGGATGGGTATATGAGTAGGAAGGGTTTGGAGGGATATGGCCAGGTGCTGGAAGGTAGGACTAGATTGGGTTGGGATATCTGGTAGGCATGGACGGGTTGGACCGAAGGGTCTGTTTCCATACTGTACATCTCAAATACTCTATGATCAGCATTGAGGTCTTATCACTCAAAACCAGCCCCACTGAGTGAAACATAGTGTTAATTTGCCTGACACCAGTTATGGCAGTAGACTCCCAGGAGGACAGTAAAAAAATGTCAACACAGACTCATATAATAAGGCTTTGGCAAGGAAAGTTCAATTAAGTTGTTAAAAATGCATTAATAGAAATGTAATGGTTCATCCAAAAGTGTTACTCTGAAATTTGTGTTGCAAACTTGCATTAAATCAATATTTTTGGACTTTTTTTTGCTAATTTAAACATTATCAGAACACAGTTTTCATTTAACCTATTATTCTAATCAACTTGTTCAGGGATATTATTACACACCTCTGGAGCAGGTGGGATTTGAACTCCTATCTCTTGGTCCAGAGACACTACCACTGCACCACAAGAGGGCCCCAGAATGTGATTTTTTTTTACAAATTTGTAGATAAAAGATTATACATCACCACCAGCTGGTCTCAATTAGGAACAGCAAGTAGACACTAAACAGTTTAACTTTTTTAATTACTTCAGACTTTGTGGCGAAGTTGCAATTGCAATGTTGCATGTTAGGGAGCTACAGTGTTTTGGCCCTGGAATGGTGAAGGAATAAAGGATTATCATGCAGTGTAAAATGTCCCAATTAAGAAGAAAAGAACAGCTCAAATCTACTGATTAAAAAGAAAAAGACAACCATAGGATTAGCTGTAATTATATCTTTATCTTCTGAGGCAATCCTTTAGGATTGAAGAAGACCTGTTTCCACTCTGATTCAGTGGTATCTGAAATGTTTTTATACTTCCAATGCATGATGATCCCATCACAGGTGGGGAGGACAACAGATATGCTTCAGGGATACCCTCAACAAATCCATGAGGAGATCAAACATCCCATACTGGCTCCTGAGAGACTCTAACCGATGACTGAGCAAAATGGTGAAAGGTCATTCAGGAAGATATCAAACATATCAAACACATTGGAAATATGCAGAGGGAAAGGTGAGTATTTAGGGGGAAAGCATATGCCTCCAACCAACTTATCTATCTGACCCTGGCCCACTTGTGATGGGATCTTCATTACTATATCAGTGACACTTAATTGCAACTTAAAAATGTATTGCTGGAAAAGCGCAGCAGATCAGGCAGCATCAAAGGAGAAGGAGAATCGACGTTTCGGGCATAAGCCTTTCTTCAGGAAGAAAGGCTTATGCCCGAAACGTCGATTCTCCTTCTCCTTTGATGCTGCCTGACCTGCTGCGCTTTTCCAGCAACACATTTTTAAGCTCTGATCCCCAGCATCTGCAGTCCTCACTTTCTCCACACTTAATTGCAAGTTGTTGCATGCTCAGGGGAATCCCCATGCCAATTAACATTAGTTTTTATTATTCACTAGGATAACAACTTTTAAAATGTGGTTGTGGTGGAGGTTGTTTATGTAAGAGCTTTAGGACCCTGTGATGATGCTACAGAGCTTCTCACTGAACTTAAATAGCACATTGTGAGATTGAGAACAATAAAGAAAAATGAGAGAAGTATGTGGAGTAAACCAACCAGTATTATGTGATTAAATTTGTAGAATAGCCTTTCAATAATTTTAACAGTAAGATTTGAGCCTAATATATCTTTGAATACCATGTATGGGGTATTTAGTTTTAATATGTAATAAACATTGTTATAAAGAAGCCCAATCTTGAAATCACTCCTTGGCCTTACCTTCTCTTCAACCAGTCTGTGTTGAACCCAAACTCGTGGCTGTGGGCATAAAACCACTAGAATCGGAGGGGTAGTAGAAAGGCAAGCAATCAGGTTAGATCAAGTGTAAAAGATCCGGAATAAAAAGGGCTGTTAGGCACAGTTAGACAGAGAAAGACAGGCAAGTGTGAACATAGGAAATGAAGATTCAGCAGATTTGTTCTGGCAATAAATGAAGGAGAAATTGAGCACAGCCAATAGAAGCAGTAAAACTGAGTAGGGAGCTAACATTGAGACATGCTCAGAGGGAAGCTTGAGAAAACCAGAGAAGTCAGACAACAGTAATCGCGACAATAGATGAGTGAATACGTTTGAAATGCAGTCCAAAACACAAACTATGAACTTCATAACACTCCATTCTGGCCCAGTGGAGAGATACTGGTAATATTACTAGACTAGGAGAAAGTGAGGACTACAGATGCTGAAGAGCCAGAGTCAAAAAGTGTGGCACTGGAAAAGCACAACAGGCCAGGCAGTATCCGAGGAGCAGGAGAGTCCACACTTCGGGCTTGGTGAAGAGCTTATGCCAAAAACGTTGACTCTCCTGCTCTTCGGATGCTGCCTGACCTGATGTGCTTTTCCAGGACCATGCTATTTGACTCAATATCACTGGACTAGCAATCCCAAGGTCCAGGCTATTATTTTAACGACAATTTAGTGGAATTTAAACTAAGTTAATACATAGTGCCATAAAGCTAACATTGATCCTTTATGAAACCCATTTGGTTCATTAATGTCGCTTAGGGAAGGAAATCTGCCATCCTTACCTGGTCTAGCTTATGCCTGACTCCAGACCCACAGCAATGTGGTAGACTTGAAACTGTCCTCTGAACTGGCCGAGTGAGCCTCATAGCTCGTTGGGTAATTGAGGATGGGCAACAAATGCTGGCCTTGATAGTGATTCCCAAATTCTATGAAAGGGGAAAGATGAGACAATGCTATTTAATTGGATATGAAAGAGCAGAGTGAACAATCCACTGTTCAGAACAACTATCAAACTCCATGTTGAGGCCTTATCGACCTATCAGTTGAGCCCAAACTTTAAGCTTGAAAATAATCTCCTTCGCTTTCAAATGTGAAAATGGTCTATTGACAATGTTAAAGAAAAGTTTGTAAAAACATGAAGTCTGTGAATATAGAGTCTGTTTGAAGCTGTTTTGCAACATCCCGTGTACAAAGCACTGTCCTGAAGACATTCCAAATTGTCCCACATTAAAGGGCTGCAGTCGTCTTTGAAATGTTTGGTGAAACATCTTACACTGATGCCTCCTACACCTGTTGTAATCTGCTCCTGAGGCTGTCATTCAGTTTATTATTTAGCTTCTATAAAGCCTCAATTAATCTTAATTTTCAAAAAATATTGACAGTTCCAAAGGAGATAATACATTTTTGTATTAATGTTGTAATAAGACTTTGATTATGACACACCACAGCAAATCCAGACAAGTTTGCCTTTAGATTACGTCCAGTTGCATAAAATTCACTCATCAGGATCCAGTGCTTCAGGCACAGAAGAATAGTGAAACAGCTAAATTTTGAGCAGCTGTGGCTCAACATAGTGCTCTTAATTGAGTTCAAATTCCATCCCAAGACTTCAGTGTGAAGCTTAAGGCTGATATGTTCTGAAGAAGTGCCACAGGTGCTGTGTTTTGGTTGAGCTGTTAGATTAGATCCCCTACAATGTGGAAACAGGCCCTTCGGCCCAACAAGTCCACACTGACCCTCCGAAGAGTAACCCCCCTCCCACTCCCTACTAATGCACCTATCACTATGGGCAATTTAGCATGATCAATTCACCTGGCCTGCACATCTTTGGATTGTGGGAGGAAACCGGAGCACCCGGAGGAAACCCACGCAGACACAGGGAGAATGTGCAACCTCCACACAGACAGTCACCCAAGGCTGGAATTGAACCTGGGTCCCTGGCACTGCAAGACAGCAGTGCTAACCACTGAGCCACCATGCCACCCCTATTAGTCTTGAGGTCTCATCTACCTGCCTTGGAAGATGCAAAGGACCCAATTGCACTAGTTTGAAAAAGAGGAGGTTGTTATTAATTGAATGGTACTTTCTCATAAGTGGATCGTCAGTTAGTTTAATTAGCTGGATGGCTGGTTTGCAATACAGAATGATGCTAACAGCATGGGTTCAAATCCCACACCTTCTGAGGTTACCTTGAAGGTCTCAGCCTCTGTACCTCACCCCTCACCTGAAGTGTGGTGACCTTCAGGTTAAATTCACCTCCAGTTGATTATGTAATGAGGTCATAGCAACTTTTGCATGTCAACAGAGGTATAATAAACAAAACAAGTCATGTTACCATAATTTTAATTGGTGCCTTCAAGCAATTCACATTATTGGCTAAAAGTAATACACAGCCATTAACATGAAGGACTTGACATCATTGTGCTCAGCAAAACCATGCAAGTGTAAACTCATGCAACTTTGATCCAAGCAAATTTTCAATAAAATTCCATATTTTATGATTAAACATTTTGCAAGTGCTAGTGCTTATCAATCTTGGTAGATGGTGATGTAATGTAAACTTACTGGACAAGTCCTACAGAGGCCCAGGTTAATTGCTCAGGAAAAAAACATAAATTGCTGGAAAAACTCAGCAGGTCTGGCAGCAACTGCAGAGAGAAAACAGAGTTAATGTTTTAAGTCCAGTGACCCTTCCATGGTACCTAGTTGGATTTAAATTCAATTAATTAAATCTGGAACATAAAGCTTGTTTTAGTGATGGCGACCATGACAACTATTGTTGATAATATCATAAAATCCCACTTGATTCACTAATGCTCTTTAGGGAAGCAAATCTACCATCCTTACCTGGTCTGGCCTACATGATACTCCAGACCCACAACAATATAGTTGGTCTCTGAAATGATTGTTCAAGCCACTCAGTTCAGGAGCAATTAGAGATAGGCATTAAATGTTGACCTTGCCAGCAAACCTACATCCTGTGAAAAAATAAAATAAAATACTCATTTTCAGGAGTGTTTTTAGATACGGGACAATTTTTAAAATTAAAAGTACATTTTAAAGTACTATTTTCTATTAATGAGAAAAAATGGGTTAGATTGATCATTGTCAGGAACTGCTTTTTAATGAGCCACATGTTGGTGATCCCGAGATTAAGCTTTTGCAGTTGTTAAGTTTTCTATTTAGTTTTTAATTCATTCATTCACGGGATTTGGGCATTGTTGGCTGGGCCAGTATTTATTACCTATAAAGAGTCTACCACAATACTATGGATTTGGTGTCACATGTAGGCCAGACCATGCAAAGACAGCAGTTTTCGCATTAGTAAACCAGCTAGGTTTTTATGACAAGCAGGAGAAAGTGAGGTCTGCAGACGCTGGAGATCAAAGCTGAAACTTTATTGCTGGAACAGCACAGCAGGTCAGGCAGCATCTAGGGAACAGAAGATTCGACGTTTCGGGCACATGCCCTTCT
Organism: Chiloscyllium plagiosum; assembly: GCF_037043375.1. Lineage (NCBI taxonomy): Eukaryota > Metazoa > Chordata > Chondrichthyes > Orectolobiformes > Hemiscylliidae > Chiloscyllium > Chiloscyllium plagiosum. The sequence goes on from NW_028270172.1 coordinate 12,099,328, forward strand.
TCAGGAATGAGCAGAGAGTGTTCAGCAGGAGAAGATAAAAGGTCCCTACCTTTTATCTTCTCCTGCTGAACACTCTCTGCTCATTCCTGAAGAAGGGCATGTGCCCGAAACGTCGAACCTTTTATGACAAGCAGCGTTGGTTATAGATATTTTCTAATAACCAGGTCAGGTAAGTTATTACACATCTCCAGAGCAGTTGGGCTTGACCCTGGCCTCCTGTCTCAACGATAGGGGCACTACAACTATGCCACTGCGGCTCTGCCTTGTAATTAGGCTAGTTTTTTTTATTCTATTACCACGTCACCCCTCCTCCCCAAACATAAATTCCCATTGGCAAAGCAGGGGAATCAATTTCCCTCTGGGAAAATTGTCTTAGAAGTCAAAACATGTGGTGCTAGAAAAGCACAGCCAGTCAGGCAGCATCCAAGGAACAAGAGAGGCGACATTTCAGGCATAAGCCCTTCATCAGGAATGTGGAGGGGAAAGGGGGCTGAGAGACTAATAGGTGGGTGGGGCTGGGGCTAGGGGAAAGGTAGCTGGGAAGGCGATAGGTTGATGCAGGTGGGAGGGTGGGGGTGGTAATTGTGATAGGTCAGTGGGGATGGTGGAGGGGACCATGCTGAGGATTGCCAGCATTTGAGCAGGTGCACGGCTGGGCTTTAAATATAGCACAGGCACCGGGAACCTGAGGAGATGCTGAAAATGGCCAGTACTTCCACCTGTGACAAATGGATGCCATAAAGGCATGGCTTTGCAGCAATTTTGGAAGTTTTGATGATAAACTCACCTCACAGAGAGAAATTCTCCAAAAATTACATTTTGCCGATTTCTGGGAAGATTCGTCCCTCTGTTTGGATCCAAACTTGTAGGTGAATTTTAAACAAAATCACAACACTTCTCCTGAACAGCTTCCATCTCCTCAACTGCTTCCTCTCTTAAAATTTTTATCACCCTTTTCTGACAGGTAAAGACGCATTTCCGTAGCTATCACTGTTGCATTCCATGTGAAGGTTAGTATGCAGTAAAATGTGATCATGATATCATCACTGTATTATAGCTTGTGACCCAACGGTATAAGGTCCCAGTCTCCAACTTACTGTGCCACTTGTAGCATGATGTGTTGAAGAAGGAATACAACTGTTTTTAAATGAATTGTTCAGCACTATCCCAGACCTAGACATTCCTGCAATTGCAGTAGATACAGGTACTAGAGCTATAATAAACACCAATTCAATCTTTCAGAAAAAACATTACAAGAGTTAACATCAGTAACCACTCTTTGTGAGGGCAGAATGGATCAGGCACATCCTGAGACTTGAACCCAATTCAAGCCCAGAGGCATAGATACTACTGCTGTGCCACAAGACCTTATTCTCATATTGCCCCTTTATGTAACTATGTAATTTAAGGAGAAAGTGAGGACTGCAGATGCTGGAGATCAGAGCTGAAAATGTGTTGCTGGAAAAGCGCAGCAGGTCAGGCAGCATCCAAGGAACAGGAGAATCGACGTTTCGGGCATAAGCCCTTCTTCAGGAACCCTTTTCCAGCAACACATTTTCAGCTATGTAATTTAAGGCTTGTCTGGCATAGTAATAATGTCCCTAATTCTGGATGAGGAGATCTAGGTTAAAATCCCAGCTGCTCGTGACATGTATGATATTATGTCCTTCCCCACACCTCCACTACTTGCCTTTAAACAACCGCCAAACCTCCAACAGATTGTTGTTCATAGCAAGCTGCCCGGCTCTCAGGACAACTCCATACAACCCTGTCACAGTAGGCGTTGCAAGACGTGTCAGAGTGTGGACATAGATACCACCATTATGCGTGGGGACACCTCCCACTTTGTACATGGCAGGTACTCATTTGACTCAGCCAACGTTGACTATCTTATACATTGCAAGCAAGGATGCCCGGAGGCATGGTACATTGGGGAAACCGAGCAAAGGCTACGACAACGGATGAATGGGCACCGCACAACAATCAACAGACAGGAGGGTTCCCTCCCAGTTGGGGAACACTTCAGTGGATCAGGACATTCGACTTTGGGACTTCGGGTGACCATCCTCCAAGGCAAACTTCGGGACAGGCAGCAGCGAAAAGTGGCCGAGCAAAGGCTGATAGCTAAGTTCGGTACCCATAGGGAGGGCCTCAACTGGGACCTTGGGTTCATGTCACATTACAGGTGACCACCATTGCACTATATACACACACAGATACTCCTACACACACACACTCTCACACATACACAGGTACTCCTATACACACGGACACACATATACATAGACACCCACACACACCCTTACAGACACACACACTCCCACATTCACACATGCACCCCCTCACAGACTTAAGTCACTCTGCACTCACTACACACACACACACACATACGCTTTCTCACACTCACAACCCCCAACCCAGACAGACACACACAGACAGAAAGACAAAGACCCACATGCACACATATATATTGTGGGGTGAATTTGTACTTTCAGGATTATATTGTACTTTGCTCAAAAACTGCATGCATTCAGGTAGAACTCCGTTATCTCACTTTTTAGATTAGAATCGATCTAAACATCATGGCATAGACAGAGAACACAGGGGGCTAACACCTTCAACATATTGTCTAGCTATCACCATTGTTAACAGCTAACCTGAGAGTGCAACTTTGTAAAAAAAAAGGTTTTGTGATTTACACATGAAAGAAGTGAAACTATCATGGTATTCTAACAGATGAAAGGCTTAACAGACAATCAATTTTTCAATGTATAATTTCAGTTACATCACACTGTAAATTTTTGCTATAAATTCTGTGTGTTAGGATTGAGCCCTCCACTACCACCTAATGAAGGAGCGACGCTCTGAAAGCTAGTGTGCTTCCAATTAAACCTGTTGGACTATAACCTGGTGTTGTGTGATTTTTAACTTTGTACACCCCAGTCCAACACTGGCATCTCCAAATCCTGGATATTATGTCTGAGCAGGTTGACTAAATGAAAAATTCCTACATCCAAACCAGGAGACCTCAGTATAAGTCCCAAGCTCCTAATGTATGTCATAACATCTTTGAAGAGGTTGATTAGAAAATATACACATTCAAAAATGTTATGACACACCTTACAAGCTGATTGGACTTGGACTGAGGCCTCCTGGTTTAGAAATAGGGATTTGTTTTGTCATCAACCTCTGGAGCAGATGAGACTTGAATCCAAGCCTCAACGATTTTGAACTGGTTGATTGGGAAGTATCTATAACCTGACAATTTACTCATCAGTCAACATCCTGTCATCAATTTTCCTTTTAACTTTAATTATTTAACATTAACTCAGTCTCCACAGAGCAGACTTCCTTACTTAGCTGTCCCATTGTATAGAAGTGCCGGTTCTCCATCCAAACTTACTGACAGGGAGAGGGGAAATCCAAACAAGAATAATAAATTTTTTTTCTTGTCCAAGTGAAGATGTAGTGACTGGCATTTTAAAAGACTGGCATCACAGGTCATCTCTGGACCTTTATGGATGCCAGTATGCTTGTGTGGTCTGGTTAAGAGAGAGAAAAGAGAGAACTCAGTGATTTTGAGTTGTTTAAATTATTCCCATCCATGTTGGCCCATTGTGAAAGATGAAAGATAAATGCTTTTAAGAAACAAATTTGAAGTCATCAAGAACTCACCAGAGATATGATACATTCCTTTCAAAGCCCACTTGAGTTCCAAAACAAATTTGTGTGTTTAAGCTATTAAAATTTGGAAAATGTCTGTAATGACATTCATAATCAACAAAACTACCTTAGATGGCTGAGTGATTTTATCACTTTGCTAATAATGTATTAATCTCTGGGGGTCAGTTAACTCAGTTGGCTGGACAACTAGTCTGCCATGCAGAATGATACCAACAGCATGGCTGAGTCTTTAGTAGCTTTCCTTTATTGGTCAGAGTATTGAGTATAGGAGTTGTGAGGCCATATTGTGGTTGTACAGGACATTGGTTAGGCATCTTTTGGAATATTGCATGCAATTCTGGTCTCCTTCCTATCGGAAAGATGTTGTGAAACTTGAAAGGGTTCAGAAAAGATTTACAAGGATGTTGTCAGGGTTGAGGATTTGAGCTACAGGGAGAGGCTGAACAGGCTGGTGCTGTTTTCCCTGGAGCATCAGAGGCTGAGGGGTGACCTTAAGAAGGTTTATAAAATCATGCGGGGCATGGATAAGATAAAGAGACAAGGTCTTTTTCCTAGGTTGAGAGAGTCCAGGACTAGAGGGCATAGGTTTAGAGTGAGAGGGGAAAGATATAAAAGGGACCTAAGGGACAACATTTTCATGCAGAAGACGGTGCATGTATGGAATGAGCTTCCAGAGGAAATGCTGGAGGCTGGTACAATTACAGCATTTAAAAGGCATTGGGGTAGATATATAAATAGGAAGGGTTTAAGAGAGATATGGGCCAAGTGCTGCCAAATGGGATTAGATTAGGTTGGGATATCTGGTCAGCATGGATGAGTTGGATCGTTGGGTCTGTTTCTGTGCTGTACATCTCTATGACTCTATGACTCTAATTCCTGCATGAGCAGAGGTTACCATAAAGTGCTCTCCTTTCCAACCTGTCTCATCACCTGAGGTGTGGTGACTCTCAAATTAAACCGTCACCAGTCATCTCTCTCAAATGAGTGAGCAGTTCGGTGGTTCAGTCAGACGATGACAGCTTTACCTTTTAATTTAATAACAATTTTGATTTAATGATGTAAACTCTTTTTGAACAAAATGATTCCACTATTTTGCTTGTATCTTCACGTTTCCTACATTACAACAGTAACTGTTCTGTAAAACAAACTTAATTGGCTACAGGGCATCCTGAGGCGCTACAGAAATGCAAGTTTTCTTTTCTTCTTCCTCCTTCTGTCTTTCAAGATACTGAGTCCAGGCTGGGTAACATTCCCCTTTCAGCACTTCAGGATGCCCTGTCTACTCTTTGAGTTCAAGAGAGCTCTAATTTCATACAGTCCCGGATTTTCAACATTGCTGCCAGTGTCCCTGGACGTTGTTTAGGAATAAGATCTACAGCAGATTCCTCCTCTTTGGGTGGAGATGTGAGATCACTGTTAGTGCTCCTGTACAGGATCAGGTAGTTTTCTATGGAAATGAAGTTAGGACAGTTTCTCAAACAGGCAGTTTTATACCAGATATGAATTGAAAATCTGCTCCAGTGTGTTCGTGAGAGGAGGAAAGATTCAGCCAAAAAAACAAGTGATGAAGTCATAGTTGATGGAGTTAATGAGGCTGACAGTGTAAAGAGTTATAAATAATTCCCTGTAAGTGCCATAGAATGAATCATAGTCATCCCAATAGTTTCACAAATCACAGCAATTCAAGTTGCAGCAAAAACATTCCAGACAAATTATGACAAGGTTTGTTTTCAATAACAGAAGAGATTTTGATACAAAACATTCACAGCCCTACGTTTCCTGCTGGTGCAATCTGGTGTTGCAGTGCTGAAAATAATGGTGATTTGTAGCCATAAAACCATTCAGGTACATATATAGGAAAAGGAGGAGATCATTCAGTCCCTCAAATCTGATTTGCTATTCAACAAATATTGAGGTCACCTGCAAGTTAAATCCATAGGGAAACTTTATTGTTACTAATTGTATGGTTGAAAATTAACACCGCAAATCATTTTAATAAAAGTAATACATTTTAATGATAGAGTCTCAAGGGGAATGAAAGATGAGCATTAAATGCTGGCTAAGCCATGTCCCATGAGTGAATAAAAAAATCAATGTCCTGTCCAATATTTATTCCTCAATCAGCAACAAATAAACAGATGATCTGGTTATTAGCACATAGTTAGTCGTGGGAGCTGACTGTGTGAAAATCGGTCCTCATATTTCCTGCACCACAAAAGTGACTATGTTTCAACAATAACTTTTCTGGATCTAAGCATCTATAAGACTGGTTCTGAAAAGCACTTTATAACTGCAAGTTATTTGCACATTAGTGACATGCTATCCTTTTTTGGTTAGGGCAGAACTCCGCCTGACATTGCAGGAATTGGTATGGGACCACATTCCCTCGAGACTGCAGGAAGCGCACAGTGATGTAGCAATCCAGAATGCACCACACAGTGCAACAATCAGGCTGTGCTCAACCTATCACCTCTTAAAGGGACTGCACTGTGCAACAATGAGGATGCTCACAACAAAGGAAAATCAGAGGGGCCACTAGCATGACCTGAGCATGTGTGCAGTCAGAGAGGCAGGGAGCAGCCATTCGAAGTGCGTGTGCTTAAACATGTGTGATTTAATGCCACATATGTAGCCTTTTTACTCTTGTGTGAATACTATTGAAATTGAACTAGACCACAGTGCTGAGATTTTAGCAGTGCAAACAATTTATGCTATTTCTGCAGACAGCAGCAACATGTACCTGTAGTGGGCTATTAAAGTAACATATCATTTTATCACCATTCCCCGATGAAGCATAAATAAATTGCACACATAATAGCAACAGAAATAACTAGGAAATTAAATATTTATAAGGCTGAACTATGTAGTTTGAAAAAACAAGCTGCACTGCATAATTGATTTCATTGTATAAATTAAAATGTTGGAATATTATGAACAATCTTAAATTCAAAAAGGGAAGTGTAGATGATTGATACATGGAATTGCTCTGTTTATGCCGCTGTTAATCTGCTGGTACTTCATCAAAGTAAATTTATATTTATAAAAGCTTAAAGGCAAACAGGAAACATTATAATGCTGTTTTAATGAGATGTCATGACTCAGAGATATTACTAATGACTGTCTGTAAGAGCTCCTTTCAGTGTCCTGGCAATACTTAGCTGGAGAGCATGTTAGTTCTCACAACTAGCAATGTTGGATAGTTATAAGAGAAACAGTCAGCTTCCCTACATTCAAGGAGAGACTGAGAAATTATAAGGATGGTATATCAACAACGCCCCACCTCCATGAACAAAACTGAGTTTTGCTATCTTCCTCATAAACTGTGATGCACACTTCTCTAAACTTGTCCCAAATAGAATGAAATACTTAGTGAGGCATGGGCTGATACGAATTGTCAAAATGCACAAACTTACCGATAACAAGTGAATAATGACCTCACTCCATCTCACTTCCCTTCTGCAAAAAATGGAAACAAAATAATAAGCAGCATATCTGGTCCCATTTATGATCTGAATAACTTGATTTCAGTAAAATTATTTTTCTCAATAGAATCTATCGACAAAATTTGATCTCCCGCATTGTAGCTCCAAGCTCCAAGCCCAAAGGACATCCCTTGTGCAAAACCCACCTGTCAGCAGACAGCAGCAGTGACTGACAGTGCAGCATTCCCTCTGCACTGTGCTGGAATATGTGTCCCTGGAACAGTACTCGAACCCACAATCTTCTGAGTTCAAGGTGAACAATCCACTGAACCAAAAAACAGCAACTTGACTTAGCTGTCAGAAAGTGTGAAATCTTACAGCAGCCTCAAGAAGAAGGGAACAATTACTGAGAGAACAAAAAAAATCAATGGAGCTTTGCAGGGAGTACTGGGAGTAGTGGGTATAGGGTGTTAGTGAAGAAATATGTTGATAGGTCAATTAAATGATTGGAATGTGAGAATGATAGAACAATAGTGTGTCTCCTGCCAAACTTGAAGGATAGTAAAAACAATGACTGCAGATGCTGGAAACCAGATTCTGGATTAGTGGTGCTGGAAGAGCACAGCAGTTCAGGCAGCTTGAAGGATAGTAAGGATAGTGGCAGCAGGATGGCTCAGTGGTAAGCACTGCTGCCTCACAGCACCAGGGATAGGGTTTGATTCCAGCCTCAGGTGACTGTCTGTATGGAGTTTGCAGATTCTCCCCGAGTCTGCATGAGTTTCCTCCGGATGCTCCGGTTTTCTCCCACAATCCAAAGATGTGCAGGTTAGGTGAACTGGCCATGCTAAATTGCCCAGAGAATTTAGGGGTGTGCAGGTTAGGTGCATTAGTTAAGAGTAAATGTAGGGTAATAGGGCACAGGAAGAGGTCTGGGTGAATTACTCTTCAGATGGTCAGCATGGACTTATTGGGCCAAATGGCCTGTTTCCACACTATAGTGATTCTAAGTTCTTATTCTAAGTGGGATGAAGAGGGAAGGACATGATAACAAGCTAAAATAAAGGTAAGAAATGTTCAATTTTAAAGGTATTGAACTAAATATTAAGCCCAGAAGGTTGTAAAGTGTCTGGTCTGAAGATGAGATGAGTTCCTCCAGTTGGTGCTGTGATTCACTGGAACACTGCAACATGCCGAGAATAGAGATGTGGGCATGCGAGCAGTATGCTGTGTTAAAAGGAGCAGCTACAGGAACATCAGGGTCCTTCCTGCTTGTGCATAGACTGGAAGTATTCTGCAAAGCAATCACCCAGTCTACGTTTGGTTTCTCAGTGTGGAGCAAGCCACACTGGGTTCCCCCCACCACCCTAAACTATTGCATAAATGCTGTCCCCTCCACACTTTACTTCAGCTCTGATGAAGAGTCAGCTAGACTTGAAACATTAGCTTGTTATCTCTCCATGGATGCTGCCTGACCTGCTGTAATTTCCTAATTTGTTGACTTCAGTACAGATTCCAGCATCTGTGTTCACTTGTTCCTGAAAATTCTTATCCTTGTCTCCAAATCCTTCCATGACCTCTCCCCTCCAGAACCCACTGCTATCAAGCCAGCTCATCATTTAGACATCTAAATCCTCATATCCTTAGATTTTGTTTGATGACACTCCAAGGAAACACCATGAGACATTTGTGCGCTCTGTACTTCCTCAGCATCTTGACAGTGACCCCATTTGGAAAATCATCATCTAATCAAAAGAGTCAGCATGGCATCAGAAAAAGGAAGTTATGTCTGACTAATGTATTAGAGTTTTTCAAGGAAGTCCACAACCAGAGTTGATAGAGGGGAACCAGTAGTTGTGTTGTATTTGGACTTCCAGAAGGCATTTAATAAGATGCTTCACAAAAGGTTAAGTCAAAAGAGACCATAGTGTTGAAGGCCTATACCTGTATTAGCATGGATAGACAATTGGCCCATGGACAGGAAACAGCAAGTGTGGATAACGTTTTCAGGTTGGCCAGTGGGGTTCCACAGGAATCACTGCTGGAACTGCAACTGTTTAACATATTGATTAATGACTTGGAGGGAGGAAGCGAATGTACAGTAGCCAAATTTGCAGACGACACAAAAGAGGAGTGGTGAGAGAGATACAAACAGCTTACAGAGAGATGCTGATAAGTTATAAAAGTGGGCAATACGTTGGTACATGGAGTATAATGTGGGAAAATGAGAAATCATTCATTTTGGAATGGAAAACCAAAGAACAGTATATTATTTAAATGGAGAAACACGGCAGAAACTGGGGAATAAAAGACTTGACGATATTTGTGCACGAAACACAGAAAGCTTGCACCCAGGTCCAGCAGGTAATCAGGAAGGCTAATGGAATGTTGACCATTATGTTAGAGTATAAGAATAGGGAAATCTTACTGCAACTGTGCAAGCTGATGAGACCACATCTAGAGAACTGTAAGCAGTTTTAGTTCCTTTATTTAAGAACCGATATCATTTCATTGGAGGCAATTCAGAGAAGGTACACTAGAATGATCCCCAGTATGGAAAGATTGTCTTATGAGCAAAGGCTAAACAGCTGGGATTGTACTTACTGCGGGTTAGAAGAAGGCTACCTCAGATTACAACAGGATCTTGATCAGATGTGTCAATGGGTTGAGAAGTGGCAGATGGAGTTTAATTTAGATAAATGTGAGATGTTGCATTTTGGGAATGCAAATCTTAGCAGGACTTATACACTTAATGGTAAGGTCCGAGGGAGTGTTGCTGAACAAAGAGACCTTGGAGTGCAAGTTCATAGCTCCTTGAAAGTGGAGTCGCAGGTAGATAGGATAGTGAAGAAGGCGTTTGGTATGCTTTCCTTTATTGGTCAGAGTATTGAGTACAGGAGTTGGGAGGTTATGTTGCAGCTGTACAGTACATTGGTTAGGCCACTTTTGGAATATTGCATGCAATTCTGGTCTCCTTCCTATCAGAAGGATGTTGTGAAAGTTGAAAGGGCTCAGAAAAGATTTACAAGGCTGTTGCCAGGGTTGGAGGAATTGAGCTGTAGGGGGAGGTTGAACAGGCTGGGGCTGTTTTCCCTGGAGTGTCGGAGGTTGAGGGGTGACCTTATAGAGGCTTATAAAATCATGAGGGACATAGATTGGATAAATAGACAATTTTTTTCCATGGGATGAGTATTCCAGAAACTGGGGAATAAAAGACTTGGCGATATTGGAGCACGAAACACAGAAAGCTAGCACACAGGTCCAGCAGGTAAACAGGAAGGCTAATGGTTTAGGGTGAGAGGGAAAAGATATAAAAGAGGCCTAAGGGGCAACTTTTTCATGTAAACGGTGGCACATGTATGGAATGAGCTGCCAGAGGAAGTGGTGGAGGCTGGTATAATTGCAACATTTAAAAGGCATCTGGATGGGTATATGAATAGGAAGGGTTTGGAGGGATATGGGCCAGGTGCTGGCAAGTGGGTCTAGATTAGGTTGGGATATTTGGTTGGCATGGATGAGTTGGACGGAGGGGCCTGTTTCCGTGCTGGTGTACATCTCTATGAATCTATGGTTCTATGAATGAGAGGTGATCTCATTGAAACATATAGGATTCTTAAGGGTTTTGATGGGGTAACTGCTGAGAGGATGTTTCCCCTCATGGGAGAGTTTAGATCCAGAGGGTATCATCTCAGAATAGAGGGGCACCAATTTAAGACTGAGACAAGCAGGAATTTCTTCTCTCAGAGGACTGTGAGTCTTTGGAACTCCTTGCCACAGAGAGTTGTAGAGGCAGAGTCTTCGTGTATATTTAAGGCTAAAATAGATAAATTCTTGATCAGTCTGGGAATCTTGATCAATAGGAGAATCGATTGAAAGGACAGGAAAGTGAATGTGAGGAGTGTTGGATCAGCCATGATCCAATTGAATGGCAGACCAGGCTCAAGGGGCTGAATGGCCTACTTGCTTCCTATTTCTTAAGGTCTTGGACACAAAAATCCTGTTCCCATCAGCCACCTTGGTGTGGATTTGCATTAGGTTTTGCACCTAACTGTGAGCTTGTTCTGTTAAATGAGGACAGCAGGTTAAAATCTCCTGAACTTCAAGCTCAGCAGTGTGGTGTGCTAAATAGTTTGTCGCACTTCTCAGTCCAAGTCAAAATTGGGCCCTAGAGTTCTTTCATGCAAATAAAGAATCACTGAATAACAAATGTAACTGAGTCAATCCTTTTGATACTTTACCATTCACCCTCGTGGTGTCATTATACAGGTTAGTAGTCTCCCTGTTGCATGACTTTAATATCAATGTTAAATCTAATAACATTTCAAAACCTCACTGAAAATTCTCCAGCAGAATGAAGATTAAAATTGAGATTGGTTTTAAAAAATTGTATTTTCCTTCTTTGAACTGCACATTTATTCTGAAATCAATCTGTTAAAAGCAATGGAAAAAGATAGATGGATATGGAACCTGATCCAAGTCCTTAAATTGGCAATTCTAAATCATAGTTAAACCATTACAGCACAATAAATATCAAAACCATCTCCTATAATGGACAACTTTTTTTGAGTAGGCACAGCACCAGGAGGTGACTAATTGCAATCAGCAAATGCATTGCATTGGCCTTGCAAGCCATTGAGCTCAAAGGCAATTAGGGATGGGCGTTTCCAGTGTTGTCTACATTCCATATAAGAATAATGAAAAGACTTGGCCCATCAGATCTGTATTTCACTCCATCCTCCACCACCTTCATATATTGAAATATTTTTCTACTCCTTTCTCCTGCATGTACTATCCAGCTTCCCCTTAAATGTTTTTATGCTCGTTCGCAAGAGATAACTGAGAGGTGACCTTATACTCAAAAGACTATTAAATGTTAAAATCCTGCACCAGGAGTTGTGTTTTAATGGAACAGGGATAGTTTGAGTGCCAGTAGTATCTTATAGGGGACTGAACAAGTTAACTTTCATGCTATATTGAGCTTCATGCTTTCTGTTGATGTCACACAGTCTGTGGGTGGAAATGATGAGTTCTACAATAGCCTTTGCAGTAAGCAGATGAGTTCTGTACAGTTCCCAAGAGGCCTAGCCACTCTGCCTGACTAGTAATGTAGTTGTGTTACATACAATAAACCAACTCATTAACAATGAAAAGGGCCTGTTTTGTAAAGACTCTTTAGTGGTGTATCATCTACCTCTGACCATTACACAGGGCCTGGACAAAGTATATACAAAGGAAGACTGGTGCCAGCGAGCTACCTCAAACAATTCGTACTCTGAACCACAGACGGGCAGAGATGGCACATAGCACAAGGTGCCAGCCATGGCAATTAGGGTCATGTCACAAGTGTCTCCCAGCACTTCACAAAAATGGTCAGGCATTATATGTCCAGGAATAGGCAACAAAGCTCCAAGGTTCGAAAGACATTATTGACTGCTATATGTGTGACAGTGGATTATTTCATTGTACTGAATAATGCAGAAATCCTCAAGAGGAAGTCTTGTATTTATCTAACAATGTTCACAAACTCAGAACGTTCCAAAGTACACTTAACATCATTGCTACTCTTTTTTTCATTTATTCATGGAATGTGGCCAGGTCAGCGTTTATTGCCCAGCCTTAATTGCCCTTGGAAAGGTGGTGGTGAGTCACCTTCTTGATCCTCTGAAGTCTGTGGGAAGTAGGGACTCAGTGCCCTGAGGAAGGGAGGGAGGTCCAAGATTTTAACTGAGTGAGGATAAAGGAACGATGATGTAGTTCCAAGTCAGGATGGTGTGTGGCTTGGAGGGGAACTTAAGTTTAATGGTGTTCTCATGCATCTGTTGCCCTTGTCATTCTGGGAGGAAGAGGTCACAGGTTTTTAAGGTGCTGTCAAAGGAGGCTTGGTGATGTGTTAATGCAGGAAATGCAACGAACAATTTGTGCACAGCAACTTCCCACAAAACAATGTGATAGTGACCACACAGACTGCTTTTTAAAATGATGTTGATTGACAAATAAGCATTGATGAGAGCTTCCCTGCTCTTTAAATAATACCAAAGGACCTTTAATGGCTTTTTGTGAACAGGCAGGGTCTCATTTAATGCCTCACACAGTATCCATCACCTCCTACAGTGCAACACTCCCTCACTACTGCATTGCAGTATCAGCCTAGATTTTTTGTTTACATTAGCAGGGTGAGACTAGAGTCCAGAATCTTGTAGCTTTAGACATAGAGCCATAGCCAATACCTCAAGTGACTGTGTCACTGCTCAAATAGAATCATGGAATCATACAGATATACAAAACAGAAACAGACCTTTTAGTTCAACTCGTCCATGCCAACCAGATAACCAGAAATCAATCTAGTCCCATTTACCCAGCATTTGGCCCATAACCCTGTAAACCCTTCCTGTTCATGTACCCACCCAGGTGCCTTTTAAATGTTGTAATTGTTCTGGCCTCCATGACATCCTCTGGCAGCTCATCCCGAACATGCACCACCTTCTGCGTGAAAAAGTTAGGCCACTTAGGTCCCTTTTATATCTTTACCCTCTCATTCTAAACCTATGCCCTCGAGTTCTGGACTCCCCACACTGGGGCAAAATACTGTGAATCTGAAACAAACGCAGAGAATGCTGGAGGAACTCAGCCTGAGGAAGAGTAATACCAGACTTGAAATGCTAACTCTGTTTCTCTCTCCACAGATAGTGCCTAGGCCTCCTGCGTTCCTCCAACATTCTGTTTGTTACTGTGTAACTATTTGTTTCTCTATGAGTTGTCAGTTTTCAGGGATCTATCTGTGACAACACTTTGATTCTGAAACTGTTGGTTAGTTTATGCTAGTTTTCTAGGTGGCATGCATGGGCATAACTCTTTACAAAGTTTTTGATTTAAGAGTTAGTTAACTCCCATTTAGCTGCATAAGATATTCAGCTGAATGCAACTGTAACCGCACAGCACTCCACAGAGAAGCCCTCAGGCACTGCCTGGGACAATGAAAGGAATAGGTAAATGCTTCTCTGGTTCTTCAGGGAGCCACAAAGCACATAAAGGAAGATCATTAATCTAGCTGGAATCGAATATTCTGGTCACCAGTCAAGAGTTTTAATGAAAGGCAATGCAGCAGTCAGCTTCCTTGGAGGCCTCACAGATACAGTGTGGCTTGGGGAATGCACCTAAACCTAATTTGTTGGGAAGATATTTGAGTGCATGTCTTGCTTGATCTTGCCTTCCAACTGAAACTTTAAGAAAGAAAGGCTTCCATTTGCAAAGTATTTTCCACAACCACTGGATGTTGACTTAAAGCTCTCTGTAGCTGGTGACGTGCTTTTGAGGTGTAGTCTTGGCTGTATTGTGGGGGACTCAACTTGGCAACCAAAACAGAAATTGCTGAAAAAGCTCAGGAGGTCTGACAGCATCTGTCGACAGAAATCAGAGTTACTGTTTCGGGTCGAGTGATCCTTCATCAGAACTGATAGTAGCTAGGAAAATGTCAATTTATATGCAGAGGATAGGGTGGGGGGGAGGGGTTTAGGAGTAAATGATAGGTGGGTTAGAGCCAGAGAGAGAAGAACAGTTGGATAGACAAAGGAGTGGATAATAATATGGCTAGGAGGGTGAATAGCTAATAATGGGGGCTGTTACTGGCTAACAATGGATTGTGTGGAAAAAGCAGACAGTGTGAAAACAAGACCTGGTATGTCGGAGTTAGGATAAGGACATGGGAGAACTTAGGCCCTAAAGTTGTTGAACTCGATATTGAGTCCAGAAGGCTGCAGATTCCTCAAGTGAAGAATAAGGATCTTTTAACTTGGCGAGTTGCGAACAGCAAATTCTCACAAACGGCAACCTGATCATGAGCAGTTCGCAATGTTAACCATGTGATAAATATCAGCGAGGCCGCTGAAGATAACTCCCCTGTTCTTCCTTAAAATAGTGCCACAGGATCTTTTCCATCCATCCGTGCAGGCAGATGGGACCTCAGTTGAATGTCTCATCCAAAAGATGTCATCACTAACGTGTGCAGCACTCCTTCAACTACCATATGGAGTGTTAGGCTCGATGCTCAAGACCTGGAGCTGAGCTTGAAATAGGACCACTACATCTGAGAGACAAGAATGCTGCCAAATTACTGACATTTATGGCATCACATGGACCTCAAAGAATCTCTGCTCTATTCCATTTTCTAGCGTCTCCAAGCTGTCACACCTCACTGGAGGTAATGTGCTGGAAATCAAATCTAGCCATTCCTAGAGTCATCAGTAAACTTAAAAGATTTTATCAAAGCACAAAAAAATCCTCAATTTACCAGTCTCTTTAGACCCAGGTTAACAAAAAGCATGGAACAAGTTTCTGTACTAAAGAATTACTATTTATTACAAACATATACATTCTAGCTCTAGGTGAACAGAAAATCTATTATGTCAAACTCTACCTCCCTTATAAAACTCTCCTACATACACACACATGTTATGGATGGAGGGAAAATCTGGGAAGGCAGTTCAATGATTCCTGTTCATGGAGTTCAGTGACATAATCTTTTTGTCCTGCAAGGATCTTTCTCCAGGTGCTTTTCACTTTCTCATAGGAGGCACAATGTGACTGATTCACAAATTACAAAGTCTTCTGATTAAAAGCCAGAGCTTACAGCAACTAGTGAAAGAAAATAAACTGGCTTCCTACAGGCTTTCAATTTTTTTTACTGCAGAGAGAAAAATATATTATTCCCCTTTCTTCTGGCCATATTGTTCAGTTACCCAAGAGCTATCACATTGTTGCCAGAGGACAGCAGACCTTTGTCATTGACATGTGGTCACCACTCCAATCAGCTATTTGTTGCTGGCCGAATCTCACTTTGTATATGCCAGTCTGTCTACAATAATATTCCCCTCCACTGTTGGAACAAGCAGCACTTGCAATGAGTGTTGGTAATTTGCTTTTTAAAGAAGTGCAGCAAATCTTCCATAATTCTTGGTATTTAAAGTAGTCTTTTTCCCATGTCATTCCACAATCAAAAATGCAAAAAAGTAAAAAGGTATGGTCTTCACAAAGAATACAATCTCCATCTTCTCTGATCCATGAATTTCAGGCCTTTAGTACCATCAGACTGTCCAATAATAATCACAATCCATCATACCCACAGCCAAGGTTTAAGTGAGAAGGTTGAATTTCAGGACTGGGACCTCAAGTTCATTTTACCCACTAATGCCCTAATATCTGCAAGGAAGATACTGCTGTTGCTCATGGTGAGGTCTCCTGACTCAATGCAGACTCATATTTATGTGTTTAATAGTTTCCTGAGTAACTATTTACTTAATGTTATCAGAACCTTCTGAATTCTCTGATTTAAATGGATACATTTGGAGGATCCCAGGTATAGGGAAATTGACCATTGGAATCTTCAATTTCCCAGACAATCCCTCTGGAGTTTGCTACAGTGGGGACTTCGGGGTGCCCATGCACAGCTACCATCCCCATTGGCAAGAAGAAAATCCAGGTCAAAGTCATCTCTCTCACACCTAGGTCACAAGATTCTTGATTCAAGCCCCACCAGAACAGAAGCACAAAAATCATGACTTATACTTCAGTGCTGAACTGAAGGTCTGCTGCACTGTCAAAGGTGTTGTCATTTGAGTCATAGATCCATCTCAGTTGGATATAAAGGATGCTGTGTCAGTATTCCAAAGAAAATTAGGAGTGTTCTTCCCAGTATCCTGACCTTCACCTATCCCTCAATCGCCATCACAACAAATAAATTCTGCTCACTATTCATCAGAACTCCTTAGATAGCATCTTCCAAACCCACGACCGCATCTGCCTAGTATAACAAGGGCAACAGATAATGGGGACACCACCACCTTCAAGGTTCCCTCCAAACTACTCACTGTCCTGACTTGGAAACCATCCGAAGAGCATCCCAACCAGACCCACTCCATCCCTGTAACCTTGCATTTCCCATGGCTAATTCGTCTAGCTTACACATCCCTGGACATTACGGGGCAGTTTAGCACTGTCAATCCACCTAGCTGGGACATCTTTTGACTGTGAGAGAAAACCAGGGCATCCAGAGGAAACCCATGCAGATATAGGGAGAACATGCAAACTTCATACAGTCACCCAAAGCAAAAATTGAATCCATGTCCCTGGCGCTGTGAGGCAGCAGTGCTAACCACTGAGCCAATGTGCCGCTGTCAAAATTAGGTCAAAATCTTGGAACAGTTCAAGAAGGCAGCTCACTAACATCTACCCTTGGGGAAATTAGGGAGGAGCAATAAAAATTGACCCAGACACTGAAGTCCATTTCCCCTAAATAACTAAAAAACAATATTGCTGATTGCAAAAGCTGGCTGTTCAAGTATTAGCTGCCACGGTTCTTAAAGTACAACAGTGAGCATTCAGGCAAAACAACTTGAGACGTCTGGTAGTCGTGAGAGGTGCTATTTAAATGGAGTCTTTTTTTATTCTTCTTCAGTGCTTTTAAGATCAGTCTCTCACTGTAACCCAGTGTGAATTGCTGTGCAGTAACTGTGCTGTGTAGCTGCAGCTTGGGACTTTGCAGTGAAACTTGAACCATTAAAAAAACAAGAAAGTTCAATAGTTTTGCACCAAAAAAATCATTGGCATGTTTTATAGCACAGGCGAGACGGCTCTCCAATTGGAGCTTTTGCATAACTGGTTTTATCAGCTTGTGTGCTGTTTTATAGCAATTACCGGGTCATTTGAGACTTGGGTTGAACACTGGGCTGTGTCATGTCAGTACCACTCATTAATGAATACAGCTAAGGCGCTTTTGGATCTGAGTAGGGTTCCCAGGAGAACAGTGCTCCATTGGAAGGCTCCAAGGGCTGGCCTCTCCTATTCGCCTGTTTTTCCTCTTCAAATGAAGGACCCCTGAGAATGGAGAGTCTTACGGTTGCTGGCTTAAAGGCAAAGTGTAATCTGGCTCTGTGTTTTTACAGGTGAAGTGAGAGCCAACAGCAGCTTGGAGGACCCCCCACTAAACAGGAAAGACTGATTTATGTAACACCATTCACAACATCAGGAGGTCCGTGAAGCATTTTGCAGTCAATTAGGTACTTTTAAAGTTACTCACTGTTGTAATTCATGAAACATGGCAGCCAATTTATACACAACAACATGATAATGGTTAAGTAATGTGTTCTTTAATTATGTTGATTAAAGAAAAACAACCATTGGGCAGTACACTAGAGATAACTCAGTCATTCTTCTTATAAATACAGCCACAAGAACCATCCCCTCCATTGACCCGCCAACCACAATCAGTAAGGATTGGTGACAGCACCTCCTCCACAATAATCTTCAACACCAATGACCTGCAAGGTCATGTGCCCAACCCCATACTATACTTCTTATACACCCACAACTGTGTGGCTAAATTCAGCTCTAACTCCATTTACAAATTTGTTGATGACACCACCGTAGTGGGTTGGATCTCGAGCAATAATGAGAAGGAGTGCAGAAAGGAGATGGAGAGCTTATTGGCATGGTGTACAGACATACAGACAACAATCTCTCCCTCAATGTCAGCAAAATGAAGGAGCTGGTCATCGACTTCAGGAAGCAGAGTGGAGGACACGCCCCTGCTTGTATCAATGGTGCTGAGGTGGAGATGGCCGAGAACTTCAAGTTTCTCAGAATAAATATCATCAACAATCTGTCCTTGTCCGTCTATGTCGTCTCTACAGTCAAGAAAGCACAACAACGCCTCTACTTCCTCTAAAGGCAAAGGAAATTTGACATGTTCATGATGACTCTTACCAATTTTTATAGATGCACCATAGAAAGCATCCTATCTGGATGCATCATAGCTTGGTACAGTAACTGCTCTGCCTAAGACCACAAGGAATTACAGAGAGTTGAGAAAGCAGTCCAGTCTATCGTGAAAAGCAGCCTCCCATCCATTGACTCTGTCCATACTTCCCACTGATTCAGGAAAGCAGCCAACGTAATCAAAGACCCCTCCCACCCCAGTTATACTCTCTTCCACCATTCTTCTATCAGGAAGAAGATACAAAAGTTTGAAGACATACCAACAGATTTAAGTACAGCTTCTCCCCCACTGTTATCAGACTTATGAACAGAACTTGCATATATTAGAATTGACCCAACCAACTTGTCACCTTCTCAAGCTGTGCCCACAAGTAGCCATTGTACCGTTGCCACTCTTACAAGAGCCAGTATCGCCATGGTGAAAAGTCCCAGCCTTGGTTACAGAATAATACCAACATTCATCATATCCCTTTAAACCCTTCCTCTTATATACCCATAGTTTTTAAATGGTAATGTACCAGCCTCCACCACTTCCTCTGGCAGCTCCTTCCATATACACACCACCCTCTGCATGAAAAAGTTGCCTTTGGGTCTCTTTTATATCTTCCCCCTCTCACCTTAAACCTATGCCCTCTAGTTTTGTACTCTCCTACCCTGGGAAAAGACCTTGGCATTTTAACCTATCCATGCCCCTCATGATTTTATAAACCTCTATAAGGTTACCCATTAACCTCCGACTCTCCAGGGAAAACAGCCCCAAGCCTGTACAGCCTCTCCCTATAACTCAGAACCTCCAACCCCGGCAACACCCTTGTAAATCTTTTTTGAACCCATTCAAGTTTCACAATATCTTTCCTATAGCAGGGAGACAGGAATTGAATGCAGTATTCCAAAAATGGCCTCACCAATATCCTGTACAGCCGCAACTTGACCTCCCAATTCCTATACTCAATATACTGACCAATAAAGGCAAGTGTACCAAACTATCCTATTTACCTGCTACTCCAATTTCAAGGAACTATGAACCTGCACCCCGGGGTCTCTGTATGGCAACACTCCCCAGGGCCTACCATTAGATGTATAAGTCCTGCCCTGATTATTGATTGTACCTTATGCTTAAGTAACATTATACAATTTTCCCCACAGCTGTGGCTCATATAGGCTTCTTACTAGTTTGGACCAGGTCTAGGTTTTGCTCACTGTGCCTGATGAGGTTATCGTTATGAAGTTGTTCAACCAATCAAAGTAATCCTTTCTTGAGTTAGCAGCTTGGTCCCACAACGCAGCAAGACATGGCTCGAGATGATCTCATGTGGTTCACTGTTCTGGGCCGAGACACAGCATGTGCCACAACTCATAGAATGATCTTTCCTAACATTAAAGTCGCAGACAGCTCGCAAAAGCAAAGGGTCCAGTAATGTCCTCTTTAGCTGCAGCTCCCACTTCCAGCCAATTTGATTGATTTGATTACTTTACAGTGTGGAAACAGGCCCTTCGGCCCAACAAGTCCACACCGACGCGCAACCCACCCATACCCCTACATTTACCCCTTACCTAACACTATGGACAATTTAGCATGGCCAATTCACCTGACCTGCACATCTTTGGAATGTGGGAGGAAACCAGAGCACCCAGAGGAAACCCACGCAGACACGGGGAGAATGTGCAAACTCCACACAGTCAGTCGCCTGAGGCGGGAATTGAACCCGGGTCTCTGGCGTTGTGAGGCAGCGGTGCTAACCACTGTGCCACCGTGCCACTCACGATTGCCTGAAAACCTAGGGCAAAAGTAAAGTTCCTCCCTTATGAATTATTTCTTTTCAGAGCTGTCGATATAGCTGTGATGTGGGATTTTTGAGTTGTGAGTCACACACAGATGTCTGAATTATTGCCTCATATTAATATATTTATGAGCCTCCTCATGGTCGAGTAAATGAAAGCACTGCCTGGTGTGCTTTACAGACTAGACAGTCCCCCGTTTGCACTCCTGCTCTGTCATGCGTTCACTGACCTCAGACGGAGTGTATTTGCGGTTTTGTTGTTCTTAGGCTGGCAAGGGGGAAATAACACCTGGAGAAGAAAAAAGTACTGTGGATACTGGAGAAACTTAACAGGACTGGCAGTGTCTGGGGAGAGAGAAACAGTGTTAACATTTTGAAGATACTGGACAGACCTGCTGAGTTTCTCCTGGATTCTCCGTGTTGATAACAGCTGGAGACCCTTCTCTATCCGACGATTTCTAATGGAAAGTACTTGGCCTGGCGTAAACTGGATAGGGAGGCATTAAAATTATGTCAGTGAAGAAATTCATTATTTAACCACTTTTAAGGAGTCCTTGAGGTTGTGAATATTGTATAAGGTAATGGTTGCAAAAGGGTTAATGTTCATTTACATTGGCTTTACCTATTCTAGGGACTTGTTCTGTTGGTGGACACAAGGAGTTCTACTCTCACTTTCAGATGGAACAGATGTATCTGTACCAGCTCTGTATGGTCCTCGTAATCATCCCTGACCAAATGGATTTGTGCTTCTTGCTATCATGCAATAAATCTTATTGCTACCTAAGAACTGTAACTCTTCAGTTGATATTTGACAGTGGTGTATCGTCTACTACTAAACACTTACATGTTCCCAAGACAAAGCAAAGACAAAAGGAGGATTGGTGGCAATGAACTACCTCAAAGGACCCTTACCCACTAACACATCTTGCTAGAGAAGGTGAAACCACAAGGTGCCAACATTGATCATCTTGGAAAATGCCACAGTGCATAGAATAGTAGCTACACCCTTGTAATGTTCCAATTTATGTATAAATCTAAACTGAGTAAAGAGGACAGCATAGTGGCTCAGTGGTTAGTACTGCTGCCTCACAGCGCCAGGGACCTGGGTTTGAGTCCAGCCTCAGGTGACTGTCTGTGTGGAGTTTGCATGTTCTTCCTGTGTCTGTGTGGGCATCCTATAGATGCTCTGTTTCCCTCCCAGAGTGCAAAGATGTGCAAGTTAGGTTAGAGCACTTAAGACTCCACATTGTTATGGGTCTGGGGTTACATGTAGGCCAGACCAGGTATGGATAGCGGTTTTCTTCCCTAAAAGATATTAGTGAACTAGATGGGTCTTTCCCAGCAATGGGTTTATGGTCATCAATAGGCTCTTAGTTCCAGATTGTTTAAAATTGAATTGGTGGGATTCAAATCTTGATCCCTAGAATACTCCCTGGA
This sequence comes from Chiloscyllium plagiosum, assembly GCF_037043375.1. NCBI lineage: Eukaryota > Metazoa > Chordata > Chondrichthyes > Orectolobiformes > Hemiscylliidae > Chiloscyllium > Chiloscyllium plagiosum. Next base: position 12,121,418 of record NW_028270172.1, read on the forward strand.
TCTCTGGAATAACAGTCCAGTGATAATCCACAAGACCATTGCCTCCCCTGTCCGCCAACTTCTCTGCTCATTCCTCAAGGCCTGCCAATTTTCTCGCCTTCAAGTACTTATAAGGTTACAAGATGTGGAAGCAGAAGGAGGCCGTTCAAGTCTTCAAGTCTGCTCTGTCATTCAATGATATCATGACTGATCTGATAATCCTCAACTCCATTTCCCTGCTTTTTCCCAATAACCCTTGATTCCCTGACTGATTAAAATTTTGCTTATCTCCACCTTGAACATATATCCTTAATGACCCAGCCTCTACTGCCCTCCAGAGTTAAGAATTCCACAGATTCACTACCCTCTGAGAGAGGAAATTCCTCCTCAGTTCTTAGTTGAAGTTGGCGATCCCTTATTCTGAGACTATGCTTTCACAGTTCTCTTGTGAAAATTGCTGTTGAATCTGTTTCACCTTCAGGTGGTGCATTCCAGATAATGAGTTAGATATGGGCCTCTGTGTGAGATGCTGTGATACAACAAATTATTTTTGTATAGCCCCTGGTCCTATGACACCAAACCACATAATGAGATGTTGGTTGGATGAATAAAAAGCTAGGTCAAACAGTAGGTGCTGTGGATGCTGTGGTATGTATTAATTTCAGGCAATTCCAGAGCTGATGCCTTGGAGATTCATGGTGCAGCCACCAATAATGGAGTGATTAAAACTGAGAATGCTCAAGAGGCCAAAATTGGTAGAGTGCAGGTATCTCAGAGATTTGAAAAGTTGGAGGAACAGAGATTGCAGAGGTGGCAAGGAGCAAAACCAGGAGGGAATCTGAAATAAGGAGGTGAATTTTCTGTTTTGGAACTGTTAGAGCATTGGAGGAGGCCATTTAGCCTAACCATGCCAACATTGACTCTCCGTAAGAGTAAATTAGCTCACCACATTCAATGTTTCTTGACCAAACATTCTCTCATACCTAATCTGGTGAAAAAGGCATTGATCAGCCAGCTGACTATGCACAGCTGTGTTTGCCCCCCTAGCAGTGTAACACCCTCCAATCTGCAAATGAAGTACATGCGATAACGTGAGAAAAAATTTGCACGTAGTGAATTTTTAAAAGATTTGTTCATGGAATGTGGCCATTTCTTTCTAGGTCAGCATTTAGGAGTCAACCATACTGCTGTGGGTCTGGCGTCACGTGCAGGCCAGACCAGGTAAGGACAGCAGATTTCCTTCCCTAAAGGACATTAGTCAACCAGATGGGTTTTTCCTGACAATGGACAATGATTTCATGGTCATTATTAGACCCTTTATTCCAAATTTTTATGAATTCAAATTACACCAACCACCATGACAGTATTTAAACTTGGGTCCCCAGAACTTTACCTGGTTTTCTACATTAATAGCCTAGTGATAATATCAGCCATTGCCTCCTTGCATGTATGTAATGCACTGCCTGGAAATGTGATGGATCCAGGTTCAACTGAGGCATTTAAGAGGGCATTGAATGATTGTCTGGATAGAAACAATATGCAAGGGTATGGGCACAAAACAAGAGATTGTCACCAGAAAATGATGCACATTTGAAGAGCCGATTTTAGAAAGATGGGCCAAATGTCCTCCTTCTGTGATTCTGAATTCAGGCTAGAGTGGCAGGCTGTCTCCTGGAAAATTGGTGATATTTCCTGATTCTTTTAGTTCCCAATCCCCTTCTGCCCCATCCTTAATTAGTACATTTGATTGACCAAAGAATGGAAATGATTCAGCTCCAGCATCTCACATGGGCTCAAAAGCATACTTTGTGGCAAAATTAGAACCAGGCCACCCTACAGGCTTTACCAGAGATCACGGATAGAATGTCCTGACATGGGCTTCCAGGTCACACATTTGTGTATTGGCAAATTTAAATTAGAAACAGCGGTAGTGTCTCTGCCTCTCAGCCAGGAGATCTGGGTTCAAGCACCACCTCAGGATTTGAAAGAAAAGGAAGATATATTGGTAGCATGGCCAAATAGGCTGAATGTAAACTTCCAACACTATAATTTCCCCTCCCCTGTTATCAACAATGCCCTCAGTCGCATCTCTTCCATTTCCCAGACCTCCATCCTTGAACCCCCCCCCCCCCCCCCCAACTGCAACAAGGACAGAATCCGCTGGTCCACACGTTCCACCTCGCTAATCTCCAAATCCAGCACATCATCCGCCGCTGTTTTCATTACTTTCAGTCAGACCCTACCACCAAAAACATATTTCCCTCTCCACCCCATTGGCATTCTGTAGGGACCGCGACTCCCTCGTTAGGTCCACACTCCCCACTAACCACCTCTCCACACCTGGGACCTTCTACTACTGTAAGTGGTGTAAAACCTGAGCATACACCACCACCCCTCACCTCCGTCCAAGGCCCCAGAGGATTATTCCATGTCCAGCAGAGAATTCACTTGCATATCCTTGAAACTCATTTACTGCATCCGCTACATCGGAGAGACAGAGCGCAAATTCCAAGAATGATTCAGGGAACATCTCCGGTCCATGCAACAACCAACCCCTGCTCCCGTGGCCATTCATTTCAACTTCCCCTCCCACTTCCCTCTAATGCATGTCCATGCTGGGCTACCTCCTCCATCGCCTAAACAAGGCCACCCGCAAACTGGAGGAGGAACACCTCATCTTCCACCTTGGGAGCCGACAACTACATGGCCTTAACATTGAATTCACCAGTTTCCAAATCTCCCCACGCCACCACTCCATCTCACATCCAACCCTCCAACTTGGTTCCACCCTCTTGACTTGACCTACCTGTCCATCCTCCTTCCCAACTTGTCCATCTTCCTTCCCAACTATCTGCCTCACACTTCCCGCTGACCTATCGCAATCACCTCCTACCTTCGCCCGCCTATCGCCATCCCAAGGACCTTACTTCCACCCCTACCCTCCCCCCTCCCCTACCTATTTCTCAGCTCCATTCCCCCTCCCGAATCCTGATGAAGGGTTAAGCCTGAAACGTCAACTCTCTTGCTCCTCAGCTGCTTCCTGACCCTGCTGTGCTTTTTCCAGTGCCACACTTTATCAACTCTTAATATAAACATGAAAATCCGACCATACAAGGGCAAATTATGAGAGTTGGAGTTTCCTCGTCAACTACAGGATGGGACAGAAAGTTAGGCTTCTGCCATCACTCCACATAATGTACAGGTGAAAATGTGTGTTGCCACTGCGATTTGGACTCCATGAGTGAACTGTAATGCAGAATTACCTGATTTAAATTGGAGGAGATTTTAACTCATTCAAAACTGGGGGCTAAAGCTTTAGAAGCATCTTGCTTTCATCTCCCACTCAAAAATTCAGCACAACTGAACGAACCGACTGTCTGCTCTGACTGGAATCAAACTGAGTTTACAGTTGTCTGTGCAATGATTGGCCCTGAAAACATACTAAAAGGTTCAACAGTACATTCTGAACTTGCCGTTAACTTGATTTCAACTTGCACCATTCTTTATGGAACTACTGACAATTTCATTTTAAACCAAGTTTCTTGATCAAATGTACTAAAACTTAATCAGATAGAAACAAATCCTACTCTCCAAATGTAATTATTTTTCCTCAGAGTCCACATAAGAGGACTTGAGAATGGTGTTAAAGTAAATTGTGTCCAGCTGTATATTTTACAAGCTTTATTTAGAAATTTGTCTGGGAATCTTGCTGTGTCAGCTTTGTATAGGAAATGAAAGATCAGTAAGTGCAATTTTTTTTTCAAAGATACATTAATATTTATACCACTTTCACACTGAAAACTAGAGGAAATATAGTGGCCCTATTTCAAAATATACAACATTGCAATGACAGAGTGACACAAAGCAGCCGCATCTGAATTTCCCTGACACATATGCAACAAGGACATGACTTCTGCTTGAAGTATGAAGATAGGGGTTTTCAGTGCTCAATATCATGACTAGTGACCTCTATGCAGAACAAAGTTATCTCTGATGCCCAAGCCAATACTTATCCCTCAGCCAACATCAATGAAAAACAATACAGACAACAATTTATTATTCCAGTGCTGGCCGACTTCCCATATTTTATCTGATGTGCTATTGATTGAAGAGTGATGTCCCATTAAGAAACTCAACATGCTAATAAGTCAGGTCATCACATGACCAGGGACACATTCATTTTACACTAGGTGAAAACTGTGTCCATAGATTATTGCATAGTGACTGTATTAGTCTAGCTGTAAATAAACACACCAGAGATTTACAAGTGAATGAAAACTACTTACTTTGTGTTACATTTAGATAACATAAGAACATACTACACTACCCTCTGTATATTTGAGGTCATCTAAAACTCTCTAGACCATGTGTAGTGTTCAGTAATTCTGTGTTTGATAATTTGAGTCTGTTTATTAGTGATGATCACTGTACTTGATTGATTAAGCCTAGGTGTGGACTCAGAGAAAAGTAAATAGAGCTGCAGAAGGAGTTGGAGGTTGGAGCTTAAGTATGGTGTAAACGTATTAGAGTACTGTGCGCTAAATCTGTTACATGCAAAGAAACAAAAGTAATTCCTGAAAGATTCTGAGATATAGACAACACCATAGCTGAAACCACACCAAGGTCCATTTATATCCAACCTCGTCTTCTTGCTGACCTGCACTGGCTACTGATTTGAAAAGTTCTGAGGATGGGTCACTGGACCCGAAATGTTAACTCTGCTTTCTCTCCAAGGTTACTGCCAAACATGCTGAGCTTTTCCAGCAATTCCTGTTTTGGTTTCTGAAAAACCTCACTCTTGCTTTCAAATTCCTTCAGGGCTTCAAGCTTCCTATCTCTGTGAGCCTGAACCCATCAATATGGATCTCAATCTTACAATCTCCCAATTTTAAACATTTTACCAAGGTGCCTTCACCTGCCAAGACCCTCGCCTCTGAAATTCCTTCCATGCATCACTTTGCTGTACCATACTTTGGCCTCCTTGAACATAATGCTTAAGTTTTTGGTCATGGGTATGTAGGTTATCTGATCTTAGAGTAGGATAGAAGGTTAGCACAACATTGAGGGCCAAAGGGCCTGTACTATGCTGTACTGTTTTATGTTCTATGTTCTATATTTCCTTGTGTGGAGGGCTCTCAAATTATGTTTGATAAAGTCTCTGTGAAATGCCTTGGGAGGTTTTATGATGTTCACGGCTGTGAACAAATACCAGTTAAAACATTACTCCAGGCAGGTATTTTGCCTCTCCATCATTCCCTTTGGCACTGGATGACTAACATTTCTGAAGGAGGCATAGATTCAAAGTAGGAGAATCAGTTGGGGGATAAGGAAACATTTCTTCCCCCAGAAGGTGATAGCAGTCTAGAACTTACTACCTGAAGAGGCAGTAGCAATAAGAATCTTCACCTCAATTGAAAGGAAAAGCACCTGAAGTCCCATAACTACCAGAAATAAGGGAAGGTGCTGGGAAGTGGGATTGGGTATTTGGCCCCTTGTCCGGCTAGCTAAGACACAATTGGCAGAGTGGCTTCCTTCCACACTGTCAGCTTTTCTACATTGTCTAAATATTCTAAATATCTGAAGTGATACGAGAAGATGATGGAGGAATAGGGCACAATGGAAATTCCTCCTCACAAGGACCAGCATGGGTACGACGGATCAGCATGAGTACAATGGGTCAAATGGCCTTCGTCTATGTCACACCAATTCTACGAATTGTTTGCTGAGGCTCAAGGTCAGCTTCTGCTCTTCAAATAGGGCCACAAGGTCTCTGACATTCACGTTGCCGGCTTAATCTGAGAGTTTAGCGTCCCATCAGAAAAATAAGGTCACTGTTTCACTTCACTACTATGCCAGAGCGTCAGCCTCGGCCTGAGGTCGCAATGTAACATGAAGGCAGATGTGGTCTGAACAGGATTCACTCTCAACAATCAAAACTACAGTAGAGGTCCAAAGAGACTTGGGGTGCAGGTACACAGACCAATAAAAGGTCTTGAACATGTAGAGAAAGTAATCAAGCAGATTAATGCTTGCCTTTGTATAGAGAGGCAATTAGAATTCAAGTGGGTAGAGTTTCAGATATCCAAAGGTCTGGTTAGATCAATTTGGAATTATTGTGAGCAGCTCTGGATATACTGGCCTTGGAGGGAATGGTAAGATATTAAGAGTGGAACTTATAGCGTAGGCAGTACTGAATTAATTTCCCCTGGTTTTGGAGATTGAATGATAGAACAAAGTCTAAAAGTTAGAGCCAAGCCTTTCAAAAGTAATGTTAGGTAACATTTCTTGGTGCAAAGTATGGTGCAGGCTTGGAAGTTCCTTCCATTAACAGCAGCTGATATGAGATCTATTGTTAGTTCTAAAACTGAGATTAATAGACTTGTGTTCACCAACATTGTTAAGGAATATGGGGCAAAGATGAGTCAGTGCAGTTAGCTATGAACTCCTTGAATGATGGAACAGACTCAAGAGGCTAAATGAACTTGTCCTATTCCTGTGATGTTCATTTATAGAGCAACTTTAACAATCTCAGCACACTCCAAAGCACTGTATAGTCAAGTAAAGTATTTTCAAAGGTTTTGTAAGTTTTGAGAGAGAAAGATCGCTCAATCAGTGTGTGCCGTAATCAGATCTTTTATTGACGTCAAGGGATAAATATTGGCAAAGACACCAGGGGGAGCTCCTCTTCCAATAACACTGGGATTTTATACATTCACCTGAGAGAGCTGAAAGGCTTCAGTTTAACTTTGCATCTGAAATACAACATCTCTAACAGTACTGCTTTGAAATGTCATCTTAGATTTTGGATTAAGATTCCAGCATGGTAATTGATCCCACAACCTCAATTACTTAGGGGTAAGAGACGCTAACACTGAGCCGCAGTATAAAATGATTCAAGTTTGCACAGACAAGTAGATTGTGTCCATATGGAGGGGATTAGAGAGTAAACTTTACAGGGCTTTTTCATATTGGTCAATTGGATTGCAAATTTCTTAGGTTAAGTCTGTTTTCCATAAATAGTTGACAGATTCTTTGAATCTGTTTTACCTGAATTTACAAACCTGCTGTCATTCTGGAGCCACATTGAACAGGCTAAACATGGGGAATTACTTCATGTATGGCAGCTGACCAGAATTAGACTTAAAAGATCAATGTAAGACTCGACAGATTTCATGCAGACAGCAAACCTGCCTGTGTGGATTTCTGGTAACTTGCTTCTGAGGCAAAAGCTAAAGTTTCACCTTTGTTATGGGGCCCAGTCTGCACTGCTCTACTAATTAGAGTTCTTATGTTTCTTTTCACTTGGCATTATGATGCTTGTCTTTCTGCCAATCTTTTGTAATTGTTTAAATGTTTCTCCTAAGAACTGACTGGCATCAGGAACATGGTGAGCTCTGTGGCTTATGTACGCACAATCCGGTACTTGATAAGGTCAGCAAATGGACTCGCTTTTGGCATTAGGCACAGAAGCCTACACTTTGTGTTGCAGCAACTCCATCCAGATCCAGAAATTTAATGTTGTGTTAATGCTGTAGCATTTGACATGAGTCAGTTCTAAGCCATTGTCTGGGAGCCTAAAAAAACAGATAACCTGGAACGGGGCCATCCAGACCACAGAGGTTCCAGGTTCAAGCTCTGGTATGCGCTGCTGGCTCTCTTTCAGCTGGGATAATGGTTGGATAGCTTTGTCCCTGGGCTAGGGAGAAGAGAGTGAAATAAAATCAATTGTAGTTCCCTGCAATAAAGTCCATCTAAATGCCAGTCTCAAACTCCATTGTGATAACGCTGGGATGGAATATCCTGTCAGTGTTCATTTCTTGATTTACAAAGAGGAATAGCTACACTGGACGAGATATCAAACAGCTGAACATGCTTAAGCATTATACACCTTATCCAAGGATGTAATGGTATTGTTCAGTGGCCCAGGTGAGTGTCCTGGGGAATTGGCTTCATAATCCTACCAAGGCAGCTGGGGTATTTAAATTCAATGAATGAATTTGGAATTATAAACAGTGACCATTAAACTCATGTTACAAACACAGAGAATTCTTGAAGAGAAAAGTAATATTGAAAATGAGTCAATGGACTTAAAACATTTACCCTATTCCACTCTCTACAGCTGCTGCCAGTCCTGCTGAGTTTCTCCAGTATTCTCTGTGTTTGTTTCAGATTTCTGGCATCCTCAGCATTTTGCTTTTATATGAATGTTGTGCATATAGTTTTAAACAATCCATCTGGGCCACTTAATAGTTTATAGGGCAAGAAATCTGACGTCCTTATCCAGTCTACATGTAACTCCAGGTACATAGCTTAACTCTTAATTACCTCCTGAAATGGCTGAACAAGCCAGCTGACCAAGGGCACTTACACATGAGCAGTAATGCCCCCACTCCATTAGAGATTAAACAATTATATTGTATATAGGGTAAGCACTCAGCTACCCACGTCAGTAACAACCCCTCCATCCTGGTTGAGGACTCCTCAGTGTTATTCTGGTCAAGGATCAGTGCAATTGTGGACCAACTCCAGCCTTAGGAGTGAGGACCCATTAGTTTGCTGAATCCTGTGTTAGATCACACCCTGGCACCTACTTGTCTCTGGTGCTGTATTCAGCTGTCTGTTGGCTTTAACAGAGTGCTGAAAATGCAAAATTTTTGAATGCCAGCACTGGTTTCGCAGGCTGCTTTACAATTCTTTCAGACTGTTATATACCAACAGACTGTTAGTTTCTTTATGTTTCCTGTTGCTGGCTACTCATTCAGCCATTTTAATGCCTGGCTTTTGGAGCTCCCTAAATTCTAGCTTGCCAACTCCTCCCAAAATCACTTCGCTTTTTTAAATTATTATTCATTCTACTGGGCTTCACTGGTGAGGCCATCGGCTCTTAATTGAGAAGATAATGCTGAGTTACCAACTTGAAGCTGCTGTTTATCCTTTTGGTATAGATACACCCACACTGTTATAAGGGAAGGAGTTCCCATCCTGACCCAGTGACAGTGAAGGAAAAGCGATATAGTTCTCTCAGGATGATGTGTGGCTGGGAAGGGAGCTTGCAGCTGGTGATGTTCCCATGTCCTTTCAGGAAGTGAATGTTTAAGCTGATGCATATTCATTGGCCAGCTTGGATGGTGTGCAATTTCTTGAGGATTGATAGAGTTGAACTCATTTGGCAACTGGAAAATATTCCATCGCAAACCTGACTTATTCCTTGTAAAAGATGAACAGACTTTGGTGAGTCAGGAGGTAAGTTACTCACTACAGAATTCCCAGAGTTTGACCAGCTTTTTGTAGCCACACCACTTATATAATTGGTCGGGTTATGTTTCACACCACTACTCCACAGGATATTGATGGTGGAGGATTAAGTGATGGTAATGCTCTTTCACCGTTGTCTTTGGTTATTGCATTAGCATAGCGATTACACCTCAAATTTACATCCCACCGACATCCCCCTTCCACATCGGTCAAATATGTTTTAACAAGTTCTGCCAAGTGGATGTTATTTTGTGCTGATAGATTGTGATCTTGACAAGCAGACCACAGCTGGAATACTGTGGACAGTTTTTAGTCCCCATATCTCTGAAAAGATATATTGCCACTGGAGGCAGTCCAGAGACGTTTCTCTAGGTTGACACTAGTTATGGAGGAACAGTCTTAAGAGGAAAGGTTGAGTAGATTGGGCCAGTACTCAGAACGGGCTGTGACCTTATTGAAACATCTTAGGGGTGAGAGTGGGGTGCTGGAAAAGCACAGCAGGTCTGGCTGCAATCAAGGAGCAGAAGAATGGATATTTCAGGCATAAGACCTTCATTAGGAATGAGGCTTGTGAGATAAATGGGAGGGGGTGGGGCTGGGGGGAAGATAGCTGGGAATGCAATAGGTAGATGAAAGTGAGGAAGAAGGTGATAGGTCGGAGAGGAGGGTAGAGCGGGTAGATGGGAAAGGTGATGGACAGGTCAAGAGGGCGATGCCGGGTTGGAGGCTTGGGACTAGGATAAGGTGGGGGGAGGGGGAATGAGGAAACTGGTGAAATCCACATTAATCCCGTATGGCTGCAGGGTCTCAAGGCGGAAGATGGGGCGTTCTTCCTCCAGGCGTCAGGTATTTAGGGTTTGGTGATGGAGGAGGCCCAGGACCTGCATGTCCTTGGCAGCGTGGGAGGGGGAGTTGAAGTGTTCAGCCACGGGGCGGTGGGGTTGGTTGGTATGGATGTCCCAGAGGTGTTCTCTAAAACGATCCGCAAGTTGGCATCCTGTCTCCCCGATGTTCAGGAGACCAATCGGGTACAACGGATACAGTAGATGACATTGGTGGAGATACACGTAAATTTCTGTTGGATGTGGAAGGATCCTTTTGGGCCTTGGACAGAGGTGAGAGAGGAGGTGTGGGCACAGGTTTTGCACTTCCTGCAGTGGCAGGGGAAGGTGCTGGGAGTGGGGTGAGAGCTGCTGGGATGCATGGATCTGATAAGGGAGCTGCAGAGTGAATGATCTCTCCAGAACGTTGTTAGGGACGGGGAGGGAAATATATCCCTAGTGGTGGGGTCTGTTTGTAGGTGGTGGAGGTGGCGGAGGATGATGTGAGGTTGGTGGGGTGGAAGGTGAGGACTGGGGGAGGGGTTCTGTCCTTGTTGCATTAGGAGGGGTGGTGTTCAAGGGCAGAAGTGCGGGAAGTGGAGGAGATGCACTCAAGGACATTGTTGACCACGTGGGAGAGCAAATTGCGTTCTTTGAAGAAAGAGGACATCTAGGATTTTCTATGGTGGAACTGGTAATCCTGGGAACAAATGCGGTGGAGGTGGAGGAATTGGAAATAAGGAATTGCGTTTTTACAGGAGGCAGCGTGGGAGGAGGTGTAGTCCAGGTAGCTGTGGGCATCTATTGGTTTGTAGTAGATGTCCGTTATTAGCCGGTTACCGTTGATGTAGATGGAGAGGTTCAGGAAGGGGAGGGAGATGTCCGAGATGGTCCAGGTGAATTTGATGTCAGGGGTGAAAGGTGTTAGTGAAGTTGATGATCTATTCAACTTCCTCGTGGAAGCATGAGGTAATGCCGATATAGTTCTGTGTGTTTCTCATTCCCCCTCCCCCCCACCATGTTATCCCAGTCCCAAGCATCCAACTCGGCATCACCTTCTTGACCTGTCCATCATTAGATGGAGAGGAATTTGTTGAAGTGCACAAGAACATTTTCTGATTCAGTATGTGGATGTACCTACTAGAGAAGGTGCAAAACTTGACCTACTCTTGGGAAATAAGGAAGGGCAGGTGACTGAGGTGTCAGTGGGGGAACACTTGAGGGCTAGAAACCATAATTCTATCAGTTTTAAAATAGTGATGGAAAAGGATAGACCAGATCAAACAGTTGAAGTTCTAAATTGGAGAAAGGCTAATTTTGATGGTATTAGGCAAAAACCTTTAAAAGTTGATTGCGTGCAGATGTTCGCCGGTAAAGGGATGACTGGAAAATGGAAAGCCTTCAGAAATGAGATAATGAGAGTCCAGAGGAAGTATATTCCTGTTAGGGTGAAAGGAAAAGCTGGTAGGTGTAGGGAATGACTAAAGAAATTGAGGGTTTCGTCAAAAAAATGAAGGAAGCATATGTCAGGTAGACAGGAGAGATCTCCATTGACAGGAGAGGTCAAGTGAATCCTTAGAAGAGTATAAAGGCAGTAGGAGTATACTTAAGATGGAAATCAGGAGGGCAAAAAGGAGACATGAGATAGCTTTAGCAAATAGAGTTAAGGAGAATCCAAAGGGTTTTTACAAACACATTAAGTGAAAAAGGATAATGAGGAAGCAAATAGGGCCCTCAAAGATCAGCAAGGCGGCCTTTGTATGGAGCCGCAGGAGATGGGGAGATACTAAACAAGTATTGTGCATCAGTGTTTATTGTGGAAAAGGAAATGGAAGGTATAGAATGTGTGGAAATAGATGGTGACATCTTGAAAAATGTCCATATTACAGAGGAGGAAGTGCTGGATATCTTGAAATGCATAACCATGGATAAATCCCCAGGACCTGATCAGGTGTACCCTAGAACTCTGTGGGAAGCTAGAGAAGTGATTGCTGGGCCTCTTGCTGAGATATTTGTATCATCGATAGTCACAGGTGAGGTGCTGGAAGAGTGGAGGTTGGCTAACGTCATGCCACTGTTTAAGAAGGGTGGTAAGGACAAGCAGGGAACTATACACCAGTAAGTCTAATGTCGGTGGTGGGCAAATTGTTGGAGAGTATCCCGATGGATAGGATTTACACATGTTTGGAAAGGCAAGGACTGATTAGGGACAGTCAACATGGCTTTGTGCGTGGGAAATCATGTCTCACAAACTTGATCGAGTTTTTTTGAAAAAGTAACAAAGAGGTTTGATGAGGGCAGAGTGGTGGACGTGGTCTATATGGACTTCTGTAAGGCGTTCAACAAAGTTCCCCATGGGAGACTATTTAGAAAGGTTAGATGTAATTGAATATAGGGAGAATTAGCCATTTGGATGCAGACCTGCTCGAAGGTAGAAGGCAGAGGGTGGTGGAGGGTTATTTTTCAGACTGGAGGCCTGTAACGAGTGGAGTACCACAAGGATCGGTACTGGATCCACTGCCTTTTGTCATTCATATAAACGATATGAACATAGGAGATATAGTTAGTAAGTCTGCAGATGACACCAAAATTGGAGGTGTAGTGGAGAGCGAAGAAGGTTACCTCGGATTACAACAGGATCTTGACCAGATGGGCCAATGGACTGAGGAGTGGCAGATGGAGTTTAAATTAGATAAATGTGAGCTGCTGCATTTTGGGAAAACAAATCTTAGCAGGACTTATACACTTAATGGTAAGGTCCTAGGGAGTATTGCTGAACAAAGAGATCTTGGAGTGCAAAGTTCATAACTCCGTGAAAGTAGAGTTGCAGTTGATAGGATAGTGAAGAAGGCATTTGGTATGCTTTCCTTTATTGGTCAGAGTATTGAGTATAGGAGTTGGGACATCATGTTGCAGCTGTACAGGACATTGGTGAGGCCACTGTTGGAATATTGCGTGCAATTCAGGTCTCCTTCCTATCGGAAAGATGTTGTGAAATTTGAAAGGGTTCAGAAAAAATTTACAAGGATGTTGCCAGGGTTAGAGGATCTGAACTACAGGGAGAGGCTGAACAGGCTGGGGCTGTTTTCCCTGGAGCGTCGGAAGCTGAGGGGTGACTTTATAGAGGTTTACAAAATTATGAGGGGCATGGATAGGATAAATAGGCAAAGTCTTTTCCCTGGGGGTGGGGGGTCCAGAACTAGAGGGCATAGGTTTAGGGTGAGAGGGGAAAGATATAAAAGGGACCTAAGGGACAACTTGTTCACGCAGAGGGTGTTGTGTGTATTGAATGAGCTGCCAGAGGAAGTGGTAGAGGCTGATACATTTAAAAGGCATCTGGGGGGGAGTATATGAATAGGGTTTGGAGGGATATGGGCCAAGTGCTTGCAAATGGGACTAGATTAGTTTTGAATATCTGGTCGGCATGGACGAGTCGGACCAACGGATCTGTTTCCATGCTGTACATCTCTATGACTATATGAATTTGTTACTGGGCACTTATATAGTATTAGAGTTATATAATGTGGAAACAGACCCTTCAGTCCAACTCGTTCATACTGACCAGATATCCTAAACTGATCTAGTCCCATTTGCCAGCATTTGGCTCATGTTCCCATCCAGATGCCTTTTAAATGTTGTAATTGTACCAGCCTCCACCACTTCCTCTGACAGCACATTTCACCCTCTGTGTGAAAAGGTTGCCCCTCAGATCCCTTTCATAACCTTCCCCTCTCACCTTAAACCTATGCCTTCTAGTTCTGGACTCCCCTATCCTGGGTAAAACACTTTGGCTATTTATCCCACCCATGCCTCTTCATGATTTTATAAACCTCTATAAGGTCACCCTTCGGCCTCCGATGCTCCAGGAAAACAGCCCCAGCCTGTTCAGTCTCTTCCTATAGCTCAAACCATGCAATCCCAGAAGATTCCTTGTAAATCTTTTCTGCACCCTCTCAGGTTTAATAGTATCTTTCTTACAGCAGGGAGCCCAGAATTGAGTGCAATATTCTAAAAGTGGCCTCACCAATGTCCTGTATAGCCAGCACCACATTTTTCAACCCTGTATAGCCACAACATGATGTCCCAACTCCTATACTCAATGCAATGACCAATGAAGACAAGTCAAATGCCTTCTTCACCATCCTGTCTATCTGTGACTCCCATCTGCACCTCTAGGTCTCTTTGTTTGCCAATGTTTCCCTGGGCCTGACTGTTAAATTTATTAGTCCTGACTTGGTTTGCCTTACCAAAATGCAATGTCTTACATTTATGTAAGTTAAACTTCATCTGCCACTCCTCAGCCCATTTTGCACACACCATTGGTTGATATGAGTTTAGATCCCATCATGACAATTGGGAAGTTTAAATTCAGTCCATTAAATAATTCTGATTAAAATACAAACAGCTAATAATGACAACATGATGGGTTAGGCCAGCTATGACACTGCAACGGTTTGTGATTCATAGTGGGGTCAAACTGGGTTATATTCAGGCACTAACACTCTGAAGTGTTTTTCTATTTGCTGCTTTCAACGCTTATCAATGCTCCCCTTTAATTTTTTCTTCCCATCGTGTGAGCCTCCAGGGCCTGTGTGTGGCAGGGATATTGTTATTTACACACCGAAACTGATGGAAAGCATTTGGGCATTGCTCACCTGAAATACATCACGAATAGCACCAGGTGCTCTTTGGAGAGTGGCTCCAAGCTGACATTGCTGTATTTACATTCCACATCTGCAGACACCTTCAGCAGTGAATCGCCAAACTCTCTTCATTTTAAGTAAGAGCTTAGTTTGACAACCAGCAATCAGGAAGACAAAGGTCATGGTCCACAGGACTACCACAGCATCGTCTTCAGCCATGACAATACAATGCTGATAACTTTACATCTATGCACATTGCAATCGACAGTAATCTGTCACTTTATAGAATCCCTACAGTGCAGAAAGAGACAATTTGGCCCATCAAGTCTGCACTAGTCCTCTGAAAAACATCCCATCCAGAATCACCCCATTCCACCTCCACAACCCTGCATAGCGTTTTTTTGCCATGGCTAACCCACCTAACCTGCACATCCCTGGAACTACAGGGCACTTCTTTTTAGTATGGTCAATCACTCTAACCTGCACATCTTTGGAGTGTGGGTAGGAAACTGGAGCACCTGGACAGAACGTGCAAACTCTACACAGAGTCGCCCAAAGTTGCTCCCAATGTGGTCTCCTCTACACTGGGGAGACTGGACGCCTCCTCGCAGAGCGCTTCAGGGAACATCTCCGGGACACCCACACCAATCAACCCCACCACCACGTGGCCCAACATTTCAACTCCCCCTCCCACTCTGCCAAGGACATGCAGGTCTTGGGCCTCCTTCACTGCCATGCCCTCACCACCCGACGCCTGGAGGAGGAATGCCTCATCTTCCGCCTCAAGAACACTTCAACCCCAGGGCATCGATGTGGACTTCACTAGTTTCCTCATTTCCCCTCCCCCCACCTTACCCCAGTTCCAACCTTCCAGCTCAGCACTATCCTCATGACCTGTCCTACCTGCCAATCTCCCTTCCCACCTATCCGATCCACCCTCCTCTCTGACCTATCACCTCCGTCCCCACCCCCATTCACCCATTGTACTCTTTGCTACCTTCTCCCCAGGCCCCCCCCCCCCCCCCCATTTATTTCTCCACCCTGGAGGCTTCCTGCTTCTATTCCTGATGAAGGGCTTTTGCCCGAAACGTCAATTTTCCTGCTCCTCGGATGCTGCCTGACCTGCTGTGCTTTTCCAGCACCACTCTGAACTAAACAGAGTTGCCCAAGCCTGGAATTGAACCCAGGTCCCTGGTGCTGTGCGGCAGCAGTGCTAACCGCTGTGTCCACTTGATGCTGAAATCGGCACATGCTTGCAAAAGCTGTGGCTGTTTTGTCTAAGCTGAGTGAGAGAGAGCAGGCCAACAGCAACCCAACTAAGGATGTTTTTTTATTTCAAAAATATACTTTATTCATAAAATAATTTGATGGTCTGTACAGTTGGTCATGCCATACATATGTAAACATTTACATACAGAGATCAGAATTTATCATTTTTATATACAGGTCTGTACGTTTTTCAATCATATGCCCATATATAGCTGAGGCATCAGCAGAGCCCAAATGACTGCGTGGGCCCCCTGTTTTTCTTTAGGCAGGCAGATGTTACACGGTGGTCTTTCCCCACCGCGCCTTGGCGGCAGCTGCCTCAAGCTTCAGCGCGTCCCTCAACACGTAGTCCTGGACCTTGGAATGTGCCAGTCTGCAACACTCAATTGGGGTCAACTCCTTCAGCTGGAAGATCAACAGGTTTGGACCGCCCAGAGAGTGTCCTTCACCGAGTTGATGATCCTCCAGGCACAGTTGATGTTCATCTCAGTGTACGTCCTGGGAAATAGGCCGTAGAGCACGGAGTCCCGCGTCACGGCGCTGCTCGGGACGAACCTCGACAAACACCACTGCATTCTTCTCCAGACTTCTTCTGCGTAGGCACATTCCAGAAGGAGGTGTGTGACAGTCTCGTCCCCCCCGCAGCCGCTTCGAGGGCAGCGTGCGGTGCGGCTGAGAGTCCGGGCGTGCATAAAGGATCTCACAGGCAGAACCCTTCTCACCACCAGTCAAGCCATGTCTTGGTGCTTGTTGGAAAGTTCTGGCGATGAGGCATTCTGCCAAATGGCTTTGACAGTCTGCTCAGGGAACCGCTCGATAGGATCCGCCCTCTCCTTTTCCCGAAGGGTCTCGAGGACACTACGTGCTGACCACTTCCTGATGGACTTGTGGTCAAAGGTGTTTTTCTTCATAAACTTCTCCACGAAGGACAGGTGATACGGAACGGTCCAACTACTCGGAGCGTTCCGCGGCAGCGAGGCCAGGCCCATCCTTCGCAACACTGGGGACAGGTAGAACCTCAGTACGTAATGACACTTGGTGTTTGCGTACCGGGGATCCACGCACAGCTTGATGCAGCCACTCACAAAGGTGGCCATCAGGGTGAGGGTGGCATTGGGTGTATTTTTTCCCCCGTTGCCCAGATCTTTGTACAGCGAGTCCCTTTGGACCCGGTCCATCTTTGACCTCCATACAAACTGGAAGATGGCCCAGGTGACTACAGCGGCACAGGTTCTGGGAATAGGCCAGACCTGTGCCACGTATAATAGCAATGACAGTGCCTCACACCTGATGACCAGGTTTCTGCCTCACTTTGCTGATACGCTCCTCCCAAGACTTGGCGCACTCCCCAGCCTCCCAAACCAAATACCCAGCACCTTCAGGTAGTCGGTCCTGACGGTGAAGGGGATCGAGGATTGGTCGGCCCAGTTCCCGAAGAGCATGGCCTCGCTCTTGCCTCGGTTTACCTTGGCCCCCGAGGCCCGTTCGAACTGGTCACATGTGCACATGAGTGTGCGCACAGACAGCGGATCCGAGCAGAAAACGGCGACATCATCCATGTACAGGGAGGCCTTAACCTGCAGGCCCCCACTGCCAGGAATAGCCACCCCTCTCAGGCTCGCATCCTTCCTGATGGACACGGCAAATGGCTCTATGCAGCACACAAACAAGGCAGGAGAGAGAGGGCAGCCCTGCCTGACTCCAGATCTGACTGTGGAGCTATCTGATTCCCACCCATTGATTGAAACTGCACTGACAATGTTGGTGTAGAGCAGTCTGATCCAATTGCAGATTCCCTCCCCAAAGCCCATTTTGGAGAGAACATCTCTCATATAGCTGTGTGATATCCTGTCAAAGGCTTTCTCCTGGTCCAGGCTGATCAGGCAGGTGTCCAACCCTCTGTCCTGCACGTAGGCGATCGTATCCCTGAGGAGTGCGAGACTCTCAGCGATCTTCCTGCCCGGTACAGCACAGGTTTGGTCAGGGTGAATCACCAACCCCAGAGCAGACCTGACCCAGTTGACGATTACCTTTGACAGAATTTTGTAATCCCATTCAACAGTGAGATTGGTCTCCAATTTTTGAGTTCCTCCCTCTCCCCCTTCCGCTTGTAGATGAGGGTAATGATGCCTTTCCTCATGGATTCACTCATGGTATCTGTCCGAAGCATACTGACATACACCTCCAGCAGGTCCTGGCCAATCAAGTCCCACAGAGCGGAATAGAGCTCGACCGGTAAGCCGTCGCTTCCGAGAGTTTTATTCTTTTCGCAGGACTCGAGGGCCTTGGTCAGCTCGTTCAGAGATAGCGGCTGGTCCAGCCTCTCACGTGTTCTGTCGTCTAAGACCTCCGTGATAGAGGACAGGAACGACTGGGCAGCCGCGCTGTCGGTCGGCTTCGCGTCATACAGACTGGCATAGAAGGATTTGCTGATCCTCATGACGTCAGCCTGAGATGACGTTGTCGAGCCATCTTCTTCCTTCACGCTGCTAAGCACAGAGCTCTCTTTGTGCACCTTTTAGAAGAAGAAACGTGAGCACGTCTCGTCCTGCTCCACCGAGCGGACCCTGGACCGGAAGATTATCTTGGAGGCCTCCGAGGCAAAGAGCGAGGCTTGCTGGCCCTTCACTTCCTTGAGGTCCTCCGTGACATTGACCCCCATCATCTGCAGCAGGAGCAGATTCTGCATACTTTCCTGGAGCTGAGACAGTTTTCCCCGCCTCTCTCTCGCCTCCTGAACACCTTTGAGGATGAAGAACCTCTTGATGTTCCCTTTTACTGTTTCCCACCAGTCCGCTGGGGACTCAAAGAGGGGCTTCACGGTTCTCCAACCTGCGTAGTCCCTCTTGAGCTCCTCAATGTTTCCCGGGGTCAACAGCTTTGTGTTCAGCTTCCACGTTCCCTTACCAGCCCGCTGCTCATCCTGTAGGTGACAGTCGGCCAGCAGGAGGCAGTGGTCGGAGAAGAACACCGGCTTGACGTCAGTGGATCTGGACACAGAGCGTTCGGGACACAAACAGGTAATCTATCCTTGAGCAGATAGACCCGTCTGCCCATGACCAGGTGTATCAACGCTGCGCTCCGTCTGCAGGGGTGCTGAAGACGTCGTGCAGCTTGGCATCTTTTACCGTGTACATCAGGGCTCTGGACGTGGCGTCCAGTTTACTGTCCCCCCCGCCGGATCGTCCATCTGCATCAATGATACAGTTGAAGTCTCCAGCCAAAATGACCGGCCTGGACGTAGCCAGCAACAGTGGAAGCTGTTGCAGGACGGCCATCCGTTCACTCTTACCCACTGGGGCGTACACATTAATCAGTCTCAGGGAAACATTCCTGTCCATGACGTCGGCGACGAGGAGGCGCCCGCCCACCACCTCCTTAACCTCGGAGATGGTGAAGTTGCCTCCTTGCAACAGGATACCCAGGCCGGAGGCACGGCTATCGTTGCCCCCCGACCAAACTGACGGCCCATGGGCCCACAAGCTCGACCATCTCCTGTAACTGCTGAGGTGCGGTATCCCACACTCCTGCAGGAACAGGACGTCAGCTTTAACGTTGGCCAGGAAGGCCATCGTAGAAACACATCGCGTAGCCGATTTGATGCTACGCACATTGATGCTGGCAATTCTTATCCCCATTTTAACAGTTTACGAGGTTACAAGTGTCCATTTGCTGCTGGTCTTGCCTCTCTGGGGTAGCTGTGTGCATTCCCGTGGTGACGGCAAACTGCTGGACCCTCCCAGGGCTGAGGTAGCTGTCCGGCTCCATGCTGGGGCCATTTCCCCGCTCTGGTGTTTTCGGGTCAGGCCCAGGGTCCGCATGGTCCAGTTCTCCATCTGACAGCGGGGCTGTCACAGGACCGCTGCTCCCAGTTACCTGGAGCTGTGGGTCGGTGGGTACCTCTTGGTTCTCACGGGGTGGGGGGAGGCCTTTACCCATCCCCTCAGAGGGATCATCTTTCCTTGTTTGGGCGGTGCTGCCCTCCTTTTTCTCCGCGGCGCTCTGTCTCTTCCTCTGGTGACAACCCTCCTTGCGCCCGTCCTCACCGTCGGAAGAGCTGCCTGTATCCTCATCGTGTAGGTGTCGCTTCCCCCTTCGCTGGGTGGCTTTGGGGGCCTTGAGAGGTTTCCTCTTCCTGCTTATGACAGTAATCCAATCCTCCTCATCCTTTGATCCCTCCTCTTCCATTTCCTCCGTCTGTCTTGAAGGAACTTGAATCGGCTGCTGCACCTCCCCGCTGTCTGCCGTCTGCTCCGCTACAGCCTGCCCTTCCTCCTGGGTGCCTCCAGACACCGTTCCCGTGCTGTTTTGTGGTACCTTGCTGGTGTTAGGCGGTCCATGGCTCGTGTTGCCCCCTCTGGCCATCTGTGCGTAGGTGGCGGCCCCTCGTCTTGGGCAGGCCTTGTACATGTGGCCCGCCTCTCCGCACAGATTACAGTTCTTGGCCTCCTTACATTCCTTGGTCCGGTGGCCTTCCTGCTTGCAGTTTCGGCAGACGGTCACCTTGCAATCCGCCGCCATGTGGCCTGACCTCCCGCAGGTTCGGCACACTTTCAGCTGCCCTGCGTATGTCAGGTAACCTCTGCTTCCTGCGATGGCAAAGCTGGAGGGTGGGTGGAGGATGTTCCCACTGGCATCGACCCTCAGGGTTACCCTGACCTGTCGTTTGCTGGTCCAGATCCTGAAAGGATCAACCACATCGGTACTCTCTCCCTCGACCTGGACGTATCTTCTCAAGAAGGTCAGGACATCTGCTGCTGGGACGTGAGGGTTGTACATTTGGATTGTTACAACCTGACTCCTCTGCGCAGGAAGCACACACAACAGGACCGCCGCATGGTGGAGAACAGAGGTTCCCCTTCCTTCTCCTTGAAGACCTTCAGGAGCTGCTTGCAATTCTTCACCCAACTGAGGATACCAAGCTGCAATTCTACCAAGCCCATATCCCCAGCATACACCTCGACGGTATTGTTATGAAGTTGAAGACGTGCCCTGTACCTTTAAGAGAGAGTGAGTGCTGTTTTGCACTGAGTGCTTTGGAGGATTTGTCGTGTGACTACCTAGCAGTCTCAGAGTGGACTGGAAAATTGAAAGTATGTAACATTTGGCTGTGAAATAGATAACTGAGTTGGTTGTTGTTTTAATGACAATTCAAATTTTAACTAATCAGTTTAAATTATGCCCCAGAATACTAAGACCCAATCAAATTTGAATTTATTGTTTTTGCCAACATTAAACGAATGAGACAATCTGATGTTGGGGGAATGAAAAGCAGGCATTTTGAAAGGCAGACAGAGTAACTACCATCAAGAAAACATGCTGTTCAAAAACATTCTCTATCGAAGGTACCTTTCTCATATAAAAAATATTCACAGTAGGAGAAGGAAGACGACCCAGGGAAATCTTCAGCCGGAAGAAGATAGACACTGACGAGGACAGCCGCTGTGTGGTGTTGTATTAAAATTACATCAATTTAATTTCAAGTTTTATTGGAACAATATATTGTGACAGAGTTGAAGGCAGATAACCAGCAGTTAAGAGAAAGGGGGGGCTTAGAGTTGTGAATAGTTGTTGTTTAATGTTTACTTTTAGAGTTAAAGAATAAATTGATATTATTTTCTTTAAATAGTAGAATTTGGAAGTTCTCTGACACTCATATTGTAACAGATTACAAGTGAGGTGAGCTTTTCTGGTTGTGTGGTTTAATTAACAGAAGCGTTCACCATTGTGTTGTAACAGTATTGAGACCTGGGCAATATGTGCCAGGCAGGAGAAACAGTCAGTTTCCACCATCGTTGTCTCGGACAGCTCTTGGCAGGACAGAGGTCACCACAGAAGTCCATCAGAGTATCCTCATTGTTAAGCCAATGAGGTCTGTGCTAGGTCAGCCACATTCATCAGATGGAAGGCAGTTCTATGCCTGAGATTTCCTGTATAGTTACCTGGACATTGCGTTTCCATTTCCATGGCATCTATTCATCAGCCAGGTTATTAAATATATTGATGCTGATAAATGGGAGATGTTCATTGCTGGCTGTGAGTTCTGCAGGCTGACTGATCAAGAGGGCACGGGAAACTAGAATCAGAAACTAAAAGCTCAGCCAGTCAAAAAGAGAGAATTGGATTCTGATGAATTGTACACCTTCTCAACCCCCATCCTGTCTACTCCAAATATGACAGGCACTATCATGTCTGAGTGGCATTCCTGAGTCACACCAGGTGATGCCTAACATACAGTTGACACTACGAGGCAACCCATTATCCTGATAAGGTAGGAGGCTGCTACTGAATCATTAAAAAAAATAGCATTTTGTCTTTAAGGGAAGGAAATCTTCCATCCTAACCTGGCTTAGCCTACATCTTTAGATGTAGATTTTAGATTAAGGTTTTATTGTCACAGGTACTCAAGTATGGGCTACAAGGGTACAGTGGATGCTGTATAATGTTGCCACACATGGCGCCCATCTTAGGTGCAAAGTACCAAGATTATTAAAGGATTGGACACTCTGGAGGCAGGAAACATGAACCAGAGGACACAGCTTAAAAATAAGGGGTAGGCCATTTAGGACAGAGTTGAGGAGAAACTTCTTCACCCAGAGAGTGGTGGGTGTATGGAATGCTCTGCCCCGGAAGGCTGTGGAGACCAAGCCTCTGGATACTTTCAAGAAAGAGTTGGACAGAGCTCTTAAGGATAGTGGAATCAAGGGTTATCGGGGTAAGGCAGGAACAGGATACTGATTGAGGATGATCAGCCATGATCATAGTGAATGGTGGTGCATGCTCGAAGGGCAGAATGGCCTACTCTTGCACCTATTGTCTATTGTACAAATTCTTAGTTACAAAGTAGAAAAGCAAATAACTGAATTAAAAGTTTCAGCACTACAGACTTCTTAGAATAAAAGTGACAAATAAAGAAGTAAAGTTAAGAAGTCTAAAGTTGTGAAACTTGGAAGGGTTCAGAAAAGATTTACAAGGATGTTGCCAGGCTTGGAGGGTTTAAGCAATAGGAAGAGGCTGAATAGCATGGGACTGTTTTCCCTGGAGTTTTGAAGGCTGAGGGTGACCTTACAGAGGTTTGTAAAATCATGAGGGGCATAGACAAGATCTTTTCCCCAGGGTAGGGGAGTCCAGAACACGAGGGCATAGGTTTAGGGTGAGAGGGGAAAGATATAAAAGGGACTTAAGGGACAACTTTTTCTCACAGAGGGTGGTGCGAGTATGGAATGAGCTTCCAGAGGAAGTGGTGGAGGCTGGTACAATTGCAGCATTTAAAAGGCATCTGGATGGATATATGAATAGGAAGGCTATAGAGGGATATGGGCCAAGTGCTGGGAAATGGGACTAGATTAGGTTAGGATATCTGGTTGGTATGGATGAGTTGGACCAAAAGGTCTGTTTCCATCCTG
The DNA here is from genome assembly GCF_037043375.1 of Chiloscyllium plagiosum. Taxonomy (NCBI): domain Eukaryota; kingdom Metazoa; phylum Chordata; class Chondrichthyes; order Orectolobiformes; family Hemiscylliidae; genus Chiloscyllium; species Chiloscyllium plagiosum. Next base: position 12,144,791 of record NW_028270172.1, read on the forward strand.
TACATCTCTATGACTCCATGCCTCTAAGTCAAACATTACATTCTTTTTGTAAGACCTGGGCCTGTAGACGCTTCAAGCTGGGCTTTTCCAGTACTGGGCAGGTTTTCACCTGCATTGGGCTAAGACCCACCCATGCCCATTAGCCGTTTTGGCCCCGACCACCACTTCCACCATAGGAGCAAGTGCTGGGTCCCAAACATTGCTGCATTAACCACCTCACTGCAGAGTCCCGCTCTGGTACCGCTCCGAACATCGCTGAAGCGATGCCACTGACTGTGTCATGTTGCCTCCATCCAGCTGCTGTCTTTGCCACCGCTGCCTCTGCAACTGAGCTGCCCCCAGAAGGTAAGTACAGAAAGGAAAACAAAACTAAAGGACTTTGGAATATTGTGTGCAATTCTATCGGAAAGATGTTGTGAAACTTGAAAGGGTTCAGAAAAGGTTTACAAGGATGTTGCCAGGTTTGAGCTATAGGGAGAGGTTGAATAGGCTATGGCTGTTTTCCCTGGAGTGTTGGAGGCTGAGGGGTGACCTTATAGAGGTTTACAAAATCATGAGGGTCATGGATAGGATAAATAGACAAGGTCTTTTCCTTGGGGTGGGGGAGTCCAGAACTAGAGGGCATAGGTTTAGGGTGAGAGGGGAAAGATATAAAAGAGACCTAAGCAGCAAATTATTCACGCAGAGGGTGGTGCGTGTATAGGAAAAGCTGCCAGAGGAAGTGGTGGAGGCTGGTACAAATGCATCTGGATGGGTATATGAATAGGAAGGATTTGGACGGATCTGGGCCGGGTGCTGGCAGGTGGGACTAGATTGGGTTGGGATATCTGGTCGGCATGGACGGGTTAGACTGAAGGGTCTGTTTCCGTGCTGTACATCTCTACGAGTCTATGACTGTAAAACTTAAAGAAACAAAGAAGAAAAGACTGTGAAAAGAGGACAGGAGGAGAAAGAAAAGCAGTCGGAGTGGACGAGCTCCAATGAGGACACCTATTCCGCTATAATTACCAACAGTAAATGCTGTTGACTGTTATTTGCCCTCTGAAGTGTCATATAGTCGTAGAGACCTACATCACAGAAATAAGTCCCTTTGGCCCATTGAATGTGCTGATCAACAACAACCACCTAACTATTCTAATTCCATTTCCCAGCACTTGGTCCATAGTCTTGTATTCCTTGGCATTGCAAGTGCACATCTAAATAGTACTTAAGTATTATGAGGGTTTCTGCCTATCCCATGCTAACAGGCTCTGAGTTCTAGATCCCACCACCCTCTGGACGAAAAGCTTTTCTCACATTCCCTCTGAATGTTCTGCTCCATACCTTAAATCTAACACCCTTGGTTACTGATCCCTACATCGTGCGAATTGTTTCTTGCTGTCTCCTGTCTATGGTTCTCGTAATTTTATACATCTTCATCATCCCACTCTCAGTCTCCTCTGCTCTAAGAAAAATAGACTGAAGAGGGTGCAGAGGAGATTTACCGGGAAGTGCCTGGATGGAGAGCTTCAGTTATGAAGAGAGATTGCACAGACTGGGACTGCAATCACAGCCCTCCTATAACGTGGATTCCACTACTACACACAATACAGTTCCTCCCTGCTGTTAAACTCTATGTCTCGGCTAATAAAGGTAATTACGGTATTGTTATCATATGCCTTCTTAACCATTTTATCTACCTGTCCTAATACCTTAAAGGACCAGTGTTTATGCACACCAAGGTCTCTCTGACTCTCAGTGCATCCCAGGATCCTCCCATTCATCATGTATTCCCTTGCCTTGTTTGACCTGCCTCAAAGTGTATCACCTCAGATTTACCGACTACCAGGTAATCATCACCATTGCCATCTTCTCAAGGACAATCAGCAAGGGGGTCAATAAATGCTGACCTTGCTATCAACATGTGGCTTTTCGACAAGGTCATCTTGTTATCTGACACACACCAACACTGTGTATGACTCAGTATGTCTCTGCTACTTTGTCAATCGGCCATCGACTGAACATGTAATTCTGTTTTCCAGATTACAATTTGCTAAAGCCATAGTGGTATTTAAGGGATAATGTTTCAACTTTTTAAACTTTTCTCCCACTGGATTCAGGCAGTCCAGAAGAAGTGTTAAATGAAAGCCACATCTGTTTGCTCAGGTGGAGCTAAAGATTGTGTGGCATGATTTGATGAAGAGTGGAGGAATTTTTCCAGAGGGCTGGCCAACATTCTTCCCTCAATGGGTCATTTATCTTATTTACTACTTGTGCATCTGAGTTCTTAAACTTAGGTTTCCTTCCCTCCCAGTTCCAGTAAACATTCTCACCCCTCATATCAAAGCATTTGGGAATAAGGGATTTTGTGAAAACTGTTGCCAAACCAATGACAATGTTTTCGTTTTACTGCTGTTATGGTATCTGAGGAGCCACATTGAACCAGCTTAAAGAACCTTATATAAAGACAAGCCATTATTTATGGTGGCCCTGTCAGACAAAGAACTCACAGGTAGCCACTATCCCTGGGATTATCAATGTTCCTGAATTCAATATCTCTGTCATGGCCTTCTATACAAGAATGCATGTACACAATGTATTTATGAAGAGTCTATACCATCTATAATTATGCACTTAGCGAAATAAGGAAGGATCTAGGCAAGGTGTATGTTGGTGATGAAATTAACAGGGAGTGGGACCAGTCAACAAAAGTAACTCTCACTTTTTATAATTCCATGTTGAAGAATATACCCAATACCCAGGTGAGGAGATGTTGAAGGTGAAGTGTGAAAAAAATGAAAGAGTGAAAGTGAGGGGCATAGGGAAGTGTTTGAACAGGCTGGAAGAAATAGACTAGAATTTGTGAGGATTGGCTAACCAAATGAACAACTAGGGTATGAAGTGTGCCTTGGAATTTATAATGCAATAAAACCTTAACACCATCATAGGTAGGCCATTCACAGTCGAAAAGTGTGGCGCTGGAAAAACACAGCAGGTCAGGCAGCATCTGAGGAACAGGAGAATCAATGTTTCGGGTATAAGCCCACCATCAGGAATGTCCCTTCTGATGAAGGGCTTCTGCCCGAAATGTCAATTCTCCTGCTCCTCGGATGCTACCTGGCCTGCTGTGCTTTTCCAAAGCAAGTCACACTTTTCGAATCTGATCTCCAGCAACTGCAGCCCTCACTTTCTCCTAGGTAGGCCATTCAGCCCATCAAGTCAGTTCCATTTTTCAATGAGATCGTGGCGGACCTGATAATCCTCAACTCTACTTTTCTGCTTTTTCCTCAACCCTAGAATTCTTTTCTGATTAAGAATCTGTTTCTCCTAATGATCCAACCATGATATCTCACTGCAGTAACGAATTCAATCTTTCAGAAGAAATTCATCCTCATCTCTGTACTAATTGGGATACCCTTTACTCTGAGATTATACCCTCTGGTCCTACACTCTCCCATAAGGGATAACAACCCTCTATATCTACCCTGTCAAGTCCCCTTAGAATCAAATGTGTTTCAATAAGGTCACCTCTTCTCATTCTTGTAAACTCTAATGAGTGGAGGCCCAACCTACTCAACTTCTCCTCATGAGAAAATCCCTTCATGCCCAGAATCAACCTACTGAACCTTCTCTGAACTGCTTCCAATATCAGAACATCGTTCCTTAGATAAGGAAACCAAAATTGTTCACAATATTCCCGGTATCATCTGGTGATTCCAGGTGATTTATGCATGAGGACTCCCAAATCTCTTTTTGCTGCAGCTTTCTTCAGTCTTTCTCCGTTTAAACAACAGTCAGCCTTTCTATTCTTCCTGCCAAAGCACATGACCTCACATTTTCCCAAATTATATTCCACCTGCTAAACTTTTGTACACTTGTTAAACCTGTCGATATCCCTCTGCAGACTCATTGTGACATCCTCATCAATTACCTTCCCACCTTCTGAACACAATGGATTTTTATCTTATTAAATAGTGATGGAAGAGGATAGACCAGATCTAAAAGTTGAAGTTCTAAGTTGGAGGAGGGCCAATTTTGCCAATATTAGGCAAGAACTTTCAAAAGTTGATTGGGGGCAGATGTTCGCAGGTAAAGGGATGGCTAGAAAATGGGAAGCCTTCAAAAATGAGATAACAAGAGTCCAGAGACAGTGTGTTACTGGTAGGTGCTGAAAATGTGTTGCTGGAAAAGCGCAGCAGGTCAGGCAGCATCCAAGGAACAGGAGAATCGACGTTTCGGGCATAAGCCCTTCTTCAGGAGTGTAGGGAATGCGGCATGACTAAGGAAATTGAGGTTTTGGTCAAGAAAATGAAGGAAGCATATGTCAGTTATGGGCATCAGAGATCGAATGAATCCTTAGAAGATTATAAAGGCAGTAGGAGTATACTTAAGAGGGAAATCAGGAGGGCAAAAAGGAGACATGAGATAGCTTTGGCAAATAGGTTAAGGCGAATCCAAAGGAATTTTATAAATACATTAAGGACAAAAGACTATCTAGGGAGAGAATAGGGCCCCTCAAAGATCATCAAGGCAGCCAATGTGTACACCGCTGGAATTGGGGGAAGCATCAGTGTTTACTGCAGAGAAGGACATGGAAGATATAGAATGTGGGGAACTAGATGATGACATCTTGAAAATGTCCATTTTACAGAAGAGATGTAGGATGTCTTTAAAAGCATATAGGTGGATAAATCCTCAGCACCTGATCAGATGTACCCTAGAGTTCTGTGGGAAGGTAGGGAAGTGATTGTTGGGCCCCTTGCTGAGATATTTGTATCATCGATAGTCACAGGTGAGGTGCCAAAACTGGAGGTTGGCTAAAGTGGTACCACTGTTTAAGAAAGATGGTAAGAAAAAGCCAGGCAATTATAGATCAGTGATCCTGGTGTTGATGGTAGGCAAGTTGTTGGAGGGAATCCCAAGGAGTAGGATTTACATGTATTTGGAAAGGCAAGGACTGATTCGGGATAGTCAATATGGCTGTGTGCGTGGGAAATCATGTTTCACTAATTTGATTGAGTTGTTTGAAGAAGTAACAAAGAGGATTAATGAGAGTAGAGCGGTGGACATGATCTATATGGACTTTGCTAAGATGTTCGGCAAGGTTCCCCATGGGAGGCTGGTTAGCAAGGTTAGATCTCACGGAATACAGGGAAAACTAGCCATTTGGATACAAAACTGGCTCAAAGGTAGAAGACAGAGGGTGCTGGTGGAGGGTTGCTTTTCAGACTGGAGGCTTGTAACCAGTGGTGTGCCACAAGGATTGATGCTGGGTCCACTGTTTTTCATCATTTATATAAATAATTTGGATGTGTACATAGGAGGTATAGTTAGCAAGTTTACAGATGACATAAACATTGGAGGTGCAGTGGACAGTAAAGAAGATTCCTCAGAGTACAATGGGATCTTGATCAGATGGGCCAATAGGCTGAGGAGTGGCAGATGGAGTGATATTTAGATAAATGTGTGGTGCTGCATTTTAGAAAAGCAAATCAGGACAGGACTTATACACTTAATGGTAAGGTGTTCAGGAGAGTTGCTGAACAAAAAGACCTTGCAGCGCAGGTTCATAGTTCCTTGAAAGTGGAGTCGCAGGTAGATAGGATAATGAAGAAGGTGGTTGTTATGCTTTCCTTTATTGGTAGGAGCATCGAGTACAGGAGTTGGGAGGTCATGTTGCGACTGTACAGGACATTGGGTTAGGCCACTTTTGGAATATTGCATACAAATCTGGTCTCCCTCCTGTAGGAAGGATGTTGTGAAACTTGAAAGCATTCAGAAAAGATTTACAAGGATGTTGCCAGGGTTAAAGGATTTGAGCCAAAGGGAAAGACTGAATAGGCTGGGGGGTGGGGGGGGGGGGGGGGAGGGGCGGTGTTGACCTTCGAGATGCTTATAAAATCTTGAGGGGCATGGAAACAGTAAATACACAAAGTCTTTTCCTTAGGGTGGGGAATCCAGAACTAGAGGGCATAGGTTTAGGCTGAGAGGAGAAAGATATATAAGGACCTAAGGGGCAATTTTTTCATGCAGAGGGTGGTGCGTGTATGGAATCAGCTGCCAGAGGAAGTTGTGGAGGCTGGTACAATTACAACTGTTTAAAGATATCTGGATGGGTATATGAATAGGAAGGATTTGGAATGATATGGGCCAAGTTCTGACAAATGGGACTAGATTAACTTAGGATATCTGGTCGGCAAGGACGAGTTGGACTGAAGGGTCTGTTTCCATGCTGTGCATCTCTATGACTTTTTGACTTTAAGTAACCTAACGTATGATACTTATCACATGCCTCTTGGAAATACAAATATATGACAACCATTGGTTCTCCCTCATCTATCCCATTTGTTACCTCTTCACAGAATTCTATTAAATTTGTCAGGCATGACTTCCCTTTCATGGTTATATTATGTATTCCTAAATATTTTGCAGTTACATCCTTCATAATAGATACTGACACTTACCCAAAAACAAATGTTAAGACAACTGCTGATAGTTATCCATTTTCTGTCTCTTTCCCTTTTTTAATCAAGGTGTTCGATTGGCAGATTTCCTATTCCTCTGGCATTTTTTCTGGATTTGTAAGGTTTCCTTAAAGATTACTGCCAGTGCATCCAATGTCTCTTCAGCTACTTCCTTTAATATCATGGACGCATCCCATTAGGTCAGGTATTGGGAACCTTTAATAGACCATGTAAGAAATAAACATGCAATTAGGAAGATTGCTATAATTTGTGAGATGCATAATAAAGGGAATACTTACTATGCTATTGCATGCTGCTAATGGAAATGCAAGTATCATTGAAGACAGAGAATTTGAATGTAAAATATGCAATTTAAAGTATATATCTAAAATTGGGCTAGGCCAACATGAAAGGCACTGACATACTGACATAAAAGGATAGGAAATGATAAAATTAGTGGAAGGATGAAGTATCGCTTCTATAAAAGTCAGAGAAATAATATCAGCGAGCTTGCAATAAACCTGCAAAGATGTTTACAACAAAAATCAATAAACATATATCAAATAAGAGGGGAGGCGATGGCCTTGTGCTATTATCACGGTATTATTATTCCAGAGACCGTGTTCTGGCACCCAAATTTGAATCCTACCATGGCAGATAGAATTTGAATCTAATAAAAATCTGGAATTAAGACTCTGCTGATGACTGTTAAATAATTGCTGTAAAACCCATCGGCTTCACTAATGTCCTTTCGGGAAGAAAATCTGTAATCCTTACCCGGTCTGGCCTACATGTGACTCCAGACCCACAGCACTGTGGTTGACCCTTAACTGCCCTCCAGATAATTAGGGATGGGCAATGCTGTTCCAGCCAGTGAAGCCCACATCCTGTGACCGAATAAAACAAAGGTAGGCAGAACTTCTTAAATTAGTGGATGAGGTAATAGAGACATATTCACAATCTGATGTAAAAGAAGATAATGAGGAAAGAGAAGCAATCAAGAAAGGTGATAGCCTGGTTAATGGTTCTCTATTGTAGATAACAAATGCAATCCTGTGATATGGAAGAGCAAGATATTAGAGCAGATGGAAAAAATGGATAAACATTCGAATGAAGATTATTTAACAAATAAAGTAATGTAACAAAAACTGAAATGGAGTAATACTGAATTTGAAACATTAACTCTGTTTCTCTCTCCACAAATGCTGCCTGTCTTATTGAGTTCCTCCAGCACTCTCAGTGTTTCTGTAAGGTTTTCATTATCCACAGTATTTTGCCCTTTAATAAGTTATTTGTTAATCAGGAAGACAATAAGAAGTCTCACCAGTCTCATAATGACATTGTCCAAAATACAGAAAAAAAATTATATTAAAAAATTCTGAAGTTGGATAAGGTATGCCAAAAAGAAATCTATAAAACCACACAAAGACAATTTTGAAGTGACTAGCTAGGAAAATGAGGAGTGGACCCAAAGGATTAACTGTTCTCTTGGTATTAAAGATTTGGATGAAACTTTTGAACAAAATGGTCAACAAGTAATAGTAAAGCTGACATCAGTAAATTCTTATAAGCCATTAAAGAAGCTAACATCAATAGATATTAATGAGAGAGAGGTGGTTGAATTTAAAAATAATACAACTGGTGGCCTGGATAGAATTACAGTCTCTTGTCTTAAAGTTTCTTATGACCTTCTGGCAACATGCTTCAGACATCCATAATATCAAAGAATATTAAATTGTTCAAAATGGTGCTGTTAGTAAATCCAAAGATCCTGTGGTCCAAAGAATGTTTGATAACTAAAACAATTGGTTCTGTTTCATTGTGCCTCCTTAATAAGATCACATTCAAGAGGTTAGTGGAAGCTATCAATAGTAATCTGAGACGAAAGCGATTTGTTGCTGGTATGTTGGGATGTCACGAGACTATTTTACAAAATTGTTTTGAAAGGGTAGAGAAGGCTACAAAACAACTTGCAGTCATATTTGCCAACTTTGCAAAAACTTTTGACTCAGTCCGGCACAAATTGAATAATAAAAGCTTAAAGAGTCTGAGGGTTTGTCTCAAATTTATTAAATTTGTTGATATACTTGTAACGAATGTTACTATGATGGTAGAAGGGGATGGAGGTAAAAATAAAACCTATTCAAATTATTAAATGGGTATACCAGGGCTACCCATTATCATTGCTTTGTTTTTTTTATTGTTATGGACATCCTATTGAGCATAGAGGAGGATAGAGGATCTGAGATCATGATGGGTACTAAGTGGAGGCCAATTAAATGCACTATATTGACATCCACAGACAATATTACATTAATGATTCATAAAGAGAACATTGAAAATTCGTGCATATCTTTTGTCGAAAGACTGGACAAGAAATTAACACTCAGAAAGGAGATGGATGTTTTTTTTTATTTTATTAAACAAATTACAAAACAGTTTACAAAAAACATTAACAGCTGTACACAAGAGACAGCAATTTTACAAGGGAGAGGAGCAGCAAAGCTAGGCCCCAAACCCTACTGTTCAACCATTTTACAGGGAGAGGAGGACAAACCTCAAATCCCAGTTCCACATATGACAAGACAGTGACAATGACATTTGTACATTAGACAATACCGTTACATACAAAAGTGCAGACAATACAGACCCAGCAAGCCCCCGCCCCTCCCACCTTCCGACCACTCTAAGGCAGCCCGCCCCTACGCACCTTCCGGCTCTCGGTCCACCCCATGCCCCATCCAGTTCTCGGTCCGCCCTGACATACCTTTCGACCACCTAGCTGGATGTTTTATTTTTCCTGTTTATTTATATTTTATTAAACAAATTACAAACAAACAGTTTACAAAAAACATTTACAGCTGTACATAAGAGACAGCAATGTTACAAGGGAGAGGAGCAGCAAAGCTAGGCCCCAAACCCTACCATTCAACCATTTTACAGGGAGATGAGGACAAACCTCAAATCCCAGTTCCACTTATGGCAAGACAGTGACAATGACATTTGTACATTAGACAATACTGTTACATACAAAGTGCAGACAATACAGACCCAGCAAGCCCCCGCCCCTCCCACCTTCCGACCACTCTAAGGCAGCCCGCCCCTACCCACCTTCTGGCTCTCGGTCCACCCCATGCCCCATCCAGTTCTCGGTCCGCCCTGACATACCTTTCGACCACCTAGCTGGATGTTTTATAGCCAGTAGATAAAACATTCCTATTTGATAATGAGGAAAGATGGATAATTAAATGCCTTTGAATTGGAACATGTAAGTCCAGGAGCTTTTGAAAAATATTGATCTTTGGGCCAGTGTACAAGAAGAAGAATGATGTGCCAAATTACACAAACTGGATTAGGAGTTGGAAGTCTGGGGACTGACGCAGAGGGTGGAAATTTTGAAGTCTTTCATGATCCCATTTTAATATTTGAGGAGGTATTGTAGTACACATCAGTTGGTTTGGATAATGTTTCTTAAAATGCAGTTAAAAATGTACTACATTTTCCAAATAAAAACTGAATGAACTGCTGGAAATCAGAAACAAAATCAGAAATTGCTGAAAAAGCTCAGCAGGTCTGTCAGCATTTGTGGAGAGAAATCAGAGTTAACATTTTGGGTCAAATGACCCTTCCTCAGAATTATATTTTCCAACTGGAACAACAGATGATGTATTAAAGAAAAATAGAACTTGAGGGATGTGTCTGCCTAAATTGGAATTGCAAATTCCTGCGGCGATCGACAAAATGCCAGAAGAAATGAGGCTACCAAGGGACCCCATCATTAGGGCAACTTTCTCATGGGGTGGTGTTAACAGATTGGACAGTGTATGAGATTGAATGTGTTACGTGAAGTGGAGGAGACCTGGATGAAGAAGAAGGTGAATGCCTGAGGTTGGACGAGGAAACAGAAGATGATGGTGAATTTGATGGAGAAATATGAGGATGCATATGATAAATAGTGAGAGGCTGAATTTCATAAATGAGCTGCCTGGAGTTTAAGACATTGATATAAGCTATTTCTCTAATGATCCAACTTGGAGCCAGTGGCTGTATTTTAATATGTTTAAGCAATGAACATTAATAATGATGTTGCAACTCTGGTCAAGTACATAATACATGAAATACTTATTTTCTCTTGGAAGAACAGAATGAGCCATTTGGACATATTCTATTACAAACAGCACATCTTATTTTTCTATATTTTTGCCTATGAACTGAAATGCAAAAAAGGCTGTTTTAAAAAAACGAGGATTGTGGAAGGAATTTTTTTAAAGCAAGCTACTAAATATCTCTACACTGCAGCTTGTTGCAGATACAGTTCCTCTCTTCTTCCGAACAAAGTACACATTTTCCTACATTATATTTCATCTATCAAGCTTTTGCCCATTCACTTAATTTGTCTATGTCCACTCTGAAGACTCTTTATGTTGTCCTCTTCCCTTGCTCTTCCCACCTATTCTTGTGAGCTGTAACATTTTATAATTGAACAGATAATTTCAGCAAGCTTCACTTTTGCTGGTCAGTTGAAATGCTTTTATCCTATTTCTTTGGTGGTGGTTTGCCTGGCAGCTCTCACAGCATGAGAGTCTTGCTAGCTGGCTTCTAGTATTGAGAGAGAAACTATCCTTTTACCTGCAATCCAGGGGTGGCCTGTGGGTGCTTCTTCGTGTGTGACATTTACTGTGCACAAGTGCTGAAACCCAGGCTAATACACCTGTCAGTTCACTAACATATCTTCTTCCACATCTTCTTTCTACCAGCATACACAGAATATGTTAGCAGTCAGTTTTTAACTTATTTCTTTGGAAAGGCAAAACACAAATAGAATCTGCAAGAAGTAACTTTATGCAGAGAATGATGGAGATTGTTGGATCCTTGTTAACTCCTCCTGTTACATTTCTCTTGCTGTTTGAAGTTTCTCTAACACTCGACAGATAAAGCATACCATGGATACCACATCAGGATTTTGCCTGATAGCACTGAATTTACATCCACGTTTTCTTTTCTTGGTCCATAGAAATCTTTCACAAAACACCTTTTGGAATTTAAGAGTTAAAAATGTCAATTTTTGGGAGGGGGGGGGTATCTGATTTGTTTTCATGACACTATTGGAAGTCTCAAAATGTCTCATAGTCAATGAAGTACTTTCAAAGTATTGACAATGTTCTACTAATATTCACAGGAGAAGTGATAGCCTAATGGTATTATTGTTAGACTGTTAATCCAGAGACCTGGGGACCTGGGTTCAAATTCCACCATACCAAACAGTGGAATTTGAGTTCTATGAAAATCTGGAATTAATAGTCTAAAGGTGAATATGAATTCATTGCCAATTGTCAGGATAAACCCATCTGATTTGCTAATGTCCTTTTGGGAAGGAAGCTGCCATCCTTATGTGGTCTGGTCTACATGTAACTCCAGACTCTCAGCAATGTGTTGGACTCTTAACTGTCTTCTGGGTAATTAGGGATGGACACTAAATGCTGGCCTAGCCAGCAATACTCTCATCCCATGAACCAATTTTAGAAACACTGGAATGCAGGAAATACAACAGCTATTTTGTACACAGCAAACTCCCATTGATTGAAATGTGATCATGACTAGATAATCTGTTTTTGTATCTTGCCTGTTGGAGCAAATATTAGCCAGAACACTTGGGGACAACATTCATGCTCTTCTTCAAAGCAATGCTGTGGGAATTTTCATGCCCTTGAGAAGACAGAGATTACAGTGTTCATTTCCTGGCCTGGGATATGAACCGAGAACCTTGCAGTCTAACTCAGTCACAAATGACGACCCGAATGCTAAGAGACAGAGACAGGCATAATAGGTGGTAGGGCATCACTAAATGTTCTTTGTGCAGGCTACAGCTGTGGGAGAAATTTCCGAACAACAGGTGTTAGGATCACAGCTCCAAAATTACTTATTTTGCCTTAAAGAGTTTGGGAATATCCAGGTCATTTCCAGGTTGGCAGGTCACCAGCGGTGTGCCACTCAAGGACTGATTAGGGATAATCAACATGACTTTGTGCATGGGAAATCATGTCTCACAAACTTGACTGTGTTTTTGAAGAAGTAATGAAGAGGATTAAAAAGGGCAGAGCAGTGGATGTGATCTATATGGACTTCAGTAAGTCATACGACAAGGTTCCTCATGGTAGACTGGTTAGCTACAGGGAGAATTAACCACCTGGATACAGAACTGGCTCAAAGGTAGAAGACAAAGGGTTGCTTTTCAGAGTGGAGGCCTATGACTGGTGGTGTGCCACAAGGATCGGTGCTGGGTCCAATTGTTTTTCGTTATTTATATAAATGATTTGGAGGTGAACATAGGAGGTATAGTTAGTAAGCTTGCCGATGATACCAAAATTGGAGGTGTGGTGGACAGCGAAGAAGGTTATCTCAGAGTACAACAGGATCTTGATCAGATGGGCCAATGGTCTGAGGAGTGGCAGATGGAGTTTAATTTAGATAAATGTGAGGAGCTGCATTTTGGAAAGGCAAATCAAGGAAGGACTTATACACTTAAAGGTAAGATCCTGGGGAATGTTGCTGAACAAAGAGACCTTGGAGTGCAAGTTAATAGTTCCTTGAAAGTGGAGTTGCAGGTAGATAGGGTAGTGAAGAAGGCATTTGGTATCCTTGCCTTTATTGGTCAGTGCATTGAGTGTACGAGTTGGGAAGTTATGTTGTGGCTGTACAGGACTTTGGTTAAGCCATCATTGGAATACTGTGTGCAGTTCTGAACAGTTTAGAAAAACTTTACAAGAATGTTGCCAGGGTTGGAGGATTTGAGCTATAGGGAGAGGCTAAATAGGCTGGGGCTGTTTTCCCTGGAGCATTGGAGGCTGAGGGGTGACCTTATAGAAGATTATAAAATCATGAGGGGCATGGATATTTTCCCTGGGATAGAGGAGTCCACAACTAGAGGGCATAGGTTTAGGGTGAGAGGGAAAAAAATTAAAAGGGACATAATGGGTAACTTTTTCAAACAGAGGGTGGTGTGTGTATGGAATGAACTGCCAGAGGAAGTGGTGGAGGCTGGTACACTTACAGCATTTAAAAGACATCTTGATGAGTATATGAATAGGAAGAGTTTGGAGGGATATCAACCAAATGTTGGCAAATGGAACTAGATTTATTTAGGATATCTGGTTGGCATCGACGAATTGGACTGAAAGGTCTGTTTCAGTGCTGAGTATCTCTATGACTGTATGACTCTATGCTTGAACCTCAGCTGCTAACTGATAGTGAGGTATCCAAACTCACTGAGTTACAAAGCTAGGTAGAAAATTCAGTTGTGAGGAAAGTACAAAGAATCTGCAGAAGGATTGTAAGGTGGGGGTGAATGTCCTCCTTTCCTGTTGCTATGATTCTCTGCAACCCTATGAGTGAACAGTGAAGAAGGTGGCAGATGAAGTATAAAGTGGGGAAAGTTTCTTTAAAAATAATAAGAAGATATTTTGTCTCGTATTCATAGTGGGTTCGTTTGGAAGGCAAATATTGTGATAGTCCTTATGACAAGGGTTTAGGAATAGAAGAGTAAGGAAGGCTTTTACAGAGTTCTGATGGGAGTTCTTGAGGAAATATCTATTCATTTCTATGTTCTGTCCTGCGTGTTATCTATCACAGATCAGCCAGGATCTCAGTGAATGGCAGAGTAGGCTCAAAGGGCTTATTTCTGCTTCTATTTCCTATGCGCTATACTCTTATTGAATGCAGGAGCCATAGCTACAACATATCTTACTTCATGGCTGGTGAACTGCAGCCCTCTATAGTACCTGTCCTCAGTCTTATTGAATGAGCCACGGCCACTGAAGGTTACCACAGGGTTCTCTGTGGAGAAACTAGGAACATTTTTGAACACAGCTGGCTGTGGGCCTACACAGTGGCTCAGTACATGCATCTGCTCATTCTCTGGCTCTCCCTACTCATATGGCCATCATCCAAATGAAAATAACAAACCATCCTTTGAAAAAATCTGCTCCTGCCTGGGTGTGTTTATGTCCAATTGCTCGCCACGGGCTGCAATGAAAAATATGGTTTTCCTGCCGGTTTAAGTTAGGGACTGTCTGAATCATCAGACTAAATAAAGAATAGTTGTTTTTGCTTTGGCATGAATGCTGCTCGCAAGAAGGATTAAAAAATGAAGGGGCAGAGGCAGCACAGCTTAGAGAGCGTCTGTGTCTGAGTGGGACCAGAGGATTGATGGGTGTTGAAGATGAGAAATCAGGAGCAATAGGGGATAGAAGTCCATAAGGAGGAAAATTAAGCAGCATGTATATCATTCTGTCCCATTTCAAGGAAGGATTAAGGAACACTGACAGTGGACTCCCTTTCTGACCAGCTTGGCAAGAATCTTCAAAGTATGAACATATGAATTAGGAGCAGGAGTAGGATACTCACCCACTCAAGCCTGGTCTGTTTTAAATTAGTTCATGGTTGATCAGATTACTCCATCTTCTTATCTACACCACCCTCTTCCCAATAACCTCTCACCTCTTTTGTTATCAAAAATCAATCTACCTCCATCTTAAAATTCAAGAACTCTGCCTTTTGAGGAACACAATCCCAAAAACTTCCAACCTTGTGGGAAAAAGAAATTCTCCTTATCTTTGACTTAAATGGGCAACCCCAAATTTTGAAACAGTTGTCGCTCGTTCTAGATTCCACTCCAGAGGGAAACATCCTCTCCACTTCAACCTTATCAAGACTTCTCAGCATCTTCTGCTTCAATCAAGTCGCCTCTTCTGAATTCTCGCAGACCCAAACTTAGTCTGTTCAACCTTTCCTCATAATACAACTTGCCCGTTCCAGGAATTAGTCTGGTAAGCCTTCTTTGAACTGCTTCCAATGTGTTTTAGTTCTTAAGCATTTCAGTAGAGTTACAGTTAAGCTAATTCTTTTCTTTTCCTTTTGTCTATATTTTAGCAGTAATGTAAAATAAAATGTGTTTTGCTTAAAGTCGAGTAGTTTGACCAATTGAATTGTATCTCTAACGCAATGCTTTACACTTATCTTTAAAATAAGAAAAAGCAAGTGTTTAGCCTATATTCTCAATATAGTTTGAGAGGGTTGGTCTGGTCCATAACAAACTGGGAGCTCTTGTCAGGATCAAAATCTCTCATTCCTGGTTGAGTTTAGGATTATTGGACTCAAAGGCAGTGAGTGGTAAGTGTTGGCGTTCTGTTTTCGGGTATTGCATTCAGTTGGATTTAAACAGGGCATGTCTTCTGTAGTAATGGCTCTTTCAGTCACTAAGAGTTTCCTGGGGGTGAAAAAAGTCACTCTGGGAGTTTTAGAGAAAGTGAACAAAGCAAGCACACTTGGAATTGGTAGACAAGCTATAGTAGTGGTCGTCTTTATCCAGCCAAAAGGGAGGTATTTGGAGCGATAATTCAACATTCTGGAATATTGCTGGAAATTCCATCAGAATCATTAGAAACAACTAAAGTTCAATTACAAATGAAGCAGCTTGAATATGCAAAGGAAATGGATCAGTTTAAATTATGATTAAAAGCAGAAGAGAAGCAGAAAGAGAGAATAGCTCTAGCAGAGGAAAAAGAAAAGGCAAGGAAGGTCCTAACAAAAGAAAAGGAGAAGAGAGAGTCTTTGAACTTCAGAGGTTGGAACTGAGAACCCAAAGTCAACTTAAAATGTAGAGGTGAAAGGTTAGAGAGCAATCCCATTGTAACTAAAGGCCTGGTGAGAATCTGTTTATAAATATGTCCAAGTGTTGCCTCAATTTGATGAGAAAGATGTAGAAGACTTTTTTATTTAATTTCAGAAAATGGCTAAACAAATGAAATGGCCAGTGACCATGTGGGTATTGTTGATCCAAACAAAGTTGGCAGGTAGAGCTAGTGAGGTATTTGCATCACTATCAGAGGAGGTATCTGGGGAGAATGGGGAGTGAAGAAAGTCATCTTAAGTGTATATGAGCCTGTACCAGAAGCCTACAGACAAACGTAGGAATCTAAGGAGGGAACCTGGTCAAATGTACATCGATTTTGAAAGGATCAAACAAAGTAATTTTGATAGGTATATAAGGGCATTAAAAATAGATTAAACATATGATGCTTTCAGAGAGATGATTATTTTGGTAGAGTTTAAAATTTCACTTCCTTAGGTGGGGAGAACTGATGTGGAAGAGCAGAGAGTTAAAACTGCAGGATTAGCAGTGGAAATGGCAAATGATTATGAGTTGGTTCAGAAATCCAAGTTTGACTTCCAACATCAATTTCAATCCGTGAGTGACAGAGACTGGTGAAAAGAGAAGCCCTCAGGTGGTAGGGGAGAAGGAGATCACATTGAATATAGTAAAGACACTTTACCATTGGGTAAAAAGGAAACCCATGAAGGGGAAAGAGAAGTAAAAAAACTCAGGTATTTTTGCTGTCACGTATGACAATTATATGACTTTAAGAGGTTTGTTTTCTTATGAAGAAAGGTTGAGATACAGGTGGAAAGTGGTCTGCTCAAAGTCAATAATGTAAATACCTTGAGAGACCTTTTTTTAAGTTAGGATAATAGAAGCAGCCTGAATGGGTGGGGTCAAGCTATGAAGAACATTTTTACTTTTAGTCTTTTGCATTTGCTGGAATCTGATGCTGAACGTGCAGGCTTTTATTCCTCTCTCTGTTACAGCTAAAAGCTGGGGTTCTCTTCCTGCTGCTAGAATTGTATGTGAGATAATCTATTTTACTGAATTTGCCTTTGCAAAGGGTGTGTTTATGGAATGTTATTATATTGGAAGAGTTAATTAGTAGTTGTTAATATATACATTATTTTGTTAAACGTTTTCATAGAGTTACAGTTATGCTAATTTTTTAAATTTTATTTTTTCTGTATATTAACTGTAGTGTAAAAATATAGTGTATTTTGATTAATGTCAAATAGTTTGACCAATAAAACTGCATCTGAATGCAACATCTTACACCTATCTTTAAAATAAGAAAAAAAAATATGGTCTAGACTATCTTCATAATATATTTTGAGAGAGTTTGGTCTGTTTATTTCAATATGTAATGGCTTTTTAGAGTCATAGAGACATTCAACATGGAAACAGACCCTTCGATCCATCTCGTCCGTGCCAACCAGATATCCTAAATTAATCTAGTCCCATTTTCCAGCACTTGGCCTATATTCCTCTAAAGCCTTACTATTCATATACTCATCCAGGTGCCTTTTAAATGTTGTAATTGTACCAGCCTCCACCACTTCCTCTGGCAGTTCATTCCATTTACGCACCACCCTCTGCGTGAAAAAGGTGATTCTCAGCTTCCTTTTAAATCTTTCCCTCTCACCTTAAATCTATCCCACTAGTTTTGGACTACCCCATCCTAGTAAAAAGACCTTGTCTATTTACCCTATCCATGCCCCTCTTGATTTTATAAACCACAATAAGGTCACCTCTCAGCCTTCGATGCTCCAGGCAAAAAGGCCCCAGCATATTCAGTCTCTCCATATATTTCAAATCGTCCAATCCTGGCAGCATCCTTATAAATCTTTCCTGAACCCTTTCAAGTTTCACAACATCCTTGCTATAGCAGGAAGACCAGAATTGCATGCAGTATTCCAATAGTGATCTAACCAATGTCCTGTATAGCCACAACATGGCCTCCCAACTCGAATACTCAATGCACTGGCCAATAAATATGTTTCTATATTTTGCATGGGTTTCCTAGTTTTGCTACAGTATATGACAGCTCCATCATTTCAATGACATTGGCAGCACTTTCTCACATGATCAATAGCAATTGACTAGTCAGCTAATCATCAGGTGCCCTCCATCACTGCACTGTCATTGTAAAACATCAAACCAAACCAAGGTCATTGACCTTGTGATACCTACTGAATGAGGAATTAGAAAGCTCTGGATAATCAACATAGAAAATAATGTGCGCAATCTATCATTTAGTTTAATCTTTCACAGAATGTGGACATCATTAGTAAGGCCAGCCTTAATTGTCCATCCCATTTGCCCCAAAGTCAGTGATTCAGAAGGATATTAATGTTTACTGTAGGTCTGAAGTCACATAATCCAGACCAAGCAAGGACACTGATGGTGCTGCATTCCTTGTGTGTAGTGCCAGCCTGGATATTTGTGCTCATGTCTCCAGAATGGAACTTGAAAGCACAACTTTCTAAATTTGATGGCAAGGCCATGGGCTTCTGATGTTCTGTCGATCCATGATCCTGTCCAGACACCCTGGAATGTCGGGTTGCCAACTGTGATCAAACATTCCTGAGGACGTATCTCCACATTCCAGCCATTGGTCAGCCAGTATGTCCATTGTCTCAATTCACTGCGTTTCAACACAAAATGAAGAGCAGAAAGATTCATTACCCAATCAGGAGAAGCTTGACTATCAGTCTGACAGCAATATCCCCCTCCCAATTTTCGACATTTTTACGTCTGGCAAAGACATAAAAACAAAGATATGTTGAGAAAAGATGAATGATGAAAACATTTTTTTAAAACTAGCTCTCCATTCATTCTTTCTTTCTCTGCACATGCAAACAGCTTGGAGATTGATTTAGAGTCATTGAGATGTACAGCACGGAAACAGACTCTTTGGTCCAACTCGTATGTGCTGACCAGATATCTCAAACCAATCCGGTCCCACGAGCCAACATTCAGCCCATATCCCTCCAAACCCTTCCTATTCATATTCCCATCCAAATGTCTTTTAAATGTTGCAATTGTTCCAGTCTCCACCACTTCCTCTGGCATCTCTTTCCATACATGCACCACCCTCTGCATGAAAACGTTGCCCCTCAGATCTCTTTTATATCTTTCCCCTCTCACCCTAATGCCCTCTACTTGTGGACTCCCCCATCCCAAGGAATATACTTTGTCCATTTATCCTATCCATGCCCCTCATGATTTTATAAACCTCTATAAGGTCACCCCTCAGCCTCCGACGCTCCAGGGAAAAGAGCCCCAGCCTATTCAGCCTCTCCCTATAGCTCAAACCCTCCAACCCAGGCAATATCCTTTGTCTATCTTTTCTGAACCTTTTCAAGTTTCGCAACATCTTTCCGATATGAAGGAGACCAGAATTTGATTTGATTGGATATATTGTTGTCACATGTACCTAAGTACAGTGAAACGTTGTGTTTTGCGAGCCATACAGGCAGATCATAACATACAAGAATGTATAGATCATAGTGTGTTTAGACAGAGTGAGGCATTGTTGGAATATTGCATGCAATTCTAATCTCATTCCTATTGGAAAGATGTTGTGAAACTTGAAAGGGTTCAGAAAAGATTTACAAGGATGTTGCCAGGGTTGGAGAATTTGAGCTATAGGGAGAGGCTGAAGGCTGGGGCTGTTTTCCCTGGAGCGTCGGAGGCTGAGGGGTGACCTTATAGAGGTTTACAAAATTATGGGGGGCATGGATAGGGTAAATAGGCAAAATCTTTTCCCTGTGGTGGGGAGTCCAGAACTAGAGGGCATAGGTTTAGGGTGAGAGGGGAACAATATAAAAGAGACCTAAGGGGGCAACCTTTTCACGCAGAGGATGGTACGTATATGGAATGAGCTGCCAGAGGAAGTGGTGGAGGCTGGTGTAATTGCAACACTTAAGAGGCATTTGGATGGGTATATGAATAGGAAGGGTTTGGAGGGATATGGGCCGGGTGCTGGCAGGTGGGATTAGATTGAGTTGGGATATCTGGTCGGCATGGACAGGTTGGACCGAAGGGTCTGTTTCCGTGCTGTACATCTCTATAAGTCTATGACTCTATACAAGGTTACGGCTGCACAGGAGGTGTACAAAAGCAAGATCAAACTTAGATTTGAAATTTGCAGTTTCACAAGAGCAAGGAAAAATCTGTTCTTGAACCTGCTGGTGCGTGTGTTTGTGCTTCAGTACCTTCTGCCTGACGGAAGAGATTAGAATGGAATATTATCAGGGTGGGAGGGATTTTTGATGATGTTGGCAGCCTTTCTGGGGCAATGTGAAGTGTAAATGGAGTCCATGGATGGGAGGTTGGCTTGTGTGAGGGTCTGGACTGTGTACACAACTTTCTGTAGTTTCTTACAGTCCTGGGCCGAGCAGTTGCCATACCAAATTATTATGTAACCGGATGGAACGTGTCTGTAAAGGTTGGTGAGGTTCCTTATGGACATGCTGTATTTCCTTAGCCTCCTGAGGAAGAAGAAGCTTTGTTAAGCCCTTTTGACTGTTGATATGTGGGAGGACCAGGACAGATTGTTGGTTATTGTCACTTCTAGGATTTTGACACTCTTGACCCTCTGCACCTTAGCTCCATTGATGTAGATCCGAGCATGTCCTCCTCCTTTCTTCCTGAAGTTAATGAGCAGTTTTTTAGTTTTGCTGACATCGAGGGAGAGATTGTTATTGTTGCACCATGACACCAAGCACTCCTTTCTGTATTCTGACTCATTATTGTTTTGATGTCCAGTCTACAATGGTGGTGTCATCAGCAAACTTGTAGATGGCATTTGTACAAAATTTGGCTGCACAACTGTACTGTACGCAGTGGCTGTGTATGTATCCTTGCAGGGTACCAGTGTTGAGTATTATCGTGGAGAAAGTGCTGATTAATCTTCAATTCCTGGAGACTTGAGGCTGACCCTAGGGGATTGCGATCCCGATTGGGCATTCACAGCCGGTCAGTTAACCTCAGAGTAAAAGTTATTGTGTTCCACATCCAACCCTTCATTAGTGAAGATGATTTGGGTTTTTAGATGAGAAATTACATCCAAAATGCTGATTGACAAGCAGGTCCAATCAACATTTGTTTGATTGCATTTACGACCTGATCAGAAAGTCTGCTGGTACAAAGTAGCCCTTGGGTGCAAAGGGTTAACTATCTTGCCAACTAATCATGGTTTACAATCTACTTACAAAGTAGAGTTTCACTTTGGGCATAGACATTACTACCAAATAGATAATTACAGCCTGCATTTCGTGGTTGTCATGGAAAAAGGCTTTGTGCTGTAAATTTCATCTTTCTGGCGAAGAAGTTTAGTCTCAGACATGTCTGCAGCTGCTTGGAAACTAACAATAGATACTCAATCACTCCCACCCACACCCATGAATCATAGACTCTGCCCTTAGGCACTAGGAAGTTCTTTCACAGAAGTTTCTGCAGATATCAATTAGCTCTTCAGCTCTTTCTCTCGCCATGCATGTGTGCGTGTGTGCGTGTTACCAGCTGTGACTCACTATTGCACTTCATGTCTGAACATGCTTAAAATTGATGTTATAGCTCATGGTCTAATTAATAGTATACAAAGCCATTTGCACAGGGAATAATTAATACACATAAATGATTACAAGGCAACTGTTTAGTTGAGATATTCAGATGGGTTATATATAACATAATGCATAGCTAACAGTAATTATAAGATGGCAATCTAATTGAGAGGTTCAGTTAGTTTCTATAGATAGAGAATCATGTGGTGGTCAATAAATGTCATTCCAGACACCACCAAAAACAAGATAACTGGTCATTCACCTCATTGCTTTTTGCAGGATATTGCTGTGAGCAAATTGGCTGCTGCACTCGCCAATGTAATAGTCTCTGTACTTCAAAGTTGCTCATTAGACATGAAATGCCTCAAGACGCTTCTGTAAGACTTGATAAAACCACTGCACTAATGTAAATCTCTTTGATGCAAACCTGGGAGTAATTAAAGGACATTAACCTCATCAAGGGTTCAGACGGTTATATGTATTTATATATATATAGAATAATGGGAGGGAATTTATGCCATTAAACCAATTGAGCATTTCAGAGGATATTATAAACCACACAAGTAAAAGCCTATGTATTTTAAAAAATGACAAAAAATGATGGATTTCCTACTCTTTGCCTTGCTGCCAGCAATTTTATGATCAACGTTCACAGTAAAACACTCACCTCACTATAATATGAAATTCACAAAGTGATATTTAAGTCATTTATTGCCAGCAGTGAATAAAATCATATATATCATGATCAGGGGCTGAGGTAGAATGGATAGGAAGGACTACTTACCTTTGTCAACAGGTCAATACCCAGGCAAGGTAGGTTTAAGATAATTGGTGGAAGGTAGGTTGACAATATTTTCTCATGAGAGTGATGGAGATCTGGAATTTGCTAACTTTTTTTTTAGATTAGATTCCCTACAGTGTGGAAACAGGCCCTTCAGCCCAACAAGTCCACACCAACCCTTCGAAGAGTAACCCACCCAGACCCATTTCCCCTCTGACTAATGCACGTAACACTATGAGCAATTTAGCATGGCCAATTCACCTGACTTGCACATCCTTGGACTGTGGGAGGAAACCGGAGCGCCTGGAGGAAAGCCACGCAGAGAGAATGTGCAGATAGTCACCTGAGGCTAGAATCGAACCTGGGACCCTGGTGCTGTGAGGCAGCAGTGCTAACCACTGAGCCACCGTGCCACCCGTTAAGGTTCATAGAATTCCCACAGTGTGGAAACAGGCCATTCAGCCCAATAAGTCAACATCAACTTTTCAAAGAGCATCCCACACAGACCGATTTCCCCTATCCCTCCCTGCAGCTAACCTACACATCTCTGAACAATTTAGTATTTTTAAAAATTAATTTATGGGACTTGGGCATCACTGGCTAGCCTGCATTGATAGCCCATCCTTGTTTGCCCTTGAGAAGGCGGTGGTGAGCTGCCTCTTTGAATCACTGCAGTCCACTTGCTGTGAGTTGACCCACAATACCGGGGTGGGAGTGACCAATTCCCCCTAACCTGCATGTCCTTGGACTGTGGGAAGAAACCAGAGTACCCAGCAGAAAGGGGAAAAACATTATTCCTTCATGAGATTTGGGCATTGCAAATATGCATTTCCCTTGAAATGATTGTCTTGCTAAACTATTTCAGAGGGTAATTAGAAGTGAACCACTTGTGGTGGGTCTGCAGTCACATATAGACCAGTCCAGGAAAGGACAGCAGATTTCTTTCCCTAAAAGACATTAATGAACCAGATGTATTTTTATGACAATCAAATTTCATGATCACCATTACTAGGTTAAGTTCTTTAATTCCAGGTGTTATTGAGCGAAGTTAAATTCCACCATCTCTACATTGAATTTGAATGCATGTCCCCAAACTGTTAGCTTGAATCCCTAATCTGGTAACGAAGTTAAAAATCACACAACACCAGGTTATGGTCCAACAGGTTTAATTGGAAGCACTAGCTTTCGGAGCGTCGCTCCTTCATTAGGTGGTAGTGAGCGACGCTCCGAAAGCTAGTGTGCTTCCAGTTAAACCTGTTGGACTATAACCTGGTGTTGTGTGATTTTTAACTTTGTACACCCCAGTCCAACACCGGCATCTCCAATCATAATCTGGTAACAGTATCATGACGACACTATCATCCCTGAAATGGAAGCCAAAGGAGAAAACCTTATGTTTCAAAAAATTCTCAGATGTGCTGTTAAGGTGCCATGTTGTAGGGACCAACACTGAATTACTTCAGAGTGTGGCTCCTTTTCTGAGCCAATCAGCCTCCGTATGCACAGCAAACATTCGGTCTTTGTCAGACAATAGCCTCTCACTATCTCATGGAGGCAGCGTGGGGTCCAAGAAAACATTGTGATATCGGCACAACCGAAGCAGTCGAACAATGAAAAGGCAGGTATCACATGGTCACCTTACTCTGTCCCTTTTTGATGGTGGCGAATTGTGCAGAAGTGTGGCACTCTCCATATCAGTACTTATGGAGAGAAGAAAATGTGTTGCTGGAAAAGCGCAGCATTCAGATTTAAGCCAAGGGAGTGATTGGCTCAAATTTTACATGGATTCCAAAATCCCTGTAAGGAGATTGATGGATGGTTTGGATCACCCAATGGACCAATGGTCTTCAGCTGACAGTGTAACTATGTTTCTACTCTGTCACTCATTTTCAGGTCGAATGAGAACAAAATTAAAATTAATAATGTGCGTTAATGTCGTGCCTTTCATAGCAACCTGATGTCCCATATCATTGAACAAATGTGATTCCTTTCTTTCTGAAAGGTAGCCTTAATTATAATGTAGGAATTGTGGCAATCAATTCACACACAACAAAGTCCCACAGTCAGTTATAAGATTGAACAAAGAACAAAGATCAAGTCCTACTGGAATGTGCTTAACCAGCTGTGGCTCAGTCCATCGTGTTCATGGCTCTCAGTCAGAGGGTTGTGTGTTGAAGCCCCACTTGAACAGCAATCATAGGCAGACCCACCAGTGCTGGGAGTAGGCCAGTGTTGGATGTTCTACCTTTCGGGTGAGATGTTATACTGTATCTTTGTCCACTCTCTCACATGACCATAAGATCCCATGGCACTGTTTTGAAGAAGAGCAATGATGTTATTCCCTGGTGTCCTATCTGATACACAAACAGCATCACAAAAATAGATTTTCTGGTCACAAAAGTATGACATGAATGGATAGTTGGAG
This sequence comes from Chiloscyllium plagiosum, assembly GCF_037043375.1. Taxonomy (NCBI): domain Eukaryota; kingdom Metazoa; phylum Chordata; class Chondrichthyes; order Orectolobiformes; family Hemiscylliidae; genus Chiloscyllium; species Chiloscyllium plagiosum. The sequence goes on from NW_028270172.1 coordinate 12,169,668, forward strand.
TCTTTTTTTCCCAGGTAGAAATGTCAATTACTCAGGGACATATGCTTAAGGTAAATCAGGGAATGTTTAAAGGAGATGTGGGAGGCAAATTTTTTTCCCAGAGGGTGGTAAGTGCCTGGAAGGTGCTGCTGGAGGAGATACAATAACAAGGCTTAAGAGGCATCTTGACTGATACATGAATAGGAGGGAATAGAGGGATACAGACCGCACAGAGGCAAAATGTTTTAGAAAGGTGTTGTTTCGATTAGAAACTTACAAGATAATACATGGCTTGGAGAGGGTGGACGCTAGGAAATTGTTTCCGTTAGGCGAGGAGACTAGGACCCGTGGACACAGCCTCAGAATTAGAGGGGGTAAATTCAGAACAGAAATGCGGAGACATTTCTTCAGCCTGAGAGTGGTGGGCCTGTGGAATTCATTGCCACAGAGTGCAGTGGAGGCTGGGACGCTAAATGTCTTCAAGGCAGAAATTGATAAATTCTTGATGTCACAAGGAATTAAGGGCTACGGGGAGAATGCGGGTAAGTGGAGTTGAAATGTCCATCAGCCATGATTGAATGGCAGAGTGGACTCGATGGGCCGAATGGCCTTACTTCCACTCCTATGTCTTATGGTCTTATGGTCTTATCTCAGTGCAGGCAAAAGGGCCACGTTGGGATGTTCTGTCTTTTGGGTGAGATATTATACTGTGTCTTTGTCCACCTGAAAGATAGAACATCCAACACTGGCCTACTCCCATAGTACAGCACTGAAGGGTCTCCCTATGATTGCTGTTCTGAAGTGGGGCTTGAACACACAACCCTCTGACTGAGAACACTGAGTCACAGCTGGTTAAGCAGATTCCAGTAGGACTTGATCCTGCTACCTTACCATATCCACATTTTCTACTGCTTCCTCAGAGAGGTTGGCCTTGATTACTAGGCCCGTTGACAGCTTTCCACACATAGATAAGCCACCTCTCTGAGATCACCTGACCATTTACACACTCAGAACACAAAAAACAGGAACGAGAGTAGACCATTCAGCCCATTGAGCTTGCTCTGCATTCAGTGCAAAGTGTCTCAATATTGAACTCCAATACAACTTTTCCATCTGCTCCCTATGTCCCTTGATTCCCTGAGAAGCCAACAATCTGTCTATCTCACTCTTAAACATACTCAACAGGAGAGAATTGGGATAGAGAATTCCAAAGATTCACAAACATTCAAGTGAAATAATTTCTCCTCATCTCAGTCCAAAATAACATCCATCTGTTAACATGAGACTGTCCCAGCCCTGTTATAGACCTCCCAGTCAGTGGAAGCAATCTCTCGGAGTCTACCCTGTCAAGCACAATCAGAATCTCATAAGTTTCAATGAGATTGTCTCTCATTCTTTGAAACTCCAGGGAACATAGGCTCAATTTATTTGAGTTTCTCATCATGGGACTACTCTCTTGCCCCAGGTACCATTTTAGTGAACCTTTGCTGTATCGCTGTCCAGTGCAAGTATATCCTGCTTTAAACACGAATCCAAAACTGCACCCAATTTGCCTGTCATGGGGAAAACCTCACTCTTGTCTAACGCAGTACCACATTTCAGATTCCAGGGGAGGTGTAAGAATAATGGTAATGTCACTGAGGATAGTAATCCACAGACTTAAGCTAATACTGGAAATATAGGTTCAAATCCCTTGAAAATAGCATTCAAATTAATTTAGCAAAAATAAAATGTAGAATTCAAGGCTAATTTCAGTACTAAGTTAACAATCACGCAACACCAGGATATAGTCCAACAGGTTTATTTGGAAACACTAGCTGTTGGAGCGCTACTTCTTCATCAGATGGATGTGCGGGTGACCATGAAACCATCATCAATTGCTGAAAAGACCCATTTGACATCCTACTGTGGCCGATGATGAAATTTAAACTCAATACAAACTGGAATGAAAAGCTAGTATAATGGTGAACATGCTTAAAAATGTGTTGCTGGAAAAGCGCAGCAGGTCAGGCAGCATCAAAGGAGAAGGAAAATCAACATTTCGGGCATAAGCCGTTCTTCAGGAATGAGGAGGGTGTGCCAAGCAGGCTAAGGTAAAAGGTAGGGAGGAGGGACTTGGGGGAGGGGCATTGGGAATGCGATAGGTGGAAGGAGGTTAAGGTGAGGGTGATAGGCCGGAGAGGGGGTGGGGTCGGAGAGGTCGGGAAGAAGATTGCAGGTCAAGAAGGCGGTGCTAAGTCTGAGGGTTGGGACTGAGAAAAGGTGGGGGGAGGGGAAATGAGGAAACTGGAGAAATCTGCATTCATCCCTTGTGGTTGGAGGGTTCCTAGGCGGAAGATGAGTTGCTCTTCCTCCAGGCGTAGTGTTGCTATGGTCTGGCAATGGAGGAAGCCAAGGACCCGCATATCCTTGGCGGAGTGGGAGGGGGTGTTAAAGTGTTCAGCCACGAGGCGGTTGGGTTGGTAGGTGCGGGTGTCCCAGAGGTGTTCTCTGAAACGTTCCGCAAGTAGGCGGCCTGTCTCCCCAGTGTATAGGAGGCCACATCGGGTGCAGCGGATGCAGTAAATGATGTGTGTGGAGGTGCAGGTGAATTTCTGATGGATATTGAAGGATCCCTTGGGGCCTTGGAGAGACGTGAGGGGGGAGGTGTGTGTGCAAGTTTTGCATTTTTTGCGGTTGCAGGGGAAGGTGCCGGGAGTGGAGGTCGGGTGTGGATCTGACAAGGGAGTTGCGGAGGGAGTCGTCTTTCTGGAACGCTGATAGGGGTGGGGAGGGAAATATATCCCTGGTGGTGTGGTCCGTTTGGAGGTGGCGGAAATGACGAAGGATGATCCGATGTATCTGGAGGTTGGTGGGGTGGTAGGTGAGGACTAGTGGAGTTCTGTCCTGGTGGCGATTGGAGGAGCGGGGTTCAAGGGCAGAGGAGCAGGAAGTGGAGGAGATGTGGTGGAAAGCATCGATAAACCACGTCTGAGGGGAAATTGCGGTCTTTGAAGAAGGAGGCCATCTGGGTTGTTCGGTATTGGAATTGGTCCTCCTGGGAGCAGATGCGGCGAAGGCAAAGGAATTGGGAATATGGAATGGCGTTTTTATAGGGGGCAGGGTGGGAAGTGGTGTAATCTAGGTAGCTATGGGAGTCAGTCGGTTTATAGTATACGTCTGTGTTGAGTCGGTCGTCCGAGATAGAGATGGAGAGGTCTAGGAAGGGGAGGGAGGAGTCTGAGACGGTCCAGATAAATTTGAGGTCGGGGTGGAATGTGTTAGTAAAGTGGATGAACTGTTCAACCTTCTCGTGGGAGCACGAGGTAGCGCCGATACAGTCATCAATGTAGCGGAGGAAAAGGTGGGGGGTGGTGCCAGTGTAGCTGCGGAAGATGGACTGTTCCACATATCAGATGAAGAGGCAGGCATAGCTAGGGCCCATGCGGGTGCCCATGGCTACTCCTTTGGTTTGGAGGAAGTGGGAGGATTGGAAGGAGAAGTTATTAAGAGTGTGGACCAGTTCAGTCAGTCGAAGGAGAGTGTCAGTGGAAGGGTACTGGTTGGTTCGGCAGGAAAGGAAGAAGCGGAGGGCTTTGAGGCCTTCGTGATGGGGGATGGAGGTGTATAGAGCCTGGATGTCCATGGTGAAGATAAGGCGTTGGGGGCCGGGGAAGCGAAAATCATGGAGGAGGTGGAGGGTGTGGGTGGTGTCCCGAACGTAGGTGGGGAGTTCTTGGACTAAGGGGGACAGGACCATGTCAAGGTATGCAGAAATGAGTTCGGTGGGGCAGGAGCAGGCTGAGCTGAAAATATGTTGCTGGATAAGCGCAGCAGGTCAGGCAGCATCCAGGGAACATGAGAATCGATGTTTTGGGCATAAGCCCTTCTTCCTGAAGAAGGGCTTATGCCCAAAACGTCGATTCTCCTGTTCCCTGGATGCTGCCTGACCTGCTGCGCTTTTCCAGCAACACATTTTCAGCTCTGATCTCCAGCATCTGCAGTCCTCACTTTCTCCTCAGGAGCAGGCTGAGACAATGGGTCGGCCGGGGCAGTCAGGTTTGTGGATTTTGGGCAGGAGGTAGAAATGGGCGGTGCAGGGTTGTGGGACTGTGAGGTTGGAGGCGGTGGATGGGAGATCCCCTGAGGTGATGAGGTTATGGATGGTCTAGGAGATGATGGTTTGGTGGTGGGAGGTGGGGTCATGATCTTTATATTGCTGAGGCTAAACGCCAGCTCGTGGACACCTCCTCCTACTGCCCCCTTGACCATGACCCCACCTCCCACCAACAAACCATCATCAAACCACCACCAAAACTTGCGCCCACACACCCCTCCCCCCCCCAACTTCCCTCCAAGGCCCCAAGGGATCCTTCAATATCCATCAGAAATTCACCTGCACCTCCACACACATCATTTACTGCATCCGCTGCACCCGATGTGGCCTCCTCTACATTGGGGAGACAGGCCACATACTTGCGGAACATTTCAGAGAACACCTCTGGGACACCTGCACCAACCAACCCAACCGCCCCGTGGCTGAACACTTTAACTCCCCCTCCCACTCTGCCAAGGACTCCTCCATCGCCAGACCATGGTAACACGATGCCTGGAGGAAGAGCGACTCATCTTCCGCCTAGGAACCCTCCAACCACAAGGGATGAATGCAGATTTCTCCAGTTCCTCATTTCCCCTCCCCCCACCTTTTCTCAGTCCCAACCCTCAGACTCAGCACCGCCTTCTTGACCTGCAATCTTCTTCCCAATCACTCCGACCCCACTCCCTCTCCGGCCCATCACCCTCACCTTAACTTCCTTCCACCTATCGCATTCCCAACGCCCCTCCCCCAAGTCCCTCCTCCCTACCTTTTATCTTAGCCTGCTTGGCACACACTCCTCATTCCTGAAGAAGGGCTTATGCCCGAAACGTCGATTCTCCTTCTCCTTTGATGCTGCCTGACCTGCTGCGCTTTTCCAGCAACACATTTTTAAGCTCTGATCCCCAGCATCTGCAGTCCTCACTTTCTCCTAATGGTGAACATGCGACAATTGTCAATTGGTGTAAAAGCCCAACTCGTTCACTCAAGTCCATTATAGGAGAGGAAACCTACCATGGTCTGGCCTACACATGACTCCAGACTCACAGCGATGTGATTGACATGCCCTCTGAAGTGATCTAGCTAGCTATCCTGTTTCAGGACAATTAGGGATGGGCAACAAACACTGACCCTGTATCAACACCCACACCCTGGGGGCAAATAAGGGGAAATTTAACCAGGAAGTCTATGATGGAACCTTCCCAATTTCCTGAGCCAATTTAAGGAAGCCAAGATGGAATATCCCAGATCTCCTCCCTCATGTGTTTTACTCAATGCACAGTGTTCATGGTAGTGAAATTGTGAACTTGTAACTTTCTTAAAAATCAATGAGTGGGAATGTAATACCTGAATTCAATCATATTATATTGGTCTTTCTTCAATGTCGCTGGGTTAAAATCATGGAACTCCCTTCCTAATCATATTGAGGGTCTACCTACAGCAGATGAACTGTAGTGATTCAAGAAGGCAGCTCACCACTACCTTCTCAAGGGCAACTAGGGACGAGTAATATTTGCTAACCAATTATGATGCTCACGTCCCATGAATGAATTTTTAAAAAGATCCTCAACACTGCGGAATCAATGTAAGGGGCAACCTGTTGGAGCAGTTTGATCACTGCTTTAGTTGAGAAGCAGAGGAAAATGTAGGGACAACGATCTAGGGGAATACTGAATGGGGGCAGGGGGGTGCTTGTAATCACAGTTAGCTAATATAGACCTTTGACAATTTGGAGCAATTTTCTGAGTTTATTGAGTTGGTTAGGAAGCAGCAGTCTAGACATGATACATCTGTCGATCATGCCAATTAAGGAAATATTTGACCCTGGACAGATGAGAACTCTTTACTATTCCCAAAGGCACCCTGTGGAATAGAGCAGAATGGGTAGTGAACCCCGAAGGTTTTGCAGCAGTGGAGTGTACACTCCTGATGTCTTATAGTTGATTGCAACAGTCTTTGCTCTTCACTTGGGCTGCCCTTTCTGCTCTCCTTCCCAGAAACAGAAAACAGGAGCCAGAGTAGGTCATTCAGCCTTTTGAGCCTGTTCTGCCATTCAATGTAGTCATGACTGGTCATCCAACTCTGTACCCTATTCCCACCTTTTCCTCATGCCCTTTGATCCCTTCAGCCTTAGGAACTCTACCTGAATCTTTCTTAAAAACATTCAATGTTTTGGCTGCTTTCTGTGGCAGAGAATTCCACAGGCTCACCACTCTCTGAATGAAGAAATTTCTCCTCATCTCAGTCTTAAATGGCCTACCCCATATACTATGACCCCTGGCTTTGGACTCTCTGGTCAGTAGGAACATCCTTCTTGCAGTTACCCTGTCTTGTTCCTGTTAGAATTTTATAGGTTTTTATGAGATCATCTCCCCTCCTGCTTATTCTTCTAAACTCCAGTGAATATGGTCCTTACTGATCCAATCTCTCCTCATGTGTTAGTCCAGCCATCCCAACAATCTGTCTGGTAATCCTTAGTTACCCTCCCTCCATCGCCAGATCACTCCACCTCAAATATAGAGACCAATACTGCACATAATACTCCAGGTGTAGTCTCACCAAGGCCTTGTACAACTGCAGCAAGACATCCCTGCTCATGTACTTGATTAATTTTGCTATGAAGACCAACATACCATGTGCTTCTTCACTGCCCGCTGCACCTGCATACCTACCCTCAAGAGCTGGTGTACAAGGAGAACTCAGGTTCTATCTCTCCATCTACCCCTGTTATACCATAAAACCATAAAACATGAGAACAGAAGTTGGCTGTTTTCCATTCAATAGGATCATGGCTGATTTGACACTTCTCATATCCACATTCCTGCATTTCCCCTTGATTCCCCTACTGATCAAGAATCTATCTATCTCAGCCTTAAGGACTCTGTCCCCTCAGCTCTCTGGAGTCCCAAAGAAATTCCGCCTCATCTCAGTCTTAAGTTGGTACCCCTTAACACTGAGAGTCCTAGACTGTCCCATAAGGGGAAACATCCTCTCAGCTTTCACCCTGTCAAGCCCTTTAAGAATCCTATGTGTTTCAATGAGATTGCCTCCCATTCTGCTAAACACCAGTGAGTAGAATCCCAACCTGTCTAGACTTTGCTCATAAGACAATTCCTCCATACCAGAGATCATCCAAATGTACCTTAGATAAGGAGACCAAAACCTCTCACAGTACTCCAAATGTGGTCTCACCAGCACCTTGTATAATTGCAGTAAGACTTCCCTACTCTTATACTCCAATCTTCTTGAAATATAGGCCAACATTCTACATATCTATTTTTGGGAGCTGGTTGTCCAAACTGTGCCAATCATCTCTCTCATCCCTCTTAGCCAAATTGACATGTCAACTAATCATGATGTCAGGATGATCATTGTCTCCTGCCCACCACCATTCGAAGGTTAGTTTACATCACTTTTGAGAACAAAACGTCTCATTTTCTCAAATTCCGCATCAGTAATAGTGTGGAGCCTGATAAAGCTTTGACATGAGTTATGACCACAGTGATCCTTATAATAGCTCCAGTGTTTTCACATGCTAGAGATCTGTACTTATTTGCAGAAGTCTAGTTAGTTAGGCTTTACAGAGAAGACTAAATATGAAAAAAATTCAGTCATAAAGAGGACCCCAATTTCTAACAGAAAGACATTCCTGCAAAGCAGATGGAAATGCATCTGATTCACGGGAGGGGTGAAAGGTGATAAGAAATAAAATACGATTCTACAGACAGGAAAGAAAGACAAGAATGAATTTGGACAGGAGAAATAACCCAGGGATATAATTTTTCAAAAAAAGGGAGTCAGGTGCAGAAAGGAGGATAAAGACACTGGTTTGTTTGAAGCTGAAATTGAGACGAATCAGCTGAAGCTCAGGTTGCATTGGCTGACGGTGAGCTGGAGCTTCAAGATGCCTGTGACACCCGGCCAGAAAGTGTTTGGACCATCACAGCCCCCTCTGTTCATCACTTGCCAATGAATTTTCTGCACAGTGGTCTGGTAGGAGGCCTGGTGATTTGTCCTGACAGGAACAGATAGATGTAACACAGAATCCCTACAGTATGGAAACAAGTCCTTCAGCCCAATTAGTCCACACCAACCCCCTGAAGATTAACCCACCCAGACCCATTCCCCTCCCCTTTTATCCTATATTTACCCCAGACTAATACACTTAACCTACACATCCCTAGACGCTATGGGCAATTTAACATGGCTAATCCACCTAACCTACACATCTTTGGACTGTGGGAGGAAACCAGAGCACCCAGAGGAAACCCACGCAGACACGGGGAGAATATGCAAACTCCACACAGACAGTCACCCAAGGCTGGGATTGAACTTGGGTCCCTGGTGTTGTGAGGCAACAGTGCTAACCACTGAGCCACCATAACATGTTAAACTTGACACCTCTGAAGACAATGCAGCTTTTGCAGTGGAGCAGGAGATGATACTTTATTCTGGACATGTAACATTTTCCATCCCTCCCACATTCCCTTACATACCCCTCACATCTCCTCAAACCTAATGGACCCTGGGCTTGTGATGGTCAAATTATTTTTGTTGCATGTCTACCTTGCCTTTAAGAGAGCTCACCTTTAAGGATTCCATGTGCTGTGTCAATGAATATTGTGACTTTGCCTGGCAATTACGCTACTGTGATGCACAGACAGAAATCAGTTATCTTGCTGTAATGTCTACTTCATAACCTATAACGTGTTTGCAGTTTTAAATAGACTAACTCACAATGTTAACGATAAGTGATTGATTATTGGACCATTATCACTAATATGAAAATTTTCTCTGAGTTAACAAGGTTGAGACTGAACTGAAATAAATACAGAAAATGCTGGCAGCATCTGTGGAGGATGGAAACAGAGTTGATGTTTTAGATTAATCGCCTTTTTGTCAGTTCTAATGGAGATTCGTGGACCTAATGTTAACACTCCTTCCCTTGCCATGAGCACAGTCAGATCTGCTATTTCCTGCATTTTCTGTTTTTATTTTAGATCTCTAGCATCTGCAGGATTGTGAGATATCAGCTGATTTCAGTTAAGAATCTTAAGTGTCACCTGAAATACGTACAGCTGTAAATGAAAATGTCAAAGCTGTTTATAGTTGATTCACCATATGAATGTGTGGAACTAACTAACTTGATCATCAATGACTTCTTGCTTTGTGCTGAACATTTCAAGAACTTTTTATCCATAAATTGTGCTGACCTGCAAAGAAAATAAGTGTCAATCCCGCACAAATCTCTCCCAGGGGTGTTTAAAAAGAGCTTGGATTTATAAAGTACCTCAGGTTGAAAGCAATAACATCTTTTATCCACAATTGTTTTATCATTGCGACAATGTAAGTAACGAGTGAGAAAAGTGTTAAAGATTAAACTTTAGGTTTACCTTGTAACCTGGAGCAAATGACAGGCTTCCTTTGAGAAATCTTGATTCTTTCTCATCTCAGCCTTCCGTCCAGCCCCATTTCTTTTCACCACCTGAAGACATCAGTCTGTCCATCCCTCCCTCCATCCATTTGTCCGTCCATCCCTCCATCCATCTCTCCGTCCATCCCTCCGTCTATCCGTCCATCCACCCGTGTATCTCTCCATCTGTCTGTTCATCCATCCATCTATCCATCTGTCCATCCATCCATACATCCATCCATCTCTCCATCCGTCTGTCCATTCATCTGTCCATCCATCCCTGCATCTCTCCATCCATCCCTCCCTCCGTCTGTCCAGAATTATGCTGTAGCCCGAATGTGGTCTCACCAATGCCCGATATAATTGCAATTCTTGGGCTCAAATAGGAGGTAAACAATTGAATCTTCCAAGACATAGACCCTGAGGATGGTGAGGCCACGATGCTGAGGGTCCGCACCCAGGATTTGACAGAGAGAGCACTTAAGTTTTGTTGTGGGGCTTGTTGGAAAGTTTTGGTGATGATTATTATCAACAATCCAGAATCATAATAAAGTGGCAATTCTTTGGGTGTTGCATGATGACTATGAATGTGTCTTATTTTAATTCACTCCTGGCATGTGGGTATCACTGGCTGGGCCAGAATTTATTGCCCATCCCTAGTTCTTTTTGAGAAAGTGGTGCCTTCTTGAATTGCTGCAGTCCATGTGCTGTAGGTGAACCGAAATTAGGGAGGGAATTACAGGATTTTGACCCAATAACAGTGAAGGAATGGCAACGTATTTTCAAGTCAGATGGTGAGTGGCTTGGAGGGGAACTAGCAGACAGTGATGTTTCTACCTTCTTCCCTTGTCCTTCTAGATGGAAGTGTTTGTGGGTTTGGAAGGTGCTGTCTAAGGATCTTTGTGAACTTCTGCAGAGCATCTTGTGGACGGCACACGCTGCTACTGAGTTTGTGGATGCAGTGCCAGTCAGGCAGGCTGCTTTGCAGGATGGTGTCAAACTTCTTGAGTGTTATTGGAGCTGTACTCATTCAGGCTAGTGGGGAATATTCCATCACATTTCTCACTTGTATCTTATAGATGGTGAACAGGCTTTGGGGAGTCAGAAGGGGAGTTACTCACCACAGGATTCCTCACCTCTGACCTGCTCTTGTAGCCACTCTATTTATTTGGCTTGTCCAATTCAGTTTCTGATCAATGGCGGTGGTTGGATTGTCTCTTGTTGGAAATGGTCACTGCCTGGCAATTATGCGGCCCAAATTTTACTTGCTATGTTTCAGCCCAAGCCTGGATATTGTCCAGATCTTACCGCATTTGCGCATGGATTGCTTCAGTTTGTTGTCTGCATTGCTACTGCAGACATTCTGAGCCAGGCTGCGTATTTGTGAAATTAGCCCTTTTTTACTTGTCTAAAAAAGAATTGTTTTGTTTACATCAGAACAGAGACACAATAGTGCCCCTCATTTAGTGCTCTCAGTTTCAATTACAGTGGAACATTTCTTTGATCTGAAAGTTTTTAAAGTGCTTTTTTGACGATACAAGTGATACCATGTGACATGAGATAAATGGCTGATTTTATGACTTAAACCCTGAAGGTATATTGGATCAAAATGCAACAATGGTATCACTTTATTATTTATATGACTGTTCTCCACCACATCTTACATTCCAGGAAAATTCACTGTCAACTATACATAATATATCTATTTACTCTCATAAATTGAGCTCGGTTGATAACCCTGTGAGAGGATGATTTTGCGGGTATAGTGGCTGCTTTGTGTTCAAAAAATTAGGAGATAGCAGCTGCAATGTGATTCTTTTAAAGGAAACACAGGAGGTTGCCTGTTTTTAACCCTCTTCCCAATAACACCACACACCTTCTCCCCCCCCCCCCCCCACCGCCAAACCAGCTCCATCATTAATATTTCACTAATAAATCCGCAGGATGAGCAGCTTTGAATTGTGTGAAGTGTGAGAAGATGATTTGTGAACAGCTTGTCAATTATAGACACAACAAAAGGTATTATTGGGGTCTCACTTTTTTTTTGCCGAAAAGGATATACACTGGGTTCCCAAGATTTACACTATTTCCAACTTCTACTCAACATGTACCTTATTTCTACAAAGCTTAGAAAGATTTTTTTTCTTTCTGTTCAATTTAAAATTTGTATGTCCTCCTACAGACATGGCGACCTCTCAGTGGCCCAGTGTGGCAGCCTCTTGGCCTAGCATGGTGGTCTTTCAGCAGTACGTGGCAGACTCTCAGCCATATGTGACCTCAGTGTGAACTTCCAGTCTCAAAGTGATTCCTCGAAGTGTGGTCCCACCATGGCAAACCACTTAAGAAAGACTGCAATAGAGTCATAGAGTCACAGAGATATACAGGACGGAAACAGACCCTTCGGTCCAACCCGTCCATGCTGACCAGCTATCCTAACCTAATCTTAGTCCCACCTGCCAGCACCCGCCCCATATCCCTCCAAACCTTTCCTATTCATATACCTATCCAGATGTCTTTTAAATGTTGTAATTGTACCAGCCTCCACCATTTCCTCTGGCAACTCATTCCATACAAGCACCACCCTCTGCATAAAAAAGTTGATCCTTAGGTCTCTTTTATATCTTTCCCTTCTCACCTTAAACTTATGCCCTCTAGTTCTGGACTGTCTCACCCCAGAGAAAGTACCTTGTCTATTTATCCTATCCATGCCCCTCATGATTTCAATAAACCCCTCAGCCTCCGACACTCCAGGGAAAACAGCCTTAGCCTATTCAACCTCTCCCTATATCTCAAACCCTCCAACCCTGGCAACATCCTTGTAAATCTTTTCTGAACCCTTTCAAGTTTCACAACATCCTTCCTATAGCAGGAAGACCAGAACTGCACACACTATTCCAAAAGTGGGCTAACCAATGTCCTGTACAGTGCAACATGACCTCCCAACTCCTATACTCAATACTCTGACTAATAAAGGAAAGCATACCAAACACCTTCCTCACTATCCTATCTATCTGCAACTCTACTTTCAAGGAGCTATGAACCTGCTCTCCAAGGTCTCTTTCCTCAGCAACACTCCAAGGACCTTACCATTAAGTGTATAAACCCTGCTAAGATTTGCTTTCCAAAAATGCAGCACCTCGCATTTATCTAAATTAAACTGCATCTGCCACTTCTCAGTCCATTGACCCACCTGATCAAGATCCCATTGTAATCTGAGGTAACTTTCTTCACTGTCCACTACACCTCCAATTTTGGTGTCATCTGCAAACTTACCAACCATACTTTCAGCTTTATCTCTTTATTTTCTGTTTAAAACTAAGAAGGTGCCTCTGAATTATAATTACTGCAATGTTTAACGTTTAACTTTGTTCTTTCTTCCTAACTTCTTCTTAGGATTCTGTACCTCGGTCATTGTACCTAAGGTGGCACCGTGTGTGGTGACATTATACACTTTCACTCTACTCCTATACTTTTGTACCTGAGTACATGTGACAATCCAATCAAATCAAACTACATTAATGTGATACATTAAGTCTCATGACTCATTCTGAAATAACTCCACAGAGGCCAGAATCCCATCACTAAGTCACCTTTTATTTACATGTGGAGAGTCATTGACACTGATCCAGCTCCCTCAGAGCCAGCTCTCAGAGTGAACAGAACCTTTGATATTCCTATTTATGTCTGTCAGTCAGGGCTCCCTGATTGTGTCATAGAGATATAGAATAATAGAGATGTACAGTGTGGAAGCAGACCCTTCAGTCCAACTTGTCCATGCCAACCAGATATCCTAAATTAATCAGATTAACAGCCCCAATTAGGGAACTCATATTCTCTGAGGTCCACCTGGCTGGCCTAGTTGCAATCATTGTGTTGGCTTTCAAAGATTTCTGTGGTAGAGAATACCATCGTTGCTCTATTTTTAGACTTTCAAAATCTTAGGCTAATGGGGAAGGATGTTCCACATGGCAGTCAGATCTAGATCCATCTTTAGAATGTTCTCAGGATCCCACTACCTCATGGGACTTCCAGTAGGTTAGAAGTCAGCCTGTTCAGATACGTGAAGACATGGCAATAACACGCAAACTCTAAGTGAACATCATCATTGAAATGAGGGACAACCGATTGGGTGTCCAGGATTTAGCAGTAGTCAGAAGGAAGCAGGTGGAATACTGTGAACAATTTTGGGCCCCTTATCTCAGAGAAGATATCCTGGCATTGGAGACAGTCCAGAACAGTTTCACTAGGTTGGTACTGGGTATGAAGAGACTGTCTAATGAGGAGACATTCAGTAGGTTAGGCTTGTACCTATTGGAATTTAGAAGAATGAAAGATGACGTTATTGAAACATACAAGTTTCTGAGGGAACTTGATACAGTAGATGCAAAAAGGTTGTTTTCCCTTGTGGGAGAGTCTGTGATCAAGCTGGATAATCTGAAAATAAGGGATAGCACATTTAAGAGAGAGATGAAGATGAACTTCTCACAGAGGGTAAAGAATCTGTGGAATTCTTTGCCATAGAGGGCTATCGAGGCTGGGTCTTTAACTATACTCAAGGCTGAGATTTTTAAATTAGTAGTGGAATAGAGGGTTGTGGGAAAAAGGCAAGAAGGTGGAGTTGAGGATTATCAGATCAGCCATGATCTCATTGAATGGCGAAGCAGACTGAATGGATTGAATAGACTGCTCCTTGCTCCACAGAGAAAGTGAGGACTGCAGATTCTGGAGATCAGAGTCAAAAAGTGAGGAGCTGGAAAAGCACAGCAGGTCAGGCAGCATTCGAAGATCAGGAGAGGCATAAGCCTTTAATCAGGAGTGCTCTCTGCTCGACCTCCAGTGTCTTATGATCTTTCCTTCTTTATCATTGCTCTGCCAAGGGGCTGGCATCAAACATGTGAGAGCCAAGCATTTTGGCTGAAGAGCCTTATGAACGAAGCTGGGCACTGATTGGGTGAACTGGGAGGGAGGGGCTACAGGATAGGTAAGCAATAATAACAGTGACAAATCCTAACAGCCAGAGATATCAAGTAGATCCATCTACAAGGCATACATCTCAAAATGGAATCATTTGCCTGTGGACGTACTGATAGAAACTGAGATGTTCATTTAATGAGCATTCTGCATATTCATTTTAAGTTGATCAGACAATACTGCCCTGCACTCCGCTCTCCTGCTGTACTCTCAACTTCTGTAAGGAGATCAACTACACACACTGCAGGGGTTTCCATGTGCCTCTGGCAAGCTGCCAGTACCCAAGGCAAATACCGGCTAATTGGTGCTATTATGGCTCTAATTGTCTCCTGAGAATAATGGTTGGAGGTGGAAAATGTCAGGCAGTCAGCCCACTGTGCTTCTTAATGACTTTCTCAATACCCTCAGCTTCTGAAAGTGCCCCCAACCACGTCCCTCCACACATGCACACACATACACACACGCAAACACATGCACACACACATACACACGTGCACACACGTACATGGACATACACATGCACAGGGGTCTGGAAAGATTTCCCCTAATGTTTGCAGTAAGAATCCTGAACCAGAGACCTTTAAGAACAAGGTAGTGACTAATGAATCCAACAGGAAATAATGAAGAAACATCTTTACCCATAGAGTGTGAGAATGTGAACCTCACCACCTCAGGGAGAGGGCTCAAGGAAATAGTATCGATATACTTGAGAGAAAACTGGATTACCTGCATGAGGAATAAAATGGTATGTTTGCAGGGTTGGATGAAGTTAGGGAAAAGTGGTGATGGTGAAGTTGTATCATTGCTAGGCTATTAGTCCAGAGACTAAGTTATTGTGCTCTGGACCTGTGTTCAAATCCTATCAGGGTATGATTTTAACTTAAAATGTCTGGAATTAAGAGATTCATGATGACCATGAAACCATTGCTGACTGTTAGAGGGATTGGTGGTGGAAACCCATCTGATTTGCCAATCCCTTTGACAGAAGGAAATCTGCCATCCTTCCCTAGTCTGGCCTACTTGTGACTCCAGACCCACAGTGATGTGCCTGAATCTTAACTGCCCTCTGGGCAATTAGGTAGAAACAACAGTGCTGGCCCAGTTCGCAATGCCCACATCCTGTGAATGAGTATAAAAAAGTAATGTGGGAGAAGGTTTGGGCCAAATGGCCTGTTTCTTTGTTTAAAAACATACTTCAATCCTGGAATGAGTCTTGGATCTTTCAGTTTACATGGTGATGCCTGGAGTGTACTGTGGATATTTGACATAACATTATAATTCAGTTTAATGCTGCTCCTTGTTTGGTTGAGTTATCGAAGTCCTAAATTCCACATGGGTAACCCATTTCAAATAAACATTGTCAAAGAAACAGCTGAGTTGTATAAATCAATTTGTAGATTGTTTTTGAACTAAGTAAAAGTTACATTTTAACAGAATCTTCTGAAGCTGCCACCTCAACTTAAGCTCAGGTCCAGTTTGATTGGCTTTCGTCTTACAAGTACAAAATGCAATTTATCAAGAGGAACAGATAGGAAATTCTCCAAGGTAATTAATCCAATTTAGTAATGCTTGGTCAATGTATTGTTTTACGGATTGCCACAACACCCTTTAAGGAATGTATTGACTCCGTTATATACTAATCCACATTCATTTAATATCAACACTTAAGGGAGGGAATTGTCTGTATTGTCACATCTAATACAACTGAGTTGAGAATCAGTGTTGGCAGCTGGGTTATTTGATTACTATTCCGTAATCGGATGTTAAAGAAGCCATTTATCATCTCCACAGCAAGTAGTCATGGTGTTCAAAGGTCAAATGTTCTCACAATCTAAATGCTTGTTTAACATAAAGTGGAGACAAGCAGACAGTTACCATATTTCCAAATCATTAGCTAGTGCTCTCTTGTCAGGCATCTGTCAGCTCTCAGTGTTTGATGTACTTTACAAGGTAAACAATTGCTATCATTCACCCAATGACCTGGGATTGTGCTATGAAGAGTCATGGAGATGACTAGACCTACATTCCCTGGGGTTTAGAAGGAGAGAGAAGGAGTTCTCAGTGAAACATGTAATTCATTAGATTCATACAGGGCAGAAAACACCCTTCGGCCCATTGAGTCTGTACTGACATCACTACTATTAAAGGTGTGTAATTCCCAATTTCCTGCACATGGCCCATATCCTTGATTGTTACGATATTTGAAGTCCTCATCCAAATATTTTAAGGTTGTTAGGTTTCAACCTCTATTCCTAGGCAGTGCATTCCAGATTCCCACCACCTACCGAGTGAAACATTTTTCCCCATACACCCGCTGAATCTCTTGCTCCTTCTATAAAACTATGCTCTCTCTTGATTGACCCCTCAACTAAGGGGAACAGCTGCTCTCTATTCACCCTGTCCATATCCCTCATAATCTTATACACCTCAATCATGTCCCCCTAAGTCTTCTCTGCTCTAAAGAAAACAATTCAAGCCTGTCTATTTTCTCTTATTAGCTCAGTTTCTCCATCCCAGACAACATCCTGGTGAACCTCTTCTGTACCACCTCTAGTGCTGTCACATCCTCCTTAGAACAAGGTGACCAGAACTGCACACAGTACTCCAACTGTTGCCTAACTGTCTGTACAACTCCAACATTACCTCCATGCTCTTGTACTCTATGCCATGACTGATGAAAGCAAGCATTCCATACGCTTTCTTAACTATCCTATTACATGGTCTGCTGACGTCAGGGATCTGTGAATAATTACCTTAAGATTCCTCCATTCCTCTAAGCTACTCAGTTAAATAAATACTCCCTCATCTTGTTTCTTCTTCCAAAGTGCTTCATCTCGGACTTATCAAGATTAAATACCATCTGCCACTGGTCTGCTCATCTGACCGACCCATCTATATCTTCCTGTAATCTACCACTATCTTCTTCACTATTAACCAGTCCAACAATCTTGGTGTATTCTGAAAACTTGTTTCACATTCCTTGCATATTTTCGTTTATATCATTTATGTATATAACAAACAATAAGGATCCTACTCCTGATCCTTGTGGTACACCACTGGACACCAGCCTCCAGTCACTCGAACAGCCTTCTACCACCATCTTTTGTGTTCTATTACTTAGCCAGTTTCTGGTCCGTCTCCCAGATTTCCCTCAATCCCATGTACTTTAACCTTCTCAATCAGTCTCCAATGTGGGACCCTAACAAACTTTGCTAAAATCCATATAAGCTACATCAACTGAACTTCCCATATCTGTATGTTTGATCACGTTTTCAAACAATTCTAACAAATTCTAACATGACCCCCTCTGGCAAAAGCAATGCCTTAAGTGGATATTAATTTTCTCCTTCAAATTTTCTCCAATAGTTTCCCTATTACTGATGTGAGACTTACTGGTCTATAATTCCCTGGCTCAACTGCACACAGTATTTGAAGTTCCTATACAGTTGAAGAAAGACCTAATTTCTCCTGTACTCAAATCTTCTTATAATAAAGGCTAACATTCCATTAGCCTTCCTAATAAATTTAAGATATAGGAGCAGAATTAGGCCATTTGGTCCATTGAGTTTGTGCTGTCATTCAATCATGACTGATATGTTTCTCAAACCCATTTTTCTGCCTTCTCTCCATATCTCTTCAAACAATTTACAATTAAAAATCTATCTTAACTCCTTCTTAAATTTACCCACTGTCCCAGCATCCACCACACTTTGGGGCAGTGAATTCCACAGATTCTCAACCTTTTGGGAGAAATAGTTTCTGTTTGAAATTTGCTACCCCTTATCCTAAGATTATGATCTCTCGTCCTAGAATGCCCCACAAGAGGAAGCATCCACTCCATGTTTGTTTTATCCATATCTTTTATCATCTTCAACATCTCAATTTGATCTCCCCTCATTCTTCTAAATTCCATTGAGTGTAGGCCTAAACTGTTCAATCTCTCTTAATATGACAAACCTCTCATCTCTGGGATCAATCTCATGAACCTCCTCTGAACTGCCTCCAATGCCATTACATCTTTCCTCAAATAAGGGGATCAACTCCAGGTGCAGTCTCACCAATGCCTTGTATAGTTGCAACAATATGTCCTTACCTTTCTATTCTATTCCTTTAGATAATAAAGCCAAATTTCCATTCGCTTTCTTTATTATCTACTCTATCTGCATGCTAGTTTCTAGGACTTGTGACCAAGTATACCTAGATCCCTCTGCACTGAAGCATCCCAAAGTCTCTCCCCATTAAGATAAGAAGTTGCCTTCCCATTTGTCCAACCCAAATGCATGACCCCACACTTATCCACGTTAAACTCTATCTGCCACATTTTGGCCCGCCCTCCTCACCTATCTATATCCATTTGTAAGGTTCTTATTTCCTATTACAATTTACCATCTCATCAATGTTTTCTCAGCTGCAAATTTGGCTATAGAGCCTTCTATCCCTGTAGCTGAAAATGGTTCTTCCTGAAGAAGGGCTCATGCCCGAAAGGTCGATTCTCCTGCTCCTTGGATGCTGCCTGACCTGCTGCTCTTTTCCAGCAACACATTTTCAGCTCTAATCTCCAGTATCTGCAGTCCTCACTTCCTTCTATCCCTGTATCGAAGTCATTAATGTAGATTATAAATAGCTGGGACCAAAAAACGTTGTCCATCAGCCAGTTATCTATCCAGACTAATAAATTATTCCTATTTTCAATGATCCAAACTTATGAATTAACCTTTTGTGTGGCACCTTATCAAACGCCTTCCGAAAGATTGATAAATTACATCTACAGCATCCCCATTCTCCAATTCTAACAAATCAGTCAAGCATGATCTGCCCTTCATAAAACCATGCTGACTCTGATGCATAGCTTCTTTGCACCTGCATGTTAGCCTTCAGGAATATGCACTGAATTCCGTTTGTGCATTCACAGTTTCCAACATAATTTAAGAAATACCCTGCACAACTGTTCCTCTTACCACAGTAGACAATCGCACAGTTTTCCAGATTATATTGCATCTGCCATTCTCTTGCCCATCACTAAACCTTAGTAGATCCTCCTGACACTATTTATATCTTCATCACAATACACATTCCTTCTGAGCTTTGTATTGTCTGCAAATTTTGAAATACTGGATTGGGATCCACATCTAAATCATTAATATATATCGTGAATAGCTGGGGCCCAAATACTGCTTTTTGCAGTACCCCACTAATCAGAGCCTGGAAATGCAAGAAGGACCCATTTATCCCTGCTTTCTGTTTTCTGTCGGTTAGCAAATCTGTAATCCATGTCAGTACATTATCTCCTCTCCTATGTACTTTAATTTTGCTAATTGACTTTCTGTAGGGCAACCTTATCAAGCTTTCGGAAAATCCAGTGCACTATGTGAATTCCTTTATCAACTTTACTCGTGATGTCCTTGAAAAGCTCCAACAAGTTCATCAAACATGATTTCCCATTTGGGATTTTCTAGCTTCCAATCTGCAGGGAACAGTACAGAATCTATAAAAGTTTAGAAGATAATCATCAATGCCTCAATTTGCTCTAAAGCCAGCTCCTTCAACATTCTGGGTTGGAGAATATCAGATTCTGGAGATTTATTAACTTTCATCCCCACTAATTTCTCCAGTACAACCTTCTCACTAATATTAATTTCCTTCAACTTCTCATTTGGATCTGTAATCCCAACAGATTTATTGGATTTCCCTCAGTGACAAAGACATATTGTAATAATTTAGCTTCTCTGCCATTTCTCAATTCTCCATTATAAATTCTCCTGACTTTACTTATAGTGGACACATATTAATCTTACCCAAATGTTTCCTTTTTATGTACTTATAGAAGCTTTTACAATCATTTTTATGTGTTTTTGCTAGAAGGCATCCATATTTTATTCTCCCTTTTATTCTCCATTTCCTTATCAGTTTCTTGGTCCACCTTTGCTGTATATTAAAAACCTCCAAATCCTCAAATTTACCACTTCTTCTGGCAACTTTATAAGCCCTTTCTTTTAATCTTGTAAAATTTCCTTTGTTAGCCACTGTTGATTGACCTTTTATGAGGAGAAAGTGAGGATTGCAGACGCTGGAGATCAGAGTTGAGAGTGTGGTGCTGGAAAAGCACAACAGGTCAGGCAGCATCCGAGGAGCAGGAGAATTGACGTGGAAAGGGTTTGGCGATAGAGGAGGCCCAGCACCTGCATGTCATTGGGGAGTTAAAGAGTTCGGTCTCAGGGTGGTGGGTTTGTTTTGTGCGTGCGTCCTGGAGATGTTCTCTGAAGCGTTCCGCAAGTTGGCGTCCTGTCTCCCCAATGTAGAGTTGACTGCATCAGGAACAATGGATACAGTAAATGACATGTGTGGAAATGCAGGTAAATCTCTGATGGATGTGGAAGGCTCCTTTGGGGCCTTGATCTGCTCTACACTGGGGGGACAGGACACCTACTTGCGGAACGCTTCAGAGAACATCTCCAGAACACACGCACGAAGCAACCCCACCAGCTTTTCCAGCATCACAGTCTCGACTTGGATCTCCAGCATCTGCAGTCCTCACGTTCCCCTGACCTGAAATCAGTCAAAGCAGCTAAATTCTCTGAAAATATATTGTAAAACAACAATTTGCACTCATAAAGCATCTTTACATTAGAAAGCACTCCCAAGGCTTGACAGAGGCCAATGAAATCAATTTTCTTTAATCCACAATGATGGTGTCATTCACTAAAAATGACTCTCAGTAAAATAAAAGCAGAATACTGCCTGAAAATCTGAAATAAACCCAGAAAATGCTGGAGAGCCTCAGCAGATCTGGCAGAATCTGTGGAAAGAGAAACAGCTGTAATGTTTCGAGTCCAGAGTGAGTCTTCTTCAGAACTGACACAGTTCTGAAGAAGTCCTACTGGACTAGAAACATTAATTCTGTTTCTATATCCAAAGATGCTGTCAGACCAAGAGATTACACAATATATTAATCATCAGAGTGTACATTTGCAACACAAATATGGCCACCATCATCGATTCATGCATGCGTAGTTGTGAATGGTATTATGCCAGTGTGGAAAAACCAAATGGCGTGTTCATGGTCTGAGTTACAATTTTGTTTTATGGTATGAATAGGTTGAGATTTCACGAGTTCACAGATGCAAAAGCTTCTGTGACACATTTTAGCTTGTTTTGAATCTGTAAAAATTCAAGAGAAGGCATCTCCTGACTATTATTAGAGGCGTGGAACTCTTGAAGGCTGTGAATCATCAATATAGCTGGACTTGTCCACTTAAAATGCTTCTTCAAGTCTGTCATAAATGCTGTGCCAAATGTGTTTTTCACAACCAGCTGCTTAGAGAAGACAGCAGTCACACATTTGAGGTACTATTTAAGAAAAGCAGAGAAAATAAGATAATTTGTTGAAATCACAATTCTGGTCTCAAAAAAAAATATTAGTTGTTAGACAATGTCACACAGCAAAGCTCCTTCTAGTAGCTGGGTGCATAGCGTGCTGCTGCACAATGTG
The DNA here is from genome assembly GCF_037043375.1 of Chiloscyllium plagiosum. Classification (NCBI taxonomy): domain Eukaryota; kingdom Metazoa; phylum Chordata; class Chondrichthyes; order Orectolobiformes; family Hemiscylliidae; genus Chiloscyllium; species Chiloscyllium plagiosum. The sequence continues at coordinate 12,191,595 of NW_028270172.1, forward strand.
ATAGGGCAATGCTGAGTATTGTGGAAACAGTGTCCCACATAGATCAGCACGTTTGTTTCATAGGTTGTTTCTGCTTTTGCTTTTTGCTTCTTAGTGTCATGGAGTCATAGAGATGTACAACATGGAAACAGACCCTTCGGTCCAACTCGTCCATGCTGACCAGATATCCTAACCTAATCTAGTCCTATCTGCCAGCACTTGGCCCATATCCCTCTAAACCCCTCTTATTCATATACCCATCTAGATGCCTTTTAAATGCTGTAATTGTATAACATGCTCCCAGAAGGATAAGGCGCTGTTCAGGGTCACTGTCAAGTATATCATGTTTGTATCATATTTTAGTGGCCATTCATCTAGATATGTAATTATTTTTTGGCATTTGACATTGTGGAGGTGGACCACACTAGATAATAATTAATTTGCATTATAAGTAAGCCAACTACAATGAGGGGTTAAAAAAATGATGCTTCTTTGATTTTAGGATTATATCATGAAAAACAGGGTTCACCTACATAACAAGGATAGGGATTAAGTGAATGGGCCAAAATTTGGCAGATGAACTTTAATGTGGATAAGTATGGTTTTATTCAATTTGGTCAGAAGAGCAGAAAAGCAATTTATTATCTAAATGGACAAAAATTTCAGGTGCTTTGGTACATAGGGATCTGGATGCCCTTGTGCATGAATCAAAGAAAACTAGCATGCAGGTAGAGAAGGTAATAAGGAAGGCAAATAGAACTTTGACACTTATTGCAAAAGGAATCAATCATAAAAGTAGGGAAATATTGCTGCAACTACGCAAGGTGATAGTTATCATATCTGGAATACTGTACAATTTTGGCCCCCTTACTTGAGGAGGGACGTTGTTGCATTGGAGACTGTTTAGAAAAGGATCACTCAATTGATTCCTGAAATGAGGGTTTTGTTTTATGAAGAGAGATTGAGCAGTTTAGTCCTATACACTCTAGAGTTTAGAAGAATGAGATGAGATCTAATTGGGGATATAAGATGCTAAAGGGGTTGACAAAGTAGACATGGAATGATGCTTCCTCATCTAGAACAAGAGATTATTGTTTGAGGGTAAGGGATAGCAAATTTAAACAGAGAAGAGGAGGAATTATTTCTCTCAAAGTGTCATGAATCTGTGGAATTCGCTATGCCAGAGTGTGGTGGATGCTGGGATATTGAGTAAATTTAAGCAGGAGGTGGACAGATCTTTAACTAGTGGGTTGAAAAATTATGGAGCATGGACAGGAAAATGGGGTTGAGACTGACATGAGGTTAGCCATGATCATGTTAAATGGCGGAACTGGCTCGAGCAGCTGAATTGCCTACTCTTGCTCCCAGTTTTTAATATTCTTATAAAACCAATCAGCTTCTTGCTGCCAATCAAATCTTTATCTGTACACAACTCTTCAGCTACGGTTTATCTGCAACTAAACTTCAATTATTGCTTGAAAAAGCTGCTGTGTAAACAATGCTTACTACAAATGTTCAAAACAGATAGCAATCCTACAGCAGTCCTTACTTTAAAAACAATACTTTTCTCTGTTCAGAACACAATTTGAAAAATGTCTTTAAAGGAGAGATGTCCAGGTGTGTATAATATCTGGATTGTATTAATCTGGTGAAAGCTTGTTCAGAAGTCTAGCTGAAGGACAATAATGATCTTGGCTTGGGAGGCCTATATCACATTGATTCAAATATCAGTTTTTAATCCTGTTGTAGGACATGGGGGATCACTGGTTGGGCCAGCATTTATTACACGTCCTTAGTTGCCCTTGAGAAGATGGTGGTGAGCTGCCTTCTTCAGCCGCTGCAGTCCACATGTTTTGTGTTGAACCACAATGCCCATGGGGAGAGAATTCCAGGATTTTGACCCAGCATAGTGAAGGAATGGTGATAAATTTCCAAGTCAGGATGGTGAGTTGCTCTAAGAGGAACGTGAAGGTGATGGTGTTCCCATGTGTCGGGCTGACCTTGTCGTTCTAGATGGAAGTGGTCATGGATTTAAAAGGTGTTGTCTAAATATCGTTGGTGAATTTCTGTAGTGCATCTTGCAGACAACATACACTGCTGCTGGTGAGTGTCAGTGGTGGAGGGACTGGATGCTTGTGAATGTGGTGCCAATCAAGCTTTGTCCTGGATGAATCAAGCTTCTTGAGTGTTTTTTTTTTAGATTCCCTACTGTGTGGAAACAGGCCCTTCGGCCCAACAAGTCCACACCGACCCTCCAAAGAGTAACCCACCCCCCTCTGACTAATGCACCTAACAACTATGGACAATTTAGAATGGCCAATTTACCTGACCTGCTGTTGTTTGTGAATTCTCTCTTTCTCAAACTTCAGTTAAAATGATCATCTAAAAGATATGTATTGTGGATGGTGTGGTGGCTCAGTGGTTAGCACTGCTGCCTCACAGCGAGAGGGACCTGGATTTGATTCCAGCCTCAGATGATGGTCTGGGTGAAGTTTGCACATTCCCCCCGTGTCTGCGTGGGTTTCCTCCGGGTGCTCTGGTTTCCTCCCAAAGTCCAAAGATGTGCAGGTCAGGTGGATTGGCCATGGGAAATGCAGGGTTACAGGGAAAGGGTAGTGGGTTGGATCTGGGTTGGATGCTCTTTAGAGGGTCAGTGTGGACTCGATGGGCTGAATGGCCTGCTTCACACTGTAGGAATTCGATGATCCCATGAATTGGAATATTCCCAAAGGGGTCTGGGATTATTAGCTACTTTTGAGGCACACATCTGACCACCTGCCCACAAACCCACATCACTACCTGGAACCAGTAAGTCGTTCTAACAGCAAACTGAATTTTGAGAGGTGCTCACAAAACTCTGAAAGAGCACCCCTTGTGGAACTTATGAACCCAGTCGCTCAGAATCAATAATCTTAACATTGAGCGATCCCCTGGCTTTATGTCAACTCGGCATTCCCTCCGAATGTTTCAACTTAATGTTGCAGATCTGTCAGCTGCCTTTTGATCAGAATGTATCCCATTTTCACTTTTCAAACTTTCCAAAGGCAAACCAAGAAATAATCACTGCATTTGGAAACCAAAACTGAACTGTTAACACACTTCATTTCACCAGCAGCAATGGCTATGCTAGGGTTTATTTAAATCAATCAATAACTTAACACAGTCAAAAGTTTAAGCTGTAGCAATGAAAAATCTTAATAAACACACTAGACTTCACAATCAATGTGGACCATCCTGCTTAATTTAAACCTAAATAGGTTTCTAATCAGTCTTCTTAATCCTAAGCCCCTGAGTCTGTGAAAACCAGGCTTTACAACTTTGCTTAAAACCTGGTTGCCAGTATGTTTCTCTCCAACCCAGTATCTCTGAGTGCCATACAACTTGAGGGAGAGTGAATGCACACAGAACCTGTTCTGAAGTTCTAGGATCTTGGACATCCCAATACCTTCACGAGAGGAAGAAAACTGAGAAATCAGAGTTGCCAAAACTGAAGAACTGCTTGGAGTTGTCAATTTTTTTGCTCATCATTTGTATTTATCTGACTATCCTCAGGGAGGTGTGTCATAGTGGGGAGCATTCCTGTCACTGTGCAGACACTCTAGGTTTGGGTCTTCTCTAGGACTTAGAGTCATAGAGATGTACAGCACAGAAACAGATCCTTGAGTCAAACTCATCCATGCCGACCAGATATCCCAAATTAACCGTGTCTCATTTACAGCATTTGGCCCATATCCCCCTAAACCTTTCCTATTCATGATCCCATCCAGATGCCTTTTAAATGTTGTAATTGTACCAGCCTCCACCACTTCCTCTGGCAGCTCATTCCATACACGTACCACCCTCTGCATGAAAAAGTTGTTTCTAACATCCCTTTTAGAGCTTGCCCCTCTCACCATAAACCTATGTCCTCTAGTTCTGGACTCCCCTACTCTGGGGAAAAGACCTTGGCTATTTAGCCTATCCATGCCCCTCATGATTTTGTAAACCTCTATAAGGTCACCCCTCAGTCTCTGATGCTCCAGGGAAAATAGCCCCAACCTATTCAGCCTCTCCTTATAGCTCAAACTCTCCAATCCTGGCAACATCCTTGTAAATCTTTTCTGCACCCTTTCAAGTTTAACATCTTTCCTAAAGCAGGGAGACCAGAATTGAATGCAGTGTCCCAAAAGTGGCCTAACCAATGTCCTGTACAGACATATCATGACCTCCCAGCTCCTATACTCAATACATTGACCAATAAAGGCAAGTGTACCAAACACCTTCTTCACTACCCTATCTACTGTGATTCCACTTTCAAGGAACTATGAACTTTCACCTCAAGGTCTTTTTGTTTGGCAACAGTCCCCATGGTGAATGTGTGTTCATAATGTTGTTCATTAATTTTCACTGTGACTATGGCAGATGACATGCTTGATGGTGGGTGGTAACCCTCAAAGCTCTCGCCTCTTTGTTGCAGGAAAAGCATCCTATGGAAGACAGATTCAGGCACTGCTTTGCCTCATGTGTCTCCTTACACAGGACATCTAACAATCCTTCACTCACTCATGGATTTTGCTGGTCCTGTCTTTATCTGAAGACGCTGCTGTCGTTTCAGTCATGAATTTAGCTTGCTGTTCTGTTTCCACATTGGCTCTGTTGAGTGTTGAGTGCACATTTGTAGTAGCCTCCATCCCACCTCCAACACACTTAGCAATTAAAAAGTGCAAGCCTTTGAATGACTATCAAACAAATGCAGATAATAATTAGAGGACTCAGAATCAAGGGGCTCAAAGGGAGATCCACATGTTACACGAGAGTTTGAACTTGGTAGTCAGCAACACTGACTGTATTACTACATGAAGCCACCACAAGTCCAGTGACTCTCTGAATCTTGCAATAGTCCCCCTCAAGCAACTCTATCCTTCCACAGAGAAAGAGACCTGCTTCAACATTGTGCTGAACAGTGACAATATATTCATTGATTTTTGGCTTGAGTACCCCCTCCTTTACTTTCCCCATGTGGGGCTATTTTATTGCGTGTATCTTCTCTTTTGATGTTTTTTGTGTTTTCCTAAATCGCTGTGAGGTTTATGGTCTGATCCTGTGGGATATGATAAACAAATATCATCCCCTCTGTCTCCTGCAGGCCTAAGGGTGATGACAATCTCCTCTACACCACCTGCTATTCTTTTGTCTGTACCTCATGCAGCCTGCAGGTTTCCCCACAAACTCCCATTCTAAACAGCAGCCTTTTGCCTCTTTGACCCATCACTTTGTTATCACAGCACATTTAACAGATTTGCCCAGCTGGCCATGCTATGATAGAGAAAAGACCCTGATGTTTTGTCTGTGCACTTCTGGGACTTCTGACATTACAAGTGTTCGCTGATTGTGTGTGTTGAAGGGCTGTCTTTATTACAATTTTTGAGTACTGACGTCAATGTCAACATTGCTAATGCTTCGCAACTTGAATTGCTTCGGTGAAGAGTAGGAAAACATTGAATGTCTTCCCTTAATAAAGCACTGATTGACTCACAGTATTGAATAAATGCTACCTGGCTTAAAGCTTCTTCAGTCAGAAAGTAAATTGAAAAACAGCCTCCACAGGAAATTTAACCCATAAATTATGGCACAGATTTTGCTCATCATTTGCTGGATCTTTCCTCCATATCCTTTAGCTCAAATTTTATTTTTTGACCTGTTGGGAGAGAGGTAACTTTTGCATTTTAAAGTCTCTAATGGAAATTTATTACCTGCAGGAATGAGATGTTACCACTTCTGTTGTTTCCTTTTGGGATCAGATAAAATAAATACTTGCATTTATATAGCACCTTTCAGAACCACAAGACATCACAAATCTCTTACCAGCCAGTGAAGTGCATTTGAGTGTAGTCACCGTTGTAATGTAGGAAATGTGGAAGTCCTATTTATGCACAGCAAGCTCTCATGAGTAGCAATGTGACAATGTTGAAGGGAGGGATAAATATTGGTCATGATAAAGGCATTTGCTCCACTGATTTTCTTTGAAATAGTGCCATGGGATCATTTGTGTCCATGTGCAACTGCAGATAGGATCTCCGTTTAACATCATATCCAAAACACAACATTAGATTAGATTACATTTCAGTGTGGAAACAGGCCCTTCGGCCCAACAAGTCCACACCGACCCACCGAAGCGAAACCCACCCCATACCCCTACATTTACCCCTTACCTAACACTACGGGCAATTTAGCATGGCCAATTCACCTGACCCTGCACATCTTTTGGACAGTGGGAGGAAACCGGAGCACCCGGAGGAAACCCACGCAGACACGGGGAGAACGTGCAAACTCCACACAGTCAGTCGCCTGAGGCGGGAATTGAACCCGGGTCTCAGGCGCTGTGAGGCAGCAGTGCTAACCACTGTGCCACCGTGCCGCCCACAAACATCTTCAACACTCGCTCATTAGGAATATCCGCTTTGATTTTAGGTCATGAGTTCAAGATTTGAATCATAAATTTTCTGACGCAGAATTAAGAATGCCACCCACTGAGCTGACATCAGATAAAATGACAGAGTAGGAACTTGTTTGTATTGTTAAATATGTGGCAAGCTTAATTATCGATTAAAATGCAACTGCAGCAAAATCATAATCAACAGGAAGAATCTAAGACAACTTCTCCCTCCCTGACCCCGGCACTTTCAGCAAATTATATTGATCATGGTCATGACCCAACCAAACTGTTGTAAAAACACATCTGGTTCACTACTGTCCTTTAGTAACGAGGAATTGCCATTCGTACCTGATCTGGGCTATATGTGGCAATTCGATTGACTCTTTATTGCCCTCTGAAATAGTCCAGTAAGCCACATGGTTCAGGGGCAATTAGAGGATGTCGACTGTTCACATCCCAAGAACAAATTTAAAACAGAATGAAATGAGTGAAAGGAAGAAAATAAGAGAGGGAAATTAAAACATTCTATGTGAACACATGCACTTTGGTTTTTTCATGTAATAAACTTCACATGATCACTTTCGAAAGGACTGTGGTAGGTTTGATTATGGCAATGATTGTAGAAGACAAGTTTGAAAATCCACCTCTGATTTAGCTGACAGTGCCAAGATCCCCATTCACATGATGTTTTAGATCATTTCTGGGACATGTTTGACCTTATTGAACTTTAAAGACCTTAGAACGGAGTTCCTCAATATGATACTCATGGCAAAATAAGCACACACAAAAGAAAGATCCCATGTTCAAACATCATCAATAAGATCATAAGATGTAGGAAGAGGATTAGGCCAATCAGCTCATCGAGTCTGTTCATCAGGTGAAGTGACCTGACCTTTACCACCTAATGAAGGAGCAGCGCTCTGAAAGCTTGCGATTTCAAATGAACCTGTTGGACTATAATCTGGTGTCGTGTGACTTCTGACTTTGTCCACCCTAATCCAACACCAGTCTCTCCACATTGTGATCTTGTTGGGTGGTGCAGCAGGTCTGTGGGGCTGAGTTGCCTAATCCTGCTCCTAAGCTGAGCATTTGTATATGAGGTAGGAGCACAAGTAGGCCATTTCAGTGAAATGAACCTGCTCTATCATTCAACTAGATCAGAGAAGGGGGAGTACTGCATTTGGGTGCAGTGGTCTTGGGATAGAGGGAGAGAAGGAGCTTGGCCAAGTTTCTGTTTCCTACTACTCGCAATGGTGAGATTTTGCATGTCTTGGCACCAGGGCCTGATTATGCTGCATGGAGCCCCAACGCTCGTCTTTTAGAGTCAGAGATGTACAACATGGAAATAGACCCTTCATTCCAACTCATCCATGCCGACCAAATATCCTAAACTAATCTAGTTCCAAGTGCCAGCACTTGGCCCATATCCTTCTAAACCCTTCCTATTCATATACCTATCCAGATTTCTTTTAAATGTTGTGATTGTACCAGCCTCCACCACTTCCTCTGGCAGCTTGTTCAATACACGCACCATCCTTGACATGAAATAATTGCCCCTTAGGTCTCTTTCAAATCTTTTCCCTCTTGACATTTTAATGCACCATCTTGCTGTCATGTTAACATTTCTCGGCTAGGCATGCTGCAATACTCTAGTAAAGCCCAATCCAAGCTGGATAAAAAATATCTCTTTTTCTGCTTAGGAACTTTATGATTTTCAGGACTCAAGATTCAGTTCAACAACTTCAGAGCATGAACACTGTCCTTCACTTTGATTAAGTCTCTTTCCACCCTAATGTCCCTCTTCATCCCCTGAGTCCTTGAATTCCTAGCACCCAGGCAGGGATAAGAAAAAGTTAGGAAGCCGTACCATCAGGGACGCTGGGCCAAAGTAATAGGAAGATGTCATTAGAATACCCCTTCTTCAAAGTGACTATTCACTAAGTGACTCTGTACCTGACCAGTGGGATGGGAATGCAAGGCACCTGTGTGCACTCTGCCACATTTCCACTGGTGGAGTTGCTCTAAAGACCTTCAGGCCTCATGAGAAGAGGCTTGCACTTCAAATACACATCATTTTACCTCAAATCCAACACTTCCCACAATCTCAGTTTAAGGTGCCTTTGCACCACTTTTGCCAGACCACGTCAAGTCATGAATTGAGCAGTGAGATTTATCATAGAATGCACACCACTACTAGTGTTACTACATATTTTCAATCCATCGTGCTAGTTGATCCATCTCTTCATTTAACAGTGCTGAAAAACAACATAATTTTTCTCTAAATGTGGGCCCCAGCATGTTATCTCAAACTCCTATTGTAGGCCCCCCTAAAGAGGGCAGCATACTGAGCCTATCCTCTTGTCGGTTCACAGCTTTCAAGGTCAGTAGTGGAGAATCTAACACAGTCCTTCAAGGCTGCAATCCAATCAGAGAGCTCAATGGTCCTCCATGTGAGATTATTGGGAGATTTCAGATGTTTAATATGTCATCAGTTTACTCACTACCTTATTGTGAGCTGTTTCCAGCATTCCTTTAACCAACACTTCTTCACATTCCGATTAACTCACCTCATAATTGTAAGCGTCTCAGGAGATTTCAAGAAAGGCTCGTGCAAAACAGAAACTAGTAATTGTGGCCCTGGAAAAGTCATGAGTAATTTAAATTAAGTGCCTTCATTTCTTCCTCCAAGTGGTATTATCGCTGGACTGTTAACCCAGAGACCCAGGTAATATTCTGGGGACTAGGGTTTGAATGCCGCCACAGCAGATGGTGGAATTTGACTTCAATAAAAATCTGGAATTAAGAGTCTAATGATGATCATGAATCGATTGTTGATTGTTGAAAAAACTCATCTGGTTCACTGATGCCCTTTAGGGAAGGAAGCTGCCATCCTAACCCAGTCTAGTCTACAAGTGACTCTAGACTCATGCAATGTAGTTGACTCTTAACTGCCCTCTGGGCAATTAGGGGTGAACAATAAATGCTGCCTGGCCAGTGAATGAATATAGAATCTCCAGTTCCCAAAGCAGTGCAGCTCACCCCTGTTGATGCTCCTGACCCTAGTGGTTTGTCCTGCAGGACATTTTAAGGTAAAGGACAGATTTCCCCTGACATCAGGGTCAAATGATGAGGAAAGGGTCTGTAATTTTTCCTGAAATGTCAAATTAAGGATGGCAAGTCAATAGCTAGAACAGGAAGACCCAGCAGGAGGTCTTCTAGAATCACAATTACAAAACTGTACAAAATAAGACCATTTGGCCCATCGTGTCTATGCCAGCTCTCTGAATGGTTATATCTGTGCATTTGTGTGAAAGGTTTTCTCAGGTATGAAGTCCTCCCTAAAGCACACGATGACTCACAGGATGTATGTATTGGAACCTGACGGGCAGATACCTGAATCATCAATCATAGAGTAGTCATAGAGTCAAAATGTCACTGCTAAAGGCCATTCAGCCCATTGACTCCTTGCCTGATCTTCGTAGAGCAATCCAATTGGTCCCATTCCCCGCCTATTCCCACAGCTGTACACATTGATATCTTTTGAATAGTAATTTCACACACAAATGCTTAGACTTCTGCTTTAGCGGCCTTGAGCCTCCAACTCATAAGAGATTATGTGTTTAACTCAGAATTACAGAATCATGGAATTGTTACGCCCAGAGGTAAGCCATTCACCACAACATGTCTGAATGAGCACTTCACCTACTGTCTTTCCATCATGATCTCGCACACTCTGCTTTTTTCAGATCAAAATTCAATTCCAACTTGAGTGTCTTGATTGAATCCACCTCCACCAGACTCTCAAGCAATGCTTCCAGATCCTCACCACTGTACGACATTAACCTGTTGCCATTACTCCTTTTGACAATTACCTTAAATCTATGCTCTCTGGTTCTTGATCTAATGAGTAGGGTTTAAATGACAATAGAGATAGAAAGAAAGACCTGCATTTATGTAGCATCTTGCACCACCTCAGTACGTTTCAAAAAGCTTTTCAATCAATGAAGCAGTTTTGAATGATTGGAGGAATATGAGCCAAATGCAATCAGGTGGGACTGGTTTAGTTTGGGATTTACGGTTGGCATGCACTGGTTGGACTGAAGGGTCTGTTTTTGTGTTGTATGACTCTATGACTCAGTGCTCAGTAGACATGTAGTGGCAAGAGGACTGGGCAGTCAGCTAGGAATTAGCTGAACTGTGAAGCCTCCCAGAGCTGAACAGACTGGCTATGCCCTTGTGACTTGCAAATGGGAGGACGAGGCTCTTTGAGAGAATGCTGAGGAGATTTCTCAGACTGTTTGCAGTGATGTAAGAGTTTGAATATGAACAGTTGTTTGAAGAGACTAGGGAAGAACCATAAGATGTTCTGGGTTGTGAAGGTTTAAGCTGGCTTTAGAGTTGATTGAGAAAAGTCAATGACTCCATCATTACAAATGATTTCCTGTTGGTCATTGTCAAAAAAGAATCTACTGCTATGAAAGAGAAGATGAAGAACAGGATCAGTAAAGAGTGTTGGTGAGATACGGTGATACAGTAAAGAAAATTAATCAGGCACTTACACATAATATTTTCCATTCCTGCACAAAGAATGTTGCATAAAGGACAATGATGGAAATTGACATTGAAATTCAAGCAGAATATTTATATATTTTGTTATGATCTCTCCAGTGACTAATCATTTTAAAGAGTCATGAACTTTCAGTTGATAGCCAGAAGAACAACACACCAAGATTTTACATTCCCAAAATTTTACTATGACAAATGACTGAGCAAGGGCAAGGTCAGAAATCATGGGCCCTGTTGCTGCTCCTGACCAGGGTCCCAGGGTTTGCCCCACTACCCCACCATGCCGGGCCATGAGGTTACAGATTGTGCTGGACTATAATTCTGCTGTTGATGGCCCACAGTGCCTCATGGGTGTCCAGGTTTGACTTGCTAGAACTGTTCAAAGTCTGTTGGGCCTCATGGACATGGACAAAGTTAAAAATCACACAACACCGGATTATTATCCTACAGTTCTGTTGGACTATAATCTGGTGTTATGTGAATCTTAATTCAAGACTTTTTTTATTTTATTTAATTTTTTAGCATCTGCAGTGATGGGATTCAAACCCAGGTTCTCAGAACATTAGCTGGGTTTCTGGATTAATTGTCTAGCAATAAAACCACTAGGCCATCACCTCCCCAGAATCTTCCAGAATTCTAGACCCTAGTTCGGGATGCATCTCTTAGGCTAAGACTATCTTAATCCTCCATCTGGCTGCAGTAACTTGCAAAGTCAAGGAACCTTTTCTCTCTGTTGAACACACATAACCTCTGTTGCCCATCTGTGATATTATTGGTTTGCAGGGAAGCCTGTAGCCTGATGTCAAAAATAGCTTCCTCTGCCCTCTTCCTATGAAAATGTGAAATGTTAATCTTGCATCCTGGTAGAAATGCTAATTAGATTTCCTTGATCCGAATTTCTTTCACCTTACAAAGAAATGCAACTCAATACCAACAACTTTCTGGTACTTTGGGATACTCAGAGACTTCTCATTATAACCTTGGAGACTACGATGTTGTCTGCAAGTATGAATCCCTTGCACTTTCTTCCTAATAAGATAATATGAGCCTTATTTTGATTTCTGGCAATCAAACTATCCAAGCTTATTATCAGCTTAAAAACATGTCAAATGAATACTGTATCCCAAAGTGTTTTAAAATATGAACCTCACAATTGTAATAAATTCCAATTCTCACCTCTTTCCTCTTCTGCTCTTTTGAGGGCGCAGTCTTTTGTTGAAATGCAATGCTATGCAGGACCTCACCCACGTATTTGACGTTTTGCGCCTAAATTGGCTTGCACAGCATCCCGCATTGCAGGGCTCAAGATTGTCAGCACGTAGAGGCTCCATGTACAAGGGGGAAGATTTTGGCCTGTTGCACTACTGAAAATTTTAGTCCCGTTTACAACATTTTCCATTCAGGATGGAGATAAGACGATCATGGATTTATTTTCATCTACTTGAGCAAAGGAAGGAGTTCAAGGTGGATCATCGATTGGGGTTGTTATGAAGTAAAACAATACAGGAAAGGGAAGAATCACAACCGCATTGAAAAATAACTTAGTTTTTAAAAATATAGTTTGAAGCAACAATTAAACTTGACTCTTGGTAAATGCAGATGATGCAACATTATAAAGCTAGCAGCCACATGCCACAAGTTCGAGTTCCGTTTGAGCTATATTCCCGTGAGCTTGATTTTGATGTGACACTGTATTTTCCTACATGTCATGGGGGAAGGGAAGAGAGCATATCACTAAAACTTAAGGAAGCAAGCTGCTGGGCTTCCTTTATATCAAGCAGGAGAGCAGCAGGGACTCTCCCCAGTCCAGCTTTCTCCCGTCATGAGCCGAACTCTTTCATGTATTCTCACTCAGGGCAGACAAACTGCGCCTAAATCTGTTCCTGCTGAGACAAGTCTGCACGATTCCACAAGCATTACCCCCACCCCCACCCCACCACCCCACATCCAAGATCTTAATCTTCTGATAATAGCATGAAACAACGTCCCGGAAAATACCACGAGTTGCCTACTGGTAGAAAGCATTTTCGAAGAATTCAATTGTACTACACTTCATTCCACAAAATGTTAAGTGACAAAGAAATGCTTTAAAACAAACATTACAGCAACAATGTTGAAACCTAATTTCACCAGCTTGCTGATTGTTTTTTAATGATATGATTTCATGGTCTTTATGTGTGCTTAGTACCATTCATCTTTCTCTAAATCTCTTGTGGGAGTTTTATCACCCCTATTACTTCCATTTTTGTGTCAGAGCGTCACACCATACCTAAAGGGGCATCAGATCTGCTTTCGGGTGGACACAGCACAATTAGCCATGACTCTCCGATATTAATCTTCTAAAATTCACCTCGGCTATTGAGCTGCTGCTTTGTAACTACTGAGAAGGAACTTAAAATAAAACAGCGTACCAGAAATTTGGCTGCGATACATCATTAATAAAACTACAATGATATTGAGTCACAATCAATATCGGGTTGTGGGGGTTCAAAGAGCACTGCATTAATTTATTTTACCACTTTAATTAGCTTATTACTCCTCTCTGGGATTGTAGCTGCAGGATCATTCACTCCAAATAGTACATACCGGTATTAAATCTGCACTGTCTGCACCAGGTTATATTTTCCAGAGGATAAATTTCTAATGTTTGTTTTTTTTTTGGTTCTCCTTTGGTTTCAATTTATATGGACAGACACACAAAGTATGTGTTCACTCAAAGAGGCCGGCAGTAAAGTGGCCCAGCATTTAAATCCCCTTTATTCGATATATGTGTTTTCTTTTGCTGATTTCAACAGTGAGTGTGAAAGAACATTCAAACAAAGATGGCGCAGGTTGAATTTATACGAGCGAATGTTATTCTAATATGCGCAGAGGGAAAATGGCGAAGATTTTGGGAGGGGGGGGAGAGTGGGGAAAGAATGGTTCAGTTTTCACAATATAATGGAAAAAGGCATACAAGGCTTGGTTTTCATTGTTGATAATACATATACACAGATGAATTCTGTCTTTCGTTTGTTCATGGTTTTCACTCTGCACAGCAGGGATGTTCTTAAGAACTTGCCCTCTGCGTAATTTCTCTAAATAGAAGCCACACACCCAGTGAGATGTGATTATATTCAGATCAGCCGTTCTCTCGGTACGAAAGTGTTATAATTTGAATCGATGAATGAATCGCACATTTTCATTACCGGGGATTTATAAATACGCATTTATTACTATTTCACTTGCTTGAGAAAATGCTGGGTACCTTCGTTGTTCAAAATGCATTTTAGTGATTGACAAGGACGTGTCTACTGCCTGCAGTCTCCGCAATAGCTCACCACGTTGCCTGCTGACCAGGAGATCAAAAATTATCGATTTCATGCAACTGCGTGCTTTGGATATGTAAGTGAGCTTTAAATTTGGACCTGAAAAACACAACTGACAAGTTTTGCAAAACCAATAAATGGTGTGGTTGCATGTTGCGTTCCAGGTGATTTTCCTTTTTTCTACCTCCCTACATTTTGTGACCCAAAATATTCGTTCTGATGATTATTGAAGTTTTTTGTCGCAGTCCACATCTGCAGTCCCAGAATCCTTTGTGGATCTAATCTTGCCTTCAATGTCTTGAACGTTTTCAATCTTTTTGAGGATTAAAGATTCAAACCGTTTCAAAATATGGGAGACGGACATTAACAACTTATAAATTATAGCATTTCATTTTGTATTTGTTGATAATTTGGAAAAATAAGTATTTTTAAAGGCGATGGAGGGTGAAAGCTGCCCGCTTTTCTTCTGTTACTTGTACAAAGACGCATTACCACCCCCTACCCCTTATTATTTTGCTTTGTCAACTCACTTGATACGCTATTTTTTTGTTTTATTTCAAATGTCGCAGCACAATGTTCTAATCGCGTGCAATAGCCTGTAAGTAGTTTTAAAACATTATATATGCTTGCAATGCCTTTTCCAAAACAGTTCTTGGATGATCTAAATAAAGACTTTGGTCATCTACTGCAGTCACCTTCTTTGTGCAAAGGTGAATACTTTCAAGATTTGCAAGTTCCATTTTGCGCAACGTTCGAACCCTGCGTAAATTTGCAATATTTAATATGATATCGTTGAAGTCTAAAACCACTCAGTTAGTTTTATCCAAACAACGCCTTATTGGAGCAAAGCAAAATCTGCATTGTATTTTTGCCGTGTTGCCACAGAATAATACTACCAGGCATAAAGAGTTAAGTTCGGTGCTGGCCAGATTTTATTAATCATTTTAATGTGAAGGCCAAAACATTGGCAATTCAAAGACTTTCTACAAACATTTATACACCGCGAGTTCTCAGGGAAAATGGTAGAAATCATATCGTACTTAAAAATACTTAATGAAATAAACTGTCTTTGCGCATGAAATGAAGGAAGTTGTTTTGCAGGAGAAAGGATAATCTGAATAAGTGTATGATTTGTGCTTTTCAGGAATAAAGGATTTTTATACAGCACTAAGTTTCACTTTTTATGGCATAGGAAATACATAATATTTCGCGTTTGCCTGTGTCAGTACAGCTTGTGTAGCCATCCAGTAATTCGTGAATGGTCTTTGATTTTTCATTCACGATTTGTATTCAGTTGTAGCTGTGAACACCTAATAGCAATTACTGGACATGTAGGGGTGAACACATATATGTATTTATCAATGCATTATGGACATACTGCATGAATGGAGGTCATTTATTTAAGCAGGTTGGAAGTATTTCTATAGATTATTATGGTTAATGTGTATATATATATAATGGAGATTTCCTTACCACTGCAGTAGGGGTGGGGTTGCAATGTTAATGGTCAACTAATGCAGAAATACAATATTTGGTAAGAACTAAAACCAAAGCACGAGATGTTAAAAAGCAATATTTGTGAATAGAATATTAGTAATGCCAACTCTGTGTGCTTGCTATCATGCTGAGTGTGTATTCACTTCAAAAGATTAAACAGAGATGGAGAAAATCTATTTTATCCGAAGCAACATTAAGCACTGCTAAACTATTAATATCCAACCCAGTTTAATTACATAACATAAGCTGTTTTTTTCTTTCCAACTTTCTACATTAATGGAATGAAAATATGTTCATTTTGAATAAGTATGTTAGCTGTTATTTTTATCTCTTGCCCATACCAACATATTTTAATACATTTCATTAATCTAAAGTGGCTTTATCTTTCTTGCAAGTCTCTGTGAGTGTATTTACAATTCAGTTGTTGCTTATAATTGGACCTAAATAATGCAAGCTCCAAATCTTAATTTAAAATATTTGTCTGGATAAAAATACTTATTGCATTTACTTTATTTATGTTACAAAGGCATTGTGTAATTTTTCTTTACAAATATGCACAAAAATTAAGTTTTAAAATATTTAATGACAAGGCTAATATCACTTTGAACCTTTTTTTGCATGAAAAATAGAACAGGAAGGTAGCTTGAATAGAGCAAAGGCAGGTTCAGAGAGGTAAGATTATCCTTTATGTGGGTTATGTATTCATTTTATAATGCAGTGGGCTAAGAAAGACTTAAATGTTTGAAAGCAAAGCTATTTAACTAAAATAATATTAGTGTCCTTAGAGATTTCCTTAACGCTGCAATAGGGGTACGGTTGTAATGTTAATAGTGAGCTAATAGTTTTTGATTTTAACGAAGACAGAAGTGTGTGATATCCAAAATCAGTATTTATTAATAGAGTATTAGTAATACCAACATTAGCTACAAAACATGACTTGTTTTCAAGTTGAGAGTAAAATCTCTTCATTGTGCTATTTGTAGAGAAATCACATAAAACGTATTTAAGAGTAAATTACAAATATCAGAGCACAAATGTATTTAACTTTGAGGATTTTAACTAGCATTCTCCTAAAAAAGTCACGCAAATGTATTTCTGTATAATGAACAATCCAAAATTTTAACAGTTAATATATAGTAATGACAATCATTGATACATTTTGTGATAAAAAGAATTAATAACTGAATTATTTTAAAATGTGTATGGTATTACCTGAATCAACAGTACAAAATTGAGTTAAAAACCAATCGAGTTATGGCTAATTATTTTGATTCACTATACTTGAACAGAAATTATCAGTTTAGTAATAATCAAAATTCAATATTTCAAAATTTTGGGAAATTGTAGGTCAGAAATTCCAATACAAGCCATTTCACCTAAAATAATTAGTACACAGGGTAATAAATTTGATTGAATGATACAATATCTGAATATAAAATAAAACCTTCCCTTGGGAGCCATGAAAGAAGTAGTGCATAGTCGGGTATGTTACTATTCAGCTTGTCTCTAGTAAAAAGAGTTATAAGCAAATTTCTTACAGTGAAAGGTTATGATTACATGAATTATAATTTTGTGTTTGCTTTCACAACAAAGGAATGTAACATAGACTTGGTGGTTGGGAACTATTGTCCATACAGGGAGTCCATGTTGCTGTGGCAACATACATTTTTACATGTGTGTTTTAGTGTAGAGCTCTGGACTGGGATGGTACAGGCTCCAACATTCTTTCCACAAAATTATTGGCTTGGAATCTCTCCCGCTTTCATTGCTTTCCATTGCTGTGTGTTGAAAGAATTTTCAGGTTGATGACCAATCTGTGTACCTGCATTATAAATAGCATCTACCTTGGCCTCAAATACAATCATAGAATCGTAGAGTTGTGCAGCATGGAAACAGACCCTTTGGTCCAACTCATCAATGCTGACCAGGTATCCTAAATTAATTTAGTCCCATTTGCCAGAATTTAGCCCATACCCCTCTAAACCTTTCCTATTCACATACCCATCCTGGCGTGAGACTCAAATCTGGAGCTTCTGGCTCAGAGGCAGGGACACACTACACATTGTGTCGGCCAAAATGTCCTCCTAAATTGCTTACAAAGCTCTAAAATGCCATCATGTAACTTTGAACATTGATAAATTTTGAGGGAACTTACACATTCTATGAATGAAAATTCTATATAAGGGCATTGTATACATATGTATTTCCATTAGTTTATATTTGAAATTAAGCCTGGTCAGGACACAAACTGTTGAAATTCCTAATGAATCGATAATTCTATTTCCTGGTAAGCTATGTTACTCTGAGTCAGACGACCCCACTGTCAGAAAACAGAATGCTTGTAATTATAATTTTAGAATTGTCAGTTTATTTCATTGTTGATGCAACTCCCTCATAATAATGTGGGAGTATCTTGGCACAAAAATCACTATCAATTCACAGCTTTAGTTCCAGAATTCTTACTTATTATGAAATTATTTTGACTCTGATTTGTTGTGCTTGTTTCATTCACACACATACAGTTTGATAATTATCAATAGCTGAAAAATGTGTTATTGGAAAAGCGCAACAGGTCAGGCAGCATCAAAGGAGCAGGAGAATCGATGTTTCGGGCATGAGCCCTTCTTCAGGAATGAAGGGCTTATGCCCGAAATGTCGATTCTCCTGCTCCTTTGATGCTGCCTGATCTGCTGCGCTTTTCCAGCAACACATTTTTCAGCTCTGATCTCCAGCATCTGCAGTCCTCACTTTCTCCTAGTTGATGATAACTATCAATAGTCTAACAGGAATAATCATTGGTACAATATCAAGTGATTAATGATTCCTTCTTTCATCCATTCCTACCTTTTCATGTTGCAGTGTGTGTTAGACTGTGAGAAGTCTGGGGTTTGCACTTTGACTACCATTGCACAGTTTCTTCATGAAGTCTTTCCAATGACCATTACGACCAATTGTGTGGCATGTCTAGCTCCGTTTATTTCTGATCATAAGTTCTTATACTGCTCAAATCCAAGAATCAAAAAATTCATTTGAGGGGTGTGGATGTTTCTGGCTAAACTAGCATTTATTACCCATCCCTAAAAAACAACCACATGTAGGGAATACTAGGTAAGGATGACAGTTTCCTTCTCTAAAGGACATTAGTGAACCAGATGGGTTTTTCCAACAATTGACAATGGCTTCTTGCTCATCATTAGACTCTGGATTCCATCTGGCATGAAGGAATTTGAATGCAGATCCCAAAACGTTGCCTGGGTGTCTGGATTAATTCCCTCCCCCATTATATATTTATAAAACACCTCTCAAGCAGTGGAACGCCTTAACATATTTTGCAGGAGCAATACAGGAATAAGATTTAACAGCAAGTCACGCAAATCCCAAGAAAATAAGAAATAGGAGTGGGAGTATGCAATTCAGCGGATTGAACCTATACCACCATTCAATAAGATCACGGCTCATTTGATTGCAGGCTTAGGCAAGATGACAAAAAGATTGTCAAAGAAGTAGGATTTTGAGGAGCATCTTGAAGAAGAGAAAAAGAGGAAGAGAGATAAAGGTTTTAGGAAGGAATTCCAGATCTTTGTAGTTGAAGGCACAGCTACCCATGGGTGAATCATTTAAATTTGAAATTCTCAAGAGGCCAGGACACCAATGAAATCTGTACCATAAGACACTAACACATAATATCCAGTGAGCAGGCTGCAATCAAAAGAATTAAATTCATGTTTATGTGTAGAAAATATCAAATACTAGTTTTAAAGAAGCACCCTGCCTTGAATATTACTTGTGTGGAGTTGCAGGCCTTAATAATGCTTCCATTGGGCAAACGTCGATTCTCCTGTTCCCTGGATGCTGCCTGACCTGCTGCGCTTCTCCAGCAACACATTTTCAGCAGTATCACATAGATCAAAGTAATTCCATCTGAAATGAAGTACCAGAGAGCTAGTTATATTGTGCAGGTATCAACCACATTCTAATGCCTGGAAAGAAGGTGGTATTGGAAACAGCCAGCAAACAGATATTGAGAACATGCAAAGATAGGTATGAAAGAACATGGGGCAGATAAAGGGGAAAGGGGTCATAAAAACAAGGATACAATAATAAGACATGTGCCACAGGATTCCAGAATGTCATCCTTATCAGACTTTGTATCGCAATCCCATACACTCCCACTGATGAAGGAACAGCACTCCAAAAGCTTGTGCTTTCATATAGACCTGTTGGACTATAACCTGATGTCGTGTGATTTCTACCTTGGTCCATCCCAGTCCAACACCGGCACCTCCACATCATCCCACTGGCGAGCTGTGTTTGATTGGTGTCATGCCTCAGATATTTATTGTTACTACCTCTGTCTTTGTCCCATATGCTCTTCAAGTTCAAGATGTTGTGGGGGGCACAGGATCAGGTGGTCACTCCCATAAAGTCATGTCTAAGTTGAATTACTGCAACATAAACTGCAGCTGACCATTCAGTCAGTTGCTGCACAATGACACTCAAATGTGATGGGAGACTGTTAGATGATTCTGTAGTTACCTAGGGAATGATTAATTATCAAAGTATACAGTTAAATTTGATATGTAAAAAAAAGCTGAGAATACATTTTAATATTGGTCAGCCATTTTTTGAAATTTGTTCAACAACTCATGGGGGAGCCTTTGGTTAGGTCAGCATATGGCCACATTCCTAGTTGTCATGAAAAAGGTGTTAGTGTGTTGCCTTCATGAGCTGTTGCTCTCCTTGGGGTGTAGGAATATGAACAAACGAACGAGGAAGAAGAGTAGGGCGGGTGGCCCTTTGAGCTTGCTACCCTATTCAATAAGATCATGGCTGATCTGATTTTAAGCTCAACTCTACATTCCGACATATCCACCTGATAATTTTTGATCCTCCTAGTATTCAAGAATCTATCTACCTCTGCTTTAAAAATATATAAACATTCTGCATCCTCTGTCTTTTGAGGATGGAAATTCTAAAGACTCATATCTCTCTGGGAGAATTCTTTTCCACATTTCTGATTTAAATGGGTGACCCCTTATTTTTAAACTATATCTCCTCATTCTAGATTCTCTCACAAGAGATTCACAAGACATCCACCTGCTCAAATCCACTCAACAGGATTTCATGTAGTTCAGTGAAGTCCCTCTGACTCTTTTAAAATCTTGAGGATACCAGCCTAGCATTTCCTCCTAAGGCTATCTGCTCAATCCAGGTATTAGTCTCGAAAACATTCTCTGAATAGCTTTCAATGCATTAACATCCACCTATAAGTGCTGACCAGTACTGTATACCATAATCCAGATGCAATCTCACTTAAGTCCTCTGTAATTGAAGCATAACCTCCCTCATCTTGCATTAAACTTCCCTTGCAATGAAACATACCATTCTATTTGCTTTCCTGATCACTTGCTGTACCTGTGCACTAACCCTCTGTGATTCATGCACAAGGCACCACTCTCTGCATCTCAGTGCTCTGCAGCCTCTCACCAGTTAGATAATTTGCTTTTATTTTGCTCTTACTGCCAAAATGGGTAATTTCCTATTTTCCCACATTATTACTCTATGCCAGTTCTTTGCCGACTCACTTAACCTATCCATATCGCTTTGTAGGATCACCATAGTACATACAACACAACCATGACACAATTTTGACTGCTTTATTGATTGACAGCCATGTGGACTTATTTTTCTTCAGCAACCGGTATATGTTCAAAAGTTTCGATTAGTGTGGTGCTGGAAAAGCACAGCAGGTCAGGCAGCATCCGAGAAGCAGGAAATTCGACGTTTCGGGCAAAAGCCCTTCATCAGAAATAGGAATTTTGTTTTTATCCATGTTCAAAAGTTTGCTTAATTTGTTTTTAAACTCTTAAAATTAACTTCTTAATACTTTGACCATTACTTTAACTCAGCCCTTTTTTCTTTCACTGAATTAATACATCTTAACTGCATTTCCAAAATAGTTTGTGAATTTAAATAAATAAAATTTTGTTTGGAGAAGCTTCCTGTGTACAAATTGGCTGTGACTCTTCCACAACGGAATTTATTTCAAAAGTATTCATTGGCTGTGAAATTTTTGATGTCTTGAGCGTAAAAGCCTCTCCTTCTGAACGTAAAAATATAATTACATATTATATGTCACATTTTTCGCTAATAATGCGCAGGATGCCATCTTCGCCAAAGCGATTACAAATCAGAGTTTAAATACAACATATGGGCTCCCATTTCATGGATTGTGTGGTAACTTTAACGTTTACGAATAAATGCTGCAGTACCAAAAGCAATAGGTCAGAATTGCTTTAGCTTTGTTTTCGTTAGGTTGAGCCAAGAAGTTTCATGTGGAAAGTTCAGGGTAGTAGAAATTTAATTTTGTAAATAAAAGATCACATTGTTCTAGTCTTTTTTTAAAATCAGTTTTGCTTCCCGGAATCCAACCAGGCTGTAAACTAAGTATTTTTGCACACTGGAACTCTTTTTCCTCTAATGCTGCCGCATTTTTCCTTTGTGTGGGATGCCCAGCAGCGAACTTTGTACATCTCTACTTCCGTCAATTGAAGTGACTTCTGGGTGAGTTCATTGCTTTTTGAAAGGCAGAACTTATACATTTAACAACCACGAAACTGTCAAGTTCACTCTCCTCCCCGAAAAAAAATGGTGCGGGTTTCATTTTATCCTCATGCATCGTCTTTTGTGTTTGCAAAGTCTTTGAAGTTGAGTGTTTCGAAAGTTTAAAACTTAATTGCAAAGAATGCAAGTTTGTTGGGAAAGGGGAGGGGTTGCAAGAGAAAACAATGTTTGCAATTTATTTTTTCAGTGCAGAAACTTATGTGAAATTCGCGAACGAAGTCCAAATAAATGAAAGGATGTTATGCATATGGTTTATAGTCTCACACGAGCTTCAGTTGCAAACTTGTTCCGCTGAGCTGCTACTTGCAGCCTGTGTGATTCTAGCGCTCCCTGACCACAAGGTGTTGTGGCCACAGTGCCTAGACAGTATCCCTCCGCAGACTCCGGGCCTGGGCAAAGGGGCAGTAGAAAAGAGGTAGGGGTGTGGATTGGGGAAAATAGAATCTATCAGCGAACAAGAAACAGATCAACATAACCCAACTCGAGACTGTGCTATAAAATAATAATTTTTAAAGAGGTTTATGCATGGTCTGTGCATGATAAAGTCTGAAGAAAGGTTAATTTGTCGTTAGTTATGTTCCGAACACCCCCATTTCCTTCTTCCTTCTGCCAGGTGTGGGTTGGAAAGTTACGCACTACGTTCCGCAGGCGGAGGGGCACTCGCCGTGTCGCTGCCTCTTTATAAGGAGGCATTGCTGCCGGTCGCCATTTTGGTCGGAGTCGCTGGCGGCGGCGGCGGTTGGAGAACGGGAGACGGAGCAGGAGTGAGTAAGAGAAAGTGAGTGAGTATGAGAAGGGGAAAGAGCCGCTGTCAGAGCCTCTCGGAGTGGTGGAGGGTGTTGAGAGAAAAGGCTATTTTAAAATATGTAAAAGTAGTCAAGAGTTCGCCTCCGCCCTCAGGATCACTGTGGGAGCCGGGCTGGCTGCTGGTTTCCCCACTTTGGAGGTGCCCGTCCTTCAGCGTCGGTGGGTGAGGGAGAGCCCGGTCTCCTCCGGCCCATCCCTCACTGGGGGTGGGGGGGCGGGGAGGGGGTGGTTGCTGTCGGGGTGGGTGGGTGGGTGTGCGGGGGAGTGGCCAGCTCCTCCCGCTTTCAGAATTAAAAAAGATCAAAAAGTCGATTAACTCTCCGAACAACGTGGCATCGGGGGAGGGGCGGGTGTTTATTACCGGGTGAAAAGGGATCGGAGTTTACACCGGGGGGGGGGTGGGGAGTTTACACTGAGTATGGGAGACGAGTGGGCGGGACATTACCCTGAGGGGGGGGGGAGAAGGTGGGGGAGATCACCCGGGGTGGGGGGGAAGGAAGAGAGAAGAGAGCAGCAGAGGGTGGGGGAGATCAGCAGAGGGTGGGGGAGATCACCCCGAGGAGGGGGAAGAGAGCAGCAGAGGGTGAGGGGGTTTACCCTGGGGGGGGAGAAAGAGAGCAGCAGAGTGTGAGGGGGTTTACCCTGGGGGGGGGGGGGGGGAGAGCAGCAGAGTGTGAGGGGGTTTACCCTGGGGGGGGGGGAGAGCAGCAGAGTGTGAGGGGGTTTACCCTGGGGGGGGGAGAAGAGAGCAGCAGAGGGTGAGGGGGTTTACCCTGAGGGCTGGGGGAGAGAGGGTGGGGGGGAGAGGGTGGGGGGGGGAGAGGGGAGGAGAGGGTGGGGGGGGGAGAGGGTGGGGGGGGGAGAGGGTGGGGGGGGAGAGGGTGGGGGGGGAGAGGGGAGGAGAGGGTGGGGGGGGGGGAGGGGAGGAGAGGGTGGGGGGGGGGGTGGGGGGGGAGAGGGGAGGAGAGGGTGGGGGGGGGAGAGGAGGAGAGGGTGGGGGGGGGAGAGGAGGAGTGGGTGGGGGAGTTTACCCTGAGGTTGGGGGAAGAGACAGTCAGGAGTATGGGGGTGGAGGGGAGAGACAGGAGTGGGGAGTTTACCCTGGGGTGGGGAAGACAGGAACAGGCAGTTTACTCTGGGTTGGGGGGTGAGACAGGAGTGGGGTGCTGGGCTGGTGGGGGAAATCAAGAGGATGGGGACTTTACCCCAAATGGGCCAGTGAGAGGAGAGGATGAAAAGTTTATCTAGGGATAAGTTTATCTGAGATGACCTCAGAGGGATGGCAGAGTTGACCAGAGATGGGCAGCGGCAGTTACCTTGAGAGGGGGGACAAGAGAGGAGGGGATGTTTTCCTTGAGAGATGGTTGATAGGAAACAATAGAGAAGGTAACCGTGGTGGTGGGGGGTGGGGAGGAATGAAAATGGGGTTGTTCACCCCAAAGGGGTTTAGAGAGGAGTGAGTATTTACCCTGGGGGTGATTGTACCTGTTGCTGTCCGAGGGGGTTGGACTGGATAGGGGGCCATTCTTTACCCTGAGGGTGGTGGAACCAATGTTGTTTTAATCCCAAGGCAGGTGTGCGAAGATGGGTTTCTACCTGGCGGAGCTGATGTTCCTTCTTGGGGGAGGACAGGAGGGTATATATACTGAAGGCCTGCTGCTCTGATCTGTGCAGGGGCGATGGGAGGATGTTTAGCTTTGGATTTAGAGCTCAAGGGGCCATTGTTTTCCTGGCCTTACGGGTCCTTGGGTATTCATTTGGCTACAAGACTGAGGCATGTACTTGTGTTGCAAACATTGAAGAGTTAGCTTTTTATCCCAAGTTATAAGAGTGCATGTGTAGGCTACAGGAGTGTGGGAAGGTGAATGCCTTAACTGGATGAAACCATAAAGTGGGTTTATATTGAGGTGATTTTGTTTTCTGAATTGGCAGCATGCAGCTTGATCCCCAAATTTTAGGTATATGTGAATATGCTCGTGTCATTGATAAATTGTCTGGAATCTCGAGCAGTACTTGTTGAAAAATCGATGAAATGGGGCAAAACATGCTCATTAACAAATGAGTAGGCAAGTTATGCAGCAGTCTAGGATTTGCATTTTAAGGTAATTTCACTGATAAATGCTTTGGGTCATAGGCAAACAGATCTGTTTTTGTACTAGTATATAAATTTTGAGCACTGGCTTAACCTTTTAACGGGAAAGGAGCATCCAACGTAATACAAATTTAATGCAAGAAAAGGACAAGTTTAAAGTATCTGTTTTGTTTCTTCCAGAATAATTCTTTCTAGTAATATGGGGTTTTCTTGTTGCCTCAGGTTTCATGTGAGGATGCCTTTTGCTGAGTAAATAGAAGTTTAATGTGACCACGATTGCAACAATTGTGGTTGTTTTCAGGTTTTACTATCTAGTCCCTTCCTTACATTCTGCTTTTATGGATATTGATTTACATATGGTCTGTTTTGTTCCTGCATTTTATGCTTGTGTAAATCTCAAATGTTAGCATTGATAGTTACAATCTATTATTCAGTGTAGTTGGTTCCTGAATGTATGGTTTGCAAGTTTGTTTTCCTTACAACTCACTGGTTAGAGTTGCAAATGGAAATTAGGTGTGTGTAGAAGCAGGAATCTTGTGACTGTTGATACACTTCAAATGTGAAGTTGAGGCACTTCCATTTTGAATGGGAGGAGAAGTATAATGTGCAGTATTGGACAATTTCATTGTTTTTAACCTAGAAAAAAATGTGAACTGGTTTGGACCAACTGTATTTTCATGTGTGGCAGTGACCAGATGTTTTTAGCACACTATAATATGGCCAGTGTATTAAAAGTAGATGCAATCACAAAATTCAATTCCTGAAATCCACTTATGGTATCTCATAATAGAAACAAAATTTCCTATAGTCAAAGATCTGTGGTCATGATTTAAGGTTTGTACTACAGTGTATGCTTGCACTTGAAGACATTGGCTAAACTTAAAAGCTGTTCTATTTGAGTTCCTACACTGGTATTTCTTTATAGTTTTAATGTATTTTGGTGTCTCATTGGCTTTGGTAACTTTAGCTGTTTTACTTGAGCCTATTATAAGCATGAGAATTCATTTAATAGATTATTGGTGTCCACTGTTATTTTTGCATTCCAAAGTAGAAGAATCATTAAGTTAGATAAATGTTGCACTCCAGTGACAGATTTTGGTTATCTCTATCTGGTTATGAAGTTGAGATAGCTGTTGAAAATGAGTTGTTTTTTGACCAATTTGTGTTCTCATAGTTTCACCTGAAGCAATGATGCATGAATTTTATCTGTACATTTTTGAAAGTTGCATTTTATTGCAGGTGTTTTTGTTTGTACTAAAAAGTGTAGCAGAAGGGAATTTAAGGATGTTAAGTTAGCGTTTGTATTCCGATTATCCCTCTATCTCTCCTTCCCTGAACACTGTGGCTCCAGTTGGACTGTGCTTCGATGGCTGCTGGCCACCAATCGTCACAGTACTGTACTGGATAACTCTATAATTGTAAACAATAGGGGGAGCAGAGAAGGATTTGTCAGTTGCGCTAACCCCTCCCTGTGCATATGCAAAGCAAGCTGGAGTCCTCGACTGCCCTTTTTTTGCTTCCTTAATGAATTCTGCTGTGTAGCTTACATGGTATCCTGTTCACTGTGGCCTTGTACTACATTTGTTGTTTATTTTCTACGAATGAGTGTTTATTATATAACATCTGTATTCAGAAAATATTTCTGTTCTAAATATTAGAATTTAAAAAAATTTGTTGACTTCGTTTTGCACATGCTTTGTACTGGAGTTTAACATGTTTAGTAGATTCTCTCTAGCGTACAAAGTTTGAAGTAGCTCCGTTAATGCAGAAAATATGTTTACTGGAGTTCAGTTAGTGATTAACAATGCCTGCTGTTTTTTTTTTAAGAAAGTCAGGTCACCTTTTTTAAGTCTCGGGCAGCTGTGACAAATGACTTTGGGGAATGGTGTTTAAGGCTGGAAGGGAGTTGAGAAAAAAGTCTTGTGTGTTTGCATGTACTACTTTATTTCTGCACCTCGCCAGAATATTTCAAATTGTTCATGCAAATAATTCATTTTTACTTTTAAGATTCTGGCCTAATGTGAAGTAAACCAGACCCCTGTGGATTTATTTAACCAGAATAAAGAAAGCCACACTTGATAATCGGTTCAGTCAACCTGTTCCTGTTTAAATGCTCAGAATGAAATATTATAAACTGGATTTGAAGTTGGGAATTATTGAATGTATCAGTTGTTCAGACAAAAGACTTCAGTGTTGCAACAGGAAGAGTAACATTTTTTTATAAAAATGCTGTCCTTTGTTTTAGCATTTTTCCCATCATCCTTTTGCTAGTTTCAATGGTTGAGTTAGGTGATGGATTTCAAGTCAATATTTGTTCAATTGAACATTCTTATAGCTTGTACTTGGTCCGTGCTGACTGTATACACTGTTTGCCTATATAAAGAACAAAGCACCTGTTTGTGGTATAAGCAAAGATGAAGATGCTGAAAATAGATAACAGAATATGTTGGAACTCTCATCAAGTTAGCAAGCATTTGTGGGGAGAATAGATGTGTTGATGCTTCACCTTTTGGATTGTTTATTTTTCAGAACTCTTGCCCCTAAGCTTAAAACATAAGCCTGTACATTTGCTGAGTATCTGCGTCTTGTTACAGCCCCTTTCATTTCATGAAGTTTGAAATGCTTTGCAGCCAGAAATTTTTTGAATGAGGCAATATAATTGTGGGAAAATGCACAATTATTTGAATTTGACCTTAACTGCAACAGCATAAACGACCAATGTTTGTCAGATATTTTGAGGGGGTTTTAAAGCAGGCTTCTGTTTTCAGACAATGGAATATAAACTGTTTATAGATTAATTGTAAGTTGGCTGTTCTATATAAATGCATTCTGGTTCCCTTTATAATGGGAAGGGAGCTTGTTTGCCTGTGCCAGCAATGTAAATATGGCACATAGCTGCTTAAAGTATGGAAGCTATGTGGAATGTTTTGACGTGAATCTGGATTATTAGGCTGGGAATTGGTGCAGCCAGTCTTGCAGCAGCTGAAAAACTCAGAGCAACCTTTTGGCCAAGACAAGGCAGTCATTCTCAGTGAGCATACCTAAAACATTAGCCCATTTCCTAGTTGGAAGCTGATGAACCAGTATTTCTAGCACTTAAGTTTATTTTCTTTACGTGTACACTGATATTTGATGTGTATGTTGGTCTAATTGGAGTAGTTTTCAGGAGTATTTGGTGTAAACAGTGGATTAATGTTTTGCTCATCTCTGGGGAAACTATTCAGGGAGGATGGGCCTTGTGGTGTAAAGTTGCCCTTTTGCAGTGTTCCCCATTGTCTTCCATCAATTGATCAAGCAATTGCAAGACTAATTTAAATCCTTTTGTGCACTTCCCCATTAATTGGGACAGTGCCATCATAACATTAGAATGTAGCCCAATTTTTTTTGCAGGTAGTTTGATTTGATTTGATTTTCATTAATTTCAGAAAGATAAGACTTTGGCACTGGTGATCTGCATTTTGTACCCCCAGCTGCCTTACAGTAGAGCTTTTAATAAATTTCAAATTTGTTCATGACTGGCTTTCATAGTTCCATTTAATAATGGTTCCCTGCTTTGAAATCTGTAAAAATCTGCAAAATTTGTCTTTGTACAATGTCTACATTATTTTGAAGAATTTTTAAAAACTTGTGCCAATACCAGCAAAGGATTGTCTGTAAAGTTGTGGTTGTAGAAATGCATTCAGTATGGCATATTGGAAAGAATGTGGTTAGGATAAGGTGTGTGGAGACTACTGGTCCTTTGAAGTTTATCAAATGAATTCCATGTGTGTCAAGGAGTAGTCACAACTAGCTTTAGAAAATGGTGCAAATAGTTGATATTTAAACTTTTTTATTTTAGTAGTTCGTTGTAATTTTTATACAGGGCCTGGAAATTCAAAATTAAAAGCTTGAAGCTGCTCTAAAGACTCTGGAATGCATTAAAACAGGGTGTTGGTTCCTGTTAAGCTAGTATGAGGCATTGGTGAGAGAGACACCGCTGGTTGACAGTCACTGGAAAGTTCTATATATTACACCTATTAACTATAAATATCTAAAACCAGATGCTGAAATGTGGGCGCTTCTTGGATACTTTTAACTGATGTGATTTATTAGTGATTTGGCACAAGGCTGTCGTTCGGCCCATTGTGTCAGTGCTAGCTGTATTGAATGTTGGTTGGATGTGTCAATAAATATAACTCTGCCTCTACTTGTATGCCATTCTTCCTGCACCAGGGGTCGGGTGAGGGATCTGCTCTGGATGTGCAAGCTTTTGTTTGGTTCTAAAACATCAAGGGTTACAACATTTATTGCCAATGCCCACAGTTCTTAGTTTTGATTTTAGAATTTAAACACCAGTGAGTCAAGTGAACTGAAAATAGCTCTTTGCAAATTTACTAGTTTGAAATAAATCAAACAACGCAATAAGATTGTAAGCATGCAAATAGTACCATAAAGGAAAAAATGAAACAGTAGATTGGACAAGTTGGACCGAAGGGTCTCTTTCCATGATAGATGACTCTGTGGTTGTAGGCATGATGAGTATCCATATTTTGGTTTGTTTTGCCATTTTAAGTATGTCTGTTCTGAAAGGAACATGGTAATATTGGGCTCACTTCATTGAAACCTGCGAAACCATGTTGTGTAGTTACTTGGGAATCCATTTCCACATTATGTAGCATGACAGTGAGTACGCTAATTTTTGGTGAGTGATTGTTATAGTGTCTCAATGTGTACTTGAGGTCAGGAATGTTGCCACTGGGATTGCAGCATCCTTATGCTTAAGGAAATTCGGTGCTATTGTGCATGTCCAGGTTAGTTCTGATCTGTCAGATGCACAGTAAAGATTCTGAAACATTCAGAATGGGTTTCCTGTTGGGCACAAGTTTTCTATTTCCTGATAGCTATGGCTGCACCTGAACATCAGCAAATGACAGAATGTTTCTGTATTTTGGCCCACATTTACATGTTTACGTCTTTGAGATTGCTCAAGGAGGAGTCCTAGCATCTTGCAACAGGAATTATCATCCAGGCCAGTAACTAACCTAGGAATCCACATCAGGCTTCAGGCCCACCAATGCCACCGCATCACAATACATTCCAGGAGTTCTGCTTGGACCATCATTGCCACTACTGTAGTCCAGGAGTACCGCCAGGCCAGCCATGCTGCCACTGATGCAACTGTTGCTCATGTCAACCTGCTTGGCAGCTGTAGCCCAACATCCTGATTCTGACACTATCTGAAAATGCTGCCTTTCCTGACTGCAGAAGCTGACCTGTCTCTGCCATCTTCAAACGGTGCTGCTGCAGCCTTGAGTCCTTCACTGGTGAGCCCACCAATGTTGACATCCCCATGCTCTGGTGTCATCTCTCACTACTGAAGCCACACTTGCTGCTATTATGAGCTCTAAGGGCTTGCTGACACTCGCCACCACTGCACATGCTCACGATGCTGGGCTCACTCTCACCCTGCGAAAGACAGCAAAACGGCTTTTTAAAGGACATCTAAAAGTTCTCCTCCCAGCCATTCACTGTCCTGACTTGGAAATATGTTACTTTTCCTTCACTGTTGCTGAATCAAAATCCTGGAATCCCCAATGACTATGGATCTCCCGACATCAAATAGACTGCAGTGGTTTGAGATGGCAGCTCATAGTTGAAAGTTTACAAAGAGATCAAATACAGCACCAAAGCTGTGAAAAGTGAACTATTGGGGCACTTGACCTAAGATATGCTCATGGAGAGTTGAGATGACCTGAATTTATGGGGAGATCTGAAGCTGGGGAGCCGAGCATTTGAAATCTTGGCTACCAGTGATGGAGTAATTAAATCTGGGAGGGGCAAGAGGCCAGGTTTGTAGGGTTAATGTGGTTGAGAGACAAAATACTCATTATGGCCTCATGCTTTTTGTGTTGATTTGATAATAGATCTGCGTTGCTGATGGTTCTGTCAAAAAATTTATATCCGCAGTGGAATTGTGACCAGAAGGGCCAAGCTTTGATTCCTTGTCTGGTGAGCTAGGGGGCATCAACCAGTAGCCCTCTCCCAGGCGAGTGGAAAAATTGGCCCACCTTTCCTAGTCACGTTAGTTAGAATTTCCTTTGGCTTTGTTGAGTGGTGACAGAATTATTCCTGTAAGTTGTACAACCTGTATGCTGTCTGGGTTGATGTGAAAAGAACAGCAAATTGCTAGGAGGCTAGAATGTTCAAAGAATTTCCTGTATGAATAAATGCCTTCACGAATGGAAGGAAATTGTTTGGAAGTAAGATGTTTTCTGAGTATTAATCTTGAAGACTGTCTTGCATTGAAGAAAATACCTTCTTAAAGTAGAATGTCATAATGGCATTTGAGTGTGACATAACAAGTGATTTAAGAATCTTGGGTGCAGTGTCAGTAATTCATCCATAAAGCTGAATGCTGTAGTTGTAACCATAATTAATTTGAAGTATGAAAAGGAACAAATAAGCTTGAAGAAAAGGTTGTTTAGTTTAAATTCTGCACAACGATCCAGGCTTCTTTATAATGTTGGTAAATCCTTTTGCAAGTCTGTATGTTGAGTATGTTGTTTTGACCTTAATTTGTTGGTCTGTCTGTGCCATTCCAATTTCTGAGCCAATATACAGCTTGTTAGTGTGACCGTTTGTGGGTTTATTCAAACTTGACTTTGTGCAGATCTGTCTGTTTGACGTAGTCTTTTATGTACTGATTTAAAACTAGTATTTATCTAGCATAAACATGGACTCGGTGTTACCAACTTGTAGACAGCTCTACATTGTGCAGTGACCTTGCAAGGTAAAAGGTTTTAGAAACAAGGTTGTGTATTCTAAGTAATTAAGCAAGCCATTCTTTAAAAATCAATGTTAATTCTAAATGTTGCATTCACTTTGAGAACAGAATGATATTTTAAAGAAATTCTTTCATCTGAAGTAAGTGGGTCATTCTTATGCATAGAAAGCCAAAGATTTTGCAGATTGCTATTATAGCTGAATGCTTCAGCTTTTAAAGAAAAACAGCCCGATTCAGGGTGTCTTTCATTTCTCCCCATAGCAGTATACTAGAATGATCAATAATTAAAATTTGAATTTAATTTGTAGGCCTTGATTTAAATGCATTTATTGCATGTTTTGTTGCATGGAATTATATAGAATTTAAGATGAGCTAATGGTTTATTATGGTGTGTCTCTGATATTGGAATTCTTGATTACAGATGTGAGTAACTGTCTTTATATTCATTGAATCTTGAGGTTTTAAAAAAAAAACTTCCCGTTTCAGTTCTTTGCTCCAATAATACTGGTAGCTTGTTTCCTTGGCTGATTCTTTTCACACATTGGTTTGTGTTAATAGTGATATATTTTTGCCTGCTTTTTTAAACAATGTCTGTTTGTCTGCCTTTTCAGTGGTCTACTCTTAGCTGACCTAGCATCCTTATCTGACTATTGGATAAGGGAGAATATTGCTCTACTCCACTATCCCTCCACCCAAACCCACATTGGTCACTGACTAACAGCCTTACCAGCTAGGGATTGCATGGTAGGAAAGTCAAAGTGACAAAGGCATATATCAAATTGCTTGGCTAGTACAATCAGCATTTTATATTCTACCTACCATTTTGTTTTTTAATTAGTCTTTTTAAGTAGATAATAGAAAATATTTTGGATAACAGACCCAATGTTTCTGTAATGCAATTTTCAGTTTTCTGGTGATTGATGTTTGCAGCACAGTTGTAGAAGGTAGCTGTGATTAAGTTTGAAAGTCCAAGTTTATTCCCTAAATCTGCCTCAATTTTGATCTCAAAGTCTTTCTGTAGCCTTATTGATCGGAGATCTAAAATGCATATTAATGTCCAGCTGTACTTGGTACGATTAAATGTATTGACCTCTGCTTAGCCTGTTTATAAGAGTTTTGTTTTTGTGGCTTTTGCTTTAGATAATGCATTCATTTTAAGTCCTTTAGAATGGAAAAGTTTTCCAATGACCTCAAGTGAAATTAAGTTGGTACTTTTTCCATTGAGTTCATCTTGAGGTCACTTGGGGCCCTAGTTGGGCTTGCTTTGGCATGACTGAGCTGTTAGCATAGTAATGTGATTCAGATTAATTACAGTAGAATAATTGGTCTTCTGTAACCTGATTGGACTGCACAGCACTTTTTGACATGGTTTTGGAGTATTGGCTTATGCCAGAATGAATTTTAGCTGATGTATGGCCTCTGCTAGTCTGGGTTTTCATTTTATTGCGAGATAGACATTTTGACTGAGTGCAAGTCTGGAGATATATTCGTGAAGTGTGTGCAACAAACATCTTGTCAATGTGTATGTTGCACTCTTCTACAACAGCTTGGGCTTTCAAACTTCTCATCTGATAATACCTTGAATTTGTTTCCTGATTTTTCCATTATAAAGTGTATTAATTCTCCATACGAACTGGTACTGGCTGCCTGATTCTTTCAGGAAGATGAGTGGACGTGTAACCCAGGAGCTCTTGTTTTCTCCCTCTCTTCCTGAGGAAGATGACTAATCTGGGCCAGAGACTATTCTGCCTGCAGCTCTTTTTATGTCATTTCCTTTTGTTTGTCTATGCAATGAATTACCAAATTTCAGAGCTCTCTTGATTTTCTTCTGAGTGTAGGCATGTTTGCAGTACTTCCTTGGCAAAGTTAATTCAGTACTGTGGTGATTTGTTTGCTAATAGTGAAGTTTCAAAGTATAAGAGCAATGTTTAACATTCTGAAGAAAGGCATAATTTTAGCTGGGAGTTTATATTGGAAGTTGTAAGCTTTTCATCTTTTTGAAATAAATCTAATACATAAACCCCACTCTTCAGTACAAGTATGACAATAGCTAAGGCCTCCTGAATAGGCAGTGATATTGAATGGGTGACTAACATTTGTTGTAGAATGAGTGACGAGATTTTGAAATTAAATCTGTAAATGGTGTTGTGTAGAGTGACTCATATGGGTGTGGAAGAATTTTATGCCGCATAGCTCGAAACTGTTCAAAGTGAAACCAGATAAAGTTTCATTGATTGCAGAATCCAAATCTGACCATTCCTTTACTTAAAAGGAAATCCAGGGCAACAGTGAGTAAGGCCTGTTGACTACAGCAGAGGTGGTACAATAATAGCTACAGTATCCTGGTGTTCTTGTGATGAGGTAATTGTGATTTCTAATCAATATACTGGATCTTGGTGACATCTGAGAATGTAGTGTCAGTTTTGCCATGTATACTGATACCACCCACCTATCCCTCAACATCGCCACACAACTCTTGGATATCTGTAAATTAGTAAATTGCATGCTTAGCAACCAGAGCCAGATGAGCAGAAATTTCCCCCCAACTAAACCGTGGGAAGGTCAAAGGTATTTTTCTTAGTTCCTTGTATTAATTCTGTTCCTTTCTACTATTATTATCTTTATTTCTGGCAAATATGAAGCTGAACCATTGTAACATTGGTCTTATACCTGACCTCTAAGAGCTTCTGACTAGGCATTCATGCCATCACTATGACTACTTGTTTCCACTTCTAGCATTGCCTCATTCTGTTTACTACTTGACTCTCCTGTTGAAACCTATAGCTGTTTTTCTCCTGCAGTCATGACTATTCCAGTTAACTCCTGGCTGTCTCTCATTCATAAAACTTGATCTTCAAAACTCTACCTGTGTCCATTAATCCTGGTTTTCCTGGATTGGCTCCTGGTTGACCAATACCTTAATCCTGCTTTGAAATCCCACCAAGGCTTCAATGTTTACCTCCTTGCGTTACTTTAGTTTCAATTGCTGCACCATTTATAAGACAAGCCTTTAGCTGCTAAGGACTTCAGCTTTGAGATTCTGACACTAAGCATTTTTGCCTGCCCGACCCCCGCCCTTTCCTGCATCGAATTGCTCCTTAAAAGTTACTTTCTCAACTTTGCTTTTGTTTATCTGCCCTCATCTGTGCTAAATTATTTTATAACATTCTAAAGCTAGGGATATTTATGTAAAATGGTGCTGTATAAATGGAAATCATTGTAATCTAGAGACAATGATTAACAATTACAAATACAAGTGCAAATACAATGACATTATTCTTGAGGAACTCTACCTGATATTCATCATTTTTAAATTTTAATGATTATTGTAACTTGGTGTTTATCTTTAGGAAGCCAGTTGTATTCTGGCAGTTTTGGGAAGAGATACTGAGGAAAGGAAGGAACTGCATTGTCAAGATTTGTTAAGGTGAAGTAGGCTGCTTCATGGTGTCTATGAAGAATCATTTAGAATGTAAAGTGCAATTAAATCTCTAACCAAGTGTTGTAAAATGTTAAATGAAAATGTATAATTTCTGGCTTATCATTACTTCCTGGAGAATGACGTTAGCTGATCTTGGGCTGGCAATTGGAACACGACAGTTGAGCTCTCTCTTTGGTATTGGGAGGACTGAAATTAACAAATGGATGAGAACATGGATTTTGGGAGAGTAGAGGTTTGGGCTTGGCTGTTTGATTTTCTGTCATTTGAAAGGCTGCCAGCATTTGTCTTAGACTTGTAAAAATGGTTGCTTCTGTAAGGTATCAGTTCTAAACACCTGTGAAACTACCCCAGCATAAATCAGAAAAGAAATCCAGATAGAACCAGTCCTCTGCAATGAAAGCAAAATACTCAGGAGGTCTAGTAGCAAATGTGGTGAAGAACAAAAGGTTTTTCAGATTAATTACCTATTGTCCAGCTTGAGGTCATGGACCTCGTGTGTTAACTCTTCCTGTTCCGGAGATGCTGTCAGTGAGTTTAAATTTATTGTTTTTTTTATTTCCAGTTTTCATAAATCTGACAATTCATAGATTTTGAGGAATCCTGCTGATGAGATGTCGATATTAAGATTTGTTCACATCTGTTGTCTGAGGGCATTTGTGTTTGACGACTATGTTTGAGAATTTGAAGAATTAATTAGTTTTATTGGTTCCTTTTGATTCAGTCACTACCTACTTAATTTGAAGTGATCGCCTGTCACTTTTTGATGGTTTGCCCTGGTTGATTACTTAATGCTGGGCGCAATGCTTGTACATGGCTTTAGTCTGCTACTGTGCATCAGTATTATTGGGCTCTTACACCTCAACTAATCTTTCTTCCTGTGGTCTGTGGTAGGAAATCTTGTGTGTCTGTATTGCATCCTGTCTTGGTGATCTAAACCAGTTGTGTGGTTGAAATTGAGAGTTCAGTCAGTGCTTTGTAGGAACTGAAAGTATAAGTTACTTAATT
The DNA here is from genome assembly GCF_037043375.1 of Chiloscyllium plagiosum. Lineage (NCBI taxonomy): Eukaryota > Metazoa > Chordata > Chondrichthyes > Orectolobiformes > Hemiscylliidae > Chiloscyllium > Chiloscyllium plagiosum. The sequence goes on from NW_028270172.1 coordinate 12,228,093, forward strand.
GTAATGATTTTTGCTTTGGAGGTGAGATGTTTGACTGAGTTCCTGAGACTTAAATAACAGACAAATTTAAAGTTGGTTCTGAGCTGAAACAACTGTAGGGAACTGTAGTTTGTCATCCTCAATCCTTGTGGATATCTCTCATTCTTTTCCTCCACCTTTTTCTTTAAGTCATTGCTGTTATGTCAGAGTCCTTGTGATCAGTTGTTCTTTCAGTCTTTTAACTTGTGTCCTGTGTTTAGTCACCTCGACTTCAGTTATGTTCGATTTCTTTTTGGTTTATCCGTCCTTGATGTCACCCTATAGCTTCCATTGTCCTTGTCTATTGCCACTGGGAAATCTTCTTCAACTCTCTTACCCATTTATAAGTTTTCCTAGCTCCATTATCTTTGCCCAACTTGTCAGGCAACAAGACTTTTGTGCCCAAGAACTGCAGAATTGGATTGTAATTGTATTTAGTATCTACAGTGTATTCTGGTGAATACTCCCTTCCAATTTACCTCTCTCTAGTTAGCCAAAATCTCTGACCAGCTCCAAGCTGCTCAATTTTTGACGTGACCTGATCTTGTCAGTTTGCAATATCTGTCAATCACCCAAGCCCAGGAGACTTTTGGTCTGCTGATTCCTCGTTCACCTTGCCCTTAGTCTTGCCAAAATTATTGATAGATTCTGCTCTCTTTTAAACCTATTGCCAACTTTCTTCAAAGCTTGGCTTTATTCTGGTTCCAGTCTCTAATTTGTTTTTGTCCAACAGTCTTTACAGCATGAGTGTCACCTCCATTTCCTTTCCACATCTTTTCGGTCTGTTTTGAAGTGTCCACGTATACTCTTTCCAATTATTTTCTAATACTGCAAAGGCTGAACCTATTTTTTAATGTTTGAAAGAGTTGCATACCTAATTTACATTTTCCACTCTGGCTATTTTAATAGTTCAACGTACAGCTGAATTCCCCAGTATTAATACCACGTTACCTGACGTGCCCCAGCAGCCATTAATGTCTTGGTCATATCTCGCAGGCCCTATATAACACTTCAAATCTGCATTGGTCAAAGCTGGCCTCCTAATGTCTGATGAAGGATCGGTGCTCCAAAAGCTAAGTGCTTCCAAATAAACCTTTTGGACTATAACCTGGTGTTGTGACTTTTAACTTTGTACACCCCAGTTCAACACCGGCATCCCCAAATCTTGTATGCCTTGGCATTGCACATACATAGTCTGTTCTGCTATAATGTGGTTGTTCAATGCAAATTGGATTGATTGCGATTGAAGAACTTAAACCATTATTTGTAGAATGGGAACTTTGTTTACCTGTATTGGCTATAACATGATTTCAGCCCCGTTTGTTTAAATGGTGTGGCTATTGTGTGATTTTCTTAAAATGGAGATCGCATAAGAACGGAACAGTGGTGTTACAATTAGAGCCGACTGTACCTATATTTCTAAAATGTTGATGGTTTATGCCCGTTCCATCCTTCTAGGCAGTGAGTTCCAGATTCCCACTTGCTCGTAAACCCCTCTGCAAGCTCTTCAGTGCAATCACATTCCCCCTATATTGTAGATTCCAGAACTGCATGCAGTGCACTAGCTGTGGTCCAACCAATGTTTTGTACAGTTCCACCATAACCTTGCTTCTGAACTGTCTTGGCTAATGGACGTAAGTATCCCATGTGTCCTGGTAACTACTTTATCTACTTGTCCTGATACTTTAAGGCGATGTGGGCATCAGCACCAAGGTCCCTCTGTTCCTTCATGCTCCCTGGTGCTCTACTGTCCATGAATTCCCTTGCTTTGTTTGTCCTGCCCACGTTCAGTCTATTTGACCAATCCATCTATATTGCCCTATAATCAAAGGATGTCCTCCATGTTATTTGCCAAACCACCAATTTTTGTATTGTTTATGATCTTATTTTCAAGTGTATCATTATTTCTGCCACAGGGGGTCCAGCACTAATCCCTGCAGAACCCTACTGGACACAGGTGTCCCTGTTATTAAAAACACCCCTTGACCATTACCTGCTTCCTGCCACTCAACAAATTCTGGATCCAATTAGCTAAATTTCCTTGAATCCCATGTGCTCTTAGCGTTGGTGTCAGTCTCTCTGCGGCCCCTTACCGCATCTGCACCTTTGTCTCTGCCGCATCTGCTCCCAGGAGGTCCAGTTCCAAAAACGTACAACCCAGATGGCCTCCTTCTTCACGGACCGCAATTTCCCCCCCCGATGTGGTCGACGATGCCCTCCACCGCATCTCTTCCACTTCCCGCTCCTCTGCCATTGAGCCCCACCCCTCCAACCACCACCAGGACAGAACCCCACTGGTCCTCACCTACCACCCCACCAACCTCCATGTAGAGCGTATCATCCGCTGTCATTTCCGCCACCTCCAAACGAACCCCACCACCAAGGATATATTTCCCTCCCCTCCCCTATCAGCATTCCGTAAAGACCATTCCCTCCGTGACTCCCTCGTCAGATCCACACCCCCCCCCCCCCCCCACCAACCCAACCTCCACTCCCAGCACCTTCCCCTGCAACCGCAGGAGGTGCAAGACTTGCGCCCTCACCTCCCTCCAAAGCCCCAAAGGAAACTTCCATATCCGCCAAAAATTCACCTGCACCTCCACACACGTTTCAGAGAACACCTCTGGGACACCCGGACCAACCAACCCAACCACCCTGTGGCTCAACACTTCAACTCCCCCTCCCACTCCACCAAGGATATGCAGGTCCTTGGACTCCTCCATCGTCAGACCACAACAACACGACGGTTGGAGGAAGAGCGTCTCATCTTCCGCCTAGGAACCCTCCAACCACAAGGGTTGAACTCGGATTTCACCAGTTTCCTCATTTCCCCCCCCCCCCCACCTTGTCTCAGTCAAATCCATCGAACTCAGCACCGTCTTCCTAACCTGCAATCTTCTTCCTGACCTCTCCGCCCCCACCCCAGTCTGACCTATCACCCTCACCTTGACCTCTTTCCACCTATCGCATTTCCAACGCCCCTCCCCCAAGTCCCTCCTCCCTACCTTTTATCTTAGCCAGCTGGACACACTTTCCTCATTCCTGAAGAAGGCCTTATGCCCGAAACGTCGATTCTCCTGTTCCCTGGATGCTGCCTGACCTGCGCTGTTCCAGCAACACATTTTCAGCACCTTATTAAAAGCCTTGCTGAAGTCAAATAATTAAATACATTCCCATCATACATCTACGTACGTGGCTACCTCTTTGAAAAATTCAATCCAGTTGATCAGACATAACATCCCTGAACAAAACCAAGCTGACTGTTGATTAATCAATGCCCTTTCAAGTGCAGATTTAGTCTGTTCCTCAGACTTGCTTTCAGTTGTTTTCCTTAGAGGTTAGATTGACTAAGTTGCAGTTTCCTGGTTTATCCCTTGCTCCCTCCTTGAATAACAGGACCACATTGACTGTCCTCCAAACCTTTGGCACCTCTCCTGTGACCATGGAGGAATTGAAAGTTATTGCCAGCAGCCTTGCTATTTCCTTCCTTGGCTCATTCAGTAGCCTGGGATACATTTCATCTAGTTGTGGAGATTTTTCTTTCACTCAGCTTCCTCTCTGACTCTTAATTTCTTTTAAGTATATCTGTCTTCCTCCCTGATTTCCGTACCCATACTGTTCATCTCACTCGTGAAGACTGACCCAATTCATTTAGAACCCTATTTCCACCCATTGGCTCCAGTGACAAATTACCATTGTGATCCTTAATGGGCCCTACTCCATCCCTCATTACCCTTGTACCCTTGCTGTACTTTAGTACTGTGCCTTGTCTCATCAGTCACAGTAATTTGTAATTATACACAACAGCATCTTTAATGTAACTAGGTGTTTGAGATGCTTGAGAAACATGATAAAATAAAATGGCACTGCTGCAGAGGGAGATATAGAGACCTGTTTTAAGGACTGCCTTCAAGAAGGAATGTGCAAGAGAAGAGAGGTGAAGAACTTTAGGGAAGAAATTTCAGATGAGTGTTTCACTGGTTGGATGGTAATGTTATGGGAGTAGAAATGAGCAATGGCATTATGTAATTGAAAGTTAATTTGGGTCACCTGGCAAAGGTTGTAAATATCCTCTGCGCCCCCCCCCCCGTCTGATGTGCACTGCTCCCCTGAAGATTGTTTTCCTCCTTTTCTCTACACTTTCTCTCATCCCCAAAACCCACATCACCATCACTGCCCAAATTTGAATACAAGTTTCTCAAATGTAATGCATCCTATCTTTAAAGGTTCATCTTTAGTAAGACGTTCTGATCTTGATCCCTATCTTTGCCGCCTATTCTCAGACACAGAGCCGGAGGTTCTTTGAACAAAATCTTGTAGTTTTCTATTATTGACATGGTTGAGAATATTGGTAATTCTGGCTAATATGGAAATTTGCTTAATAGATTTGGAAGAGCCTGGGTTTGTTTTTGCAATTGACTAACGTTGAGAATTTTCATTGCATTTGGGTACCATAACTGACCTGGTACTATTATTACAGGGCGCCATATTTATGGGAGTGGTGATGAATTTTTGTTCCTTTTGTGTGGTCATCAGAAAGTCCATTATACCTCACTGTAATGCTACCGTACTCAGGTCAGTCAACTTTGCATAATTCCAGGAGTTTCCAATTTTGTGGGTGATTCTATAATGTGCTTCTCCAACTTGGATTGTAAGAGAGTGAACTTGGAGCTTATATAGCTAATAGTAGTGAGACACTAAAATGCATGGTGTTGACTGTCTTCGCACAGGTGTAACAAAGTACAAGTGCATTCAAGAGGTGGCACGATAGAACACTTGGGATGAATGGGATGAAAATTTGTGGGGAGAAAGTAGGATTAGGCTATTGAATTGGATGGTGAGCCATGATCGTGATGAACGGTGGAGAAGGCTCAAAGGACCAAATGGCCTCCTGCCCCTATCTTATGTTTCTATGTTTAAAAGGTGAAGTTTTGAAATAGTGGGCATTTTGGTGTCTCAATTTGCAAATACTGTTCCCCTCCAGTTCGTTGAGGTCATAGTTAGAGATGTGCAGTATGGAAACAGACCCTTCGCTCCAACTTGTCCATGCTGACCAGATATCCTAACTTAATTTAGTCCCATTTGCCAGCATTTGGGCCATATCCCTCTAAACCCTTCCTATTCATATACCTATCCAGATGCCTTTTAAATTTTGTAATTGTAGCAGCCTGCACCACTTCCTTTGACAGCTCGTTCCATATATGCACCACCCTTTGTGTGAAAACTTTGTCGCATATGTCTCTTTTAAATATTTCCCCTCACCCTAAACCTATGCCCTCTAGTTCTGGACTCCCCCGACCGAGGCAAAAGACCTTGTCTACTTATTCTATCCATGCCCTTCATGATTTATAAACCTCTGAGGTCACCCTTCAGCCTCTGATGCTTCAGGGATGATAGCCACAGTCTATTCTGTCTCTCTGTTTCAAACCTCCAACCCTGGCAACATCCTTTTAAATATTTTCTGAACCTTTTCAAGTTTCATAACATCCTTCCTATAGAAGGGAGACCAGAATTGCACGCAGTATTCCAAAAGTGGCCTCACCAATGTCTTGTACAGCTGCAACATGACCTCTCAATTCCTATACTCAATGCTCAGACCAATAAAGGCCTCGGAGGTCTCATTGTTTGTAGTTTTTTTTAAAACAGTGCCCAGTTGATGTGAATGAGATTGATGTCAGGCTGTGGCTCTGTATGAGTTAAAATGTGTGAAATGAAGGGCCTGCAAGACATCCTTTTTAATCACTACTTAATGTGATCCTTTGTCCTGCTCCGAGTCAGACAGCAGCAAGTGCCACGGCTAATGAATATTTGCATTCATTTCCTATTGAGTTTTTGTTGTGTTTTAACTCCTGCCCCATCTGATGTGCCCTGGCTTGCTAAGTACTCATTTGTTTTGTGCAAAAAGCAGAGTGGCAGAATAAGTTAACGCACTTGCCTTAAACTTGTGGTTGCTTCCTGAATGTGTACAGCTAATTATAAGAGTATGGAAATGATCCAGTGAAAACACAAACTGGGAGCAATTCCCAGCAGGATTATAAGCCACCTTTTGCTGTCTTGCCTGCACTCAGGTGGCTGTAGAGTAGATGTGTTCACATGCCTTCAGTATGGTGCAAAGGATGCACCTTCATAGATACCAGCAATGCAAATTTGTTCTCAGTTTTCTTTTTATGTTAATTTCCTCTGCAGTTAAAAGCCCAAATAAAAGGAAAATGCCGTGTTTCACATTTCCAACATCCACAAAATACTGGAGAAAATCTGGATAGGCAGCACTTGTGAAGAAGGGATTATGGAACATTGTGACATGTTCAAACTGAAATAGGTTGGGAAGTTATTTTAATTCTCTTGACAGGTAGAGAAGCAGCAGGGACAAATACAATGTGGAGGGTAAAGGGCAAAAGACATAGGGATAGTTAATTGTGTTGAGAGAGAAGATATATAAAATGTTCTATACTGAGAGCAAAGTAAGCAAGACACAAAAGACAAGGGTATTGGGAGGTACTGGGGTGGTGTGTAGGAATGTAAGCAAAATGGAGAACAAACATCATGCTGTCAGACGTTGAAGATGTGGAATTCGATATTGAGTCCTAGGGATTGTAAAGTGCCAGTGTGGAAAGTGAGGTCTTGTTCCTTGAATGCATGCATTGTTGGAATATTGCAGCAGGCACAGTATAGGAGAGCAGGAAGGTTTATTGAAATGACAAACAACTGCATGGTCAGAGAATTCTGCAAAGTAATAGTGGGGGTGGGGTGTGATTCATTGGGCAAGTAAAAAGATGTTATGTCAGGCCTTCCAGTGGAAGGTGGCACATCAGAAAGAAGTGACGAAGATGGAGAATCTGGGAGAGTGGAATGGAATCCTTGGAGGAAAGTAAAGTGAGAGGAAGTAATCAAGGTAATTGGGAGTCAGGCTTGTAATATTGGTGGAAAGAAATGCTCAAAAATGGAAACGATTGAGTTAAGCTAGGAAACAGCTAGCTAGACCAGGTGAACATGAGAGAAGGTTGGAAAATGAAGCAAAATTGCTTAATATTTTTGTTTTTGAATGAGAGCAGTCAGCAGTGCTGATGACATATTGGAGAAAAAGTTGAGATCCTCAGTTTGGCTAGAATAAGAATGTTCATGTGAACTGTTACATTTTAGTAAGGCAAATCAGGGCAGGACATATGCATTTAATTGTAAGACCCAAGGGAATGTAGCTCAATAAGCTGCATGTTCATAGTTCCTTCAAGGTGGAGTCCCAGGTAGATAGAATAGTGAAGATGATGTTTGTTATGCTTGTATTTATTGGTTAGTGCATTGAGTATAGGAGTTGGGATGTTATGTTGTGACTACAGGACATTGGTGAGGCCATTGTTTGAATACTGCATTCAGTTCTGGACTCCCTGGTGTCAGAAAGATGATAAAGATTTATGAGGATGTTGCTGGGGTTGGAAAGGTTCTCCAATAAGGAGAGACTGAATAGACTGGGACTATCCTTCCTGGAACATCGGAGGCTGAGGGAGAACCTTATAGTGGTTTATAAAATCAAAGGGCGTGTAGGGGAGTCCAAAACTAGAGGGCATAGGCTTATGGTGAGAGAGGAAAGATATCAAAGAGACCTAGGGGGCAACTTTTTCTTGGAGTGTGGTGCGTATATGGACTGAGCTGTCAGAGGAAGTGGTGGTGGCCGGTACAATTACGACATTTAAAAGGCATCTGGATGGGAACATGAATGGGAAGGGTTTAAAAAAAGATGCAGGGTGGTATAGAAGTTTTTTTTTCAGAAGAAAGCAAGATACTGCAAATGCAGGATATTGGATATAAAGACAATGGGGAGAAGCTTAGCAAGCAATCTGCGGAGAGAGGTACACCTAACATTTGAACTGAAAAATGTGTTGCTGGAAAAGCGCAGCAGGTCAGGCAGCATCAAAGGAGCAGGGGAATCGACGTTTTGGGCATAAGCCCTTCAGGAACAACGTCGATTCTCCTCCTTTGTTGCCTGACCTGCTGCGCTTTTCCAGCAACACATTTTTCAGCTCTGATTTCCAGCATCTGCAGTCCTCACTTTCACCTAACATTTGAAATCCAGTTACTTTTTTTTTGAAAAGTTTTTATTTACAGTTGCAGTTGTTATGAATTTTTTTAGAGAAAAGCTAACTGCAGTTATGACTTTTGAGAGCTTGCCTTTATCTTGCTACCTGGGTTTCAGTTTCTCAAGCTTTAGAGATATAACGCTTCTAAGTAATAAGTCAAACTGAAGTATCCTTTTACCAACATGCTTAAGTTAGATACAGAATCAGACATTGAGTAAACAACATTTTTGTTTAGCAGGTTATTAATAATTGACATTAAACAGGCAGGTAGAGTTCAGATACACATCAGTCATAATTAAATAGGCAAGGTGTTGACCAGTCTGCTTTTGTTTGTGTGAATTCCACTGTATGATATGTTGCTGATGCTGTTGAGTTTCTGGTCATGTACCCTTTAATATATAAGGCTCATGTACCCTTATTCTCAGTATCCCTATTCAAACCATGTAGTTGTTAATCTCTTGTTTCAAGCCCTTGTGGCCTTCCACATTATTTAACCCAACAACACCTTTCATAGTGTCTTTAACATAGGAAAACAGTTCAAGACATTTTAAAGGACTCCCATCACATCAAATTTGACAGTCAGAAATTCAAACAGATTGTCCAATATCTTGATGAACTCTTTTTAAAAGATCGTCTTACAGGAAGAGAGGTGGAGAGAATTCCAGAGTCTCCAGGCCCAGTAGCTGAGGGCTCAATTAATGATTGTGCTTTAAATTCCAAACTGTTTAAGGCTACTATTGGCAGAACGTAGGTATCTTGGAAAGATTATTGGACTTGAAAAGGCTATAGATAAGAGTGAGGTAGTAGGATTTGAAAATGAGCATGATACAGGTTTTGGTGCAAGTTTAGCAAAAGTTCACTGAATGAATTCTGATTTATGCTTACAAAAAGATGAAATCCAATTCATGTTGGAATACTTAAATGTAGGGCTAACAAAAGACATTGATAAGGTTTCAGTAAAAGTTGAACTCTGGCAGGACAGTTGGTGTTACTGGCATGGAGATGGCGCAAATGTGTGGAGCCATGTTAGTAAACAGTGTGGATCATTATTAGACAATTCTGTGGAAGAGAGACGGAGTCAGTGGGCAACGGCACTAGTTTTGTGCCTTCCCGCAACTTAGACTCAGGAAATTTCTGCTTGCACCAAAACCTGTTCACTGTTATCCCTGCATTGCCTGTTAACTTTAAAATTGTGTTGCTTTTCTGCTGGAAGTGCATAACTGATCCATCAGCATAGAGGATCAGAAGGACCTTGATGTGCATGCGTGTCGGTCCCTTAAGGTAGCAGGACAGGTAGATGAAGTGATAAAGAAGGCATATATACTTGCCTTTATTAGCAGAGGCAAAGAGATTGAGAGCAGGGAGGTTATGCTGGAGCTATGTAAAACGTTGGTTAGCTCACAGGTAGTGTTGTGTGCAGTTCTGGAATCCACATTATAGGAGAGATGTGATCGCACCTGAGGCAATGCAGAGATGATTTACCAGGATATACCCTGCACTGGAGAGTTTGTAAAGAAAGATTGGAGAGAAGACACTATTTTCCCTGGACCAGAGGTGACTGGGGGGATCATAATTGAGATGCATGAAATTGAGGTTCATGGACAGGGTACACAGGAAGGAACTTTTTCCCAGGATGTTCAGAGGGGATGTGAGAACTTTTCTAGCAAATGGGAATCTGGAACTCGGGCATGCAAGGGTGGTAGAGGTCTGGGTGCAGTTGGCTCTGCTAGAATGCGTGCTGCTTCAATGTGAATTGACTGTGATGCGATTGAAAAATTTTGGTCATTATTTGTAGAACATGAACTTTCCTTACCTGTATTGGCTATAATGTGATTCCTCCCATTGGTTTAAGTGGTGCTGCTATTATTTTATCTTAATGTGGGATCGCACAGGAGTGGAACTATATCAGAACAGACTTTATATTCATGATGCCAAGGCATACAAGGCTATGGGCCATGTGCTGGTAAATTAGTTTAGAATAGCTAGGTGATTTTTGACTGGTGCAGGCTTGATGGGCCAAAGGGCCTTTTTATGTGGTGTAGGTCTCTGAGTAGACACAGCTGCTACAGGTTATTCCATTTGATGCCTCTTTAAATTGACTTTAATGACAAGTGAATATAGATGATGAATTCCCTGGGTGAAGTGGCCACTGATAAATTGGTAATCGCTATCTCGTTATTTGATTGAGGCATGTCTAGTTCTACTGTTCCAGAACTAGGGCAAGGGAAAAATCAGTCCGGTTTCTGTTTTGGATTACAACACAATTAATGTTTTGGAAAAGAGTGCATACATGAGCTGTGTGCCTCTGTGTATAGCCCTTTTACAAAAGCTCTCATTAAAAGCATTTGTTGGAAATAGTGCTTGGGTGTGGGATGATTCCTGACATCCATTTGAAAATAATGAATAAGGAAGAATTTGTTGGTGTATGGAAGCCAGCTCAATTTAACTCAGTGTGGAGTTGGAAAAGCACATCACTCCTGATGAAGGGCTTATGTCTGAAATGTCGACTCCTGCCCTTCGGATGCTGCCTGACCTGTTGTGCTTTTTCAGGGCCACACTTTTTGACTCTGATCTCCAGCATCTGCAGTCCTCCCTTTTCTCTCTGATTCCAGTCTACTGATAAATATTAGATCTCATCGTTGCCAAATATTGTACACTTATGGTTTTTGAATGTAAGTGCAACTCCCTATCGTTCACTTTGCAGCTCAGTTTTGAAAATTTCAGTTTGACCACCTGTTCAGATCCAGCACTTTTATCTTTTTTCAAAGTGAACTATGGCTGATTTATTACCCCATGCATTGTTTCAAACTCCAAAATAATCATTCTCCTGGGTAACTGCTGTCATTGAGAGCAGTTGCATCCATTGGAACAGCAATTGTCAAGATTCTTCAGTTTTTCTGTTGGTAGTTTCTTTATATATACTCGCTGAAAGGGTGGCATAAAATTTATTTTGAAGAATTGACTGCATGAAGAGTGAGTACAGCATTGCGTTATGTTACTGGACTAATAGCGGCCTTGATTAATGCCCCATGAAATTACTTAAATCCTGGTGGCCAGAGGCATTTAAAGTCAATTAATTAAAAATATACTAAAATGCTGAAACTACCAAGTTGTAATTTTAAAACCACACCTGGCTGTTCAGTGTCCTTTTTACGAAATCTATCATCCTTATCTTACCTGTTCTACCTATAACTCCAGATCCATAGCAGTGGGGCTTGACTCTTAGCCATCTTTGAAATAGCCTAAAACTATTCAGTTGTAGAACAATAAACTGGGAGCCTCAAATCCCAATTACAAGAAAATAAGTTTGAGATTGGTCTAATAGTTGGGTGTTCGAACAGACTTTTAGTGGATTTCTTCTGCAAGGTTACCATGAAATAAATAGGGCTCTTCTATAAAAGGGAGTTTTTGTCACTAATATGATGACGTATCCAGAGCTAATTATCCCTCATGGTCAAATCATGGCATTAATCAGCAGATGAGATCATGGTACATTCCGAGCACTGTTGCCCTGTGACAACAGTTTCCAATAAATGTACAAGTTATCTTGTTATATATTAAGGTGAATTTGACAACAATAGAATTTAAGGTAGTTGTCATTCTGCAAGGTGCATGTCCCTTTGCACCTTATTCACCGCACAACAGAAAACTTTGACAGATTTTACGTATTGAAGGTCTTTCTAACTCAAGTTTTGGGCATGCCTCATGGTAGTTCAGAAAGATTCTATGAAAGGGAATTTTTGCTGACCTGATAACATAGCATTGTTGGGCTGTATACTTTATAGAACTGAAGTTGACATGTATGTCGTTAATCTCAAAACTTTGCCCAAAGTGCAGTCTGAATTTGGAGATGACAGGAGCTTCTAATGTGTTTACCCAAAGCCTAATTTGAAGTAACAGTGAAGTTTTGAGCATTGCAAGAATGTTAGGTTATAGCTTTTAGTTTATAGTTTAATAAAGTGACATGGAATAATACCCTAAAATGATTGTTTATTTCACTTAGCCTCAAGTGTTAGTATATTCCATGAATCCTAATTATGCTAATTGACAATTTTAACATGGTTTTAATTAAAAGCATTGCTAATTTTGATTGAGTTTAATCTGTTTTCTTGATTTTAGGTGTTGGAGGCTAAGCAACCATTTCTGCTGAATTGAGCTGAAAAGATGACTACCTCAGGTGCAGTACTTGGCTTTCATTCTCTTAGCTCACTGACTCAGATGTTCAGCACTCTTCCACACTTAACACAGATGAAGTGGGGTTTCTACTTACATATTAGTGTATTTGAACTGAACGTTTCTATTGTTGCTTCACATCCTCCGTGTACTCATTAATAATTTTTGGTTAATTTGGAGATTAAAACCGTTTGGAGTGTGATGTTTCCTGGGTAACTGGTTCAGATTGTAGGCAGGAATGCTATTTCAGACTGTTACTCCACCCACATTCAGAATACTGATCTTGGCAAGGTAATGAGTGTTACACAGCCAAAAGTAGCACAGTGAATATTTTATTCTAATGTTGAAACGTTTCTGTTCCTTGTTAAGAATTTTGAAGAACTACTGGAGTGCTTGCGTCCAGTCCTCTCAAACCACTACTCTAGAGAGAGATTGGTCAAAAAAAGTGGATTCGTTGACACCTGTCTAGTTCATCGGATTGCTAAGTATATCCATTTGGCAGAGAATTACAGAGCACCATCAGTTTGCCATGTGCTGGTATACTTAGTAATTTGTCTGTTGTCGAACGAGCTCTAATGAGGCTGGTTTAGAAGCAGTTTGTCCAGAGAATGGTTTAGATGAACTTGCAGTATGAAGTACTGCAATGTATTCTGTTCAGTGTCGCATGTTTTCAAATTGAAGGAAATCACCAACTTGTATTTATAATTTTTCCTATGGCAAAATAACGCAAAGGAATACACAAAGCTGTTATTGGGGATAAAATTAGTCTAAAGTGAAGGGCCAAGGTAAATGGCTGAAGGCTGGTGGGTAATGGGAAGTGTGTCATGAGCAAAGTGTCTGTGGCAGAGTTCTGTAGACCCAAGTGCAGAATTACAGTGGTATGTTTATTGGATTGTGAATGAGGTTTCAGGCACCACTTCACGGTGACACAAGTGATGGAAAGGCAGGACTTATTGTGGGAAGGCCTGTGTGCAATAGTTTTGAATGACTGTTAAAACATAAAACATTAAGTTGGGTGGAAAATAGGAGGCTGCTGAGAAGTACAGAATAGTTGAGTCTAAAGATGAAATAAACATAGATGACTTGTCAGTGGCTTACTGGCATGGCAAAATCTGGTGATGCTGTGGAGTTGGAAATAGGTGGTTTTTATGAAGAAATATGTGGATTTAGAAGTTCAGACCAGGGTTGAATGGGATGTGAGTTGGCAGGTGATGTAGTTGGCTCCAGTCAAGGAATGTAATTGAATGGTAGCAAATGAATGAGTTAGCGGCAGTGTATAAAATGAAACTGGTGTCAAACAATGAATTGGATAATGCGGACTGATTAGACAAGGGAAGTAGAAGCATATGTAATCAGAGGAAAGTCGCCCAAAATATCACCAAGGACCAAAGGAAAGATGAAGGCCGGGTCCGTTCTTGACTTGAGACAGTAATAAGGTGGGAGAGGTGAAAAAGCTGAGGGTGGGTTCTAATCAGTTGGGTAAGAATCAGAAGTTACATGTCTTGGAATAAATTAATGCACCTTAAAGGCTCATTTCCTGTCACTTTTTTTTTCTCTTCCCTGATAATAGCTGATTTGATGGAACTGGACATGGCCATGGAGCCAGATCGTAAAGCCCAGGTCAGTCACTGGCAGCAGCAGTCATATTTGGATTCAGGCATTCACTCTGGAGCCACAACTACTGCCCCTTCGCTGAGTGGAAAAGGCAACCCAGAAGAGGAAGAAGTGGATACCAGTCAAGTGTTGTATGAATGGGAGCAAGGTTTCTCTCAGTCTTTCACACCAGAGCAAGTAACTGGTTAGTCTGATTTTCAAGTATTTCAATAATTTTACAAACTTCGCTTGGACTCCAGTTAGAATGTATTAGTAGTTAATAAATGTGTGCTGCAAAATAACCAGGATGCTATTTTTTTTCTCTACATGTATATAAAAGAATGAACCCACCCTTAATGCTCTTCATTCACAAACCTTAGAAGTAGTCTTGAGTTTTTATTCTTAGCAAATGGGCTTTGCTAGCAAGGTCAGCATTTGTTGCCTATCTCTGATTACCCTTGAGCAGTGAATTGCTCGGCCAGTTCAAAGTCAGTGATATTGTATGGGCCAAGCTAACAACAGGTTTTCTTTCCTGAAGGACAAGAGTGAACTTGACTTCTTACAACAATCTTGTTGACCAACATTGAGGCTAGCAGTTTTAAAATTCAGGAGTTATTAATTGAAATTAAACCCCACCATCCTCAATGGTGGAATTTGAGCTCATGCCCATTAGTCTAGAACTCTACTAATTGTGATTTAACCATTATACAGTTATTGTCTCTGATTGCACTAACATTCATGAATCGTTAGATTAGTGATTTTTTTTTTCTGTGCAATTTCTTTGCATTATTTTCCTGTATATCTATCTTGTTTATTAGATATTGATGGGCAATATGCTATGACCAGGGCCCAACGGGTTCGTGCTGCAATGTTTCCTGAAACACTGGATGAAGGAATGCAGATCCCGTCAACACAGTTTGATGCTGCACATCCAACCAATGTTCAGCGTCTGGCTGAGCCATCTCAGATGCTGAAGCATGCTGTTGTTAACCTAATCAACTATCAGGATGATGCAGAACTGGCTACCCGTGCTATTCCAGAACTGACAAAACTACTCAATGATGAGGACCAGGTACTTTCATAATACAACTTTAAATGTTTTGAATATCAATTGTTTTTTCATAGTCATGAGATTTATTGCTTAAATATTTAGTAGATCTCTCAGGCATGGGATTTTAGTGATTGCAGCCATTCAACATTTGATAAAGCTTGGTGTTGTTTTAGAAATTTCTACCTATAATGAGAATGTAAAGCTTTGCAACCTTGACATCTCCAGGTTCAATATTCTGTACAAACATATTTCTATTCTCACTTCCCCATTTCTGGTTTAGGTTGTTGTAAACAAAGCTGCTGTGATGGTTCATCAGCTGTCAAAAAAAGAAGCCTCCCGCCATGCCATTATGCGCTCTCCTCAGATGGTATCAGCCATTGTCCGTACCATGCAGAACACCAATGATGTAGAGACTGCACGCTGCACTGCAGGAACTCTACATAACCTCTCTCACCATCGTGAAGGATTGTTGGCTATCTTCAAATCAGGAGGCATCCCTGCCCTGGTGAAAATGCTTGGGTGGGTATTAAGACTTTGGATTGGTGTCATTTTATATCTGCAATTTGAGTTCGTTTGTTAACTCATGGTGTTTCTCTGTTCCTCAGAGGTGCCCAGAACTGCTCAACTAACTCTGTTGAGCAACACCATGGAAGTGATGGGACATTGTTTGTGCCTGAGATTCTCTGCAGGCAAAAGAGTAGAGGTCAACTGCTAGTACATTGGGGAAGAAATCAGAGCATCAGTTTGTTTGACCAAAATTTCCTCATGGCTGATTGTATTTTGTTAAAGAAAGATGCTAATCACCATAGCTTTATGATGGGTTGAACTTTCATTCGCAATTTGATACTTTTAGTAGTTGAATCTGGAAGATTTACTTCACAGTTGGATTTCGCAGCATTTAATTAGGTGTATGTTTAATAGTGAATCAATTTCCTCTAACTTACGTAGGTCTCCAGTGGATTCTGTTCTGTTCTATGCCATAACAACCCTTCACAACCTGTTATTGCACCAGGAAGGAGCCAAGATGGCAGTGCGTCTAGCTGGTGGACTGCAGAAAATGGTTGCCTTGTTAAATAAAACCAATGTCAAATTTTTGGCCATCACAACAGATTGTCTTCAGATACTGGCATATGGCAACCAAGAAAGCAAAGTAAGTGATTTGTATAAATAAATCTTGCAACCAATTCTGTTTGCTTCATTTGTACTAAAAGGACTTGTGTTCTCTAGTTGATCATTTTGGCAAGTGGAGGGCCTCAGGCACTTGTCAATATCATGAGGACCTATACTTATGAGAAATTGTTGTGGACCACCAGCCGTGTGCTGAAAGTGCTGTCTGTTTGCTCCAGTAATAAACCTGCAATAGTGGAAGCTGGTGAGTACTTGTTTCTTTCTGACGATCATCCTGTTGACTTCAGATCAATGGACAAATTCTAAATTACCTTTCACTATTTTTCAGGTGGGATGCAGGCTCTTGGACTGCACCTTACAGATCCAAGTCAGCGACTTGTTCAGAATTGTCTTTGGACCCTGAGAAACCTGTCAGATGCTGCAACTAAGCAGGTAATTATTTGTTAATTTTCGTGAGTGGGGGATAATAGAGAGAAATGTACTAAACCTGAGGGGGAAGTGTGTGGAAAACACTCACCATGTTGTCATGTAACAATTCTTTTAATTGAATCCTTTTCAAAACTCTGCTAGTCCATTCTTTGAATGAATGAATAGATACATATTTTAACAATGATTTGGCCATGCTTGTTTGGAGTATCAGCAATGTCTAACTTGTTCTGATTGGATTTGGAATAGAATAACTGATTTTATTAGTGTGTTGGCATTCACTGCTTGCATCAGATTTGCTTATTTTATATGTTGATTCAAAGTGCAATGAGCATCCTATTCATTTATTTTGGGCACTTTTTAAGCACTGCTTTCTTTTCTACTTTAGGAGGGAATGGAAGGTCTGCTAGGAACTCTTGTGCAGCTTCTGGGGTCAGATGATATTAATGTTGTGACATGCGCAGCAGGTATCCTGTCTAACCTGACGTGTAACAACTACAAGAACAAGATGATGGTCTGCCAGGTTGGTGGTATTGAGGCTTTGGTGCGCACTGTCCTCCGAGCTGGTGACAGAGAAGACATCACTGAACCTGCTATTTGTGCTCTACGCCATTTAACAAGCAGGCATCAGGATGCAGAAATGGCTCAAAATGCCGTTCGTCTCCACTATGGGCTACCTGTTGTGGTTAAGCTCCTGCACCCACCGTCACATTGGCCTTTGATTAAGGTAATACTGCAGGACATCTTTTCCATTGAGCTGAAGTTGGTAATGGGTATGAAAAATTATGAACTACTGTTTTGTTCTGCTCCTTCAGTTATCCCTGTTCTTTTTAAAAAAAAATATGCATTTGTCATATATTAAAAGTTTATTTATTTTTAATGAGTTTGCACACTTAAAGCTCTCAGTAGATTGCAGATTTTCCTTCTCCTTGTCATCTTCTCATTTTGTGCTCTTGCTGGACCTTAGCATACCTTGTATCGTGTTTTTTGGTAATTATTTTTCCTGTTAAGAACAGTAAGTATTAAATTCCTCTGCACAGCAGTCTTATGACTGTGCAGCAGGATAATTCATTAGGAAATCTGGTGGTCATCCTAACCTTTAAGCAGTTCCTGAAGCTGTCTGTGACTGGATTGAAGTGTGTATTTTCTGGCTGATTTAGTACATCCAGTCAGTGAGACAGGATGTGGTCTGCTGGGGGTTCACTGAAAAATCCTTTTCATGGTATGGCAAGTGTTTGTCTTCCAACATTTTAGGAAATCTGTTTAATGCAAAACAAATTGTTTATTGTAACTTTAAGCATGTCTTTGGCTGATTTTCTTCTGAATATTGCTCCTGCGATATAGAAAACTAGCTTCCATCGTGAGTTCAAAATGTAAATATTTCCTTTAAGCTGGCTAAGATGCTAGATGACCATATGCAGCTCAAAGGATTGTGTGCATGTTGGCCCCTTTTAATTATTGGGTATGAAGACTCGTCAAAATCATTAAGGGGGCTGTATTGAAAAATAAAAGAACATTGTCTTGTGCCTTTCAAATTTATAACACAATTCCAGTGATAGTTCAGGAATAAAACTGAATTCTTTGAAACAGCTGTTTATTTTTTGCATTCCCCCATGGGTTTTGTTGGCCAGTATTTGTTTCCCATTCCTAATTGGCCTTGAATATTAAAGGATTTATGAGAGTATAATCAGTCTGGACTACAAGCACTTATAATGAATTCTGTGTTTATTAGGCTACTGTTGGTCTCATCCGCAATCTGGCCTTGTGTCCAGCTAACCATGCTCCACTTCGTGAGCAAGGTGCCATTCCAAGATTGGTTCAGTTGTTGGTTAGAGCACATCAAGACACCCAGCGTCGTACATCAATGGGAGGCACACAGCAGCAGTTTGTGGTAAGTTTTTTCTGGAATATCTTTAATAGTGAAATTAGAGTGAAAAATCTGCATCTTAAATCCGCCCTAATTTTGCTAGGAGGGAGTGCGAATGGAGGAAATTGTGGAAGGCTGCACAGGAGCCCTTCATATTCTTGCACGTGATGTTCACAACCGGATTGTTATCAGAGGACTCAATACCATTCCATTATTTGTCCAGGTAAGCTGTTTTTGTGTCTGATTCTTGTTCTTCCCTATTATTTTATGGATCAACAAAACCTTCTGGCACTTTGCCCAACTGGCCATTATAATTCCCTATGAGAGCTGTTTGTGTACATTTGACTGGGGAGCGAAGGAGGGCTGGAGAAAGATGAGTTGTTAAAGACAATGCTGAGCTCAACCTGATTGTCTCCTCGAATGATGATCCAACCTCTGTTCTGTCCTTTCTGGTAACTGTTGCTCCAGAGTAGTGTGGAGTTGAGTAGTTTTGGCCAATATGTTTCTTTAACCCAAGCTGCCTGACATCAGTTAATTCAGCACTGACATACAATTAAACCTATAGCCTTTCTGATCTGTATGGCTCAGCTATGTATGTGTAAACGTACTGAATCTTTAGGTAGCTGATGTACCCATCTCGTGTTAAATTGGCTGTTTTGAATTCTGTTTCATTCTAATTGTCCTTTGGTTAGGGGTGTAAACAGGAAACCAATAACTATTGCAATGAGCCTGTCTTAATACCATGATGCATCTGTGCTCCCTCCTTGGAGTGCTCATCTATGTAAGGCTATCAAAGCAACTTCATTTCAATAGCTGAAGAATTTGCTAAACTTGGTCACAAATTGCAGCAGCCACAATTAGAAACGCTGCCTTTCCTGAACTGTTAAGAGAATTAGCTATCACCACTGGAGCCTACTGACTTCAGTTATTAACAGCAATATGAAAATTAAACCTCTTTGACATCATGTTAGTACTCTACTTATGAGCATGGTCTTCTTGTTTCCCGTACCCTGAAGTCTAGACATAAAGATCTGCATTTCAGTAACACTGTTCATGACCATGGGAGGTCCCAATGCATTTAACCAGTTTAGTTCCTTTGAAGTATGGTTCCTATCGTAATGTAGAAAATGTAGCAGCCATTTTTGTACAGATGAAGTTCTGAGCTGAAATGTGGTTATGGCAAGTGAGTCTCTTTTAGTATGTACATTTAAGAGACCGGTAATACCCACCCCACTGCAGATAATTCCCCTGCTGTTCTTTGGAGTTCTACCATGGGATATTTTATGCATACCTGAGAGAGGACCTGACCAGATCATCTCTTAATGAGAAGATTAAAAACAACCCAGCTAATTAAGGTAAAAACAAGGACTGCAGATGCTGGAAACCAGAGTCTAGATTGGAGTGGTGCTGGAAAAACACAGCAGGTCAGGCAGCATCCGAGTAGAGGAAAATCGACGTTTCGGGCAAAATTCCTGATGAAGGGCTTTTGTCTGAAACATCGATTTTCCTGCTCCCAGAATCTAGACCCAGCTAAATAAGCCCTTTGTATGTAACTGGCACTTGTTTGAGAAAGTGAAAGAAGTATCACAAGAAATTGCTTCTGTGCCTACCTTGTAGCTAGAAATGATTTCTATGTTTGACTGCTTATTTGTATCTAACAGAATAAATGGTGACCTCCTGTGACAGTTGGTAATATTTGGGAAATGGCTATCAAAATTGTTTATAAATTAGAATCTAAACTTCATTCCTATATCAGGTACAATGGAGTTTTTTAATAACATGCGAAGGCTTAGTACTAAACTTTCTCTTGTAGCTACTGTACTCTCCAATTGAGAATATCCAACGGGTGGCTGCTGGTGTACTGTGTGAATTGGCTCAGGATAAGGAAGCAGCTGAAGCTATTGAGGCTGAAGGGGCCACAGCACCTCTCACGGAGCTGCTACACTCGAGAAACGAAGGTGTTGGTGAGTATACTTTTGAGTAATAGGTGATGCCTAACGCAACTTGCCTGTTGGAAAACGACTGCAACCTATTGAGCCACTCTGATATATAATTTATGTGCAGAAGCTGCAGGAATTTCACAAATTTAACTGGTATTGTAACCTTCGAATGTGTTCCTCTGCACTATTTCCTGGACCATGTTAAATTCCATGTCACGATCTCTGACCAATGCCAGTGGAGCCAAGTACAATGTGGCCATCAATTGATCAAGCTTGTAATGACGCTAAAGTAAGATTTTGGGTTGTGCACTTCCTAAAATTAAGGCAAGGAATTACCAATTTAATCAAAACAGGAGATACCGAGCAATTCTGGCACAATCTGTGGACACGACAACAATTTGTCTTGGATCCATGACCACCTCTCAGAACCTGAAATGTTAACTGTTTTGTTCTGCACAGATGTGCTGAGGGTATCCAGTATTTTTGTTTGCATTCCAGTCAGCATCTGTAGCATTCTACATTTGATGACCTAGCACTTGGCCAATATGGAGTATGAAGACTATCTTTTCATTCTTGGCTCGCTCTTAAATTAGATCTACGTTCTCCTGGTTTCTTTGTACAGATCGCAAGTGTGTGTGCGCATGGGAACGACTTTTTGAAACTGACATTTGGAGATTGTGTTGAGCATATTAAATGGGATAAAAGATTAAGTCATAACTAAGTCTAACTTGTGTTTATATAGCTACCTATGCTGCAGCGGTATTGTTCCGGATGTCTGAAGACAAACCACAGGATTACAAAAAACGTCTCTCGGTTGAGCTTACTAGCTCACTGTTCAGAACTGAGCCTATGACATGGAACGAGGTAAGCTTACTCAGGACAGACTGCGCATGCATCAGTGGTTTTTTTGCTGTATTTAAATATTTAAATTTAAAGTTAATATTTTATGTCCTGATTTAAGATTCCCCATTGTTAGTTTGCAGTTGCCACTGAAATGGCAAATATAACCATTTTTCAAAACTTTATTGTAAACAGGCAGGAGATCTCGGAATTGACATAGGAGGCCAAGGTGAACCTCTTGGATACCGTCCAGATGGTATGTCTACTTTATCCTAGCTTTTGGTATAATTTACTATCGGAAAGAAATTAGATGTTTCTCTCAGCTGTTCAAACAAATTGCTACAGCTCAGTTTTACATTGGTATGTGATCTTTCAATGCTACCTTAATCTAGATGAGCTACAAATTATTTCCTTTCACTCCTGAAGTAGTTTTGTATTCACTTCATGTGACCTATAGTTCAAAATGGAAGATGATATGACATCTCACTCATGACTGGCTTAAAAACTGAAAGTGCTGTTGTGCCTGGAAAGCAGTAGCAGATTGAGTCACTGTAATGGTAACTTCCAAACACTTCACCAGAATGCAAACACTCGAGGATGCTAAGAAATGGAAAATACAGCATTGTAGTCTGATGTGTTTAGGACAGTCACAAGATTATATCTGAGCAGTGGAGGGGCACCAAATTGCCCATCATCTTGCAGCACCTAATGCTTGAATATAAAGATGTTTTACAATATTTGGCCGGCTGCACAGTCAGTCAGTGGTTTGTACTGCTGTCTCTCAGTGCCACGGGCATGGGTTTGTTCCCAGCCTTGGGTGACTGTCAATTTGCAAGTTCTCCGTGTCAGCATCGGTTTTTGCTGGGTGCTGCATTTTCCCCACAATATGAAGATAAATTAGGTGGATTGCACATGCTAAATTGCACCATGGTGTCCAGAGGTGACAGGCTAGGTGGATGCATGGTAAATGCATGATGGGTTGAATGGCCTCTTTCTGCACTGTAGGGATTCTGTGGTCTAAGCTATCCTGCTAGAATTTTTATCGTTGACTATGTATTCAAATCTTTTGGCTGATATGAGGCAATCAGGCTTCCATTAAAAGCTTCAATTTAAATTTATCCTTATTAAATGCTGAGCACTTAATTTTGGAAGTGATAACATACTGGTGTTCATGGGGAACAGATGGCTCAATCTTTATTGAAAGTTTTTTTATCAGTTGAAAGCTTTGTCTTCAAAAATGGATTTCTAAGTCAGTTATATCTGAAATGTATGACGCTTTAATGGTTTTAGAAATGGCTAAAAGGTTACTTGAAATTCCTGACCTTGAGCTAATGAGCTGTCTTTACCGTCATTGTGATTAGCACAAATTTTCATATTTATTTGTAAGAGCAATTCTTGGTCTTTGACTAATTTACCTTGGCTGCCTCCCCTGAATGTAGCTTGTATAGTTTATTTCATCACTGATATCCTGCAGACAACATTGTGCCTTATGTCTGTGCAGCCTCTTTAGAAAAGAAAGGGCTTTTTATTTGAACAGTGCAGTAACTGTTGAGTAATGAATGTGGCCTCGGCCTTTCATGCTTTTCAACTTTGCATTGCTGTTTTAAAAACTGGAGAATATGCATATGTTCTTTCACTTTTTTGATGGATGCTGTTTTAATGTCTCTTGTTTGTTCTTATTTTTATCCCCCTTTTTCTGCTGTTCTTCCACAACCCCTCCAAACATTTAATCCATTTTCCTTTTTGCATGCCTACCATCATTCTGTGAATATAGATCCTAGCTTTCGCTCTTACCATCCAGGTGGATATGGACAAGACACCATGGGTATTGACCCAATGATGGAGCATGATATGGGTGGTCACCACCCTGGTGCCGAGTACCCAGTTGATGGGCTGCCAGACCTTGGACATGCCCAGGACTTGATGGACGGGCTTCCCCCAGGTGACAGTAATCAGCTGGCCTGGTTTGATACAGACTTGTAAATAGAATCTGCATAATAGGTATGAACATCATTTAGGGTGATTTGTTATGCATTGTTAGCTAACTTGGGACCATTGCAATTTCCACTTGCACTTGTGGTCAAACTTTTACCTAAAT
Organism: Chiloscyllium plagiosum; assembly: GCF_037043375.1. Classification (NCBI taxonomy): domain Eukaryota; kingdom Metazoa; phylum Chordata; class Chondrichthyes; order Orectolobiformes; family Hemiscylliidae; genus Chiloscyllium; species Chiloscyllium plagiosum. The sequence continues at coordinate 12,251,299 of NW_028270172.1, forward strand.
TGACATTTGAATCATTTGACTTTCTGCTTCAGTAAATTTTTTCTTTTCTTCCTGCAGTTGTACTGTCTGAATGAACTTGCGTTGTGATTGGCCTGTAGAATTGCTGAGAGGGCTCGAGGGGTGGGCTAGTTTCTCAGAAAGTGCCTGACACTAACAAAAAGCTGAGTTTCCTGTGGGAACAATCAAAGTAAACTTTTTGTTCTGGTCCGTTTGGTCGAAGAGTAACGGAGGGAATGGATTTGAAAATGGCTGCCTACTTTTGAAGAATGCTGAAGATGGATCAAGAGATGGAACTTATTAAAAACTCTAGCCTTGCCTGTTAACTTTTTTATTATTTTTTTTAAATTTCTGTAACGGTACTGACGTAGCTTGCTTTGAAGTAGAATAGAACAGTAAATGATATTCCTTAACATAGTATTGTAGTGTTAAGTTATAGTGGCAATGTTATAGCCGTTCTTGATTTTTAATAACTGAAGTAATTGTGTAGAGCACTAATTCATATAGATTTAATTGTATTCTGAAGTGTAACACTGTGTAGCTTTTGTATAAAAATGTGAAATTAGATGAAAGTCCACTTGCAGTTACTTTTAATACGTTGAGAAATGCAAGCAGGTGAAATGAAACGTGTTTGATCTATATTGCTTCATTCTAGGATTTCTGGGAGGGCTAAATAGAACTGTCTTTTCTGCAATGGTTGTAATAGTTTGAGAGGACACTCCTCCACCCCTCCTTAAACCACCCCCCCCCCCCCCCCCCCCAAAAAAAAGCTATTGTATCCTGCAACGCAGATGCTTAATGGAAATATGCGGTTGTAGAAACAGAATTAAACTGGACTTATTTCATTTTTTGTGTGTGACTTACTTACTAGACCACCAATATTAAGTTTATATGTAGTTTAAGGAATTGATGACTCTTACGTAATTTCAAATATGTATAAGTTGATTGAATAAAAAAAGTTGAAAACTCCCAAAATCTTTCTATAAGATGCTTCATTTGAACACAATCTTACAGTCACACCACTTAGGATATGTGATGTGGCCAACATTAATATAATAAGTCATACTGAAAAATTTTCCTTAACTGGTAATTGCAAACATGTTAGTATTAAGTTAATTATACTGTAAAATGCCTTACTGTCTGCACTGTTATATGCTGACACTGTCTTGGTGTAGCATTTTGATGACTTCTGTTTGGATGCTCCAGTTTGAGCATTCATTTGGGCCAGGTCTTCAGTGACCTACCTGCCAGATGTGTTCAAGCCAGAATCTAGAGGAGTGACTGTTGCATAGTTTTAAAAATTCCTACACAATGTAGTTGTCGCTGACTGAGTGGAGGGTCCTGAGGTGGAGATATCACCGTGTTAAACCCCCCAGATCTCGGCCATGTCCTATGCCCACCCATCTTCAGCTACCTCATCAATGACTTTCCTTCCTTCATAAGGCTAGAGATGGGATTTTCAGTACACATGTTCAGCACTAATCAGAACAACTCAGACTGGTTTTTATTTTATGTCCAAATATGTCAAGACCTATACATTGACTTTGCTTGTCACTTAGGGGACTGCAGATGCTGGAGATCAGAGCTGAAAAATGTGTTGCTGGAAAAGTACAGCAGGTCAGGCAGCATCTGGCAGAGATGATGACCTGGGGGTTGCAGTGAGAGGAACTCACTGAAATCCTTGTAGAGGAAGAGAGCTTCTTCAAGGAAGGCATCCTTGCAAGAGGATTCGCAGTAGGTTAAAATCAACTAGGAGAAAGTGAGGACTGTAGATGCTGGAGATCAGAGCTGAAAAATGTGTTGCTGGAAAAGCAACTTCCCTGAAGGGCTTATGCCCGAAATGCCAATTCTCCTGCTCCTTGGATGCTGCCTGACCTGTGCTTTTCCAGCAACACATTTTTCAGCTTTGCTTGTCACTTATCAACCCATGATTAGTCTCCGATGAGTAAGAATCCAACCACTGCTCGTAAGTATTCAATGACATTACTATCACTGAATCTCCCACAATCAACAATCTGGGGGTTTACCAGAAACTGATTTGTCCAGTCATATACTATGACTATAAGAGCAGGTCAGAGGCTGGGCGTCTTATCATGAGTAACTCCTTAAAGCAAACTGCAAGGACTATGATGCAAAATGTCCAGTTGCCCAGATTGTTCTGCTCTTAAACTTGCAGTTTGACACCAAGCATTATACAATAGTTCTGCATTCAGCAGTCACTTCCTCCACCAATGCCCAGTGACAGTACCATCCACAAGATGTATTGCAAGAAGTTGTCAAGTTTCTTCAGGTAGCATTTACCAAACTTGTGACCTATCTTACTTTTGAATGACAGGGATATCAGCTGCATGGGAACAGCATTGCTGTTTCCCTCCAAGCCCCACACAGTCATGATTTGGCAATATATTGGTTTCCTTCACTGGCTGGATCAAAAACCTGGAATTCCCTCAACAGCACTGTGGATAGACCTACAATATATGGATTGTAGCTATTCAAAAAGCCAGCTCGCCATCAGTATCTTGAGGCTGTATAGGGATGAATGTTGGTATAGCCAGAATCTCCACACCTAATGTATGATTTTTTTAAAAAATAAAGGAGTTTATCTTGAGTTCAAGATAATGCTCTTGAAAGTTCAACAATAGTTGGGAAGTTGAAGGTCTTTAAAAGGTAACTAGTTCAGAGACTGCATGTTCCTGTTAGTTTATAGGGCAAAGCTGGTCATCCAGTGTTCCTTACACCCAACAGAGAGATTCAGGCTCTGGTCAAGAGACAGGAAGCATATATTAGGTTTAGAAGGCTGAAATCGAGTGAATCCCTTGAGTATAAAAGAGCAGTAGGAGTACACAAAAGGTATATCTGGAGGGCAAAAACCACGTGACATTGCTTTGGCCAATGCAGAGGAAGCTCGGTTATCTGTTAGATACAGGTGGGGAGTATTAGGATAATTGAATGCTGGATTATGGTTGCTCAGTGGTTAGCACTGCTGCTTCACAGCGCCAGGGACCCGGGTTCAAATCCCGCCTCGGGCAATTGTCTGTGTGGAGTTTGCACGTTCTCCCCATGTCTGCGTGGGTTTCCTCCCACAGTCCAAAGAAGTGCAGGTTAGGTGAATTGGCCATGCTAAATTGCCTGTAGTGTTAGGTGTATTAGGGGCAAGTATTGGGGGGGGGGGGGGGTGGGTTTCTCTTCAGAGGGTTGGTGTGAACTTGTTGGGCTGAAGGGCCTGTTTCCACATTGTAGGGAATCTAATCTAATCGTAACGTGGTTAGCCAAGCAGTGGGACCTTGTGATCTTGTTTGGATAATCAGAAATCCGGTTAATTGAAAGCAAAGTGGGTGGTAAGGCATAGGTCCAGTAGTTTGACTATGTTGTCCTTGCTGATTGAAGTTAGTGGTGTTTGGTGCATGTGTCTTTAGTTCTTCTAGTAGTGTAGTCAGTGTTTCTTTGGCCAGTTCTTCTGGTTCAATAACAAAATCTACAGACAAACCAACAGAACACCCATGGGTCTCTGATATCTGTGTTCTCTGAGACCATCCAAGCCAAACTTTGGGTCCACCATGTGGATGACATCTTTGCATCACTAAATGAAACAAATTAGTGAAAACCTTCAAGACCATCAATAGTATCCTTACTGGCAAAATTCACTAAAGAGGAGGAAAACAAAACAAAGAGTAGAGTGAACAATGCATGGAAAACTTCAAACCAGCATCTCCAGGAAAACAACACATGGACCAAATACTGAACTACAGAGGCAATCATCCCAACACCCACAAACGAAGCTGCATTAGAACAGTATTTCAATGAGCTACCAAACACTGCAACACAGAGGAACTATGAAGAGCAGAGGAAAATTACCTATACAGTGTGTTCAAAAAGAATGGGTACCCAATGAATGCAGTCTGCTGGTTTCTCAGCAACAAGCCCAAACAAGCAAGCAAAACGTGCCCAGAAACTTCTACGTCAAAGACATCTTTGAAATGACTGCGAGACTACTCCGACCTCTTAGCATCGTGGTAGTCCGAAAACCCACCAACACACTAAAACATTAGTTAATGAACATGAAAGACCCTATACAGACAACAAGCAAGATGAACATTATTTACAAAATACCTTGCAAGAACTGTAACAAACACTATATCAGACAAACAGGCAGAAAACTAGCCACTAGGATACATGAACATCAACTAGCCACAAAAAGATATGACCCTCTCTCACTAGTATTCTTACATACAGATGAAGAAGGACACTACTTTGACTGGGACACCACATCCATCCTAGGACAAGCCAAATAGAGACATGCATGAGAATTCCTAGAAGCAAGGCATTCCAATGGAAACTCTATCAACAACACATCAACTTGGACTCCATCTATCACCCCCTGAGAAAAAGAACAGGGAATGACATCAACAACCCAAGGAAACGTAGACACACCGATCGAAAGTGGGACATATCATCAATGAACCTCCAGTGAAATGCTGGTGTTGTTACCTAGTATGGTGACGAAACATCTGAAAACAAACCTTCCAGCTCAGCCAGCAAACTTACATCCAAAAGCCGGGTAACCACAGACCAGCAATGCTCATATCATTGGAGTTACATTGTTGGAAGGGAGTCTGTGGGACAGGATTTACATGCATTTCGAAAGTCAAGGACTGATGACAGATAGTCAAAATGACTGTGCATGGGAAATCATGTCTCACTATCTTGATTTGAGTTTTTTGAAGAGGTGACAAGATCGATGAAGGCAAAATGGTAGATGTCTGCATGGAATTCAGAAAAACGTTCTACCGCATTGTAGACGGATTGCTTTTCTGACTGGAGGTCTGTGACTGGCAGTGTGCCAAGTGATTGATGCTGGATCCACTGCCTTTCATCTTTTATTTAAATGATTTGGATATGAATATAGGAGGTATGGCTCATATGTTTGCAGATGACACCAAACGGTAGTATAGTGGAAAGTGAAGAAGATCATCTCAAAGTACAATGGGGCCTTGATTAGATTGGCCAATGCGCTAGTAGTCACAGATGGACTTTAAATGTGAGGTGTTGCATTTTGGTAACGCAAACCAGGGCAGGGCTTGTACAATTAATAGTAAGGCCCTGGGAATTGTTGCCGAACAAAGAGAGATGGTGCAGGTGCATCGTTCTAATCTCTTAAAAAGTCCTCCAAAAGACTTTTACATACTTGATTAAATGAATTTCTTCACGAACACCTGGACTTAGGTTGCACATTATCACATTTTTGTTTAAAAATTTGTAAATTCTAATCTTTCATGCCCTTCATTGTAGATTTAACACAAGTCCATAATGCTGCATAACCCAAAATTCTGATGTATCTTTGAAACTTGCTACAGAGGAACAAATGTCTTGAAGTATTAAATAAATATTACTCATTGACAATTGAGATCCAGCTAGATCATGGTTACTAGTTCTGTCTGATCATTTTCCCAATAGACTAAGAATAGAGCATTACAAAGGATAACAACATAATCTTTCTTCCTTTGCACATGCTGAAAACATCCTCATCATAGCCAAGTTCTACAATTCTTCATAAAACCTCATTATAATTTACCTATTTACCTGTAATCATACTGCCTTGCAAATACTCGTGCCTTTAATGTGATAAAACATCCTAAGTTGCCTTACTGGAGTGATTTGAAACAAGATTTGACACTGAACCACATAAGACAACAATAGGGCAATTTGGTCAAAGAGAGAGGTTTTGAGGATTGTCTTAAAGGAAGAAAGATGAGGAGAAGTGGAGAGACTTAGGGAAGGAATTCCAGGGCTGAGGGCTTGGCAACTGAAGGCGCAGCCGTTAATTGTGGAATGATTAAATTTGAGGATGCTCAAGAGGCTGGAATTGGAGATTGCAGATACCCTGAACATGTTTAAAGAGATAAAGAGGACAAAGGCTACCAAGGAATTTGAAAACTGTGGATGCTGGAAATCAAAAACAAAACAGAAATTGTAGGAAAAAACTCAGCAGGCATGGCAGCATTTGTGGAGAGAAATCAGAATTAACTTTCAAGTCTAATGACCCTTCTTCTGAACTGCCAGTTCTGAAGAAAGGTGTCTGGACCCGAAAAGTTAATTCTGCTTTGTCTCCACAGGTGCAGCAGACCTAGAACACAGAACATAGAAAAGTACAGCAAAGAACAGGCCCTTTGGCCTACGATGTAGTGCCCAGGATTAATCCTAATGTAAAATAAAATAACCTTACCTACGCACCCCTTAATTCACTGCTGTCCATGCGCATGTCCAGCAGGCACTTAAATGTCCCTAATGACTCTGCTTCCACCACGACTGCTGGCAATGCATTCACAACACTCTGCGTAAAGAACCTACCTCTAAGGCTACTCTATTATTTTGACCTAATATCTTAAAACTATGACCCCCTCATCCCAGTCAGTCCTGCCCTGGGAAAAGTCTCTAGCTATTGACTCTATCCATGCCTCTCATTACCTTGTAAACCTTGATCAGGTCACCTCTCTTCCTCCTCTCCAGAGAGAAAATCCGAGCTTAGTCAACCTCTCTTCATTAACCCTCCAGTCCAGGCAGCATCCTGGTAACTTTCTTTGCACCCTCTCCAAAGCCTCTGTGTCTTTCTTACAGTAGGGCGACCAGAACTGGACACAATATTCCAAGTGTGGTCTCACCAGGGTTTGATAGAGCTGTCACAAAACCTCACAGTTTTTAAACTCGATCCCCCTGTTAATGAAAGCCAAAACACCATATGCTTTCTTAACAACTCTATCCACTTGGGTGGCAACTTTGAGGGATCTATGTACTTGCACACCAAGATCTCCATACTGCCAAGAATCCTGTCTTTAATCCTATATTCAGCATTCAAGTTTGACCTTCCAAAATGCATCACTTCACATTTATCCAGGTTGAACTCCATCTGCCATTTCTCAGCCCAGCTCTACATCCTGTCTATGTCACGCTGCAGCCTGCAATAGCCCTCCATACTATCAACGGCACCTCCAACCTTTGTGTTTTCTGCAAATTTATTAACCCACCCCTCAATCTCCTCGTCCAAGTCATTTATAAAAACTACGAACAGCAGAGGTCCACGAACAGAGTCCTGCGGGACACCACTCAACACTGACCTCCAGGCAGAATACTTTCAATCTACAATCACTCTCTGCTTTCTGTCAGCCAGCTAATTCTGAATCTGGATAGCCAAGTCTCCCTGCATCCCATACCTTCTGACTTTATGAATGAGTCTACCATGGGGAACCTTATCAAATGCCTTGCTGAAGTCTATATACACCACATCTACTGCTTAACCTTCATCGACCTGTCTTGTCACCTCCTCAAAGAATAAGATTAGTTAGGCATGACCTGCCCCTCACAAAGCCATGCTGACTGCCTTTAATCACGCTATGCTTTTCCAAATAGTCATAAATCCTATCCCTCAGAATTCTTTCCAAAACCTTGCTGACCACAGACTGATTAGTCTGTAATTGCCAGGGATTTCCCTATTACCTTTCCTGAAAAGAGGAACATTTGCCACCTTCCAATCCTTCGGTATGACTCCTGAGGAGAGTGAGGAAGCAAAGATCTTCACCAGTGGCTTAGCAACCTCCTTTCTCGCTTCCCGGACCAGCCTAGGATAAATCTGGTCTGGCCCTGCGGACTTATCAATCTTAATGTTTGCCAAAATTGCAACACACCAACTTAATCAATCTTGATCTGGTCAAGACTGTATACCAGCTTCTCAAAGTTCTCATTCACAACAAGGTCCCTTTCCTTAGTGAAAACTGAAGCAAAAAACTCTGCTCAGACTCCATGCACGAGTTCCTTACGCTATTCCTGATTGGCCCTATCTTCTTCCTGATCATTCTCTTATTCTTCACGTATAAGTAAAACACCTTTGGGTTCTACCTAATCCTTCCTGCCAAGCATTTCTTGTGCCCCCTCCTGCTCTACTGAGTCTATTTCTGAGCTCCTTTCTAGCAAGCCTGTACTTCTCTAAATCCTCCACCTTATGTAAGCTGCCTTCTTCCTTCTGACAAGAAGCTCCTCTGTTCCCGTCATCCAAGGCTCCTTAATCTTACCCCTCCTTACCTCTCTCAGAGGAACAAATTCGTGCATCACTCGCAACAACTGCTCCTTAAACAGTCTCCACATGTCTGCTGTGCCTTTCTGTGGAACAATTTCTCCCAGTCTGTACTTACCAACTCCTGTCTGATAGCGTCATAATTTCCTTTTCCCCAATTAAATATCTTCCCTTGGTGACTGCTCCTTTCCCTCTCCAAGAGTATGGTAAATTTGAGGCAGTAGTGGTCACTGTCACCAAAGTGTTCTCCCACCATGAGACCTGAGTTTTTCCAGCAATCTCTGTTTTATGAAAATTTTAAAATCAAGATCAAATCCAATGTAGGTCAATAAGCCCAGGAGTAGTACATAAACTGAGCTGCTGCTCGTCGGATGCTACCTGAATTGCTGTGCTCTTCCAGCACCACTGATCCAGAATCTGGTTTCCAGCATCTGCAGTCATTGTTTTTACCTCGTGAATAAGGTAACAGCAGAGTTTTGGAAGAGCCTTAAGTTTATGGAATGTGGAAGGTCAGACAGAAATTTATTGGGACATCTCAAAGTAACAAAGGCATGAATAATGGTTTCAGCTGATGAGCTGAGGCATGGGCCATCTTAGGTGATATAAGTGAAAATAGGCAGTTATACGATGCTGCAAATATGTGCCTGGAAGCTTAACAGGACATGAGGTTGCAAATAATGTAGTTAAAACTTAGATAGTTGCTAGGAAAAGGTTGAGGTTGGGAGCTAGAGAATGGTGTTTGACGTGGGAACCAAAGACAAAACAATGGACCAGCAGTTGGTCCATTGTGTATAATTCTCTTCGGGAGAAATTTACTGCAATGATTCCAGGGATAAGGAATAACTATTACATGGATAGCCTGGAAAAGTTCTTAAAGTGCAGAAGACTAATAGGAGATTTTATAGTGTTGTTAACGTGAAAAGTTTAGAAAGCGAAAATAATGGGAAACTTCCCAATGGCTTAAGAATCAGCAACCAGACTGGCAAAAGGACCAGAAGCAACAGGTGATCAGAACTTGGAATGTAGTGCAAAAGAAAATTTTACAATAACTTCCAACAGAATCCGATAAATACATGATACCTGAAGGAGAAAAGTGCTGGAGCAGTATGGGGAAGCAATCATGGAGGGGTAATAACTAGACTGCTCTTTAAAAGAATCAGCACTGAGTCAATGGGCCGATTGGCCTTGAACCACACCAGTTCTTTAGTTGCTCCAAAGCTATTTCAGTGCTCTCTTACTGATCAACATTCTTGCTCTGATACATACAGATATTCTATTTTTACTGAATTCTGTCAAACCTTTCCTGTTCTGATCCAACGTCATTGTTCAAAAGGGATTCAGAATGAGCATTAATGTCTGAACTCTCTTGAAACACATATAATGCCAGTACTTAATCTTCAATTCTTTTTGCAGAATTCATATAAAAACATTTTTAGGAAATTCTTGAATGGTTTATTTGATTCCATCTCGCATGTTTATTAACTTGATCTCTATCATTTAAATGTATTAAATAGTGACTAATAATATAAGCATCCTGTGTTCCCTGGTGTGAGCGGAAGTATATATTATGGCATTCCTGATTTAAATTAGTTTAAATACTTCACAAAGGCACCATCTATTTTCAGAACCAGCCTCCTCGCCTCCAGCCTATTCTGATGAATCTCGCCCTCTGAAAATATTTTCCAGATATCTCCAAACACTAGTTTTCCTTTTCAGTCCATCTTCAGCCAATTAATGAAACCAATGATCATGTGCCTTTCTGGCAAATTATGCAATTACCATCAACAATCCAGAGGCCACTAATTTATCTCCCTTCTCCTTAAATTTGCTATTATTCCCTTAAAACTGTCTTATTAAGAAGACAGATTTCGTATTCATTCTACCAATGTGCCAAGCAATTACAATTTCCTTAATTTCTTCCTTTGTCAAACAGCTCAGTGTAAGTATTTTAAATTGACTTATTCGGAAATGTTGTGACACATTTCTGGTGCAGGTAGGACTTGAACCCAAATCTTCTGCCCCAGAAGGAAGAATACTATCACTATGCTACAAAAGCATTAATTATGCTGTGTACTATGTCCTTAATCTTATCCCTTGAAAATGTGGGTGGCATGGTGGCTCAGTGGTTAGCATTGCTGCCTCACAGCACTGGGGTCCCAGGTTCGATTCCAGCCTTGGGTGACTCTGTGGAGTTTGCACATTCTCTCTGTGTCTCTGTGGGTTTCCTCTGGGTGCTCTGGTTTCCTCCCGCAGTCCAAAGATGTGCAGGTCAGGTGAATTGGCTGTGCTAAATTGCCCATAGTGTTAGGTGCATTAGTCAGAGGGAAATGGGTCTGGGTGGGTTACTCTTTGGAGGGTTGGTGTGGACTTGTTGGGCCAAAGGGCCTGTTTCCACACTGTAGGGAGTCTAGTCTAAAAAAATTACTTATTCTAGTTTGTTACCCTAATGAATGGGTATCAAATTTCTAATTCCCAAAATTGGATGCATGGCAATTCCTACTGCCCGATGCTACACGTCATTGTCTGCTCCTGTATGTACCAGACTACTGCTGACCATGCAGAGGTGCTGCAGTCTGGGGGTGGGCCTAGTTGGTCAAGGTTGTCCTCTAAGGTTATCTGCTGTAAACAAGCAGCCTCCGCCCAAGCTTTAGCCCCTGGAGAAGCAACTTTTAGGAGGATGAAGAGAGGCAAAGGCACATGGAAAACAAGCAATAAAAGAAGGTTCCCAAAACTGGATCACAAGACGAGACTGCAGTCACAGCAAAGTGGAGCCGTGGAGCTTGGATTAGTTTCTGACAGCAGAAGGTCCTTTCATACACTTACTCTTTTTTTGCTGGGGTCTCATGGACTGCTGTCTCAGATCCTATTGCTGCTGCAAAAAGACACCTGGCAACAGATACATCCTTACTTATTTTGCAGACACTTAAGTAATTCCACATAGACCAAACACCTCTTCCCTCCAACATGCTCAATACCTGAAGCCTTTCCTGACATCCCTGTATCCCCATCCCCAAGCATCATGCAAAATCTGAGACACCAAAATTAGTTCAAGCTGGGAAAGTCTGGAAAGTACTGTGCTAAAAATGTAGGCATGCGTTTGAATTAATATATTTTAGACTGGTACGTGCATGTTCAGGTTGAATTTATTTTTTGTGTTGTCAGGAAAGGACAATGCAATATTAATGACAGAGGAAAGGTAAGGAGTGTGGGCTGTTGGTGAGCAGGGAAGTGCAGCAGAGGTTACTGATATCGCTAGTAATTGTTTGATCATGCACAGCCCAGAGAGAATCTATCCTCAACTTTTTGCTCTACTGCTCTCAGCGTTTTGCTCTTTAAATGGTGGTAAAGAGCATTGCCCTCAATGTCCAGTTTGAACAGCTTGCAACAAACAAGTGTTACCACATCCGGAGTATTGTGAGGCTCCTCCAGAATGGTGCAGGTAGTAGAAATGTTACCCGAGGATGTTGAAGGCGTGGCATTCCAATATGGCCCTCACTATGCTTGTGTGTATGTGGGTTCCACTGTGGAGACATGAGTGGATAACCTTGTTGCTAAGCAACCACACAGTAACATTTGACTGGCTCAAACACAACTGGCAGAGAGGAATGCAAAACTATGAGGGAATCCTGACTAGGATTCTGGATAAACAGTTATCTGCATGATGAGATGCCTGTGGTTACATACAAATTACATATGGAGTGAATGGAATTCCCTGCAGTTAGTGAAAATGGCTAAATTCATGCAAGGCATGTGCAAGACTTTCATGTCCATGCAGTGGCATCCCAGCTCATGTGTAAGGCTGCAGTCTGTGTAAAGGGAAAGAGATGAAGCCATCTGCCTGTGTACAGAGAGACTCGATGATCTAACTTATACAGCAGTATACAGTATGCTGCAAGATGTTGACGATAGCTCCCGAAATAGCCTGGAAAGAAGCAGAAAAGGCAGTATAAAAACAAAGAGCTTGCCACTCGACAGCCAAAGACAATGCAGTTCTTGCCTTTTTCTGAGGCTGCAGTTGTGGCTGCATCAGTTGGCAGATTTCAATCATGGCCTGTTCAATGACAGCTCAGCCACTGTGTCTCACTGAAATTGACTGTAAGAGCATTGCTCTCTAAAGATCCTTGGTGGATATGTCCCCCTTAACCTAGCTTAAAGTTCTCCTTTCCCTCCTAGCAGCTTGTCCTGCTCTGTGTGGCCTCTCATCATTCTCCCAGTGGTGCTCAATACCAAGTGGAAGACATACCAGGCCACCCATATCAGGAACTGCTAATGTCATCTACTGCATCCGTTGTACCTGGTGTGGTCTCCTCTACATCGGGGAGACAGGACGCCTTCTTGCGGATCGTTTCAGAGAACATCTCTGGGATAGCTGCACCCACCAACCCACCGCCCCGTGGCTGAACACTTCAACTCCCCCTCCCACTCCATCAATGACATGCAGGTCCTGGGCCTTCTCCACCGTCAAACTGTTACCACCCGACGCCTGGAGGAAGAATGCCTCATATTCCGCCCTGCAACCATATGAAATAAATGCGGATTTCAACAGCTTCCTCATTTCACTTCCCCTCCACATTATCCCAGTCCCAATCCTCCAACTCAGCCCCACCCTCTGGACCTGACTATGACTCCCCCCTCTGACCTGTCACTTTCTCCCTCACCTTCATCCACATATCGCTTTCTCAGCTACCTACCCCCAACACCATCCCCACTCCATTTACCTCTCAGCCCCCTTGGCCCACAAGCCTCATTCCTGATGAAGGGCTTATCCCCGAAACATAGATTCTCCTGCTCCTCAGATGCTGCCTGACCTGCCGTGCTTTCCCAGCAGCACACTCTCGACACCCATATCAGGAAACAATTTGTTACAGCACAAGCTTTTAAATCAATGAAGATGGACTAAAGTACTAGCCAGACCAGTCCCTGTGAATTACTGAAACTTCAGGCAAGAGTAGGAAACACAAAGTTCATACAAAGTTCACACCATGTATCTGGAAGAAATCATCCTGCAATAGTTGATAATTGTTGAACTCTAAATAGCTCAGGTGAGAAAGGGTGGGCTCCTTCATGTCATTTAGCATGGTCTTCAGCTCTGTGAAACAGAGCATGGGTACAGGCTGGAGAATGATGTTTGAAAATGGCATTGCCGGCATAAAGCCTGCCTTGCAAACTGCCTGGTGATGTAATCTGCCTGCTCAACTTGGTTAAGTACGTATTTGCAAACCTCTTTATCAAGACAGAATCTGGCACACTTCCTATTAGAAGTGTACATGTGCACCTCTGGTGTCATTACTATGCATTAGAAGGTCACATAGCACATTTTTCTTCCAAGATTTTCATGCTTGTGCAATAAAGGTAGATATTTATCACCTCTCTTATATCTTAACACATCTTCACAATAGTACTTTCACTGACAGCAGTCTCAATTTCAGCAGTAACACTGGAATATAAATAACCGGCATCAATGCTGCAGGCTAGCAGAAGCACATTTAACAAGCTGCCCCTCTAAAGTTTCTCTGGGGGCAACAGTGATGACAAAAGTGTAGCTCAAACTTTGTCATTGAAGATTAAAGTCTCAGCTCGATCTTACAATGCAACAACATTGCTTTTACACTGCAGTCCTGCACTACCTTTCCCCAGAGACTAGGGAAGCTCCGTGACTGGTGTAATGGTCCCAGCTGATATTGCTATTTGACAAGCAGTCCTCAGACTGAAATGTGGCTTGATAGATCATATTATTTTTCATTTTAACAAGGTGGCCTCACTAATTTGATTTTAGCAATAAAACATAAATTAATGATGATATAATAGAATTGACCAATGGTTTAGCAAAAACAGAAATTGCATTCTCTGCAAGGATTCTCTGCAGATTTAGCACCATCTGTAGAGAAAAAGCAGTCAACATTTTGGGTCCAGTGATCTTTCAGTTCTGAAGAAGGCTTCACTTTTGAAGAAGACCGATCAGATCTGCTTTATTTATATCTAAAACACACTTCCAAAGATTTTGAAACAAATTGTAAAAACATAATCCCATTAAATCCAAAAGAACCCCTTTATAGTACTTATGCCAGAGAGAATTCCTTTTTCAATCACCCCTATATGGCATAATTTAACTTTGGTTTCAACTCAGTCTCGAGAATCTAACACTCTTGTTTGAAGCATTCATACAACTACTTAAACTTTCTCGGCTTCAAATAATCCTTTTAGGGTTTAAACAAAACACTTCTGGTCATTTACGAAACTTTGCACACTGAAGTAACTTTTCTCTTAAGAATTCTAAACAGTCTTTGCCCTTTCTCAGGAGCAACTGCTTTAAAAATCCAGCTTCAGTCAAGTACCCTGTTAAACTGTCAAAACTGACACGAAAATCTTTTTCAGACTATGGGTGTCTCCTTTAATCAACCCCTATGTAAATGGCAAACTGAATGTATAACGGTTTACTTTGTTCACTGGTAAACTTTTCTCAATGCCAACAAAATTCTATTACTCTCCACATTGTCTTTCTCTCACATTGTATTTTAAAAGAAATCTTCATTGCTACAGAAATATTTAAAAGTTAATAAGTAAATCCCTTAAGATACACAGGGATCTCAATGGCCATTATTTCAAACTCAAAAACCAAAAGTTTCGAAAATAGAATATATTAAGACATACGTATGTCATACACCTTATACCAGAAGAGAAAATTCACAATTAACATTTGCACATTTAATGATTTCATTTTTGTCACTATTGCTTGGAGTCTATTCACATAGTAAATAGGGAGGATTTAATGTGTCATTGGGCTACTTATTTTTTGGGGGGGACATTCTTGACGATTACTTTATTAGCTGATACAGTCATGTAATGACATTATTTTCTGTATTTGTGTTGGCCTTGCATGGGAGAAGAATTCACCAATATCCTCAATTATCAACACAGCTTTGAACTTAAAGTCATAACACACGAAGAAAGCTTTAATTTCTGAGTCAATCCATTTCAAGTGCTGCATTTTGGGAAAGCAAATCTTAGCAGGACTTATACACTTAATGGTAAGGTCCTAGGGAGTGTTGCTGAACAAAGAGACCTTGGAGTGTAGGTTCATAGCTCCTTGAAAGTGGAGTCGCAGTTAGATAGGATAGTGAAGAAGGTGTTTGGTATGCTTTCCTTTATTGGTCAGAGTGCTGAGTACAGGAGTTGGGAGGTCATGTTGCGGCTGTACAGGACATTGGTTAGGCCACTGTTGGAATATTGCGTGCAATTCTGGTCTCCTTCCTATCGGAAAGATGTTGTGAAACTTGAAAGGGTTCAGAAAAGATTTACAAGGATGTTGCCAGGGTTGGAGGATCTGAGCTACAGGGAGAAGCTGAACAGGCTGGGACTGTTTTCCCTGGAGCGTCAGAGGCTGAGGGGTGATCTTATAGAGGGGCATGGATAGGATAGGATAAATAGACAAAGTCTTTTCCCTGGGGTCATGGAGTCCAGAACTAGAGGGCATAGGTTTAGGGTGAGAGGGGAAAAATATAAAAGAGACTTTAGGGGCAACATTTTCACACAGAGGGATGTATGGATTCACGTGTATGGATTGAGCTGCCAGAGGATGTGGTGGAGGCTGGTACAACTGCAACATTTAAGAGGCATTTGGATGTGTATATGAATTGGAAGGGTTTGGAGGGATATGGGCCGGGTGCTAGCAGGTGGGACTAGATTGGATTGGGATATCTGGTTGGCATGGACGAGTTGGACCGAAGGGTCTGTTTCCATGCTGTATGCTTCTATGACTCTAATAGGCATAAAACATCAGTGATAGGTTTTGCAACAGAATTATTTTCTAAATAATGAGCACACACAAAAGCAAGGACCCTAAGCATATTGCTACTACTTTGGTGGGATTTGAACTCAGGTCCCAAGAGTCTGGATCACTGAATTACTAGTTCCGTGACATTATCGTTACACCACTGTTTCCCCATATGCTTCCTAATTTAACTCCTGCAAGATCTGAGTTTATTTCTCACTCTCCATGGGAGTCGTACTGGAGGATTGGAGGGAGGCGAAAGTTGTTCCCCTTTAAAGAAGGGTATTAGGTAAATCCCTGGCAATTACAGACCAGTCAGTCTTACATCTGTGGTCAGCAAGGTTTTGGAAAGAATTCTGAGGGATAGGATTTATGATTATTTGGAAAAGTATACCGTGATTAAAGGCAGTCAGCATGACTTTGTGAAGGGCAGTCATACCCCACAAAGCTTATGAGTTCTTTGAGGAGGTGACGAGACAGGTCGATGAAGGTCGAGCAGTGGATGCAGTGTAGATGGATTTCCCCACCGCAGACTCATTCATAAAGTCAGGAAGTATGGGGTGCAGGGAGATTTGGCTGTCTGCATTCCGAATTGTTTGGCTGACAGAAGGCAGAGAGTGGTTGTAGATGGAAAGTATTCTGCCTGGAGGTCAGTGGTGAGTGGTGTCCCGCATGGCTCTGTTCTTGGGCCTCTGCTCTTTGTAGTTTTTATAAATGATTTGGATAAGGAGGTTATGGGGGGAATTAGTAAATTTGCCGATGACACAAAGGTTGAAGGTACCGTTAATAGTATCATGGGCTATTGCATGCTGCAGTGCGACATAGATAGGATGCAGAGCTGGGCTGAGAAATGGCAGTTGGAGTTCAACCTGGATAAATGTGAAGTGATGCATTTTTGAAGGTCGAACTTGAATGCTGAATATAGGATTAAAGACAGGATTCTTGGCAGTGTGGACAACAGCGGGATCTTGGTGTTCAAGTGCATAGATCCCTCAAATTTGCCACTCAAGTGGATAGGGTTATTAAGAAAGCATATGATGTTTTGGCTTTCATTAACAGAGGGATCGAGTTTAAGAGCTGTGAGGTTTTGCTGCAGCTCTACAAAACCGTGGTAAGACCGCACTTGGAATACTGTGTGTCCAGTTGTGGTTGCCCTATTATAGAAAAGATATGGAGGCTTTGGAGAGGGTGCAAAGAAGGTTTACCAGAATGCTGCCTGGACTGGAAGACTTGTCTTACGAAGAGGGGTTAACTAAGCTTGGACTTTTCTCTCTGTAGAGAAGGAGGAAGAGAAGTGACCTGATCGAGGTATACAAGGTAATGAGAGGCATGGATAGAGTTGATAGCCAGAGACCTTTCCCCAGGGCAGGATTGACTGGGACGAGGGATCATAGTTTTAAGGTGTTAGGAGGAAGGTATTGAGGAGATGTCAGAGGTAGGTTCTTTATGCAGAGAGTTGTGAGCGCATGGAATGCATTGCCAGCGATGGTAGTGGAAGCAGAGTCATTAGGGTCATTTAAACGACTGCTGGACATGCACATGAACAGCAGTGAATTGAGGGATGCATAGGTTAGACTATTTTATTTTAGATTAGGAATAATCCTCAGCACAACATCGTGGGCCTGTTCTGTGCTGTACTTCTCTATGTTCTGTATTTTTGCTAGTTCTCGGTTCCGCTTTCTTACTCCTTTTTCTCCTCAATTCTCAGCCTCGCCTGAATGATTCTTGCTTTCGCCAGTCTTGCCTGGCAGACTAGCTGCTCCCCCAGCCTTGCCTGGCTGACTTGCAAAAATCAAGTCTCAACAGGAGTCCTGATGAAGGGCTTATGCTTGAAATGTTGATTCTCCTGCTCCTCGGATGCTGCCTGACCAGCTGTGCTTTTCCAGTACCACATTGTTCAACTCTGATCGAGTGATTGCCATGGATAGAATAACAATGCAACTTAAGAGGCCTTGAGAACAATAACTTGCCACAGAAAAATCATAAACTCCAGTATGGACTGGTTCTGTGTGGCTCAATATCTCACTGGGCAAGTGGGGGAAGCACAAGTTTCCCTTTTATTTTAATGGAGTTTCAATAGTGTAAGATACAATGACAATATCTCTAAAGCACAAATATTTTCTCTAATTAAAACTGTTGTTTCACTGATACAGCACGAGTTGAAAACATTAAAAACAGACTGCTCCATGGAACAAGCAGAAGATTTCTTGAAACTGTCAACAACAAAATGCCTGGTTGAGAGGAGACAGTAGTTTTAAAACATTTTCACTGCCAAGCAGTAAGAAAATGAGAAAGCTGTTGTGGTGATCTTAAAAAATAATTTTATTATATTTTACATATTAATTTTAAACTGTCTATAGAGTAGAGTGAAAAGAAATGTTTTTCTCCACATTTGAAGATTGAGGATCTGACATCAACTCACAGAGAAAAAAGAACACAAGTCTAAAGTGTCATAAGTTATCAGACAAATACAGTACTGGAGTGGAAATTTCTTCAAAGTACAGTCTCAAAAAAATCAGAAATCTACTAAGAAACATATGGAAAACACTGAATTTTATCATTTGTACTAAAACGTCATATGCTAAAGCTGGTCAAAAACACCTTTTTACCTGTTGCTAAACAATGACCTTGCAAAGTGATTTTCACTGCTGTTTCTTTCTTCACAAGTTTGGAACAAATTGTTGAAGGAATTGCTCTTGCATCAAATCAAGCGTTCCTTTTGCTTGAAGAAAACCAGCCAAATACAGACCAATGACAAGGTCCATTCCTCTTCAGTCCCAAGTGACAGTGCGTTACTGGGAGTTGTATCAGTTACTTCTTGTTCATTGCTCAATGATTTTTAGGATTTCAGAGGCCAAAGATCCAATGGCAATATCAGCATGGGAGCTGGAAGGTACAGAAAAAAATGCTGTAAATAACCAATAAAAGACTCTACATAGCCCTTTTGTCAAAATTCAGTCAGGTCCAAATAACTGTACAGAAAAATTAAGTGATTCTGTTGTACGCTATGGTGACAGCACAAAAGCTTAAAGGAATATATATAAATTAAGTTATGAGCAAGAACTAGGCTGAGTAAATATAGTGTGGAGAAATTATCCACTTTGAAGAAAAAAATAGAAAAGCTGAACTTTATAAATTGTTGAGATTGAGCTACAAAGGTATTTAGGGAGGCCTATATGTTCCTGAACTCAAATCACAAAGTTACAATACAAGTAACCTGAAGAAGAGCTTATGCCCGAAACGTCGATTCTCCTGTTCCCTGGATGCTGCCTGACCTGCTGCGCTTTTCCAGCAACACATTTTCAGCAACAATACAAGTATAGCAAGCATATCCTTGCACCACCAAGGATATATTTCCCTCCCCTCCCCTATAAGCATTCCGGAAAGACCACTCCCTCCGCGACTCCCTCGTCAGGTCTACACCCCCCACCAACCCAACCTCCACTCCCGGCACCTTCCCCTGCAAACGCAAGAAATGCAAAACTTGCGCCCACACCTCCCCCCTTACTTCCCTCCAAGGCCCCACGGGATCTTTCCATATCTGTCACAAATTCACCTGCACCTCCACACACATCATTTACTGCATCCGCTGCACCCGATGTGGCCTCCTCTACATTGGGGAGATAGGCCGCCTACTTGTGGAACGTTTCAGAGAACACTTCTGGGACACCTACACCAACCAACCCAACTGCTCTGTGGCTGAACACTTTAACTCCCCCTCCCACTCCACCAAGGACATGCAGGTCCTTGGCCTCCTCCATCGCCAGACCATGGCAACACGACGCCTGGAGGAAGAGCAACTCATATTCCGCCTAGGAATCCTCCAACCACAAAGGATGAATGCAGATTTCTCCAGCTTCCTCATTTCCCCTCCCCCCACCTTATCTCAGTCCCAACCCTCGGACTCAGCACCGCCTTCTTGACCTGCAATCTTCTTCCTGACCTCTCCGCCCCCACCCCCTCTCCGGCCTATCACCCTCACCTTGACCTCCTTCCACCTATCGCATTCCCAACGCCCCTCCCCCAAGTCCCTCTTCCCTACCTTTTATCTTAGTCTGCTTGGCACATCCTCCTCATTCCTGAAGAAGGGCTTATGCCCGAAACGTCGATTCTCCTGCTCCTTGGATGCTGCCTGACCTGCTGCGCTTTTCCAGCAACATATTTTTCAGCTGTAACTGTATGGGGCCTTGGAGTCCTGTGTAATGTATCAGACTCCTTATCTAAGGAGGATATACTTGAAGGGAGTTGACAAAGGTTCACTAGCCTGGTTCCTGAGAGAAGGAGACTGTACCAGAAGGAAAGAATTGGGCTCACATTCTCTGGAATTTAAAGCAATCTGAAATAATTTCCTTGAAACGTTGAAGTTTTTTAAGTGCTCAGTAAGGTAGATCTGACTTGTTGTTCTCCCCGACTGCGGAGTTTAGATCTCTGGGTGACTGCCTCAGAACAAGAAGGGGCCACTTTAGGAGTGAGATGAGGAGAAATCCTTTCACTCAGATGGGTATGACTCTTTGCTAATTCCAATCCCAGTGCACTGTGAGTGCTCAGTCATTGAGCAAATTCAGGACTCAGACTGGTAGATGTTTAAATTTAAGGAATGGGGAAAGTGTGGGAAGGTTAGATAATCAATTACGATTGTACCAAATGGCTATTTCCTTAAAAGCTGGTAAGATTGAGGTTTAGATATCAATTCTAAATTGCTATCTCCTTAGTTCCTGTCTTCAAGCTCTTACCACCTTTCATACCATGGATGCTGGAATAATCCATCAATGGACCTGTCCATTTACTATTCTGCATTTGCAAGTCTAGCAAATAAATATTGATAGGCCATTCAATTGTGAGGGAATCACAGCCAATGTCAAAATATTCTTGCCTGATGGGCCACTGAGGGGCATTTTCTGGTAAGGATTGTTGTATATCCACTGGTGATATAAACCTCCTCTGTGTTATTCTCTCCTTTGCTTAACTGCTTTTTTACCAGTTGCCCAGCTGTTAGTAGTACTTTGACAACACAGCTAACTCACAACTGTGGATCTTCCTGGCTCACTAGTATTCTAGGAAATGGATTTAACCCCATTAAAAGGATCATGAAAATAGTTAAAGACTTGAAAAGTTAAACTAAACAAATACATTCCAAACTATTGTGAATATCCATCTTTATAATGCAGAGTTGCTTTCAGGAACATCTATTTTTAAAACAGTTGTCCCCTGTTTTTATTAAGGAGACTGCCTTCTTGCACTGATCTGTGCAAGAAGGCAAAGCTGGCATGCTGCACATCAATATTACAATCTGGACAATAAAGTCACCAATTCAGAAGCCACTGAAAACTAACATGTAGTTACAGCAAGCAATTAGGAAAGCGAACGGTAGGCTGGCCTTTATCACAACAGGACTTGAGTACAGGAGCAGATATATCTTTCAATAGTACAGTACCTTGGTGCAATGCACCTGGAGTATGCATGCAGTCTTTGTCTCCTTACCTAAAACAAAGGATATACGTGCCACAGAGGGAGTACAGTGGATGTTTAACTGACTAGCTGGGGGCAGTCAGAAATAGGGACACAATCTTAGACTGAAAGGCAAGCTATTTAGATCTGGGATGAGCAGAAATTTCTTCACTCAGAGTCACACAGTCATATAGCATAGAAGAAGCCATCTGGCCCACGTGTCTTCACTAATCTAATTTTTCAGCAGTCGCATGTTATAATATTTCACCTTAAGTACTTTTTAAAAGTGTGAGGTTTTCAGCCTCAACTACCCTTCTGGGCAATGTATTCCACATTCCCACCATCTGCTGGGTGAAGACTATTTTCCTCAAATCCCCACTAAATCTCTTGCTTTTCACCTTCAAATTATGCCCTCTTGTTACTGGCCCTTCAAATAAGGGGAACAGCTGCTTCCTATTCACCTTGTCCATGCCCTTCATAATCTTATACACCTCAATCTGATGCCCCGTCAGCCTTATCGGCTCTAAAGAAAACAACCCGAGCCTATCCAGCCTCTCTTCATAGCTAAAATGCATCAATCCAGGTGATATCTCAGTAAATCTTCTCTGCACATCTTAAGTGCAATCATATTCTTCCTGTCATGTAGTGACCAGGACGGCACACAGTACTCCAGCTGTGACCAAAGTTTTGTATAGCTCCAACATAACTTCCCTCCTCTTATAATCCGTGCCATGATTGATAGAGGTAAGCGTTCCAAATATATTCTTAATTATCCTATTCACTTGTCCTACTAACGTCAGGGGCCATGTCCACCTTTATGCATGCCAAACATTCCAATGTTTGCTCACTCCTTACATCAAACTGCTTAAGAACCTCATAGTTCCTGTTCCCAAATTCTGTAACAATATTTGGCTTCTCCTGGGTGAAGGCAGAAGTGCAGTAGTCATTTTGCACCCTGCCAATGTCCTCCAGCTCCACGCACTAAATCCTCCCTTGGCCATTAATGGGCCCTAGTCTTTCTCTGGTTATCCTCTTCCCCTTAAAATACAGAGACAATATAGAGTCATTGAGTCCTACAGCATAGAAACAGACTCTTTGGTCTAACTAGTCCGTGCCGACCAGAATCCCAAACTAAGTTAGTCCCACCTGCCTGCGCTTATATACATCCAAATATCTCTTATTTAAATGTCTTTTAAATGTTGTGATTGTACCCACATCTACCACTTCCTCTAGAAGTTCATTCCACACATGAGCCATTCTCTGTGTAAAAAAGATTGTCTCGTCTTCTTTAAATTTTTCTCCTTTCTCCTTAAAAGTATGCTCCCCAGTCTTGAAATCCCCCATCC
Organism: Chiloscyllium plagiosum; assembly: GCF_037043375.1. Taxonomy (NCBI): domain Eukaryota; kingdom Metazoa; phylum Chordata; class Chondrichthyes; order Orectolobiformes; family Hemiscylliidae; genus Chiloscyllium; species Chiloscyllium plagiosum. The sequence goes on from NW_028270172.1 coordinate 12,273,926, forward strand.
TAGGGAAAAGACACCTGCTGTTCACCTTATCTATACCCTTCATGATTTTATAAATCTCTACAAAGGTACCCTCAACCTCCTATGCTCCAGTGAAAAAAACAGTCCTGACCTGAATAGGAAGGATTTAGAGGGATATGGGCAAAGTGCTGGCAAATGGGATTAGATTAGGTTGGGATATCTGGTGGGCATGGACAAGTTAGACAGAAGGGTCTGTTTCTGTGCTGTACATCTCTATGACTCTCTCTCCTTATCACTCAAACTCTTCATTCCTGGCAAATTCCTGGTAAATCTCTTCTGAACCTTCTCCACCTTAATAATATCCTTCCAATACAGGACCAGACCTGGACACAATATTCCAGAAGAGACCTCACCAAAGTCTTGCACAACCTCAACATAATGTCCCAACTCCTTTACTCAAAAGTCTGAGTAATGAAGGCAAGCATGCTAAATGCCTTCTTAACCACCCAATCTATATGTGAAGCAAACTTCAAATGATTATGTACATGAACACCTAGATCTCTCTGTTCCACAACACTACCCAAAGCCCTATAAATCGTGCCCCTGTTTGGGATTATATCAAGGGATTTTACCTAATTTTACCCTTCAGTATTTCTTCCTGCCCCCTCTTTCTCTCCTAATTGTTTTCTTATGTTCCTTAAGTTCTTAAGTTGCTTCCTTAAGATGCCCTATGCAATTTGTATTCTCCAATAGGGGCTCTGTTAATTTGCTCCCTTCACACTGCTAAAAGCCTTTATTTTCCTTCTTATCCTGTCCTAAATATTCCTAGACATCCAGGGTTTTCTGGACTTGTTTAGAGGTAGCTGTGGGCTTTGGAAGCTCAAACATTGAGAAAATTTGAGACAAAGATTGATAAATTTCTAGTTAATAATGACATATAGGGATATGGGGATGGCATGGTAAAGTAGTATTGAGGTAGATCTACAGCTAGAGATCTACAATGGTGGAGTGGCTTAAGGAGCTGAATGGTCTACTCTTGGTCCTATGTTCCCTAAGGTAACCTTTCTGGGCTCTGTAATACCTCTTAAAGTACTTCAGGGACCTCTGAGACATTGTATAATGTGGGAGCAAAAAAGCAACATGGTAAGTCATGTAATTACAGTGGCTGAACAGTCACTAGCTTCACACTAAACCAAATAATATTGTATATTTCCAGTAGCAGTCACCCTGTAGTGTAATGGGTAGCATCCCTATCTCTCAGCCAGACCCTCAGGTTTGAGTCCCATTCCCGAACATGACTGCGATGGAAGGGGCCTACATAACTGAACCAAATAGTCTGAGCATCAACTTGTAAATCAGAAACAAAAATAGGAATTGCTGGAGAACTTCAGGAGGTCTGGCAGCATCTGTGAAGGGAAAGCAGAGACAACATTTTGGGTCCAATGACCCTTCTTCAGTTCTGAAAATGGTTCTGAAAATCATTTGTTCCCCCAACCCTATCTTCTGCATAAAAAAACAACTTTCTCTTAGCTACCAACAGTTCTTAAGAAGAGTCACTGGACCTGAAACGTTAACTCTGATTTCTCTCCACAGATGCTGCCAGACCTGCCGAGGTTCTCAAGCAATTTCTATTTTTGCTTCAGATTTCCAGCATTTGCAGTTCTTTATTTTTGTAACTTGTGAATCAGGTTGAGTATGAACTTGTAAATCCTTCCAAAACACATTAATAGCAGGTGACAAGAAGAGGAGAGATTCCCAGCCAATCATGTAATGGAAAGATACTAAAGCCTCAACTATCAGTATCCATAGCTCCACACTACAGCATGTATGCAAATTTGTATGTTGCTAAAGCTACTTGGGACACCTTTGTTGGCTCATTTGAGTGGTACAGTGCTGATATGGATTTCTATTCTAGGTGAGGTGTTGTACACAAAATGGAGATTGCAATATTGTGTGCCAGAACTGCTTTCAAATAGTGAACTCAAAAACAGGAAGATATCCAGCAGGCAAATAGGACTCAGGGACCTTCATTTAATGTCATGACGGTAACTGTGAAATATTTGTTAAATACAATCACAACTCATTAATGCTCAGTACAGCAGAATTACACATTCTTTTGTGAGGGGTGAAGGAAGCAAAGATGTACTTATCAATGGATAAGTCATAGTAAATGAAAAATGAGTCCACACACTGCGAGGGAAAGGAGAACGAAACGTCTGAATGAGTTTCTGTCCATGTCAATATCTGTTGGCTGGAGGAACAGACTTGGATACAATTTGTAATCTCCTCCTTGGTTCAATGACTGATAACACTCCTAACTGGCTGGACAAGGTATTAGATAGCCAAGAGGAACCATACCCCATCACAGATGAAAATGAGCATCTTGACCTGGATGACTTGCTTTCTCTATGGAAACCACCACTGCACTGAAGTAATGTAAATCTTTGATACTACCTAGTCAAATAGTACAACTCCATTTTACAGTTTGTGAAAATAACCCTCAAAATAAGGAGAAGCTTCACCAGATCTGTCCATTTTCTATAGAACCATGTGTTGTCCCTTCACTGTGTCACCTCAGCAATCTATTTTCAACAGAATTGTGTATTTAAGTGTAAGTCTTGAAATATTTTCTGTCAAGTGCAGGGATGTATAGGAAGACCTGTTTAATGTAAACATCTTAGTAAAACCAATATAAACATGGCTGTCGTAAGATGAATCGAAACTAAATGCATAGTAATATCACACTGTGACTTACAATGGTTTTCTCTTAATCTGAGCAAATTTCAATTACAGCATTTTATACAGTCATAGTCATACAGTCATGAGCTAAGTGTTTACTGAACTACATTGGCCTCAAAACTGCTCATGCCTCAATTCAACTTTATACTAATTATCTTTGTTCTCAAATCTTTCTATCATTTCATACCTCTTCATCTCTGTAACATCCTCCAACCCAAAACCACTAGATGATCCTTGCATCATCTCCAATTCAGGCCTCTTGAAAATCCACTATTTCAATCAGTCCACCGTTGGCAGATATGCTTTCAGTTCTGGAACTTTCACCTTAAAACACTACATCTCTCTCTCCCCATCATTTTTTAAGATGTGCCTTTAAACCTAAGTTGTTAGCTAAGCTTGTACTGTAATCGTTTCTCCCAATATCCCTTTACATGAATTGGTGTCAAACGTTTGCTTGATAATCTTCTCAAGAAGCACCTGAGAATATTATGATAGATTGATAATGCTTTATAAATACAAGTTATTGTTGGCACTGCTGGAATAAGAGAGCCAAACATAATCTGTGAAAATTGCTGAAAGCCAGTCTTCTCAGTTTGAAATGAACAATTATTAGATATAAAACTGCTTTCGGTGGTAAAGCAACGCCACCAACTTAGAGGACAACAAAGATTCTTATTGAATTAAATCTCAAACCTTTCCTGCCATTAAGGGCCTGATGAAGAGCTTTTGCCCGAAACGTCGATTTTCCTGCTCCAACTGCGTGTTCTGTCAATAACCCCACAGAACAGTGGGCCCTGGGATTTGCATGGTGCAAAATAAGACTTTGCCACAAGCATGCAGACACAAACAGCATGCAACTGGTGGCAGAACAGGAAGCATCTAATCCAACAGAAGATTGCAATGTCCACACAAAGCTTGTTTTATATCGAGAGATTAATATCTTCATATCTACCTTGGCCTTTGATAGTAGAAGATCTACACATTTACCATTGAAGGCTCTCACCTAAAGTTAAAAAAAATTGTGGAACATCATGAACCAGCAGACACGTGGATATTAGTCTAATTCATTTTTATGTTTTCCTGTCCTCCTTCTGTGAAGTTGTTTGAGGTGAAACCAGAAATTCATTGGATTTCTGTTTGTTAGGAATATGAACATTATTATGCCAGGAGCGTACTTTGTGGCTTCAAAGTTATTTCAACTTAGTTCAAAAACTTACCATTCCTTTTGGGGATGTACAAAGCTAAGCTCAAGAGAAGCAGACAGTAAGCTCATAACTGGCTGCAAATGAAAGCAGCAACTTTCGGAATCTTTCATCATGTAACCCAACTCCGGCTTACACTAACAATTGATCAAAGTCAGTCTCAGGAAAAAGCTGGAGGCTTTCAAAGGCTGATTCAAGTGCAGTCTTACTTCAGTCGCAAAGCACTGTAACACGATATGTCTGTGGTATGTATCTGATATATATATATATATATATATATATATATACACACACATGTACACACACCGATACTTATTCAAAGCTTGGAAATTCCTTAAGGCTTGAGGGTTCTCACCTGGTAGCTTGGGCCAGCCTTTGAAGGGTTTCAATGAGAATGTCTCCTTCACTCTTGATGCTTTCTGCGTGGTTCTTATTCGAGCTCACCTGACAAGGAAAATAGATTAGATTAGATTCCCTACAGTGCGGAAACAGGCTCTTCGGCCCAACAAGTCCACACCGACCCTCTGGAGAGCAACCCACCCAGACCCATTCTCCTACATTTACCCCTGACTAATGCACCTAACACTACGGGCAATTTAGCACGGCCAATTCATCCTGACCTGCACATCTTTGGATTGTGGGAGGAAAGCCACGCAGACACGGGGAGAATGTGCAAACTCCACACAGACAGTTGCCCGAGGCAGGAATTGAACCCGAGTCCCTGGCGCTGTGAAGCAGCAGTGCTAACCACAGAGCCACTGTGCAATACTTGTCAACTCTGCATGGGGAGGGTGAAGATTTCATTAAATATATAATTGAAATACATTCAAATGGATAATGCAAAGTATATTTAAAACTGTTTGTTCCTTAAATTAAGATAAATTCCCAAATTATTTAATTTTTAAAACAATTTGTTCATGGAATGTGGAAACCATTGGTTAATCAAGCATTTATTGCCCATCCCTTATCGCCCAGAGGGCAGTTAAGAGTCAACCACATTGCTGTGTGTCTGGGTCACATTAGACCAGACCAGGCAAAGGCAGCATATTTCGTCCCCAGAAGAGTATTAGTGAACCAGATATGTTTGTATGACAGTCAACAGTGCTTATGTGATTAGGCAAAAGTGGGTACTGCAGATGCTGGAGATCAGAGTCAAGATTAGAGTGGTGCTGCAAAAGCACAGCAGGTCAGGCAGCAACCAAGGAGCAGGAAAATCAATGTTTCAGGCAAAAGCCCTTCCTGATGAAGGGCTTTTGCCTGAAACATTGATTTTCCTTCTCCTCGGAAGCTGCCTGATCTCTTGTTCTTATGTGATTGCCATTTGACCACCTTTTTATTTCATATTTTTGTTGAATGGTAAGATTTGAATTCATGGCCCCAGAAAAATTTGCCTGAGGTTCTGCCTTACTAGTCCAGTGACATGCTACTGCCTCCCTCATTATAATATTTGGGCAAGATGGTCCAGGCTGGGTAGGCACACTAAATATCTCTGCAGGAAGCAAAGAGATTGGAGTTGGAAGTTAATTGATTGAGACCTACAATAGAAGAAAACATTTCACACAATTGTCCAACACAGGAGGGCACATTTGCTGTCAGCAGACATGACTTTTGCTGGGTCAGACTTCCTGGAGTAACCCGGGAATGCTTCCAAACAGACCTGTGTAGAAATCTGGAATATGTCCAGGTCTCTTAGCTTGACATAACCACAGACCTGTGACTGTATAGACCTGGGATACTATCACCTGTCATAATGTAATCATCGGGAATTGGTCCTATACATTTTATGCCAATACAGCACACTGCAGAAGAGAGGTCGAGCATAATGACAGCGATCTGTTTGGGGTGGCACAGTTGTTAGCACTGCTGCCTCACAGCACCAGGGACCTGGGTTTGATTCCTGCCTTGGGCAGCTGTCTGTGTGGAGTTCGCACATTCTTCCCGTGTCTGTGTGGGTTTCCTCCCATAAAGACATACAGTCATAGAGATGTATAGCACGGAAACAGACCCTTCGGTCCATGCCGACCAGATATCGCAACCCAATCTAGTCCCACCTGCCAGCAACTGGTCCATATCCCTCCAAACCCTTCCTATTCATATACCCATCCAAATGCCTCTTAAATGTTGGAATTGTACCAGCTTCCACCAGATCCTCTGGCAGCTCTCTGCATGAGCCAAAGTTCAGGATGCATGCACTATTGGGCGTACCTCTCCATTGGGCCCATCTATGAAGTATATAAACCAATGCCATACAGGAAGGAATCACTTGTCTATATCAGATCTCGCTTCAGATCATTATGTGCCAACACCTTGAAGGATGATAGCTGTTTCTTCACTTCGCTGAAAGCTATGGCTTGGCTATGTGACCATTTCCAAGGCTGAAACCTTTTTAGAATTGATGCAAGGGTGTCAGGATGCAGGCCAGTTATGTATGAACTTTCCATAATAATTCACCAGCCGAAGGACCTTGCAAAATGTTTTCCATCATCTGCTAAAAAATCGCACAGGCTGACAATACCACAAATGGTAGTCTCATGTACTGGTAAAAATCCTTATGGTTATTAATTATGGAAATGCCTGGCTCATGTCCAGCTTCGTGAAGGACAGATCACCTGCCAGGTTCACTTTTAAATCCTGGAGATCACAGCGGGTCAAACAGCATCCATGGAGAGACAGTAAACTAATGCTTTTGAGTCGAAACATCAGAATTGAAGTAAAGTGTGCATTTGCAGTAATTTGTTCATACCCGCATGTAAATCCTCTTTGGAAGGAATTGGGTATTCATTCAACTGTAAAAACTGATTTACTATTTGTTTAAAATCCCCGCAAAGGCGAACCGACCTATTGGACTTCACATTCAGTACAACTGCTGTTGTCCAACTTCTGCAATCTAGACTGGTTTGATAATGCCTTCACTTTTCAGCCTTCTGATTTCTGCCTCTACTTTTGCCCGTAAGGCAAATGGCATGGGGTAGGCCTTGCAGAATTGTGGAATTGTTTCCTGGTCAACACGCAAGGTGACCTTGATTCCCTTGATCGTCCCTACATCTTCCTGAAAACTTCTGGGTATTTAATTAGGACTTCACAGGCAGACATTTTCTAATCAAAAAAATGTTGAGCCCATCCACATCAACCTTTCTCAACCAGTTTCCATCAAAGATTGGGCCGAGCCATTTACTACAATCATTCGCAACCAAACTAACTGTGTCTCATAAGTTCCATCTTAGTCTAGCAGAGAACCTGTACAAACTTAAGGGTTGGAGTTCGGAGTGAATTTTGTTCTGCAATCACTGAAACGGCCATGGGGGTTTGACCTCCATTATAGAGTCATAGAGATGTACAGCATGGAAACAGACCCGTCGGTCCAACCCGTCCATGCCGACCAGATATCCCAACCCAACCTAGTCCCACCAGCCAGCATGCGGCCCATATCCCTCTAAACCCTTCCTATTCATATACCCATCCAAAAGCCTTTTAAATGTTGCAATTGCACCAACCTCCACCACATCCTCTGGCAGCTCATTCCATACACATACCACCCTCTGCGTGAAAATTTTGCCCCTTAGGTCTCTTTTATATCTTTCCCCTCTCACACTAAACCTATGCCCTCTATTCTGGACTCCCCGACCCCAGGGAAAAGACTTTGTCTATTTATCCTATCCATGCCCCTCATAATTTTGTAAACCTCTATAAGGTCATCCTCAGCCTCCAACGCTCCAGGGAAAACAGCCCCAACCTGATCAGCCTCTCCCTGTAGCTCAGATCCTCTAACCCTGGCAACATCCTTGTAAATCTTTTCTGAACCCTTTCAAGTTTCACAACATCTTTCCGATAGGAAGGAGACCAGAAATGCATGCAATATTCCAACAGTGGCCTAATCAATGTCCTGTACAGCCGCAACATGACCTCCCGTCTCCTGTACTCAATAATCTGACCAATAAAGTAAATGCCTTCTTCACTATCCTATCTACCTGTGACTCCACTTTCAAAGAGCTTTGAACCTGCACTCCAAGGTCTCTTTGTTCAGCAACACTCCTTAGGATCCTACCATTAAGTGTATAAGTCCTGCTAAGGTTTGCTTTCCCAAAACACAGCACCTCACATTTATCTGAATTAAACCTCATCTGCCACTTCTCAGCCCATTGGCCCATCTGATCAAGATCCTATTGTAATCTGAGGTAACCACCATCGCTGTCCACTACACCTCCAATTTTGGTGTCATTTGCAAAATTACTAACTGTACCTCTTATGCTTGCATCCAAATCATTTATGTAAATGACAAAAAGTAGAGGATCCAGCACCGATCCTTGTGACACTCCACTGGTCACAGGCCTCCAGTCTGAAAAACAACCCTCCACCACCACCCTCTGTCTTCTACCTTTGAGCTAGTTCTGTATCCAAATGGCTAGTTCTCCCTTTATTCCGCGAGATCCAAACTTGCTAACCAGTTTCCCATGGGGAACTTTGTTGAATGCATTACTGAAGTCCATATAGATCACATCTATCGCTCTGCCCTCATCAATCCTCTTTGTTCAAAAAACTCAACCAAGTTTGTGAGACATGATTTCCCACACACAAAGCCATGTTGACGATCCCTAATCAGTCCTTGCCTTTCCAAATACATGTACATCCTGTCCCTCAGGATTCCCTCCAACAACTTGCCCACCACCGACGTCAGGCTCACTGGTCTATAGTTCCCTCACTTGTCCTTACTATCTTTCTTAAAGAGTCGCACCACGTTAGCCAACCTCCAGTCTTCCGCACCTCACCTGTAACTATCGCTGATACAAATATCTCAGCAAGAGGCCCAACAACCACTTCCCACAGAGTTCTAAGGTCCACCTGATCAGGTCCTTGGGATTTATACACCTTTATCCAGCACTTCATCCTCTGTAATATGGACATTTTGCAAGGTGTTGCCATCTATTTCGCTACTTTCTATATCTTCCATATCCTTTTCCACAGTAAATACTGCTGCAAAATACTTGTTTAGTATCTTCCCCATTTTCTGCGGCTCCACACAAAGGCTGCCTTGCTGATCTTTGAGGGGACCTATTCTGTCCCTAGTTATCCTTTTGTCCTCAATGTATTTGTAAAAACTCTTTGGATTCTCCTTAATTCTGTTTGCCAAAGCTATCACATGTCCCCTTTTTGCCCTACTGATTTCCCTCTTAAGTATACTCCTACTGCCTTTATACTCTTCTAAGGATTCACTCCTGTCTATACCTTACATATGCTTCCTTCTTTTTCTTAACCAAACCCTCAATTTCTTTAGTCACCCAGCATTCCCTATACCTACCAGCCTTTCCTTTCACCCTGACAGGAATATACTTTCTCTGGATTCTTGTTATCTCATTTCTGAAGGCTTCCCATTTTCCAGCCATCCCTTTACCTGCGAACATCTGCCCCCAAGCAGATTTTGAAAGTTCTTGCCTAAAACCGTCAAAATTGGCCTTTCTCCAATTTAGAACTTCAACTTTTAGATCTAGTCTATCCTTTTCCATCACTATTTTAAATCTAATAGAATTATGGTCTCTGGCCCCAAAGTGCTCCCCCCCACTGACATCTCAGTCACCTGCCCTGCCTTATTTCCCAAGAGTAGCTCAAGTTGTGCACCTTCTCTGGTAGATACATCCACATACTGAATCAGAAAATTTTTGTGTACACACTTAACAAATTCCTCTCCATCTAAACCCTTAATACTATGGCAATCCCAGTCTATGTTTGGAAAGTTAAAATCCCCTATCATAACCACCCTATTATTCTTACAGAAAGTTGAGATCTCCTTACAAAGTTGTTTCTCAATTTCCCTCTGACTATTAGGGGGTCTATAATACAATCCCAATAAGGTGATCATCTCTTTCTTATTTCTCAGTTCCACCCAAATAACGTCCCTGGATGTATTTCCAGGAATATCCTCCCTCAGCACAGCTGTAATGCTATCCCTTAACAAAAATGCCACTTCTCCTCCTCTCATCTCTCTTTCTATCCTTCCTGTAGCATTTGTATCCTGGAACATTAAGCTGCCAGTCCTGCCCATCCTTGAGCATTGTTTCTATAATTGCTATGATATCCCAGTCCCATGTTCCTAACCATGCCCTGAGTTCATCTGTCTTCCCTGTTAGGACCCTTGCATTGAAATAAATGCAGTCTAATTTATTAGTCCTATCTTGTCCCTTCCTGCCCTGACTGTTTGACTGGCTTCTGTTCTCAACTGTACCAGTCTCACATTGATCTCTTTCCTCACTATCTCCCTGGGTCCTTCCTCACTATCCCCCTGAGTCCCACCCACCCACCCCCGTCCCAACCTTACTAGTTTAAATCCTCCCGAGCAGCTCTAGCAAATCTCCCTGCCAGAAAGATAGTCCCCTTCCAATTTAAGTGCAAACCGTCTTTCTTGTACAGGTCACTTCTACCACAAGAGATTCCAATGGTCCAAAAATGTGAATCCTTCTCCCATGCACCAGCTCCTCAGCCATGCATTCATCTGCTCTATCCTCCTATTCCTGCCCTCATTAGCTTGTAGCACCGGGAGTAATCCAGATATTACTACTCTCGAGGACCTCCTTTTTAAATTCCTAACTCTCTGTAATCTCCCTTCAGAATCTCAACCTTCTTCCTTACGTCGTTGGTTCCAATGTGGACAATGACCTCCTGCTGGCCCCTCTCCCCCTTGAGAACATTCTGCACCCTCTCTGAGACATCCTTGATCCTGGCACCAGGGAAGCAACACACCATTCTTTGAACCAAACATGTGCAGGCCAGGTGAATTGGCCATGTTAAATTGCCCACAGTGTTCAGGATGTGTAGGTTAGGGGCATTAGTCTGGGGTAAATGTAGGGGAGTGGGTTACTCTTTGGAGGGTCGATGTGGACTTGTTGGGCCAAATGGCCTGTTTCCCCACTATAAGGAATCTAGATTCAGACTGTATGTAAAAAGACGAGGCCCTTTAACAATGGTTCCGAAACTGTACATTTTAACATTGAAGTACTTGTATTTAGGAGTTTCTTGGTGTCTGATTTTTAACTGAACAGTTTGCCTGATATTGGATAGCTTCACACCCAATATTGTGATCTCCAGCACACATTCTTATGAAAGCATCAGTATGGAGCTGTGCTCATCTCTTTTGCTTGCCTCAGCAGTCTCAATACAATGGTGACCAAGGTACAGGTTTGCTTTTGTAGACCCCCACACCCAATCCGCTGTCTCAAGCAGGGCTGCATCTTTGCACACAATGATGTTACCATGTACATGATGACATCGCTCCTCCCTGTGCACTGCTACTGTGTCCTGTTTTGATGGCCTCCAGCACTGGTCACTCTGCTTTTATGTTTATTCAGGCAATGTTGATGTCACCTTTAATATGCTGCTCAAATGCACAGCTTCCTGCACTTCAAGCCCAAGAATCCGTAAAAACAAGACTCTGAAGTAGTTCAGTTTGGTTGTGGAGAGGCAGACACTGGAGGTGTACAATTGCACAACTGTGACAAATGTGCACTGGGAACTGAGAGTAAAATACTGTGAATAAAAATAGTTCCCAGCAGAGTACACAATAGTCAATGCGTAACAGCATGGCAAGATGAAAGCAGCCAAGTGTTTATAGTAGCAGCTGAGTCTTAATGACATGCCTACATGCCCCTGACATTAGAGGAGAGTGCTCACTATGTGTATGTGAGAAAACTGCCAGATCAAAACCTTTCTGATTTAAAAGCTCCAGCGTCGCAGGTGTTAGATGTGATGCTGTTGTTTGTAAAGTCATGCTGTTTCTTTTTAAATTGCATTTCTCAATAAAAATACAGCCTCAACATGAAATCCTGCTTTATATTAGATTAACCAGTCATACCTCATTTCTCTTGAGAGACAGCCCAAAACCTAGCTTTCATACAAACTATCTTAAGAGTTGGAGGGTATGTACTCCATTTATATTGTTGGACTGCTGCAGCGATATATTCTTTTAGTTTTGCATCAGTTTGCACTAACTCTTTGAGATCAGAGGGCAGAACTGGGAGTAAAAAAGGACTGTAAATTACAAGTCCACTCCAGGTTTTTACTGGTATATGACTCACCATGTCAGACAATTCTGATTCGGGATCCACTGCATGTGGTATTGAACTCAACCTCTGATTTTGGGACTTCAGAAACATATGTGTTGTGAAAACTGCTCAAGGCAGACCACAACGAGAATGCAACAGTGCATTGCCAAACAAAGTACTAGTCTCCCTACCAACCAAAGCTGAAGCTTTGAAAGCAAAAGAATGTTGTGTCTCTTCTCGGAGTGTAGGCAAGTCACATTAGTATCCAAACCCATGCAAAATGTAAGCTTTGGAGGAGATGTACAGCACGGAAACTGACCCTTCGGTCCAACTCGTCCATGCTGACCAAATATCCTAACCTAATCTAGTCCCTTTGACATCACTTGGCCCATATCCCTCCAAACCCTTCCTATTCATGTACCCATCCAAATGCCTTTTAAATGTTGTAATTGTACCAGCCTCCACCACTTCCTCTGGCAGTTCATTCCATACATGTACCACCCTCTGCGTGAAAAAGTTGCCCCTTAGCTCCCTTTTATATCTTGCTTAATAGTTACAATGGTCAAAGATCAGGAACACCAAGTCAACCCCAGGTTCCACACAGTCATTGAGGCATAGAGATGTACAGCACGGAAATAAACCCTTTGGTCCAATTTGTCCATGCTGACCAGATACTAAAGTATTAGAATGTATGAAGGTAGATAAGTCTCTTGGTCCTGACCAGATATATCCAAGAACATTGCAAGAATCTAGACGTGAAATTGCGGGGGGCCTGGCTGATATCTTTGCATGATCATTAGCCACGGGTGAGGTTCCGGAAGACTTCAGGTTAGAGAATATTGTGCCTTTATTCAAGAAGGGCTGCAAAAAAAACTTGGGAACTATGGACCAGTAAGCCTAACATCTGTGGAAGGTAAGTTACTTGAGAAGATTCTGAGATATACATATATTTGGAAAGACGGGGTTTGATTAGGAATAGTCAGCAAGGCTTTGTGCATGGGAGATCATGCCTCACAAATTTGTTCAGAGTTCTTTGATGAAGTGACCAGGAAGGTTGATGAGGGCAGAGCAGTAGAAGTAGAAATGGCAAAGGGAGTTTAATATAGATAAGTGAGAGGTCTTGCACTTTGGAAAGTCAAATCAAGTTATGAGTTTCATGCTGAATGGTAGGGCCTTAAGGAGTGTAGTGGAAGAGAGGCACCTTGGAGTTCAGGTGCACGGTTCTCTGAAAGTGGAGTCACAGGAAGACAGGACAGTGATGAATGCTTTTGGGATACTGGCCTTCATGTGTCAGGGCATTGAATACAGAAGTTGGCAAGTTATGTTGCAGTTGTACAGGATGTTGGTGAGGTAACCCTTGGAGTATTGTGTTCAGATTTGGTCACATTGCTATAGGAAGGATGCAATTAAACTGGAAAGAGTGCAGAAGAAATTTACAAGGATGTTGCCAGGACTCAAACGGTGTGAATTATAGGAAGAGTTTGGACAAGCTAGGAGCTTTTTCTTTAGAGCATAGGAGACTAAGGTGGGGGGGGGGGGGGGGGGGGGGGGGGGGGCAATCTTGGATAAAAGGGAACCTGAGGGGCAACTTTTTTTTACACAGATGGTAGTACACATATGGAATGAGCTGCCAGCAGAAGTGGTTGAGGCGGTTTCATCAACAACATTTAAAAGGCATTTGGACAAATACATAGAAAGAAAAGGTTTAGAACGATATGGGCCATATGCAGGGAAATGGGATTTGCGTTGATGGACATTTTGGTTGACATGGGCCAGTTTGGGCCACAGGGTCTTCCACTGTGCTGTAGGACTCTATGTCTCAATGTCCTAAATAAATCTAGTCCTATTTGTCAGCATTTATCCCATAATCTCTAAACCCTTGCTATCCATATACCCATCCAGATGCCTCTTAAATGTTGTAATTGTACCAGCGTCCACCATCTCCTCTGGAAGCTCTTTCCATACATGCACCACCCTCTGCGAGAAAAAGTTGCCCCTTTGGTCCCTTTTAAATCTTTCCCCTCTCACATTCAATGCATGCCCTCTAAGTTTGGATCCCCTACCCTGGGAAAAAGACCTTGGCTATTCACCCTACCCATGTCCGCCATAATTTTATAAACCTCTATAAGGTCACCTCTCAGCATCGAATGCTCCAGGGAAAATAGTCCCAGTCATTTCAGCCTCTCTTGATAGCTCAAACTCTCAAATCCTGGCAGCATCTTTGTAATTTTTTTCTGAATCCTTTCTAGTTTCACAACATCCTTCCTATAACAGGAAGACCAGAATTGCATGCAGTTTTCCAGTAGTGGTCTAACCAATGTCCTGCTGAGCCACAACATGGTCTCCCAATTCCTATACACAATGTACTGACCAATAAATGCATGCATACCAAACTATCCTATTCTTAACTATCCTATCTACCTGTGATTTCACTTCCAAGTTTCAGCTGAAATACTCAGCAACAATTACTCAAATTTTCCAGTGAGCTGATGAAAGGTCACCAACTTGAAATGTTATCTGTTTCCTCTCTCCACAGGCCCTTTCTGACTTGCTGAATGTTTCCAGCAATTCTTGATTTTACCCAATTGTCTCAGCAGAGTTATCAAAATGTCAAACAATGTTAAGCATGTCTTGTTACCGACAAAATGCGATTAATTCAGGGCAAAAACAGGTTGGTATAAATGCTGAAGATGAGGTGGGGTGGGGGAATAGTAAACGAATGAAAGATTTGATTAGATACCCTACAGTATGGAAACAGGCCCTTCGGCTCAACAAGTCCACACCGACCCTCTGAAGAGTAACTCACCCAGACCCATTCTCCTACCCTATATTTACCCCTGACTAATGCACCTAATACTACGGGCAATTTAGCATGGCCAATTCACCTGACCTGCACATCTTTGGATTGTGGGAGGAAACTGGAGCACCCAGAGGAAATGCACGCAGACACGGGGAGAATGCATGAACTCCACATAGACAGTCCCCTGAGACAGGAAGTGAACCCGGTCCGCACTATGAGGCATTAGTGCTAACCACTGAGCCACCGTGCTGAGAGAATGGCGATGGAGCCCAGAGAGAGAAAAACAGTCGGATGGGACAGAGGAATGGGTAAAGGTCAGCCCAGGAGAATGAATAGCATCCATTAATATCCCCAATAGCAGCTGATAATGGGTTGTTTGTGGTAGCAGCTCATGCGATAACAAGGCCTGCTGTGCAGGGATTGCAGTAAGGACATGGGAAGTGTTCAATCCCTAAAATTGTTGAATTTGAGGTTGAATCCAGAAAGCTGCAGGGTTCCCAAGTGGATATTGAGGTTCTGTGCTGCTGGAGCACTCAGCAAAGCTTACTCCTTCTCTCTCCCTCTCCACCCCATCTTTAGGATATGTATCAACCTTTACCCAGCTATAAACAGTTCTGAAGAAGGGTCACTGTATCCAAAATATTAATTCTGTTTTCTCTGCTCAGATGCTGCCAGACTGCTGAGTTTTTACAGCAATTTCTGTTTATTTCTGAATTCCAGCATCTGCAGTTCTTTGGGTTTGTTTAAAATTCAGGACAAGTATCCATCCATCAAAGTTATTGCTTAGATGTATTGTACACCATCATCCAGAGGAATAGCTGATTAAAATATAGGTTCTATATTTAATAATTACATTCAAATTAAAATGGTAATGATCCAGAACCCAGCATTACACACACAGTCACTTAACAAATGTCCATTGTTGCTTGCAGGTAGTTTCCTGCTCAAACCCTGGGATCGGTAATGGAGGGAGATATTCTTGTTACGGTGAGGTCAATAAAGTGTGGAGCTGGTAAAAGCATTGCAAGTCAAGCAGCATCAGGGGAGCAGGGGAGTCGATGATTCACCTCCTACCTGCACCAACTTATCGCCATCCCACCTACAATTCCCTCAGCCCCACCTTCTCCCTCTTTTTATTTGTCTGCCTCCTTCCCCCTCCCCCAGTCCTGGTGAAAGGCTCCAAACTGAAATATCGACTCCCCTGCTCCTCTGATGCTGCTTGACCTGCTTTGCTTTTTCCAGCTCCACATACTTTTATAGAATCCCTACAGGATTATATTGACACTTTGCAGCTATTACCAAAGGTAAGGAACCTGGATGGATTCAATCCCCTCTACCATCAAGAACCAAACATGTAAATGAGCAAATTTTCATTAATAAATCAACATAAAGCAAAGCAACAAAGTACAAGAAAAGCATTTGGCTAACCTTTTGTTGCTTACTCCCGTGTGTACATTTAGTGCTTAAATAAATGGTGCAACAGAATGCACACTTCTTTAGCAACACAAAAAGATTTGCTGAGGCATTCTTTGGTGGAGTCCAGTATACCTTTAACTCAAGATGCCTGTGGATATGTCGATTCTTTTTCATTACTTTCTTTGGCAGTCTCTTAGGGTCACGGATAACTTGCTTCCACTCTAGAAAAGAGGGGAGGAATTCTGTGGTGGTTGAATTGTCCAATCCTAGAGCTGCGGACTCTGTCCCAGATAGGACAGGTGATGTTTGAGGAGGACCATGGGTGGGACCCCATGGATTCTGCATGCTCTTTCTGCTGCTTCTGTTGGGTCTCCACTTGATCCACTTGGTGACGCTCCAAGTGGTTGGTGCCTACGTGGATGCTTCTTCTTGAGTTTGTGCGTTTGACAGCATGCGATTCCTACAATTTGGTGGGCATGTTGCATTTGTTACAGGATATGCTTGCAGTATTTCCTTTGTTCTCCTAGTGATCGCTTACCATTGCAAACCACTTCTTGAGGGAGGCTTGTGTTGGGTATGCGGACAATGTGGCCCGCCGGTTGTGTGTGACCAGTGCCTTGGTCCTGGGAATAATGGCCTCAAGAGGACCATCACAAAGGTACACCTACCCTGCCAGTGGTTTTACAGGATATTGTGAAGGCAGCATTGATGCTAATGCTCCAGGGATTTGAGGTATCTGCTGTACATGATCCACATTCCTTATGCACACAAGGGTGGTGGCCACAGCTGCTTTGTAGCTTGATGCTGGGTTTGAGGTTTCGGACTTTGGTGTCCTTCAAGCGTCCAAAGGCTGCACTGTCACACTGAAGTCAATGTTGAATTTCATCCTTAATGTTTGTTCACATTGAGAGGTGGCTTCCAAGGAATGGTAAATGATTTGTGTTGTCCAGGGCTCGCTGTGGAATTTGATGATTAGGAGACAACATTGTGTGGCAGTAGTGGGCTGATAGAGAACCTTTGTTTTCCAGATGTTTAGTTTGAGGACGATTCCCTTACAGGCCTCACTGAATGCATTAGTGACAGTTTATAGCAGGCACTCTGAGTGTGCGCATGTGCAGGCATTTCTGTGTACTGCAGCTCGATAACAGAAGTTGCGGTGGTTCTTGATTCTAGCCTAGAGGAAAAGTTGAAAGGTTTCCTGCTCATCCTGATGGTTAGCTCCACTCTGTGGAGCTTGATGGGGATGGGCTGGAGTGTTTCAGCAAGGAAGACAGAGAAGACCATTTGCACTTGCATTGGGCTCTGTGGTAGATCCGTGGGGGGGATTGCAGTCTGCATGTCATTGTGAAGCAGGCAAAGAATGATCAGAATTTCTGCAGGCAGCTAAAGCTGAGGAGGATGTTCTGAAGTCCTCAATGTTTGACAGAGTCAAAAGCCTTTGTGAGATTGAAAAAGGCCATGTACAGAGACTGGTGTTATTTCCTACATTTTTCTTGGATTTAATGCACACTGAAAATCTGTCGCCTGTGTCTCTGGACAGACGGAAGTCAAATTGAGACTTGGGAGCAATTCTTCAGCCACTGATAGGAGATGGTTGAGGAGGATTCTCATGATGACCTTTCCTGTAGTAGAAGTAGAGAAATCCCTCTGTAATTTCCACAGTTAGACCAGTCTTTTTTTTTGAAGGTAGTCACAATTATAATGACTCTCATATTTCCTGGCTTGCCTTCTTTCTTCCAGACAAGGGCAACGAGGTTGTATATTTATGTCATGAGTCCCTCTCTACTGTATTTAGTGCTTCAGCAGAGATTCCATCTGCTCTGGAGGCTTAGTTGTTTTTTAACTTTCATAAAGCTTTTGTGACCTCATAACAGGTTGCCAGTGCTGTGAGATGGCAATAGGTCGTGAGTTGTAGGTTGTGTCAAAAGTACTTGCCTCAAAGGCTGCATCTTAGTTGAGGACCTCGAACTGCACTCTCCAGTGGGTGTTAACTGCCTCTCTGTCTTGTATGAGTGATTCTCCACTCTTAACCTACTGGCACAGGGCAATTGTATTACTGTGTGACTGAGATCATACACTTAGTATAGACTGGAATTCAAATCTGGATTGTTTTAGTCTGTTGGTTTCTACTGCTGTTATGAAATGTGTTCAATTCATTTGCTGTAGGAATATAACCTTTAAGCTGTGGGGAAAATTAAATTTGTCAACTTGAGGCAATTGAAACTCCAGAATTCTGAAGTTGCCAGATCACCATGTCCACACATGCATCAAAGGTCCTTCCATGCATGCTTACATGGTCAGAGTTAGAAGGGTTGATTTAGCAGACAGGCTGGGCAAGAGAGGACAGTACAACTGAGGAGAAGTGCACTGTCTTCATTTGAGATTTAAATTGATTAGTCGGGTCATTCCTTGGATCAAGAAAGGCTGGGGACACCACCCTGACTCAGTGGTTAGCACTGCTGCCTCACAGCACCGGGGACTTGGGTTCAATTCTACCTTCGGGTGACTGTGTAGAGTTTGCACATTCTCTCTGTGTCTGCGTGGGCCTCTGAGTGCTCCAGGTTACTCCAAACATGGTCAGGTTGGGTGAATTGGCTATGCTAAATTGCCCAGTGCCAGAAACATGCAGGCTAAGTGGATTAACTATAGGAAATACAGGACAGGGTACAGGGGTGGGTCTGGGTAGGATGTTGTCTGGAAGGTTGTTGTGGACTTAATGGGTCAAATAGCCTGCTTCCACGTTTTAGGGGTTCTATGAAAATCAAGTATCCATCAAAGTCTGATGAAGGCTCACTGGACCCAAAACACTGACTCTACTTTCTCTCCTGGGTGTGGCCAGAACTTCTGTGTTTCTCCACAAACTGTTTTTGTTTCAGATTTCCAGCACCCGCAGTTCTTTGTTTTTTTTTTGTTATATCTATATACTTCTCTTATTAAGGGTATGATCTGAGAACTGAAGTTAATCAGGACATCCCAGGTGTGCCACGTTGCTGTGCGATAGTATACAGGGAAGCAACATTCTGCTTTAGGTTCTTCAGGCACAGGTAGACAAAGAGAGATAGTGATAGAAAGCTGACAGACTGGTTGCTTGGAATCAGCTGAGACTAGTAACACCATGATCTCATGGTCAAATGGCTATTAGAAACAAGGGTGTTTTCTGATTTTAGTGTCATTGAACAAGAAAACAATGAGCCCATGCTTGAGCTGGGGTGTTGACCTTCACGAGATCTTTACAGACTGTGTGGTAACCTGGCCAAATACGTGTGGATTGACTTCAAGAAATCTCAAACCTCAGAATAGCGGGAACACTGAGAATAACCAAAGTGAATTTCTAATAACTGTGACACACCTTGGCTTGGCCTCAGGAAAAATAAAAGAATACTTAGGATCATGCAATTTATGGGAAACTCTTGGGTGCAATTAAAAACAGAACAGAAGTGGTCTGTTGAGATTTTCAGTCTTCTTGAATAAAGGCTTATGAAATATCGTGTTAGGTTAGTAGTGCTTCCTTTGTTTGATTCTTGTACAGTAGAATTTTTGTTTAGTATGTGAAGCCTTGCAATGCCACATTTTCAGTTAACAACAGGGAGTTTGAATTTCTCTTTAGATATTCATGGTCTCCCCCCAAATCATAACATTATACTCAGTATCCTCAATCACAGAAGACAAAGGAACTGGTGCAGCATATTTTATTTCTATTGCATCCATGGTTTTGTGTATGGTTGCAGTGTGAACTACAACTGCAACAGGTTTTTATCATGGGATGGGGAAACTATTGGCGAGGTCAATATTTATTGCCCTTCTTTAATTGTCCTTGATAAAGTGGTGGCGAGCTTTATCAAATTCTTGAACCACACAGGCTGCATGTCCCACAGTACACTGAGAGAGGGAGTTCCAAGGCTTTGACCTAGTGATGGTGAAAGGATGATGATATGGTTCCAAAGTGGGGGATGTGTGACGTGAAAAGGAGTTTACAGGCAGTGGTCACAATCTACCCTCTGCTCATTATTAGCATTAGCTATTACTTCCATTCTCTACTGGAATCCTCCTAATCCAATGGAGTTTTGCACATTCTCCGTGTCTGTGTGGGTTTCCTCTGGGTGCTCCGGTTTCCTCTCACAATCCAAAGACGTGCAGGTCAGGTGAATTGGCCATGCTAAATTGCCAATAGTGTGAAGTGTATTATTAAGGGATAAATATGGGGAATGGGTCCGGGTGGGTTATTCTTCAGAGGGTCGGTATGGACTTGTTGGGCCGAAGGGCCTGTTCCCATACTGGAGGAAATCTAATCTATAATGGAATGAAAATAAATTAAAATTTCAATTCTTGAAGAGGATTAGCATTTGGGAATTTTAAATTTACTTTTGGTCTCTTAATCCTAGTGACATTTAAAGAACTTACACTCAACCACCTCAGAATTAAAATCAGTTAGGATAGTGGGGAAAACTGTCCACTCTGCCTTGAAACTGTACCATGGAATCTTTTACATTCGCCTGAATGGACGGACAGGCCTCATTCTCTGGGTCTTGTATGGGGATGTGGGACCAGTGTAGGTAGTAGTGTATTTTTTGGTAGTACAAACTCCATGGGCCAAAGGGCCTCTTCTGTGTTGTCTGATTCTTATGATTCTATGAGCCACATCTGAAAGCTGGCACCTCTCACAGTGCAGCAGTTCTTCATGACATTACAACACATTCTCTCACTATGTTACAACAATTTATAGTTTTTCTTTTAAATTTTTCCATGGGGGGGCAAATGCCACTGGCAAGGCCAGCATTTGTCATCTGCTCCCAATTGCCCCTGAATAGAACTTAGCTTTTTAGGAAGGCAGTTAAGGTTCAATTACATTACCATGGGTTTCCAATCATATTTATGCTAGA
This sequence comes from Chiloscyllium plagiosum, assembly GCF_037043375.1. Lineage (NCBI taxonomy): Eukaryota > Metazoa > Chordata > Chondrichthyes > Orectolobiformes > Hemiscylliidae > Chiloscyllium > Chiloscyllium plagiosum. The sequence continues at coordinate 12,294,951 of NW_028270172.1, forward strand.
CCAAGTAAGGACTGCAGATTTTCTTCCCTAAAGGACATTAGTGAAGCAAATGGGTTTTTAGGACAATTGATGATAGTTGTCAAGGTCACCATTACTGAGACTAGTTTCCAATTTCAGATTTATTAATTGAATTTAAATTTCAGTAGCTGGCGTGATCAGAGCATTAGTCTAGCTCTCTAGATTACTAGTCCGGTGACATTACCACTATGCCACTGTCTACTTCAATGCTATAAACTGTGTTGAGATGTTCAGTGGACACGAAAATGCTACAATTGTAAGTCCATCAGCATGTTTCCTTTAAACGATTGGATTTCAAGCAAAGATGAATTGCACATCTTTTTCTCTAGATCTGGGTAGCATGGAGAAAGATGGCATTTTATACTGCAGAGCTAAACTGGTTTGACTTTAGCATTTCAGCACCATGACTAGATCCTTTTGCTGGTCATTTTGTTCAAGTTGTGATTGACGGGAACAGATTCTTGAGCGTCTTCACATGCTTTTTATCTAATGGCTAGAAATCTGGCTCCAGACAGCTTTCTGCATGACAATGAAACTCTGGCAGCTGTCCGCAATGTAATGCTGTTTTATAGCTAAGAGTGGCTCAAATAATCTGGTGCTGCGGTAACCTGCAGCGTGATTGCACAAACAAAACCTCCCTCCTCAGGAACAGCAGTTTGTTAACTGTTACCCTGGTGATCTCAGTGAACATTCTCAGCTGAACACCCAACCTGGTGAACAAAAGGAAGTGATAACCCTGAAATGTACACCTAAATGCTGTTTAATAAGCCAAGCTCTCAGTTCAACAGATGTTTACCACAGCAGGTATAATATCCATCTTTGATCATCTGTCTTTGTCAGATTTACAAGTTTATTAGAAAATAGTTAACTCAGATTGATGTGATAACAATAGTAGTGCTAATAAGATACATTACTGTCGTAGTCAGTTTACAGGCAACTTGGAGGCTGGAAAAGCATTCGTTGTTTGCTTACCCGTTTGTAACAATATAAGTCAGTTACAGGAGGGAAATCTTCCTCCCCAGATATAAAAATATTGACTGGTGGTTGTAATGTACAGATGAAGGTGATGTGTTTCATGAGAGACGGAAGTCTGTGCAATGTTTGAGATTAATTTCAAAACTTTGGTCTTTGTGTCTTGTTCTTTCAAAGAGATTTGGATCCTTGGCAGAAGAGGAATTTGAAAAATGACATGCGGCTTCATCGCTGAAAATTACTTTTTATAAATGGTTAGATTAGATTCCTTACAGTGTGGAAACAGGCCCTTCGGCCCAACAGGTCTACATCGACCCTCCGAAGAGCAACCCACCCAGACCCATTCCCCTCCATTTACCCCTGATTAACGCACCTAACACTACAGGCAATTTAGCATGGCCAATTCACCTAACCTACACATCTTTGGACTGTGAGAGGAATCCGAAGCACTCGGAGTAAACACACGCAGACACGGGGAGAATGTGCAAATTCCACACAGGCAGTTGCCCAAGGCAGGAATTGAACTCACGTCCCTGGTGCTGTGAGGCAGCAGTGCTAACCACTGAGCCACCACGCCACGGACTATTTTACAGTAGATCGCACTGCCACCTTTTTAGATTGAGATTTTAAATGAAAGAGGTTCTAGCACATCAATAGTGCATGATCTGATTAATTTTGTTACACAGGAAACTGCACTTTTGTTTTCCCTGTATGCTGGTTGAGTGACCACGTGCAAAGGGTTTGATGAGTTCAGGTGGCGAGACTGCTAGATTATGGATTAGATTAACACCAGCAGCATGGCACTTGGTTCCTGTTCTGGCTGAGGTAGATTCAGGGCCTGCCTCTTCACGCCACTTGTAGTAAACAAAATCATGGCATTCTGACATGGTTTGTCAAATAATTGTCATGGCCCTTACAATCGGGCAGACAACTGAAGAAGAGGAGGCAGCAAGTGCAGGAGCAAAACTCTGATGTGGGCGGCACGGTGGCACAGTGGTTAGCACTGCTGCCTCATAGCGCCTGAGACCCGGGTTCATTTCCCGCCTCAGGCGACTGACTGTGTGGAGTTTGCACGTTCTCCCCGTGTCTGCGTGGGTTTCCTCTGGGTGCTCCGGTTTCCTCCCACAGTCCAAAAGATGTGCAGGGTCAGGTGAATTGGCCATGCTAAATTGCCCGTAGTGTTAGGTAAGTGGTAAATGTAGGGGTATGGGTGGGCTTCGCTTCGGCGGGTCGGTGTGGACTTGTTGGGCCGAAGGGCCTGTTTCCACACTGTAATGTAATGTAATCTAATCTAATCAAAACAAATGTTCTAGGGAATCAGAGGCTATCAGAGCATGATGGGTGGTGAAGAGTAAGAAAATCTGAAAGAATGATTTGTGGGGGAGCTAGTACTCATTGCCTTCCAGACATGTCAAAATTCTCAGTGGTGGGTACGTCGCTGATCTTCCATCCTGGAGGCCGATGGTCCAGCTGCCACTGACATTCTACCAGTAGCAGGGGGATCCTTTATTCCATGAGAAGAGAGTCAGTGGAAGCTGGCAACCTCCCTGCAGGCTTGGGAGATGGAGGCTTCCTGAGCAGACACTCTGTGGGGCTCACAGAACCACTCATGGCAAATACAGTGTCCACGGTGCCACCTCTGCCCAGGCCCTCAACAGCCACTGCCCACCACTCCTAGACGGGCTCCAGCAACTCTGACTCTGCTGCCCTGGATCCCAGGGTGGTGATAATTACGTACGGTCCTGGCAATGAGTACCTGCACCTGATGGCTCTCTGTGACAGAAGAGCTGCTGACCATCCAATTGAGACAGGAACTCTGATGCCAGGCAGGCAATCATCAGTTGTCACAGAATCATATCAGGGCTTCCAGAAACAACCGAGGCAGGGTTAGCCCTGGCTTTTCAGCTCCCCTTTGGGGGCCACTGTCACCCCAACAACATTCAATCCAGATCTACTCATTCCCATGTGAGAACAAAATCCACACCCAGATGAGGCTAAATTTAGGATGAAGAACAGGTATAATGTCTCCCACAGCCAGGCAGCATGCTGAAATACACCACATAGGCTCATTCATAAAAGCATTTGGGCATGCTACTTGGTAGCTGCAGTTGTCTGCACAAATGTATCACAGCATAAATCAATACCTTTAGGACAGAAAAGGAAAGGATGGGGTTGGGGTGGGTGGGCGGAGGGGGAGCTGAGGCAGTGGAGAAAGAGTTTGGACAGAATAAAAATAAAAACGTCTAACTTCCTATCATTTCTATAAATTGACACATAACATGCCCAAACAGCTCAGTGCTTGGAGAGAGCACACTTACTTCAATGCTGAGTGTTGCTGACATGAGCCAAAAACAGCTCAGGTGGGGAATTGCCATTTGCTTTTATCAAAGAGCTGCTTGACAGCAATTAATTTGTACAGGAAGCGCCCTAAAATTTGACTTATGAAGCAATTATTTTTCTTCTTAAAATAAGATGAGCAAAATAGCATGGGCATACAACAGTAGCTCTGCGGAACTTAAAAAACTCCACAGGAATTTCAGTTCCCAAAAAGCAGCATCTATCAACTGACGTTCCAATTTTAGTGTCAATTTCATTAATCCTACAGAATTGCATTTCAATATGGAATGGATCTTAGTAGCAAAGATAAATATTTAAATTATATCTGCTTGAGAGATTCAGTGATTAGTCCTGTTGCCTCTGAGTTCAAGTCACTCTTCAGAGTTAGAATACAAAAATCAAGACTGACTGGAAGGCAGTACTGATGGAGTGTTACACTGTCAGAGGTACTGTCTTTTGAATGAGATATTAACAGAGATGGATGCAAAAGTTTTGATGTTATTGCTTTGAGGGAGAACAGGGAAGCTCTCCTCAGTGTCTGCCAATATTTAGTCCTCAATCAACATCACAAAAACAGATTATCTGGTCATCATCTTGCTGTTTGAAAGCCTGCTGTGCATAATTTGGCTGTGTTTCTTATAGCTCATAGAATCCTTACATTGTGGAAACAGGCCATTTGGCCCATCAAGCCAAATTGACCCTCCGAACAGCATCCCACCCAGAACCACCACCTACACTGCCCCTGCAGGAGTTCCCATGGTTAATTCACCCAGCCTGCAGATCCTGAACACTATGGACAATTTAGTACGGCCAATCCACCTGATCTGCACACCTTTAGAGACTGTGGGAGAAAACCGGAACACCCGGAGGAAACCCACGCAGAGACGGGGAGAATCACCGAACTCCACAAAGACAGTTGACCGAGGCTGGAATCGAACCCAGGTCCTCGGCACTGTGTGGTAGCAGTGCTAATCACTGAGTTACCTTGCCACCCTAAAATAAAATATAAAAGCTCCTTCCAGTTCTGTGAAAGAGTCATACAGAACTTGAAATGTTAATGCTGTTTCTCTCTCCACAGATGTTGCCAGACCTGCTGAGTTTCTCCCAACATTTTCTGTTTGTTTCAAAAGCACTTTGTTAGCTGTAAAGTGTTTTGAGATATCTGATGCTCATGAAAAGCACTATATTAATACAAGTTGGCTTTTTAAATTTTTTTACTCAAATGCTCTGAACAAGGAGACCAACAGATGCAGTGTTCTGGCATATGTAATACATCATGTATTTGCATAGTGGACTCACTTTCAACCTAACATCATTGTGTCTGGCATCTCTGAAAACTGTGACTTATACAAATCAAAGTCATCAGCTGTTAACAGGGTCAGCCAATAAATCTCTACCAGAACCACTCTCAACAAGAGTGGCAAGATATATGGGGCTATCATACGGAAGGAATGCCCACATTCATGCCACTCTGGTGACTCCGTTCCACAAAAGGCTGCTTGATGTGGAAACTGCAGGAGCTTCCTGAATTATGATCTCTTAAGCCCTGAAATCAAATTGAACAATGACATATTACATAAGACATGGAAGAAGAAGTAGGCCATTTGGCCCATCAAGTGTGATCCACCATTCAAGGATATCATGGCTAGTCTGATGACCCTCAACTCCACTTTCTTGCCTTATCCAATACCTGTTGATTCAATTACTGATTAAAAGTCCATCGATCTTAGCCTTGAACACCTACAGCCTTATGCTGTAAAGGTTTCCAAAGATTGACTAAGCTGGAGAGGAGAAATTGCATCTCATCTCTGTGCGAGTTTCATAGTTACAGTGAATGAGGCAATTAAAATGTGGAAATTGTCTTGCTCACTGTGCTAAAATATAGTTGCTTATTTTTCTTACTGACAATTCTATCACTGGCACTTTGTACAGGAATGTCTACATTCTAAAAAGAGTTCCTTAATTAAGGCTTTCTGCAGGAGCACAGCTAAAGGAATGTGCCAAATTAAAAAAAGATATTTTCAGGTTTAAAAGTAATTAGTGGAATTGAATCACTGATATGCGGACAGTTTAGCCATTTTTGATGTGGACATGAATAGTAGCTTCATTTGAAGAACTGTAGAAATCTGGAATAAAAACAGGAAGTGCTGGAGAGACTCAGCAGGCCTGCCATTATCTGTTAAAAGATAAACAGAGTTAACTTTAAATCTAATGGCATTTCTTTGGAACTCCACTGTCATTGGACTTAAAATGTTAATTCTTTCTTTCTCTGCAGATGCTACCAGACCTGCCAAGTCTATCCAATGCTTTTTGTTTTTATTTTAGATCTCCAGCATCTGCAGTATTCTGACCTTGTAGAAATTTAGAACATTGATGAAAATTATTCAGAAAATCTCACCAACGCTGAGACAGCTAGCTACTTGGAGCCATTGACCATTACTTTCTGAGCGATATGATTCCCAAAATACAGCAATGATCCGAATATTTTGTATGCCACTTTCCCCAACACAGAAATATGGGAGAAAGATCTTGGACCCACAATTTTATCTAGTTTATCAAGAGGAAGTCTGATTTAGTCCAGACAAAGGGGGTCTGGGCAGTGTTCAGTTGATTGATATTTTGTGTGGAAACAACTTTGTGTACGGACACGACTTGGCAGTGAAGTGCTCCTCCTTCGTTGACTGTAAAAAAAAATCTAGATGACTAAAGACGGCTTTAGTGATGTATTCTCATATCTGTGGCACTACCACTGGAAAGGAAAGTAAAATTGGTAGCGGTGGTCAACTTATTTATATATATAAAAAAAGGAGTAGATGTAGATGTGTTAAACACAGCGAGCTAGACCCAGAGCAGAAATGGATTAAAGCAATAGTCTTCAAGCCAAACAACCTTATTATTATATATTTGTTAACCAGAGGCACAATGTTCCTTTAATATAAGCTACAACTGCACTGGAGTTGACAAATACCTTCTTTTATACATTCAAACACAATCTATCTATTCCAGCTACTATAAAAATAAATCAATTTAAGAAGCAGCAGACATTCCCAGATCTTCCTTTCCTGTCCACAGTTGATAACTTGGATAGAGACAAAAAAACTGCAGATGCTGGAATCCAAAGTAGACAGGCAGGATTTTGAAAGAACACAGCAAGCCAGGCAGCACCAGGAGGTGGAGAAGTTGACGTTTCGGGTGTAGCCCTTCTTCAAGACTGAGGGTGGGTGTGGGGGGAGCTGCAGATAAATGGGGTGGTGGGGGCAGGGTGGTGAAGTGGGGAAAGGTGAAGACCTTTGGAGGGTGCGACCTGGTTGGTCAATGGGAGGAACAGATTCGGTTGATGGCAGGGAGCAGTGGCAGTGAGGGGGCGCAGCTGGGAAAGGAGTCGGGGGATGGAAAGGAAGGTTATTTGAAATTGGAGAACTCAATGCTGACCTTGGACACCTCTCTCCCTTTCTCGACTTCACCATTTCCATCTCTGGCAAGCGGATGTCTACTACAAACCTACAGACTCCCATTACTACCTGGACTACACCACCTCCCACCCAGTATCCTGCAAAAACTCCATCCTATTCTCCCAATTCTTCCACCTCCGCCGCATCTGCTCAGAAGGGGAGACATTCCACTCGTGAGCATCCCAGATGCCCACCTATTTTGAGAAACGTGCTTTTCTTCCCTCCGTCATCCAGACAGCCCTCCACCGCACCACCTCCATTCCCCGTTCCACCACTCTAAACCACCCCCCCCTCCCAATGCAATAAGGACAGAGTCCCTCTTGTCCTCACCTACCACCCCACCAGTCTCCGCATCCAACACATCACCCTCAAACACTTCGGTCAACTCCAAATGGACCCCACCACCACCAAGAACATCTTCCCCTCCCCACCCCTCTCAGCCTTCCGCAAGGACTGTTCCCGCCAACAGTCCTTGGTTCACACCACTCCCTGCCACCGAATGCTCAGGTAACTTCCCCTGCAATCAGAAAAGTTGCAAAACCTGCCGGTACACCATCCCCTCACCTCCAGCCAGGGCCCCAAATAGTCCTTCCAGGTGAGACAGAGGTTCACCTGCCCCTCTTCTCTAGTTTACTGCATGTCGTGCTCCCGATGTGGTCTTCTCTACATCAGGGAGAACGAACGTAAACTTAGGGAACGGCTCACCGAACATTGCAGTCGGGTCTGCAGGGGGTGACCGGACCTCCCAGTCACTGCCCATTTCAATTCCCCTTCCAACACCATTTTGGCCTTATCCATTGCCAAAGCAAACCACAGTGCCTATTGGAGGAACAACACCTTATTTTCCGACTGGGCAACCTACAGCCCAGAGGACTCAACATTTCAAATGACTCCAATTTCAAATAACCTCCCTCCCCATCCCTGGACTCCTTTCCCAGCCCCTCCCCCTCAATGCCACTGCTCCCTGCCACCAAGCAGGTCGTACCCTCTACCTGTATTCATCTATCCCCACTTCATCACCCTGCCCCTGCCTCCCCCTTTATCTGCAGCTCCTCCCACACCCACCCCTAGTCCTCAAGAAAGGCTACACTCAAAATGTCAACTTCTGCACCTCCTAATGCTGCCTTTCTTGCCATAATTGATAACTGACATTATTTTGTTTTATTCTATGGAATACATTTCTTTGAAATGCTTTTTTCTAAGTGCTCATTTGTATCACATACTGCACTCTGAAACATGTTCAAAGAGAGATCATCCAAATATCTGGAATATACTTTTGACTATTTGTGCAATACAATATTTGTTAATTACTTTTGAAGATCTATGCAGTTTAATTAATCTGCTAATGAAGTTTTTTTTGCGCTTCTTGGATGGTGATTGAAACCAGGATTAAAGTCTATTTTCTACAGTAGTCTGGCTTTGAACACCTCCAACTGCAATTTAAATTAATGACAAAACAGTAAAGATGAAAGACTAAGGTTATAAACCTTGAAGCAAAAAGGGATATGACTGTTTAAACTGTGACAGCTTATCAGATGATGTCATGCTTCCCCTAACACAAATATGTGCAGAAGATAAGATCTAGCAGACCTGGCACATTCCACAGAATGGACCAACAAGTGCTCCAAGCTGCGATTATATTCACTGAAAATAAATTAACACTGGTGCAAAATTGAGCTCTTTGTAAATCAGTCTTTAATTAATTTCACAACCTCTCCACAGAAGAATTCTATGATGCTGATTCTTTGTGTCCATTGTGGCTCAGTTGGTAGCCTCTTAACTCTGAGCCAGAAGATTGTGGTTTCAAGTCTTACTTTTTCCTCAACATTCTGCCCAAAGGCTGGTGTGACCCACAGTGCTGTGAGCTTGACCATGGGAAGGGAATGAGGCAGGTCTTAAATTCACTTCAGCCAGAATGGGAAACAAGTCCCCAGAGCGTTGGCACCAATCTTGATCTACATTGGCCATCCAACCACTGGACCCTTCAAGGAGTCCAAGTTGCTGTGGCAACATATACTTTGATATACATGTCATGGAGTGGACTGATAACTAGTCATGGTAGAAACTTTAGTTTTCTTTCCATCATGGCTGACCATGAATGCTTTTCACTCTTATTCCATCGGCATTTGTTGGAAGGATTTACAGCTGTTATTCAATCTCTCTGCATTATGAATGTTTTTTCCTGGAATATGAGCCCTGGAATGGTACACAAGGCAAAGCTTTCTGACACAGATGCAGTGATGCTACTCAATGCACCACAAGACCTCCTCCCAAATCCCATTCTAGCATAAAAATTAAAATCTGAAACTTTAGTACAAAATCAAGGGATGCTACACTATTGCAAGGTGTCTTCTTTCAAATGTGATGTTAAACTGATGCCATCTCAAGTGGATGTTAAAGATGCCAGGCACCATTTTGAAGAACAGTAGTCAATATCATGGTCAATAGTTAGCCTTCAAATAGCGTCACAAAAAAAACTGTCTAATCATTATTGTTTGAGCTTGCTGTGCACAAGTTGGCCACGCAGTCTCTTATATTATATCGGTGCCTACACTTCAGAAATACCCCATTGGTTGTATGACATACTACTTGTGTATCATTGTAGAACATGAAATTTTGAAAGGTACTATCCAAATGCAAGTCTTTAAAACATGAGAAACTTTAAAGAAAACACTCCTAATGGTGCAAATTTATCATGCGAGAAACTGCGTCAGACAGAATAGGAAAGTAAACCTCTGGCCATTCAGGCAAAGTACTCCAGTTGGCATTGTGATCTATTAATTAGGACAAAAAAAACTACAGTCCCTGCTCCTCTTCATGATCCATCGAAGTATGTGCACATTGTTGGTGGAGAAAGTTGCTGAGACTCAACTGTGTTGATTTTCACAGTTCGATAAGTTGCTGACACTTATTCTCATAATTCACACCTGGCAAAGTACAGTGAGCCAACTGGTAGCCCAGAAAGTTGACATGTTGGAGGAGAAGTATGCAGGAGAAAAATGATAAAACAAAGTGACAATAATAAGTTTAACACTGCCACCTGCAAGTTCCCCTCCAAGCCACTTATCATCCTGACTTGCAAGTACATTGCCGTTCCTTCACTGTCGCCAGGTCAGAATCCTGGAATTCCCTTTCTAACTGGTCTACGGAAAGTGCATAGACTGCAGCAGTTCAAGAAGGCATGTCATCACCACTGATCATCTTGCCATTATCTCTCTGCCTATAAATTCTGTACCCGTACGCTTCTCTCCACTTCACCTGACAAAGGAGCAGTGCTCCGAAAGCTTGTGATTTCAAATAAATCTGTTGGACTGTAACCTGCTGTCATATGATTTCTGACTATGTAACTTTGTGGCAGAACAGAAGTGGAAATTCTGATTGGTGTATTCCTCCTTCCAAAGTCTTGGCATTGAAACCTATCCAGCACTCTCAACACTGGTTAAATTCAAACATCAGCAAACTCAGCTTAGAAAAGAGATGAGTCTTCAGGTTTATTTGACACTGAACTAGAACAGATAACCCTCAAGCTCAAAGTTTTATCAGAAGAGCTATGATGCACAGTGTTGACTGAGATTTGGGCATTCCGAAAAGATCACGAGGTTTGACTCAATGCCCAAAGTGAGTGTGAAACATAGAAAATAGGAATAAAAGTTGGCCAGTCAGCCCATCATACCTGGTCTGCTATTCAATATGATCATGGCCAATCCTCCATACTCCCATTCTCTTTCCATATCCTTTAACAGCTTTGGCTCTAGAAAGCTATTTATTTCTAAATAGGTTTAGTGGCAACAGCCTTCTGTGGTAGAAAACTCCATAGGTAAATTCTGAGTGAAGAACTATCTCCTCACCTCTGTTTGAAATGACTTATTGTATATCTTTAGACCATGACCCCATGATCTGAATTCTCTGGCCAGAGGAAACAGTATCTCTGCATGCAATCAGTCCAGTGCTGTCAGAATGTTATATGTTTCAATGAGTTACCCTCGTATTCTTCTAAACCCTCGTGAATACAGGCCCAGATGACCCACTCTCATATTATACGACAATCCTACCATCCCAGGAATCAATCAGGTGAAACTTATCTGCACTCCCTCTATGGCAAATATATCTTCTCTCAGGTTAGGAGACTAAAACTGAACACAGAATTCTAAGTTTGGTTTCAATAAGGCCCTGTTAAGCAGCAGTACTTGCTCCTGTACTGAAACACTCTTGCAATGAGAGCCAACATACCATTTGCCTTCTGAACTGCTAGTTGCACCTGCATGCTTGTTTTCAGTGACCAGTGTAAAGGATATGCAGGAACATTTCCTAATCAATCACAATTTAAATAATAGTCTGTGATTCTGTTTTTCCTACTGAAGACAACAGCTTCACATATATTATATTGCATCTGCCATGCATTTGCCCACTCAGTAAACTCGTCTAAATCATCTTGAAGTCTCTTTATATCCTTCTCATCACTCTCAATCCCATCTAGTTTAGTATCAGCAGGATACATGGAAATGTTACATTTGATTCCCTCATCCAAGGTAATGATATTTTGTGAACAGTTGGGGTCTGAACTAATGTCTAGATTAGAGTGGTGTTGGAAAAGCACAGCAAGTCAGGCAGCATCTGAGGAGCAGGAAAATCGACGTTTCGGGTAAAAGCCCTTCATCAGGAACACTAATACCTATAGTACCACACTTGTCACTGCCTTCCACTCTGGAAACTTTCCATTTATTCTTATTCACTGTTCCCTGTCTGCTAGCCAATTCACCAATCCACATGCTTTGATTTTGCACAATGACCTCTTATGTGGGACTATATCAAACGCTTTCTGAAATCCAAATACACCACATACATAAGAACTTAAGTACTAGGAGCAGGAGTAGGCCATCTGACTCTTTAAGCTTGCTCCACCATTCAGTAACCCACCCTCCCACCGTAACCCTTAATTCCTTTATTGTTCAAAAAAATCTATCGTAGCTTTAAAAACATTTACCAAAGTAGCGTCAACTACTTCACTGGGCAGGGAATTTCATAGATTCACAACCCTCTGAGTGAAGATGTTCCTTCTCAATTCCATCCTAAATCTGCTCCCCCTAATTTTGAGGCTATGCCCTCTTATCCTAGTTTTACCTGCCAATGGAAACACCCTCTCTACTTCTATCTTAACTATTCCCTTGATAATTGTATATGCTTTTATAAGATTCCCCCTCATTTTTCTAAGTTGCACCGAATATAATCCCAGTCTACTCAGTCTCTCCTCATTAGCCAAACTCCTCAACTCCAGTATCAACCTAGTGAACCTCCTCTGCACCTCCTCTAGTGCCAGTACATCCTTTCTCAAATAAGGAGACCAAAACTGCACACAATACCCCAGGTGTGGCCTCACCAGCATCCGCTGGTTCTCTTACACCTATTCCATCTGTTATGTACTCAAAGATTTCAGTAGGTTTGTTAAACAAGATTTCCCTTTAATAAGTCCATGCTGGCTTTCATGTGATCCCGTTGGCGTTTTCTATGAGTCTGTTACTGTATCCTTTATAAAGTTCTGACAAGAATAAATTGGTGTAGCATGTTGTATGAAGCCAGCATTGAAAAAGCCTTTCAGATTAGAGCTCCATTTGAATATCACGTTTGAGCTGAGGGGACCTTGCTATGTCTCCCAGATGCAGTAAATGTGGGAAATCTGTCAGTTCCTATACTGAATCAGCTGACTGGGTCAGAGCTAGTCCTGGGGGCTGGTGGGTAACCTGTGAAAGTGGAGCATAACCTCACAGACATCAATACTGATGCTCAGAAAAGTTGCTGTGGTTACAATTTGTGAAGCTACATGTACCTGAAAGTTGCTGATGGCATTGTACAATGGAACTGGGAGATGGATCTTGGAGCAGGATCAGATGGATCTATTTATGAAAAGTGTTACAGAAGACAGTATTGCCCTTAACAGGATTTGCTTGTTAATGTTCAATCAGCCACATAGGTGTTTTCTTGGTGATGGAAAAAAATAAAGTAGATTTGTGGGGGCCCTCTTGTGATGCAGAGGTAGTGACACTGCCCTGGACCAGAGAAGCCTGGTTCAAGTCCTAGCTGCTTCAGAGTTGTGTAATAACATCAATAACAGGTTGATTAGAGAAATAGGAAAAGTGTAACAGGTCTGCTGAGGATGACAATGGTGGAGGTGGGATGCCGTCCCCTACCCGTCCACAGCAACAGCCCCAACTCCAGTACTCCACACTGGGGGAAGCAAATGGCCTAGTGGTATTATTGCTAGAGGTTAATCCAGAGACCTGGGCAATGTTCTGGGGACCGAGGTTCGATTGCCACCACAGCAGATAGTATAAGTTAAACTCAGTAAAATCTAGAACTAAGAGTCAGATGATGACCACGAATCCATTGTTGATTGTTGGAAAAACCCATTTGGTTCACAAATACCTTTTAGGGAAGGTTTTTGCCATCCTTACCCAGTCTAGCTTATATGTGCCTCCAGACCCACAGCAATGTGGTTGACTCTTAACTGCCTTCTGGGCAATTAGGGATGGGCAATAAATGCTGGCTTGGCCAACGATGCCCTCATCCTGTAATGAATTCAGGCAGTAAATGTATCAGGTCACAGAAGAGAATGAAATTGTCAGACAGAAGGGATGAAGAAGGAAGAATTCCCCTACAATAACAGTATCCTGTTCTGAACATTCCAGTTATAGATGTCAAGAAGTTATACAGCATAGAAGAGGCCCTTCGGCCCACTGAGCATACACCAACCTATCTACACTAATCCCAGTCTCCAGCACTAGGCCCATGGCCCTGAATGTAATAACATTTCTATATTTTTTGGTTTCCTGAATAAGAGTCATTCCAGATTTGAAGCATTAACTTGATTCCCTTATGACAATGTGTATTCAACAGTTCATCATCGAACATCACTGACAACATCAGGGAAGTGATCTGTGACAGTGACGATCAATACAGAATGTTTCCTTTGGGAAGACAGACAAAAAAAAGAGAGAATACAATAACAGATAGCAACACTGGAGAAAGTACTTCAGAAGTTGGATGTTGAGAAATTATGTTGGTTCACTGTAAGTGGACGAACAGGATTGTTTTGGGCTTTCTTGATCTATATTGCTGTAAATGTCAAAACAATCTCCCAGAGCATTCGTGAAGAGAGTGAAATATAAGCAGGTGTTTAGCACAAAACTAGCTGGAGTGGCTCCCCAGAGTAAAGATACAGCACATTGTAAATATTCTTTTAAAGCAAAATCAAAACCTTTAAAATCCTTTGATACCAAGTAACCTTTTGGTTGCTCAGTTACTTCACCATCATCTGAAGCCCCCTGTCATCAATCACGTAAGTGATCTAATATCAAATCAATGAATCACAAGGCAAGCAGTAATGTGCGTCTTCATAAAAATACTCTTTGTATTTAGTACTACAGAGCAGGACAACCAACTCATTCACCAGTTATTTTGGTTAACAACTTTATTTCTGGAAACAAAGCATTTTCTCAGTTTCTATCCTTCCCATTCTCCCAATCCAACCTTCCTCAACAGCATTGTTCATCTGACTCACCCAAGATACAATCTTCATGTGAGAACCGCATGGGTGAATCCCAGCAGGCTATTCAGCCGTGGAATGCATCACAGGTGAGTCCATTGTGTCATCTCATCTCCTAACTGATACCACAAAGCTCAGAGATTAAACAAGGTACCTTCTGAATTAGTTACATGTTGCCATTTAAAACAAAGTGGGCATTTTCAGTCTGTCACTCCTACATGCACTCACATGTAAGCTTATAGCCTGAATTTGTTTTTGCAGAAATACATTTTATTTTGCTCAAAAACTGCATGAATCCATGCAAGACTCTGGAAAACTATACAGGCGGTTTGTCAGTCTGACATAGCACTGGGACACAGGCAGACTTCACACCTATTGTTTAAAAAGCAGAGCTATCTTGAAATGCAATTTAAAAGAAGTTCTGGGATTTATATATCAAAGAACAGAAACCAGCATATCCCATCAGAAATGATGAAAGTTTTAATCTAAGATTGTTTAGTCTATCACATTACCATGACACTGGACTCCTTTGGATATAAATTCTGTGAGCATTATCTTAATCTCCACAACCACCTGATAAAGGAGTGGCGCTCCGAAAGTTAGTGCTTCCAAAAAACCCTGCTGGGACGATAACCTGGTGTGTGATTTTTAATTTTGCCCACCCCAATCCACACCAGCACCTCCAAGTCATTTTCAGTCTCATAAGACAAAGGTTTACATTGCAGCATCCAACTTTGTGCTGAGCAGTACCTGGATACCTGAGTCACAGGACAACTACTGTAGAGAAATAAAATCAAGGAGTCATGGCTCAAAGATCAGTGTGAGAAGAATGGGTTTCAGGCGCTGACACCAATAGTGGGGTAGAAGGGAGCTGTTCATTAGAATAGGTTTCATTAGAATCTGATGGGACCAGTATTATGGCAAATTGAATAACTAGGGCAATATAGAGAGTTTTAAATGGTGGGGGGGTACTTCTGGAGACAATGAACGATCTCATATAGATAAAAAGGCACATGGAATATTAGAAGCAAAGATTATATGAGTTAAGTAAATCTAACTTGATACAAAACCTTGGTATAAGAAAACAGCGTACTGAACAGGCAATGCAGAGGGTACGGTACATCTTCATTATGACGCTGACCAGTGGAGGATGTACTGTAAAGAAATATTAAAACCAAAGAACTACGGATGTTGGAAATCAGAAACAAAAACAGCAATTGCTGGAAAAATTTAGTAGGTCTGAAAGTATCTGTGGAGAGAAAGATGAGTTAATGTTTCGGGTCCAATAATCCTTTGTTTGGAATAGATTGTAGCTAAGAAAAGGTTGGTACTTATGCTAAAGATGAACGGTGATGATGGTGTTGGTGGAGGGGTTTGGGGAGTGTAGTGAATGATATGTGGAGATGGAGCCTAGAAAGAGAGAGGGAAAAACACTTGGGCAGACAAAGAAATGTGTAACGGTCAGCCTGGGAGAATGATTAGCTGCTAATGGGGACATTAGTGATTGACAATGGGTTGTCTGTGTTATCGCCCCATGTGATGCCACAGCCTGATGTGTCAGGATTGTGACAAAGATATGACAGAAGGTGCCCAAACCTTAAAATTGTTGAACCCAATATTGAATCCAAGAGGCTGAAAGGTTCCCAAGTGCTGTTCTTCCAGCTTGCTGAGCTTCACTGGAACACTGCAGCAAGCCCAGGGTAACTTTTACAAACAGAACTAAAGTGTTCTGCAAAGCAGTCACCCACACTGCGCTTAGTCTCCTCAATGTAAAGGAGACCACATTGAGAGCAGCGAGTACAGTACACTAGATTGAGCGAAGTGCAGGATGCTCCATCAACATCAGTCAGTTAAGCAGATATTAAAACTGAAATGAAAATTACCACAGTTACAGAGGAAAGGAATAACTGGCAATGAGTTTAACCTGAGGATCATTGCACCTCAGGCATGAAGCAAGGCTGAGAAGGGAGGGCCAATAATAGCCAGTATTAAACTGAATCTGCACTGTTAGTATCACTCTGCATCGCAAACCAAGCATCCAGTCAACTGAGCGAACTGACTCTTAAATAGAGACCATGGCGCCATTCAAGAATAAGCTGGATCAGAGGATGAAGCAAAGACAAAGATAGTAAATCCTCACTAAGTATTATGATTGCATTCCTGAAAACCCCAAATTTAAGTGAATCAAAGTTACACTTTTGTCTGGAAAAATAATCCACAAGTTGAAATACTATGTCATGCATGTACAGCAATGTGTACTCCGAACAGAAAATAACTTGTATAAAAAAAAATCATTAAATACATAAGAAATACATCACAACATACACCCTTTGTTATGGACTAGGCTAGACCACTCAAAACATTCTTGAGCATGCAACCCAGACCATAACTTTGCAATTTGTTTTGGTAAGTATACAGTGAGAATTACCTGGAGTAAGCTAGCTAGGTTAACCACTAGGTTTTAAAACAGACAGAAATTTATTCACAAAATTACACAATGAAACACAAAGAACAGAATAAAGAACCCCTATAGAACTCAGTCTCTCCAAACTAGATTTAATTATGCTGTTCTGAAAAACACAACAGTCCCAGTAAGCAAACTCCTTGAAAGACAGTTAAAAAATGGAACAGGAGCTTACAGGTTGAAGTTAGAAGGGCAGAAAGAGAGAGAGAGAGAGAGAGTTTCCACAGAGCTCACTGTTTAACTCCTATCTAGTTCGGGACTGAACTGCTCAGCTAGGGAGCTGACTATTCCCCTTTCATTATACAGGTCACTTTAAAAACATGGCCTGAAGTCTCATCTGTTTACTTATTAAAAAAGCCTCTCAATACCCTTTAATCTTTGTGCCAAACCAGTCTAATCAGCACTAGGTGATGTTTACGACCCCTCTGAGAAAAAATAAGGACACAATATCCTTGAGAAAAGGAACAGCTTTTAGAAAAGGGACCAGCTTTGTGACACCTTTACAATATTTTTCAAAATATTTTTCAAAATTTCATCTATATTTTTTAGTTTAACCAATCCCCATTTCATTGGAACAGATGGTCATCGGAGGGAGATGCAAAGTTCATGCCCCAACCAAACTTCGCTACTAGAAGGAGAAATTAAGTATGAGTTCAGAAGAACAGCGAAAAGAAAGGTATGGCCCAAAATAAGAACAGAGGGTAGGAAGCAACGCTGATACTTGGGCAGAAGTAAGCAAATCCAGCTGGGAAAAAGCAAGGTCAGCCAGGGTGGTAATACCAGACAGAATCAAAGCCAGTGTGTGGAAGTAAGGGTCAATGGGGAAAGTACTCTGAGTGGAAAGGGCAGAGTGGGAAGGAACAATATTAAATCACAAATGCCAATGTAATTTGAGGAAAGAAGCCTTAAAAATAAAACAATGTTAAAACAAAATGATGTTAAGTGGGGCAACTTAATGAAAGGAGGATAGAACTTACTGTAAAGGGGATATGGAGAGTGGGCACGTGAGATTAGAACTGCTTCTTGGCTGAAGAATTAGCATTGACGTTGTTGAATTGGAATTTCTATGCAATGTTTTAATCATAGAAATGGTTTTTAATGGAAAACTGCACATGCCTTATGGAAGTGTCATGGACTGGAGGTGTGAGATTGCCTCAATGTTCTTAGCACACTCAAAATATAAAGGAGTGTTCTGATAGCACTGAGGACTCATGTCTCACACATTGCTGTTAGATTATCAGCTCCCTCTACTATGCTGTTAAAACGCTAGAGTTCCATCCGTGTGTTTGCAAACGTTGAAACGTTCTGCTTTCTTTATTGTCTGACATTGTGCCAAAGACAGTGATGCCAAAAACAGATATAAATTTAGGGCAGCTTTCTAGCAACGTAAAATAGGGGAGATATCAGTGAGATTGAAACAGATACTTATACGGTCACAATGTGCAAGATACAATACTAACACTAACCGGAAGCTGCATTTATTTCCAAATGATGGCACTATTCCTATAATGATAAACTTAATGCTTGGTATGGCAATTAAATGGATTATATCAATTTGCATTTATATTCTGGCATGTCTCTTCAGTGTTAGTAGAAAATTACTTGAGAGTCTGAGACAATTCTAACTGGCTGTGATTTGAATAAATTCTTGGTAGTACGAAAATTGAGTGTTCCTAAAAAAAAAGACATTTCGTCAAAGTTTTTTGTCTTGTATTCAAAGCAATTCACAAGAAGCACCAAGGTAAGGGGGAAAGTTTATACCATATAAGAGGAGAGTGCTGGAGTGCTGATTGGTTGGTATGTACATTTTTGGTGCTTCTATGGAGAATGCACCAATTAATGATGACTTACAGTTAACTGCCAATTTCTGTTTAAATTTTAAACCAGAAATGTTGATTTTGATTGGTTAGGGCATTACCCTTAAGAAAAGAAGCAGAGAATGACTGTCATCTATCTTGTTGAGTTGAAAGAGGCACAGTGTGAACACGTTCATAGAATCCCAACAGTGTGGAAGCAGGCCATTCGCCCCATCAAGCCTCCGAAGAATATCCCACCCAGATCAAGATCCCTACCCTGTCCCTGTAACCTTGCATTTCCCATGGCTAACCCACTTACATATCCTTGGGCAATATGGAAAATTTTACATGACCAATTGACCTACTCTACACATCTTTAGACTGTGGGAGGAAACCAGAGCACCTGGAAGAAACAGACATAGGGAGAGTGTACAAACTCCACACGGTCAGTTGCCAGAGGGTGGAATTGAACCCGGGTCCCTGGCACTGTGAGGCAGCAGTGCTAACCTCTGTTCTTTCTGTCTGCAAAGAACAAGGTCCTGTGTTATATTTGTAGCTTCCAGTATGTTGTGATTTGAAGAGGAAAACTTCAAAAATATAAAACACAAAAAAGGGGCTGAAAGGGGAATGTATATAACATAATGTGAAAAAAAGTAAAAATATTCTTTCTATAGATCTATCTTTTCAGAATTTGTTGAATAAATTCAAGGAAATTTTAAAAGTAAGAATGTCTTGTCACAAAAATCATCTTGGTCAGGTGTTTATTTTTATCACTGCAAGAAAAAAAATCTACCACATACAAATGATCAACTGAAACTGAGGTTTTCATAATCTAAATATTAAGGTCACCTTGGAAGACAAGGATGCTAAGTTTTAACTCTCAAATTGAGGATAGGGTGCTTTGTAAAGCATTGCGTATCCATTATTCATTGCATGCCTTGGGGGGTGACTGGGCTCTTACGTTTATCATGGGCATGACCAATAATAACTATCTTGTGTCCAGCTCAAACCTGGCTAAATGTCTGTCAGAGAGTGTGTTTAGATCCACTGAATCTGTATATGTTATTACATCAAATTTAGTAGGAAGCTGGAGGAGCAGATGCCCTACCAACTCCACCATCCTTTGCCAAATAAAAAAAATGTAGGAAATGTCTATTATAGAAGTGGCATATTCAAGTACAGAGACTTTATTCAGCAGGGTAAGAGCTGAAATGAATAATGAATACCAGAAAGGCTGCATGGTATTTTGTCCCATGAAACAATCAGCTTAAGGTGTTAGCCTTTTTTTGTAGCTGATTAGAAAAGCCTGCCATAATGTGGAATACAGAGTTCTTGAGAAGATTTGTGGCTTGGGTTGTGAATGAGGTCATGGATTTGTTCACTGAGCTGGTGTGCTTTTCTGCAAATGTTTCTTTGCCTCACTAGGTGACATCATCAGTGCGTCTTTGATAAGGTGTTGGTGCTCTGTCTTGCCTGGTATTTATATGTCGCTGTATGTTAGCACTTCTGGTAGGTAACATTATCAGTGTGTCTTTGATAAGGTGTTGGTATGTTGGAAGTACCAACAGAGACGTATAAGTACCAGGCGGGACAGAGCACCAACACTTTATCACAAACGCACTGATCATGTCATCTAGCGAGGCGATGAAACATTTGCAGAAAAGTACACCGGCTTGGCAAACGAATCCACAACTTCAATGCAGAATATCTTAGTTATCAGCGAATGTTAAGGTTTAATACTTACGGGTTTATAAGACACTTTGCAGTAAATAGCTGTTACCGTCAGTCTTGATATTTAAAGCTTGATGCATAGCTTGAGAAAGTCTTGACAGCCAACTCTATTAAATCAAGAGCTATTTAAATCATTTTCATCTGCCCAACTTGCAGTTTATCCAGAACTAATTTTCTGGATTTATCTTTTCCATATGGATTTTAATATTATACATGATAATTTCTCAGATGTTTGTCTTCAATAGTAGAACAGTATATAGCATTTAAATAAAATCTGTCATGAGGTGAAACATACCAAGATGCTTCACAAAGATATAAAAAGAGATAATAAAAGGTCACGGTAAAAACGTGGCTTGCAAATCTCGCTTCTTTCATAACCACTCTACATTAAAACATGCTTAAATGAATATAACAAACAGTGGCATCATGCTGGAGGAAGCTGAAATAGCAGAGGGGTCTGGTGGGCTAGAAGGTGAGGACCAAAGGACAACCTTATCAGGGGAGTGATATCAGAACTGCAGGAAAGAGAACCTGTCAAACATGTTAAAGGGAATCCTTGGCTGAGAAAAATGGTTGTATCATTAGAAGTTAACAAAAATGGCAAAACTGGGAGAATGAACATTGTCATTAAAGGAAGCAGATGTGAGGATGTGCAGTCAAGGTGGCTGAGAGTGTCAATTGCTGACAGTGAATATTGGTTTATAACCTTTCCACAGAAATGGAGGCAGAAAAAAAACAAGCAAGGGATGAGAAAAGAAAGAAATGGACCATGTGATAGTGATAGAAAGATGGAAGTTGGAAGAAAACTTGATTACATTTTCCATTTCAGGGGTAAAGTAGGAAATAACACTGATGCAGTCAATGTACTGAGAAGAGAGGTGTGGTAGGAGTCCTAAACAGACTTGAACAAAGAATATTCCACACATCCCTGATTCTTAACTCATTTTGTCTGGGAAGATCAGGAGCCTGATTGCCACTTAGTTCCTGACATGGAATTGAAGCTATTGGGTTCAACTGGGAAAATCCAGCCAATCAGGTTGAAAAGAATCATCCTCTGATCCATTTTGAAAACAACCTAAACACTGTGTACATAATGAAAAGAGCACTCCTGGCTTCTCCAAAATTCTGCACCATGAAACAGCCATATATTTCCTTTAACAGAACTAATAGCAAATCACATGGGTTTACTCAATTTATGTTAGGTTGATTAAAGTTGCATATTAAAATATAATACCTTGATCTCTCATATTCTTTAAATTCTTTATAGCATGAACTGTATTCTTCCTTGAGCTCTATGGCATACATCTAGCATTATTTTATATTCTGAGCTTTATTAACTGCCTAGAGTGGACCATCTGAACACACTAGGTAAAAACAATGACTGCAGATGCTGGAAACCAGAGTCTAGATTAGAGTGGTGCTGGAAAAGCACAGCAGTTCAGGCAGCATCCGAGAAGCAGTAAAATCGACGCTTCGGGCAAAAGCTCTTCATCAGGAATACAGACAGAGAGCCTGAAGGGTGGAGAGATAAGTGAGAGGAGGGTGGGGGTGAGGAGAAAGTAGCATAGAGTACAATAGGTGAGTGGGAGAGGGGATGAAGGTGATAGGTCGGGGGGTGAGGGTGGAGTGGATAGGTGGAAAAGAAGATAGGCAGGTAGGATAAGTCAAGGGGACAGTGCTGAGCTGGAAGTTTGGAACTGGGGTGAGGTGGGGGAAGGGGAAATGAGAAAACTGTTGAAGTCCACATTGATGCCCTGGGGTTGAAGTGTTCTGAGGCGGAAGATGAGGCGTTCTTCCTCCAGGCGTCTGGTGGTGAGGGAGTGGCAGTGAAGGAGGCCCAGGACCTCCATGCCCTCGGCAGAGTGGGAGAGGGAGTTGAAATGTTGGGCCACAGGGCGGTGTGGTTGATTGGTGCGCTAAAGCGCTCTGCTAGGAGGTGTCCAGTCTCCCCAATGTAGAGGGGACCGCATCGGGAGCAACGGATACAATAAATGATATTGGTGGATGTGCAGGTAAAACTTTGATGGATGTGGAAGGCTCCTTTAGGGCTTTGGATGGAGGTGAGGGAGGAGGTGTGGGCTCAGGTTTTACAATTCCTGCGGTGGCAGGGGAAGGTGCCAGGATGGGAGAGTGGGTTGTGGGGGGGGGGGGGGGGCGTGGACCTGACCAGGTAGTCAAAGAGCGAATGGTCTTTGCGGATGGCGGAAAGGGGTGGGAGGGGAAATATATCCCTGGTGGTGGGGTCTGTTTGGAGGTGGCGGAAATGTCGGTGGATGATTTGGTTTATGCGAAGGTTGGTAGGGTGGAAGGTGAGCACCAGGGCCGTTCTGTCTTGTTACGGTTGGAGGGCTGGGGTCTGAGGGCGGAGGTGCAGGATGTGGACGAGATGCGTTGGAGGGCATCTTTAACCACATGGGAAGGGAAATTGCGGTCTCTAAAGAAAGAGGCCATCTGGTGTGTTCTGTGGTGGAACTGGTCCTCCTGGGAGCAGATGCGGTGGAGGCGGAGGAATTGGGAATACGGGATGGCATTTTTGCAAGATGGGAAGAGGTATAATCCAGGTAGCTGTGGGAGTCGGTGGGTTTGTAAAAAATGTCGGTGTCAAGTCGGTCGTCATTAATGGAGATGGAGAGGTCCAGGAAGGGGAGGCAGGTGTCAGAGATGGTCCAGGTAAATTTAAGGTCAGGGTGGAGTGTGTTGGTGAAGTTGATGAATTGCTCAAGCTCCTCGCAGGAGCACGAGGTGGTGCCAATGCAATCATCAATGTAATGGAGGAAGAGGTGGGGAGTGGTGCCGGTGTAATTACGGAAGATCAACTGTACTACGTAGCCAACAAAGAGACAGGCATAGCTGGGGCTCATACGGGTGCCCATGGCTACCCCTTTGGTCTGGAGGAAGTGGGAGGATTCAAAGGAGAAATTATTAAGGGTGAGGACCAGTTCAGCCAAACGAATGAGAGTGTCGGTGGAAGGGTACTGGTGGGGACGTCGGGAGAGGAAGAGTCGGAGGGCTTGGAGGCCCTGGTCATGACAGATGGAGGTGTACAGGGATTGGATATCCATGATGAAGATGAGGCGTTGGGGGCCTGGGAAACAGAAGTCTTGGAGGAGATGGAGGGCATGGGTGCTGTCTCGAACGTATATGGGGAATTCCTGGACTAGGGAGGATAGGACAGTGTCGAGATAGGTAGAAATGAGTTCAGTGGGGCAGGGGCATTTGAACACACTATCCTCTTCAATATGCTACACATTGTCATTTGAAGTTAACCACATTTCTAATGCTTTTACAACATATTTCTGTTATCTTTATGACCTAGCATCCGACCTCCATGTCCTAATCTTACAAATGTATATATATAAAGTCATCTCAATATGTATTTTCCTTCCTTTCCCAGTCCTCATTGCCTGTCTTTTGCTAGTCTCCAAGTCATGCATATATGTCTCAGATGCATTGTGAAAATACCCACATGCGTACTGCCTTCTACTTCATGTTCAGACCTGACTGGGATACGGTTTCTGCTCAGTCTTCACTACCATCTGATAAATTTAAAATTTTTTTTTATTGACTTTCTCCAAAAAATGACAGCAGAACAAGGTGCAATCCCACAAACAATAAACAACTGTAAACAAAACAAACAATAAACACCTTCCTCATGGCACACACCTCCCTCAAAACACAAAAATAAACAAACACCCCTAATAAATATAAACATATACAAAGCACAAAACCATAATAAATTAGACCAGCTGTAAGATAACTGCATTAGTAAAAGAAAAAGAAAAATTAACCACAACAGAAGTTACCTCAGTCTGGAACAGTTCAAAAGACAAAACCCTTAACATATGAAAACAAAAGATTTCAGATTTTTGGACATTTGTTGAGGAGCCAGATAAGGATATTTTAATCTTTTCTAATTTAAGAAAGTATAGCACATCTCTAACCCTAATTCTGAGTAGGCTGAATTGGGGATTTCCATTTAACGATATCAATCTTCTGGCCAATAGGGTAGTGAATGCTATCATGTCATTTTTAGAGGAAGAAAGATTAGGTAAAGAGGGTGACACCCAAAATAAAGCAGTAATAGCATTAGGTGTGAGATTTTTGCCAGATACCTTCAATAAGGTGTCAAAAATATCAGTCCAATATCTACTTAAAGAAGGGCAAAGCCAGAATATGTGCATATAATATGCTGGGGATTGTTCACACACCGACCACAGGACGGAGACACCTCCTCAAATATTTTTGCAAGTTGAGCTTTGGTAGTGGGCGCGGTGTAGAATCTTGCATTAAATAAAACAATGTTTCGCACCGATAGAAGATCTGTGCACCCTTTGTAAAATCTCATCCCACACATCACCAGAATTACCTCTTCCAGATCTGCCTCCCAGATAGTTTTAATAGAATAAAGAAAATCTAAGCATACTTTATGACTGTATGAATAAATAGCTGAAATAGCCCCCTTTAGTGAAGAAAGCGGTTTTAGAAAGATGTCAAAATCAGAATCATTAGGAAGGGCACGGAAAACCTGAAATGAACTATGGACAAAACTGCAAACTTGGAGATATCTAAAGAAGTGGTTTTTAGAAAGTAAAAACTTATTAACTAATTGTTGAAAAGATGCAAAAACATCATGAACGTATAAATCTTTCATAGTCTTTATTCCTAATTTAGCCCAATCAGAAAATGCACTGTCCGCTAAAGATGGGGGGAAAACATGATGTGCCGCCAACGGGGCCTTAGTAGAAAATGACTGAAAACCAACATGGCGTTTAAATTGAAACTAAATTTTAAGACAGGATAAAACAATTACATTGTTTGTGTAAATACAGGTTGAAGAAAGGAGAGGTGAGTGCAAAAAAGCCTTCAATGTTACCCGATGGTGGAATTTGCCTCAATAGTCAACCAAATTGTGAGAGCATCAAGGTTCTCATATTGGATCCAATAGTTCAAATTCCTAATGTTTGTTGCCTAATAATAAACAAAATATTCGGCAGCGCCATTACACCTTGTATCTTAGGCCTCTATAACAAGTGTTTTCATAACCTAGGAATCTTTTTATTCCAAATAAATTCAAAAAGAGACTATCTACTTTACATAAAAACAAAAGAGGGAGAAAATTTGCATTGAAATAAATAAGAAAATTGTGGAAAAATATTAATTTGAATGGAATTAATTCCACCAGCAACAGACAAATTAAGGAGAGACCATCGTTCGAGTCTTACTTAATTTGTACCAGTAATGGTTCAAAGTTTGTCCTCTATAAATTGCCTAGTGTATCTGTCAAATGTACACCAAGATTAAAAAAAAACAGAATTGGCAATTTTAAATGGTAAATTATCTAGTGGGTATTCCTTGGCAGGCTCACTGATAACAAATATTTCACTTTTGCTAAAATTCAATGTATACCCAGAAAATCTACTGAAAGGTTCTAAAACTGAACGTGTGGTGGGAATGGAGAGAGGTAAGTTTGAGACAAATAGCAAAAGGTCATCTGCATAGAGGGCAACCTTCAACTCTACACCATTTCTAATAATGCCAGAGAAATCAGGATGAGTTCATAGAGCAATAGACAGAGGCTCAATTACAATGGCAAACAGCAGTAGACTCAAAAGACAACCTTGGCTAGTGCAATGATAAAGGTGGAAATAATCAGAATTCATGTCATTGGTTCTAACAGAGGCCTGTGTTGATGCGTAGAATAGTTTGATCCAAGAAATAAACATTTCTCCAAAGGCAAATTTCTCCATAATAAAAAAAGTTAATTCCATTCCACTCTATCAAAGGCCCTTTCAGCATCTAAAGATATCAAAACTTCAGGGAGAGTGGATGGGGAGGAATTGTAAACAATGTTAAATACCTGCCTAAGATTAAAAAAAAGGAGAGCTGTTGCGAATAAATCCAGTTTGATCCAAGGATATGATAGGTGGAAGGATGGTTTCCAAATGTCGGGCCAACAGCTTTGACAATAATTCAACATAATTCAAGGTCAACATTTAGCAAACTTATAGGATGATATGAACCACACACTAAGGGATCTATGTACTTCTTTAAAAACAAGGAAATTTATGCCTGAGTTAAAGTTTGAGGAAGACAGTCAGAATTAAATGCTTCAACAAACACACGTACCAAAAGTGGAGCCAGCTTTTTCCAAAATGTTTTATAAAATTCAGCTAAAACCAATCAGGTCCAGGACTTTTACCACTTTGTAGTGATCTGGCCACAGTCTCAAGTTCTATTGCTGTGATTGGTTGTTCCAATTCCTTTGCCACATTTTGATCAATAGTGGGATTGTTAATCTTATCAAAAAAGGTCTCAAAATTTGCTGTAGCAGAAGAAAATTGAGATGGATAAAGTGAAGTGTAAAATTCCTTAAAAGTTTTGTTGATTTCTAATGGGTCTGATGACACTTGAAATTAGCCTTAATTTGTGGGATTAATTAAGATGAGGACATTTGGCAGTGCAACAATTTACTTGTTCGATCTCCTTGTTTATACAATTTAGACCTAGAGTGAAGTAAAAGCTAGGTGGTGTATTGTGACATTACAACATCATACTCAGCCGGTAGGGATATGCATTCTTTATATACTTCTGAAGATCTGGAGATTGCATAAAGAGAGTCTAATTGAGATAGACGTTGTGCTAACCATGCCAATTTCTCTTTCCTCTTATGTGCTGCATAAGAAATTCTTTCATCCCTGATGAATGCCTTCAGGGTTTCCCACAGCAAGGAAGCTGTAACTCCTGGGGTTTTGTTAAATTTTTAAAAAATCTATCCGCTGAGAGACATTGTATTGAGACACCAAGGTGGGCGTGTATTAAGAAACTTCTGAAAACGAACATTCATAGAGACTGATGCATGGTCCGATAAAACAATTGAATCATACTTGCAACCAGAAATGGATGTGAGCAGTCTGTCATCCACTAAAAAGAAATCAATACGTGTAAAAGTGTATGTGAAAAAACAGAATATTCCTTTTTAGAGGGATTAAAGAATTGCCAGGGATCAACAACATTAAAATCTTCCATAAAAATCTTAATTATTATAGCAGATTTGGACTGGGCACTTGGGACAGAGGAAGAATGGTCTAAGTGAGGATTCAACCAACAGTTAAAATCTTCTCCCAAGATTAACTGGTGTGAAGATAGGTCTGATAACATTGAAAGGAACCATCTGAGAAAAGCCTCATTGTGTTGCTGGAAAAGCGCAGCAGGTCAGGCAGCATCCAAGGAGCAGGAGAACCGACGTTTCAGGCATAAGCCCTTCTTCAGGAATGAGGAGTGTGTGCCAAGCAGGCTAAGATAAAAGGTAGGGAGGAGGGACTTTGGGGAGGGGCGTTGGGAATGCTATAGTGGAAGGAGGTTAAGGTGAGGGTGATAGGCCGGAGAGGGGGTGGGGGCGGAGAGGTCAGGAAGAAGATGGCAGGTCAAGAAGGCGGTGCTGAGTCCGAGGGTTGGGACTGAGATAAGGTGAGGGAAGGGGAAATGAGAAAGCTGGAGAAATCTGCATTTATCCCTTGTGGTTGGAGGGTTCCTAGGTGGAAGATGAGGTGCTTTTCCTCCAGGCGTCGTGTTGCCATGGCCTTGCGATGTTCTTTTGCTACCTACATTCCCTGCAGTCAGCCCTGCCTCAGCTCAGGACAACACTCTCACAGACCTGCAAAGGACCTCTACTGTTCTTTCCATCGCCAGACCATGGCAACACGACGCCTGGAGGAAGAGCGCCTCATCTTCCGCCTAGGAACCCTCCAACCACAAGGGATGAATGCAGATTTCTCCAGCTTTCTCATTTCCCCTCCCCCCACCTTATCTCAGTCCCAACCCTCGGACTCAGTACCGCCTTCTTGACCTGCAATCTTCTTCCTGACCTCTCTGCACCCACCCCCTCTCCAGCCTATCATCCTCACCTTAACCTCCTTCCACTATCGCATTCCTAACGCCCCTCCCCAAAGTCCCTCCTCCCTACCTTTTATCTTAGCCTGCTTGGCACACACTCCTCATTCCTGAAGAAGGGCTTATGCCCGAAACGTCGATTCTCCTGCTCCTTGGATGCTGCCTGACCTGCTGCGCTTTTCCAGCAACACATTTTTCAGCTCTGATCTCCAGCATCTGCAGTTCTCACTTTCTCCTAAAAGCCTAATTGTCCCAGTTGGGAGCATAAACATTAGCCAAGATTACATCAATGTCAAAAATCTGTCCAGTAATAATAATAAATCTGCCAGTGGAGTCAGAGATAGTCTTAGTATGGAAAAAAGGAACAGATTTATGTAAAAGAATAGCAACTCCTCCAGATCTGCTAGAAGAAGAAAAATACACTTGTCCAATCCAACCTCGTTTTAACTGAGGACTGTCTATATTTTTCAAGTGGGTTTCTTGTAAATAAATTATATGGGCATTAAGATGGCATAAATAATGTTAAAAGTTTACTGCATTTAATTGGGTTGATCAGGCCTTTGCAGTTCAGACTGGCAAATTTATTGTCCCCGTTGAAACTTTATTGCTGGAACAGCACAGCAGGTCAGGCAGCATCCAGGGAACAGGAGATTCGACGTTTTGGGCACAGGACCTTCTTCAGGAAGGGCCTGTGCCCAAAACGTCGAATCTCCTGTTCCCTGGATGCTGCCTGACCTGCTGTGCTGTTCCAGCAATAAAGTTTCAACTTTGATCTCCAGCATCTGCAGACCTCACTTTCTCCTCAACTTAATGTCCCCACCTACCAAAGGTGGTGAAGCATTAAATTGTGTCATATGTAATAATCACATGTAAAATCCCAAATGTGTAATAATTGATAAACAAATGTAAACCTTGTAAAGATGAGGTATGTGCAGCTGCCACCATTCCCCCTCTCCATCCCCATCAGAACAAAACAAACTCCACCACCACCCCATAGCAACATCCCCCCAAATGGAATACCAACCCCTCCCACTCCCAGAAGAAGCAACCTCTGAATCGGTGCATGCTATTTCCCCCATAGTAAAAAAAATTGTTGTATTTTTTGTAGCTCAAACAAACTACATGGCGACCTTGGGGAATGTAAAAGCTAACTGTATAAAAAATACAAAGCAAAAATGAGTAAACATGTAAATGTAATAAAAATATATACTATATGCAGTTAAACAATTAAACTCTACATTCTTTGGTACCAGTAGAGGAACCTTTCAACAAAATAAAGTCTTGAGGAAGAAAACATGTACTTCTTACAAATGAAATCAAATATAAGAAGAATACCAAATCCTTGTCCATAAACACAGCATACCGACCATCTTCATCTTCACAGCAAATGTCTAGTTGGCCTAGTTAGGCCCAACAATCAATTCAGCTCTGGAACTGCGATCTTTTTAAGGTTTTTATTCACAAAATCTATCGCTCGACCCAGGTCATCAAACCTATGAGTTAGACCACTCAGTAAAATGGTAGGTAATATTGCTGGATAACAAAGATCAAGTTTAATATTAGGACACGAGTGTAGCTGCTTCTTTACTTTGGCAAAAGGTGCATACTGCTTAGCCACAATCGGGGTGAAATCTGGAAAAATGTATACTCTCTTTCCATTATATATAATAGGAGAAGCATCTCCAGTAGAATGGGATTTCTCACTTGAAACTGGTTCACCCTGACAACCACCGGTTGAGATAACTCGCCTTCCTTCGGTTTAGCACGCAGTGTGAGATCAGCCTTGTCCAACACGGGTTCAGCCTTAAGTCTGAACAAGTCCTGTAAAAGTTGGGCCATACATTCTGTGGGGTGAGGACCTTCCAATCCCTTGGATATACCCACAAGTTGAATATTATTCCACTTGGAGTGGCCTCCAAGTCTTCACATTTCTTCATCAGAGACTCAACTATAGCAGATAACACAATAACATTAGTTTGGAGGCTAGCTATCTATTTATCATGATCATTAGCTGAAAATTCCGGGTCGAAAATAGTTCTGCACTGCGAAGAAACCTTTTCCTCCAATGGCTTCAGAGCAGTTACCTCCTTTTTAACCATCTCTGAAATTTATAGATTCAAACTTGGTAATGATTTCAGCCCGCATACTGCCCATCATACCCTTAATGCTACATAGCATGGCCTCATTAGTATCTGGCTTCTGCGGAGACATGGGCTCAGGCAAATGGTACAGCCAGCATGACTGGACTTGCTGACTCAATTTCTGTTTGAGAAGTCGCCATTTGAAGGGATATAGGTAAAAATGGGTCATGTTTAGAAAAAAATAGCCAAATGCCAAACTACATCCTACATAGTCCACGCTGACCAGCACTCGCCCACCACTTTTCCATCTGATTAATTTAAACAATTCTCGGTTGTTTTAGTTAAAGGCAAGTGAAAGGTACTGCATTCAAGGTGTGACTAGATTAAATTACTTGACTTTAAGCAAACATACTTTATTCTTACTCCGTGGTTAAAATGCATACAAAAAAAACAATCAGCACTACTTTAACTCCATCAAAATACTTAACAAAATAATATATTATTTAACTACTACTCATCAACAATTCCAATACAGCAGCATTGCATAAACACATGCTTGGCAAAGGCAAATTCAGAAAAGTATTTTCCCTCACTTGCTATCATCTCTAGCTCAGGAGAAGGAACACTGATGGAATAAATCTCGTAGCTCAGACTGAACTCAAGCTTTTGCAATAGCAGAGAAAGAGAGAGCTGTATCTAGTAGCTTCAACTCTGAAAACCCCAACTTAAACAACTGAAAGGAAAAACTAAAACCCTGGGTCTGCAAGAGTATGACTCCACCCTCTCATGGTTCTTTTGTCTAATTTAAAATAAACCTAATTAAACATTTGGAAGCACGACAACCACCTGATGAAGGAGCGGTGCTCCGAAAGCTAATGCTTCCAATTAAACCTGTTGGACTATAACCCGATGTTGTGTGACTTTTAACATTGTACACCCCAGTCCAACTTCGGCATCTCCAAAGCATTAAAATAAACCCAAAGATATTTCCTCTTCTGTCCATGGGTAAGACACCTCTGTACTAGTTATACAGCATGCCTCTCCAAGGGAGCCAGGACAGACAAATTCCTCTTAAGGGCACATCGTCACACGTCTATGTGGATGACCATCATTGCAGATCCTCCTATTCCCTTCAATATTCCACTGCAGTGTCCTGCTTGAGGTCCAACTGGCATTTTCATTGTAATACACAGTTAATGAAATAGTATAAAAAACAAAGTATTCCAGTTGCAAAGTTTAAAATAAGTAAAATTTAACTTGTGACATAAATTTAAAAGAAGAGCAGTAAGGGGACAAGGAAGCTGGTGATTATATTAACAAAAGGTGTTTGTCCCGCTGGCATTGTCTTTGGCGCTACCCATTTTTCCAAGCAAGCTGTACACTATTAGTGCACTCTTTATTTGTCTTGCACGTTACAACTTTATCCAAGCTATCTTAATTTTTCTTTCAACTTCAGCCTACATTATTGGACACGGCCTGGAATTGCTGAATTGATAGACTCCCTTTGGTATGTTTACAATCCTCATTGTCATTTTGTGCTGCACCACTACATCTATGTCCAGTTTATGCTGCAAGTCATTTTTCCCTTGTTTCAAGCGCAGACAGCTTTGTGAATTAAATACTTTGTTTTAGCAAAGCTTGCTTCTGTAACCATCCACAGTTCACATAAAGTGGGTTTGGTTCAGTGCTCCTCTCTTCACACTGCTTGTCAGTTTTGCAAATGACAAAGCTTTGGTTTCAAATACCATGAATACATTGCAAGTTCTTGGTAATTTGCCTGAATACTGCAGTAAATTATCCTGGCAATCACAAAATATGAACAAAAATATGAAAACATACACACAAAATGCGAGAGAAACTCAAAAGAACTGGAAGCATCTGTGAAGAGTGAAATAGATTTGATGTTTTGAGTCTGAAGTCTTTTCTTCAGAACAGAATAGTTCTGAAAAAGTCTCATTGGACTTAAAACATGAACTCTGTTTTTCTCTCTCCACTGATGCAGTCAGTCCTGCTGTATTTGTCCAGCATTCTCTGCGTTTGTTTCAGATTTTCGTCATCTGTAGTATTTTGCTTTTATTTGAAAGAAAAATATTAAGTACACAAACTATCAAAATATATATTATGAAAATTAAATCTTGTTAATTAACTCTCAAGAAGAGAGAAGTTTCACCCATGGAAAATCTGGTTGAGATTCAAATTCAAACGTTGTGAAATTAGATTCAGAATTCAAAAAAGCAAGACCCTCCCATAATCCAAGTAAATGCAATCAAATCTAGATAAATACAAACCTAAACTTAATTGGAAGAAAGTGAACCAAAAGAGGGAATTATGTGCTTTGAGTGCTGAGGCTCCAACTGGTGCACAAGACTTTTTGAAAGTAATGAGGCCGTGCTTTGTCATGTCACTACATTCTTCCTGTATTGCTCAAAATTCTTAGGGACAATGCTTCTTACCTTGGAATGCTTTGCTACCTCTGTCTACTGGTGCCACAAAGTTTTGTCTACATCTTTTTTTTGATGTGTGGAAAAGTGATCTTCCTCCTTCTGCTGAATTCCTCCACCAATAGCTTCAGAGCACTGCTGGATGTGCCTGCTGCTTTATTTTCTGTGCAACTGCAATTCAATTGAATGCAGTCAAACTGCACCTCTCCTTTGAGAGGTGCTAGCACTAGTGACACCAGATTTCATTGTCCCCAACTGGGTGAGTTGCTAATGTGCAGTGGAAGTAATGCTAGCAACTTGCTAATTTTAAGCACAAGACCAATCTGGCTTTTATACATTCTATTGGGTGTACAGAGCAATCACTCCATTGATTTCCAGACCAATAATGGACCTTGACCAATTTTTCTCCCACTTGTATTCTTTGGTGAGGCAACATTGTTGATATGAGTTTTGATTAATAGCCATTTCTTCTGCAAGCACCATATCCCATTTGGCTTTTGACTCAGAGCAAATGCCCTGTAGGGCTTTGCTGAGAACCATCACATGAAAAATTAATTCCACACTTTTTTTTTTACAGAGGACACAGTGCATGATTACTTTAATTAATCTCTTCTTTCAGATATATAGAAGTTAAAGAAAACATTCATCATTACTTCAGCTGAGTTGGATTCCAAATCTAGCCCTCAGGGGTGAAAGACAATCTTCTAATAGTCAGCAACCTGTAATCTGTAACAAATAAATGTATCTCATTACACCAGTGATAACCTTGGTGCCTCCATTAAGAGTGATTGCCTCAAACATCAGAAAGCAGTTGCTCTGTATTCTGTTACTCTCCAACAGTTGTCAACTAAAATAAAGATCTGTCAGTTAATTTCAAAGAGAGTGGCTTTGGAGCATTTTTATAGAATAACACAATGGTCCAATTTTCTCAGAATGAACAAAAATGAGAACGAGTGAGGCAATGTACAAAACAGCTCTGTCTGCAGCAATGGACTGGCCTGGCTCAGTCTTCCGATGAGAACTCATCTGTCACTTCAATTTACTTGCCTATAAATGCAGGAAAAGTTCAGCTAGAAAATTTAACTTGGGCTCTGGAATTCAAATGCTTTTAAGGGGAGAGAAAGGCAGAGAGAGAGAGTGGGTGAGTGCGAGAGTGATTGAGTTATTGTGTGTGGGGGCTAGGCTTATCAAAAAGGCACAATACATAATCAGTCTCATTCAAAGGAAATATGGGAACAACACTGTCTCCTTTGATGCTGACTTGTTGAAGATCTCCAGGATGTCTGTCAAAAGCAGTTAGCATACTCTGAAGACAATCGTCCAGTTAAAAAAATGGGTGAGAACTGCAGTGCGGGAGATTGTTGATAAACGTCATAAACACGGATCATAACCTTAGATCACCTAGCGACGCACTGTATTTTAAATTATGAGTCTTTAAAGCTAAATGCTGGCACAAAATGACCAAGAATGTAAATTTTGAGTGAAGTATTTCAATCCTGTATGGATCATCTCTAGGCTACAGAGAGACCCTGGAATCTCATGCCTTATGGGTGACAAAGAAGCTTCAAAGGGAGAAATGTACTACAATCTAAACTCTAAAGGTTATCTCACTCTGTGAACATGATGGAGGAAAGGAGAGTAGTCTGGGTGAGAGACATGCTTGTGTTCTCCTTTTCAAGAATTTAGAGAAGCGGTGAAAAGCCAGTTTTAACCCTGGTCTGTGTGTGCTAGCAAATGAACGTATATGATGACGGTCACAAATGAGAAAACTCCTAGCCATATCTATGCTGCAGGTAAAAAAAATCTTTGATGAAGACAGAAAGCAAATGAAACTACAGTTTAAAGGAAACAGGATCAATGCCTTTCAGGTAAGCTGCAATACCAGGCATCTCAAAATCAACTCCTCACCTACCAAAATCAATGCTCCTGCTATTATGCAATGCAATAGTTGCATATCCTATCCTCTATTGTCCAAGGAACTCAGAGACTGATCCATATGTCTTATTTAATTTTTATAATGTTTTGCTTTCTCTCTCATTTATAACCTGTGTGCATCTGTGTTGCAATATTATTTCTTCTTGTGTTTAGTACTAAATAAACTCACCCATTTGTTAACATAAAATTGCTTTCTAGGATGTGAGGGCTGCTTAATGATAAGAGATAGAGTAGAAGTGAACTGCATTCCTTGGAGTTAGGGAAAATGGATGGTGCTCTTATTGGAATGAGAGGAAAATTCTTAGGGGTTGAGATAGTAGAAGCCGAGAGGTCAAACTCCTGGCTGGGGAGTTTGGAACAAGAGGCCATAGGGGTCTTAATCACTCCACCTCATCACCTTTCAGGAATGCCTGCCAAAATAAATGCCAATTAGGCACTTAACACTTTAAATGTGGGCCAGCCCTTTGATCAACGATCCAGGGGTGCAAGTCTCACCCATTGAGAGGCAGTTCTTCATCACTCAGCTGTACTACCTCAGTGGTGGTAGCTGTTGGTGTGGCACTGATTAGAAGTTAATGGTTGCAGTGAACCAGATGCAGCCAAGTGATCATTGGAGGGGAAGGTCATGGGTAGGAGAGGCGATGGCTCTCACCTCCTTCCCAATGTTGGGCTCCTGAATCCAATGAGCAACTCATTCCATAGATGCACCTACTTCTGCATAGAAAAGTTGCCCCTTAGGACCCTTTTAAACTTTTCTCCTTTCACCTTAAACCTATGCCCTCTAGTTTTGGACTCTCCCACCCTGGGGAAAAGACCTTGTCTGTTTACCCTATCCATGCCCCTCATGATCTTATAAACCTTTATAAGGTCACCTCTCAGCCTTTGATGCTCCAGAGAAAACAGTCCCAGACTATTCAACTGTTCACCATAGCCCAAACCATCTAACCCTAGCAACAGCCTTGTAAATCTTTTCTGAACCCTATCAACATTCACAACATCTTTCTTTTAGCAAGGAGACCAGAATTACACACATATCAAGCACGTATTAAATGATGCGTGTTTGGAAAGAAAGAAATCTTCATCTACATTCCTGAGACATCAGCTGGACACACTCCCAGCTCCAACTCCAAATATTTGATTTCCGTCCAGTATAAATTGTCATAGATAACATTCATATACACCCTGTGACCATATAAACAAAATTTGATAAGCATTCACATGAATATTGGACACAGAAGTGTTATCACGGCCGAGAGTAGTTTCTGAGAGATGGTCAGAAAGCCATCAATAATGAACAGACTATCGTTGCAATTATTCTGGAAGGATTGGAAACTCTGGAAAATGAGTGGTGGAAGATGAGGACAAACCATTCTGCTGCCAAGAATATAGGAAGTAAGTGCAGGAGTAGGCCATTCGGCCCTCAAGTCTGCTCCACCATTCAATAAGATAATGATTATTTTTGTACCTCAACTCCACCTTCCCATCACATCCATATATCTTTCAGTATTCCTTGGTACTCAAAAATATACTGATCTCAATATTGAATGCACTCCTCAAATATGCATCCACAAACATCTAGGGTAGAAATTTCCAAGGATTGACAACGCTTTGAGTGAAGAAGTTTTTTGTGATTTCAGGCCCTTAACCTGAAACTGTGGGCAATATTTAATGAGGGAAAAACAATGACTGCAGATGCTGGAAACCAGATTCTGGATCAGAGGTGCTGGAAGAGCACAGCAATTTAGGCAGCATCCGAGGACAGGCAAAATCGACGTTTCGGGCAAAAGCCCTTCATCAGGAAGGGCTTTTGCCCGAAACGTCGATTTTGCCTGTCCTCGGATGCTGCCTGTATTTCTGTGCTCTTCCAGCACCACTGATCCAGGCAATATTTAATGCCCTACTGCATGGTGAGTTTGTTGGTGGTCAGGCAGGGATTCCACTATCTTCCCACCCATTGAGAAGCAGTTCTTCATCACTCAGTTGTACTACCTCAGTGGTGGTAGCCGTTGGTGTGGCACTGATTAGAAGTTTATGGTTGCAGTGAACCAGATGCAGCTCAGTGATCATTGGAGGGGAGATCATGGACAGGAGAGGCGATGACTCTCAGTGGGCCCACCTCATTCCCAATGCTGAGCCCCTAAATCCAGTGACTACTTTAGAACAAGAGACTCCCTTGGAAGCCCACAATCAACACTGACAGGATCTGCTTTTTGGACTAGCCCCATGCCACATCTGCTGTACAAAGATGTACAAGTTAAGTGGATTGGCCATGTTAAATTATGCAAAGTGTTCAGGAATGTGTAGGTTAGGTATGTTAGCTATGGGAAATGTTGGGATATACGGACAGGGTAGGGCGATGTGTTTGAATGAGATGCTCGTCTGAGGGTTAGTGTGGACTCATTGGGCTAAATCCTCACACTGTAGGGATTCTAAGAATACAAATAGCACAGGGATAAAGTCCTTTGGTGGATATTAATTGCTCACAAGGGCTTCAATTAACAGCGAGACAGGAAGACCATCCATTGGCCTTCCAACTATGGACTTAATTGGGATAAAGGTGGGAAGATAGTGGAATCCATGGGCCCCAGCTATGCCTGTCTCTTTGTTGGCTATGTAGAACAGTCGATCTTCCGTAATTACACCGGCACCACTCCCCACCTCTTCTTCCCCTTCATTGATGACTGCATTGGCACCACCT
This sequence comes from Chiloscyllium plagiosum, assembly GCF_037043375.1. NCBI lineage: Eukaryota > Metazoa > Chordata > Chondrichthyes > Orectolobiformes > Hemiscylliidae > Chiloscyllium > Chiloscyllium plagiosum. The sequence continues at coordinate 12,332,306 of NW_028270172.1, forward strand.
TGTGCTCTTGCGAGGAGTTTGAGCAATTCATCAAATTCACCAACACATTCCACCCCGATCTTAAATTTACCTGGACCATCTCTGATACCTCCCTCCCCTTCCTGGACCTCTCCATCTCCATTAGTGACGACCGACTTGACACCGACATTTTTTACAAACTCACCGACTCCCACAGCTACCTGGATTACACCTCTTCCCACTCTACCTCTTGCAAAAATGCCATCCTGTATTCCCAATTCCTCCGCCTCCGCCCTATCTGCTCCCAGGAGGACCAGTTCCACCACAGAACACACCAGATGGCCTCCTTCTTTAGAGACCGCAATTTCCCTTCCCACGTGGTTAAGGATGCCCTCCAACGCATCTCGTCCACATCCCGCACCTCCGCCCTCAGACCCCACCCCTCCAACCGTAACAAGGACGGAACGGCCCTGGTGCTCACCTTCCACCCTACCAACCTTCGCATAAACCAAATCATCCACCGACATTTCCGCCACCTCCAAACAGACCCCACCACCAGGGATATATTTCCCTTCCCACCCCTTTCCGCCTTCCGCAAAGACCGTTCCCTCCATGACTACCTGGTCAGGTCCACGCACCCCTACAACCCACTCTCCCATCCTGGCAACTTCCCCTGCCACCGCAGGAATTGTAAAACCTGCGCCCACACCTCCTCCCTCACCTCCATCCAAGGCCCTAAAGGAACCTTCCACATCCATCAAAGTTTTACCTGCACATCCACCAATATCATTTATTGTATCCTTTGCTCCCGATGCGGTGTCCTCTACGTTGGGGAGACTGGACGCCTCCTAGCAGAGCGCTTTAGGGAACATCTCTGGGACACCCGCACCAATCAACCACACCGCCCTGTGGCCCAACATTTCAACTCCCTCTCCCACTCTGCCGAGGACATGGAGGTCCTGGGCCTCCTTCACCGCCACTCTCTCACCACCAGACGCCTGGAGGAAGAATGCCTCACTTCAACCCCAGGGCATCAATGTGGACTTCAACAGTTTCCTCATTTCCCCTTCCCCCACCTCATCCTCGTTCCAAACTTCCAGCTCAGCACTGTCCCCCATGACTTGTCCTACCTGCCTATCTTCTTTTCCACCTATCCACTCCACCCTCCTCCCTGACCTATCACCTTCATCCCCTCCCCCACTCATCTATTGTACTCTATGCTACTTTCTCCCCACCCTCACCCTCCTCTAGCTTATCTCTCCACCCTTCAGGCTCTCTGCCTTTATCCCTGATGTAGGGCTTTTGCCCGAAATGTCGATTTTACTGCTCCTCGGATGCTGCCTGAACTGCTGTGCTCTTCCAGCACCACTAATCCAGAATCTGGTTTCCAGCATTCTGCAGTCATTGTTTTTACCTGCTTGATATGTGTGTAATTCTGGTCTCCCTGCTGGAAGAAAGATGCTGTGAATGTTGAAAGGGTTCAGAAAAGACTTACAAGGAAGTTGCTAGGGTTAGAGGGTTTGTGCTATGGGGAAAAGTTGAATAGTCTGGGGCTTTTTACTCTGGACCGTCAAAGGCTGAGTGGTGACTTTATAAAAGTTTATAAGATCATGAGGGGCATGGATAGGGTAAACAGACAAGGTCTTTTCCCCAGGGTGGGATAGTCCAAAACTAGAGGGCATAGGTTTAAGGTGAAAGGAGAAACATTCAAAAGGGACCTAAGGGACAACTCCTTTAGACAAAAAGTGGTACATGAATGGAATGAGTTGCCAGAGGAAGTGCCGGAGGCTGGTACAATTACAACATTTAAAAGGCATCTGGATGGCTATATGAAAAGGAAGGGTTTAGAAAGATATGAGCCAAATGCTGGGAAATGGGACTAGTCTAATTTGGGATATCAGGTTGGCATATACGAATTGGACCGAAGGATCAGTTTCTGTGCTGTGCATTGCTCTCTGACTCTATGTGTTTGAATTGCCTTTGAGTGATGTGGAAAGATGTCACAATTTGGCTGCTTCGTGCAATCATGATATGCAGCAACAAATAATGCAAAAATATAACAATGAAAGCAAAAAATATCAAAAATGCATAAGTAGCACTTTCCAACTGACAGATTTTGCATAGTATCACAACATTAACCAAAAAGTACACAAAAAAATTCTTAAGAACTGTTTTACTCAGACCTTTGATTAGAGAAGTTGGGAGATATATTGGGGTTGTACAGGACATTGGTGAGGCCTGTTCTGGTCACTCTGTTATAAGTAGGATACTAGTAAGCTGGAGAGGGTTCAGAAAGATTTACCAGGATGTTGCTGGGAATAGAGGGTTTGAGTTATAAGGAGAGGCTGGATAGTCTGGGACTTTTTCACTGAAGGAGGTTGAAGTATGATCTTATGGCGGTTTATAAAATCATGAGAGGGGCAGATAAGGTCCATGGCAAGTTTCTTTTCTCTTAAGGTAAGGGATTTCAAGAATAGGCGGCATATTTTTAAGGTGAGAAGAGAAAGATTTAAAAAAGGCATGAGGAGCAATTTCTTTACACAGAGAGTGGTTTGTGTGTGTAATGAACATCTGGAGGAAGTGGTGGATGTGGGTACTGTTACAACATTTAAAAGATGTTTGAATAAGTATATGAATAAGAAATGTTTGGAGGGATATGGGTCAACTGCAGGCAGGTAAGACTAGTTTAGTTTGGAATTATGGTTGGCATGGACTGGTTCGACTAAAGGGTCTGTTTATGTGCTGTATGACTCTATGACTCTGTAACTTCCAAGACCACCTGAGGATAACCATTACAACTGGCAAAGAGCAGTGGTTGATTCATTGTCCACAGTCATTCATTTGGGCAAGGAACAAAACTGTATGCAAACGATGCTCATGCTTGTCAGCAGCATAATCCCATTTTGCGCAAAAAAGAAAAAACATCATCCTTCAGAAAATTAAGTGTTTGAGGCTCTGGTGCCTGCATGATCTTGGAAAAGTTAGCTCATTAAGTCAAACAGTAAAGATAGCACAAGTGAAAAGAAGTGCCACAAATCACTTGCAAACAACTTTGACAGGCTTTGTAATGGTCATTTAACAATGATATAAAAATAAATCCAAAAACCCCTCAAGGCATTTGGTTTAGTGAACAAACAACACATTACCTCCTGTCTGTAATTTATATCTTTTCCTGCCAGAGTTGGAACTGTGCAGCCTGCTGATTGTACTTATATTAATGGTAACATACTACACTAAACAAATGTTTTTAAAAAAATTAGTTTGCTCCATGTCATTTTGCATAAGGTTGTGCAATGGTTGTGCCCAGGTGCCCTTGAAGAGGGTGCATGTGGAAGCATTAGCAGGAGTTGTGCACAATGGGGGCTAGTGTCCAACTCCATTTCAAAATAGTTTCCTCCATCTCTTTTCATCCTTCCCTATTTTTATTTTTGTTACACTGACCCTGGTGGGCAATGCTTGTGACTTATTATTTTACCTAGTGATATGCATGATTTTGTGCTGATTTAATTTTTTAAAAAAGTAGATTTCAATTTAAAAAAGCTGGCCTGTGATTATCACCAAAACCTCAAGAATGTAATGATTGACTTTCTCTAGGTGACTGTACTTATGGACTGTTTTCACAATTTCTTCACAAGCAAGTCACTGAAGCACTCTGTGCTTAAATACTTTATCTTGTGCTTCAATTTTATTTTCCTTTATTCTTTTATCAGGTGCAGGTATCATTGGCAAGGCCAGCATTTGTTGCCATCCCTAATTGGCAGTTAAGAGTCAATAACATTGCTGTTACTATAAGTCAAGTGTACATCAGACCAGGGGGTCCAGTGGCATAGTGGTAGGAGCTCTTCCTTAAGGCTGAAAGGTCTGGGTTCAGGTCCCACCAGTGTATCATAACATGTCAAAGAAAGTTGATTAAAATTAAGAGCTCTTGTGGCGCAGTGACGGTGTCCCCAACTCTGAGCCAGGAGAACCATGTTTAAGTTTCATCTGCTCCAGAGGTATGGCGGCACGGTGGCACAGTGGTTAGCACTGCTACCTGGGTTCAATTCCCGCCTCAGGCAAGTGCCTGTGTGGAGTTTGCACATTCTCCCTTTGTCTGCGTGGGTTTCCTCCGGGTGCTCCGGTTTCCTCCCACAGGCCAAAAAAATGTGCATGCTAAATTGCCCGTAGTGTTAGGTGTAGGGGAATGGGTCTGGGCGGGTTGCTCTTCGGAGGGTCGGTGTGGACTTGTTGGGCCGAAGCACCTGTTTCCACACTGTAAGTAATTCTAAATCTTTGAACAAGTTGATTGGATAATATTTACACCAGACTAGAGACAGAAGGTCTGAGTTCAAGTCCCACCTGCTTCAGACATGTGTCATAACATGTCAGTGAACAGCTTGATTAAAAATATCTACAGCAGACCAGGTAAGAATGGCAGATGTCATTCCTTAAAAACATGAGTGAACCACGTGGGTTTTTAACAACAATTAGTGTCAAAACTCCTGACTTATTAATTAAGTACAAATTCCACCAGCTATCGTGTTCCCAAAGGATTAGTCTGGACCAATAAATTAGCCAGGACCGCTGGATTACTAGTTAAGTGACATTAACTTTGCACCACTGTCTCTATATTAAAAAAAATATAAAATAGAGCAATGATTCTGCAAATAGCAATGAAACATCTTAATCAACTTGAAAAGCAAGATACCTTCTTTTCTACCTTCTTGCATCTCATTCTTGAACTTCTCCAACTTTACTTCTAATGTCAATAACAACTTGCATCTAGATAGCGCCTTTGTATAATAAAATGTTTCAAACTACTTGACAGCAGAATGATCAGATAGTGTGAAGCATTCATGGATTTAATTGTATTCAAGGTTGAAACTATTAATTGACATCTCCACAAAATATCCTGGTCATTTCCTACAAGACAAAAGTGACTACACTTCAAAAGTACTTCATGGCTTGTTAGATCTCTCAGCAATTATGCAATGTTCCTTTAAGGATCATGCTCATGATGACATGTGACAAATGATATAAAGCTCATAATTTCCATCTTACTGAGAGCTGTTCTCATGCAGCATGACATGCTGTGGGAATTGACAGAATTCACCCTGCAGTCTGAGAAGGAGAAACTGGAATCAGGTGTACTGGTACTATCATTGAGTAAAAGTAACTAAAAAGACATCAGAAAGGAGCTGGACAGAGTTGATTGGAAGGGAAATCTTGCAGGGAAAATGGTGGAGTTGCAATGCCAGGAGTTTCTGGGATAATTTGGGAGGCACAACAGATATATATTCCAAGGAAGAAACATACTCAGGTGAAGACAAGGCAACCATAGCTGACAAGGGAACTCAGGGACAGCAGGCTCTTTTGGCACAATGGTAATGTCCCTACATCTGAATTGGAGGCCCAGGTTCCATTTCCACCTGCTCCAGGGGTTTGTGATAGCATCACTGGACAGGGTTAATTAGCCAAGTGGAAAAAAAAATATACAATGTGGTGAAGATTAATGGGGTGCCAGAGGATGGGGAAACCTTTAAAGCCACCAGAGGATAACTTAAAAAGCAACTGAGGGAGAAAATGAAACGTGAGGGTAAACTACCTACTAATATAAAAGAAAATTGCAAGAGTATTTTTGAAGATATATCAAAAGTAAGAGAGGAAGAGTGGACATTAGATTGTTGTAAAATTAGGCAGGAGAAGTAGTAATGGGGAACAAAGAAATGGTGGAGGAACTGAATAGGTACTTTGCAATGATTTTCATGGTGGAAGACCCCACTGGCACACGTCTACAGAGGAAGGAGGCAGAATAAAGCGTCGTGGCCATTACGAAGGAGAATGTGCTGGGGAAACTGAATGGTCTGAAGGTGAACAAATCACCCAGATGAGATGGACTACATCCCAGAGTTCTGAAGGAGATAGCTAAGGAGACTGTGGAACCTTTAATGGTGATTTTTCAAGAATAGGTGGAGTAAGAAAGTGTGCCAGAGGACTGGAAAATGGTTAATGTCACACGTGTTTAAGAAAGGTGGGTTAAGAAGGGAGAATGCAGAAGGCAGGAAATTATAGGCTGGTTAACCTGATCTCAGTCCATTACTAAGGTTAGTTTGTGGAGTACTTAGATGTGCATGGTAAAGTAGGGCTGAGGCAGCATGGTTTTGTCAAGGGGAGGTTATGTCAGACAAATCTTTTGGAATTTTTTTTAATATTCATTCGCAGGATGAAGGCATTGCTTGCTAGGCCAGCATTTATTTCCTATCCCTAACTGCCCAGAGGGCAGTGAAGAGTCAACCACATTGCTGTGGGTCTGGAGTCACATGTAGGCCTGACCACATAAGGATGGCAGTTTCCTTCCCTAAAGGACATAAGGTGGGTTTTCCAACAATGGATTCAAGGTTCTTGGAAAGATGCTGCAGAGGAGGCTCTAAATAAGATAAGACCCCATAATGTTCGGGGTAATTACTGGTCCAGATAAAGAATTGACTAACTGATATGAAGTTCATGTACTGGAAAGTTTGGAAAACATTCAGATTGATAAGTCCCCAGGGCCAGACCAGATTTATCCTAGGCTGCTCCGGGAAGCGAGAAAGGGGGTTGCTAAGTCGCTGGCGAGGAACTTTGCCTCCTCACTCTCCACAGGAGTCATACCGGAGGATTGGAAGGAGGCAAATGTTGTTCCTCTTTTCAGGAAGGGTAATAGGGAAATCCCTAGCAATTACAGACCAGTCAGTCTTATGTCTGTAGTCAGCAAAGTTTTGGAAAGAATTCTGAGGGATAGGAGTTATGACTATTTGGCAAAGCAAAGTGTGATTAAAGGCAGTCAGCATGGCTTTGTGAGGGGCAGGTCATGCCTCACAAATCTTATTGAGTTCTTTGAGGAGGTGACAAGACAGGTCGACGAAGGTCGAGCAATGCATGTGGTGTATATGGACTTCAGCAAAGCATTTGAAAAGGTTCCCCATGGTAGGCTCATTCATAATGTCAGGAAGTATGGGATACAGGGAGATTCGGCTATCTGGATTCAGAATTGGCTGGCTGACAGAAGGCAGAGAGTGGTTATAGATGGAAAGTATTCTGGAGGTCAGTGATGAGTGGTGTCCCGCAGGACTCTGTTCTTGGGCCTCTGCTCTTTGTAGTTTTTATAAATGACTTGGATGAGGAGGTTGAGGGGTGGGTTAGTAAATTTGCAGACGACACAAAGGTTGGAGGTGCCGTTGATAGTATGGAGGGCTATTGCAGGCTGCAGCGCGACATAGACAGGATGTAGAGCTGGGCTGAGAAATGGCAGGTGGAGTTCAACCTGGATAAATGCGAAGTGCTACATTTTGGAAGGTCGAACTTGAATGCTGAATATAGGATTAAAGACAAGATTCTTGGCAGTGTGGAGGAACAGAGGGATCTGGGTGTGAAAGTACATTAATCCCTCAGAGTTGCCACACAAGTGGATAGGGTTGTTAAGAAAGCATATGGTGTTTTGGCCTTCGTTAACATGGGGATTGAATTTTACAGCCGTGAGGTTTTGCTACAGCTCTACAAGTCCCTGGTGAGACCACACTTGGAATATTGTGTCCAGTTCTGGTTGCCCTACTACAAAAAAGATATAGTGGCTTTGGAGAGGGTGCAAAGAAGGTTTACCAGGATGCTGCCTGGACTGGAGGGCTTGCCTTATGAAGAAAAGTTGAATAAGCTCGGACTTTTCTCTCTGGAGAGAAGGAGGAAGAGAGGTGACCTGATCGAGGTATACAAGGTAATGAGAGGAATAGATAGAGTCAATAGCCAGACATTTCCCCAGGGCAGGATTGACTGGTACGAGGGGTCATAGTTTTAAGATATTAGGTGAAAGATATAGAGGAGACGTCAGAGGTAGGTTCTTTACGCAGAGAGTTGTGAATGCATGGAATGCATTGCCAGTGGTGGTGATGGAGGCAGAGTCATTAGGGACATTTAAGCAACAGCTAGACATGCACATGGATAGCAGTAAGTTGAGGGGTGCATATGTTATTATATTTTACATTAGGATTAATCCTCAGCACAATATCATGAGCATAAGGGCCTGTTCTGTGCTGTACTTTTCTATGTTCTCTGGTAGAAGGCACAGAGTGGGATCTTTCTCAGGATGATAGTCGGTAACTAGTGGAGTTCCATAGGAATCAGTGCTGGGACCACAATATTCACATTAGATTAGATTAGTTAGATTTCCTACAGTGTGGAAACAGGCCCTTCGGCCCAACAAGTCCACACTGACCCTCCGAAGAGGGACCCACCCCCCGACCTAACAACTATGGACGATTTAGCATAGCCAATTCACCTGGTCTGCACATCTTTGGAATGTGGGAGAAAATTGGAGCACTCGGAGGGAACCCACGCAGACACGGGGAGAATGTGCAAACTCCACACAGACAGTCGCCCAAGGCTGGAACCAAACCTGGGACCCTGGCACTGTGAGGCAGCAGTGCTAACCACTGAGCCACCGTGCCGTTATATATTAACTATCTGGATGAAGGAATGAGGGCATTGTTGATAAGTTTGTAGATGGCACAAAGATAGGTGGAGGGACAAGTTGTGCTGAGGAAGTTGTGAGGCTGCAGATGGACTTAACAGACTAAGAAAGTAGGCAAAGAAGTGGCATATGGAATATAATATTGGAATGTGCGAGGTAATGGACTTTGGTAGGAAAAATAAAGGTGTAGGCTATTTTCTACAAAGGAAAGCTTTGGAAATTCGATGCATGAAGGGATTTGGAAGTTCCAGTTCAAGATTCTTTTAGGTTAATATGCAAGCTGAATTGGCAATTAAGAAGGCAAATGCAATGTGAGCTTTAATTTCAAGATGGCTGGAATTCAACAGCAGGGATGTATTCCTAAGGCTATATAAGACTTAGGTTAGACCACATTTGGAATACTGGAAGGTGTTTCCACTGATAGCAGAGCCTAGGACTCCAGGGCCCAGCCTTACAGTGAAGGGACGATCCTTTCGAACTGAGATGAGGTGGAGTCTCTTCAGCCAGAGAGTAGTGAATCTGTGGAACCCATTGCTGAAGGCTGTGGAGCCAAGTCACTGAGGTCTTTAAGACAGGAATAGATAGATTCTTGTTTAGTAAGGGGATGAAGGGTTTCTCTTCATGACACTTAGTGAACTTTCTTATGCCATTGTCCAAATGCGCTTCATTAATTACCTACCACATGTATATGGCGGCCCTCTAGTCTGATACTAACCTGATCCTCTCATTTGCCATAGTTGGAAATACTCACCATTGCCACTAGGAGAATCTATAATAGACTGTTGTGCTCCTAGTTAACAGTTGGCAGTACAAAGCTACCATAAATGGTTCATAGTATTTTCCCCAGAACAAGGCAGATGAGGGTAAATTGGTACCCTTCTTTGTGGACCATAAGATGCAGATGCAGAAGTAGGTCATTTGGTCCATTGGATCCATTCTTCCACTCAATGGGATTATGGTTGAGCTGATAATCCATAATTCCACTTTCCTGCCCCATTCCTATAACCCTGATTCCCTTAATATTTGGAAATCACTCTTATCTCAACCCTGAATATACTTAACCATCCAGCCTCGACAGCCCTCTCTGGTAAAGGATTCTACAAATTCACTACCCTCTCTAGTACCATCATCCTTCATTGGGAGAACCTCAAAAATGTAACCAAATGCTAGTTTATAATTACTTTACATCACATAAGCGGCACAGTGGCTCAGTGGTTAGCACTGATACCTCACAGTGCCAGAGACTCAGGTTCGATTCCAGGGCGACTGTCTGTGTGGAATTTGCACATTCTCCCCGTGTCTGCGTGGGTTTCCTCCAGGTGCTCTGGTTTCCTCCAACAGTCCAAGGATGTGCAGGTTAGGTGAAATGGCCATTCTAAATTGCCTGTAGTGTTAGGTGCATTAGTCAGAGGGAAATGGGTCTGGGTGGGTTACTCTTTGGAGGGTCGGTGTCGGCTTGTTTCCACACTGCAGGGAATCTAATCTAATCTCTCTGAAAAGCAACCTTCCACCAACACCCTCTGTCTTCTACCTTCGAGCCAGTTCTGTATCCAAATGGCTAGTTCTCCCTGTATTCCATGAGATCTAACCTTGTTAAGCAGTCTCCCATGAAGAAGCTTGTTGAACACATTACTGATGCCCATATAAGATCACACCCACCATTCTGCTCTCATTGATCCTCATTGCTGCTTCTTCAAAACCCTCAATCAAGTTTGTGAGACATAAATTCACATGCACAAAGCCATGCTGACTATCCCTAATCAGTCCTTGCCTTTCCAAATACATGTACAGTAGAACCTCGATTATCTGAATGACACAGGCGGGGAGTATTTTGTTCGGATAATTGATAGTTTGGATAACCAAAAACAAGCGGTAAATTATGAGTGTCGGCTATCCAAGAATTCTTGGTTATCCAGCAATGCACACCATAATGCTGTTTAGCTGATAAATGGTCTATCATAAATTTGGGGTAATTTGAGTGCCAGTTATCAAACATTTTTCGGTTATCTGACAATGCACGCCATAATGCCATTTAACTGAGAACTGAATGCTGAGTTGCCTAATGCCGTTTTATGGGACTTTGAGATCTTGCTCGGATAATCTGAAATTCGGGAAATTGACTTTCGGATAATTAAGGTTCTAACATAAGTCCTGTCCCTCAGGATTCCCTCCAACAACCTGCCCACTACCGATGTCGGGCTCACCAGTCTGTAGTTTCCTTACCACCTTTCTTAAATAGTGACACAATATTAACCAACCTTCAGTCTTCCAACACCTCACCTTTGACTATTGATGATACAAATATCTCAGCAAGGGGCCCAGCAATCACTTCACTAGCTTCCTGCAGAGTTCTAGGGTACACTTGATCAGGTCCTGGGGATTTATCCACTTTTTTGCATTTCAAGACATCCAGCACTTCCTCCTCTGAAGTATGGACATTTTTCAAGATGTCACCATCTATTTCCCCACATTCTATATTTTGCAGGTCCTTCTCCACAGTAAACACTGATGCAAAATACTTGTTTAGTATTTTATCACCCCCATCTCCTGCGGCTCTACACAAAGGCTGCCTTGTTGATCTTTGAGGGGACCTATCTGCTCCCTAGTTATCCTTTTGCCCATAATGAGTTTTTAAAAACCCTTTGGATTCTCCTTAACACTATTTGCCAAAGTTATCTCATGTCCCCTTTTTGCCCTCCTGATTTTCCTCTTAAGTGTACTCCAACTGCCTTTATACTCTTCAAAGGATTCATGTGATCTATCCTTACATATTGTTTTTCTTAACCAAACCCTCAATTTCTTTAGTCATCCAGCATTCCCTATACCTATCAGCCTTTCCTTTCACCCTAACTGGAATATACTTTCTCTGGATTCTCGTTATCTCATTTCTGAAGGCTTCCCATTTTCCAGCCGTCCCTTTACTTGCGAACATCTGCCCCCAATCAGCTTTTGAAAGTTCTTGCCTAATACTGTCAAAATTGGCCCTTCTCCAATTTAGAACTTCAACTTTCAGATCTGGTCTATCCTTTTCCATCACTATTTTAAATCTAATAGAATTATGGTCGCTGGCCCCAAAGTGCTCCCCCACAGAAACCTCAGCCACCTGCCCTGCCTTATTTCCCAAGAGTAGGTCAAGTTTTGTGTCTTATTTCACAAGAGTAAGTCAAGTTTTGTACCTTCTCTAATAGGTACATCCACACACTGAATCAGAAGGTTTTCTTATACACACTTAACAAATTCCTCTCCACCTTGCCTGAGACCCGGGTTCAATACCCGCCTCAGGCGACTGACTGTGTGGAGTTTGCACGTTCTCCCAGTGTCTGCGTGGGTTTCCTCCGGGTGCTCCGGTTTCCTCCCACAGTCCAAAGATGTGCAGGGTCAGGTGAATTGGCCATGCTAAATTGCCCGTAGTGTTAGGTAAGGGGTAAATGTAGGGGTATGGGTGGGTTTCGCTTCGGCGGGTCGGTGTGGACTTGTTGGGCCGAAGGGCCTGTTTCCACACTGTAATGTAATGTAATCTAATCTAAACCCTTAACACTATGGCAGTCCCAGTCTATGTTTGGAAAGTTAAAATCCCCTACCATAACCACCCTAGTATTCGTACAGATAGCTGAGATATCCTTACAAGTTTGTTTCTCAATTTCCTTCTGACTATTAGGGGGTCTATAATACAATCCCAATAAGGTGATCATCCTTTCTTATTTCTCAGTACCACCGAAATAACTTCCCTGAATGTATTTCCAGGAATATTCTCCCTCAGCACAGGTGTAATGCTATCCCTTAACAAAAATGCTACTCCCCCTCCTCTCTTGCCTTCCTGTCTATCCTTCCTATAGCATTTGTATCCTGGAACAATAGGCTGCCAGTCCTGCCCATCCCTGAGCCATGTGTCTGTCATTGCTCTGATATCCCAGTCCCATGTTCCTAACCATGCCCTGATTTCATCTGCCTTCCCTGTTAGGCCGCTTGCATTGAAATAAATGCAGTTTAATTGATTAGTCCTACTTTGTCCCTGCCTGCCCTGACTGTTTGACTTGCTTTTGTTCTCAACTGTACCAGTCTCAGATTGATCTCTTTCCTCACTATCTCCCTGGGTCCCACCCCCCCACCGTATTAGTTTAAAACCCCCAGGCAGCTCGAGCTAATCTCCCTGCCAGTGTATTAATCCCCCTCCAATTTAGGTGCAAACCGTCCTTGTAGTTTCAGAGCCATGAAGTTACGCTGCAGCTGTACAAATCTCTAGTGCGGCTGCAATTGGAGTATTGTGTACAGTTCTGGTCATTGCATTATAGGAAGGATATGGAAACTTTGTAAAGTGTTCAGAGGAGATTTCCTAGGATGTAGTCTGGTATGGAGGGAAGGTCTTTTGAGGAAAGGCTGAGGGAGGTGATGCTGTTTTTGTTAGAGAGAAGAAGGATGAGAGGTGACTTAATTCAGACATATAAGATAATCAGAGGGTTAGATAGGGTGAACAGTGAGAGCCTTTTTCCTCAGATGGTACACTCCTGCGACCTACCATCTCATTCTTTGCTTGGGAACTCTGCAGCCTTTTGGACAATATTGAGTTCAACTATTTTACGGCTTGAGTACCTCTCTCCATGCTTTTCTTCACCCTTACACACTAGACCTTGTCATTACACAGGCTGCTACCGTCATTATACACTACTAATTGACCCCATTAGCAGCTATTCGTTCTCCCAGATTGATCTTCAACTACTCCATTGTCTGTCCAACTGTTTTTCTCTCACTTTGGGTTCTATCTCCCCCAATTGTTTACTCCCCCCCTCCAGCTTCTGTTTTCAAATCATCCTTTTCCTAGCTACCATTTGTTCTGAAGAAGGGTCACTGGACGAAAAACTTTTAAATCTGATTTCTCTCTAGAGAAGCTGCCAGACCTGCTGAGATTTTCCAGCAATTTCTGTTTTGGTTACTAAACTGAATGTGTAGGATTTGTAAGGTCAGTTGTTAAGATGCAATAAAGTTTCAAGTATTTCTGGAGGCTAGAAAAACTGGTGAGCTCATCTTGGAGCTGCCACTGACAGCAAGAGGCCACATACAAATAGGAACTAGTGGTATTTAACTCAACAGAAAAGCAGTGTATAAATATTCACACCAATTTCACTTGCTCAAAACAGCCATGGAATGAATCCTCATACAATCCACTCCACTCCCAAACTGAACCATAAGTGGTGGCAACAAGGAATGAAACAGGGAATCTCCATCGTTGAACTGCAAGTTGAAAAATTGAAGTCAAGATTCAGACCAGAGGATTGAGGCATTTCCTAGTGGCTGAGTATTAGAGGCAATCATGTGGCTGCCCTCACAAATTCAAGGTATCAAGTGAACTGAGCATCAATAAAGAAAATTTATAGAAGTAAGTGGAAAAAATACTGCATAGTAAAATAAATTAAAAGTCCTTCCTCCACACTATACCATGACCACCAATACTATGTTGAATTTTGTTCAGCATAGTCATACTGTTGATCTGCATTATTCATGAAGGCAACATTTTTCCTTCGCTGTAGGATATTCTCTAGTTACTGGGAGTTCATGTAAGGTCACATGCTAAAATGAATGTGTCCGTTGGCCACTATATTTAGCATAAAAGATGGGAGGTGGAATGGAATTGTGTTTGTTAAATGTGCAGTAACACATTAGTACTCTACAGGGATTCAGGAGAGGAAGATTAGCTCCACTCACAAGGCTTCAGCATAGCAAAGCTGACCATGGGTCACCTCTTATCACTAATCTGCTGTCTGTGTAAGTCATTTTTGATAAGTATGAATACAACTTTCTCTTCCAATCGATATGAAGAGCCTGCAGAATGAGATTCTTTAAAAGCTGCTCCACCGCTAATTCCTTGGTGGCTTCAATTATTAACTGGAAATGCATTTGGATATTAAAAGAATATTCCTTAGTGGCTGCGTAGTCTAAACCTACAACTGAATGAAATAAATTAGCACTAATTATAAGACCAGAGGTAAATTAAAGAATCTGTACATACTTACAATGCGTTGCAAGATTACAAAAGGCAATTATAAATAAATGCTGTTCACAGTAAGTGACCAAAAAATACACAGAATCGTTGCATAAAGTGTTCCCAAACAAGAGTCAGTCACATAGCCACTCATGTTACAACTGTGAAAATCAGCCAATATTTTACAGTCATAGAGTCATAGAGATGTACAGCATGGAAATAGATCCTTCGGTCCAACTTGTCCATGCCGACCAGATATCCCAACCCAATTTAGTACCAACTGCCAGCACCCAGCCAATATCCCTCCAAACCCTTCCTATTCATATACCCATCCAAATGCCTCTTAAATGTTGCAATTGTACCAGCCTCCACCACTTCCTCTGGTGGCTCATTCCATACACATACCACCCTCTGTGTGAAAACATTGCCCATCAGGTCTCTTATATATCTTTCCCTTCTCACACTAAACCTATGCCCTCTAGTTCTGGAATCCCCGACCCCAGGGAAAGACTTTGTCTATTTATCCTATCCACGCCCCTCATAATTTTGTAAACCTCTATAATGTCACCCCTCAGCCTCCGACGCTTCAGGGAAAACAGCCCCAGCCTGTTCAGCCTCTCGCTATAGCTCAAATCCTCCAACCCTGGTACATCCTTGTAAATCTTTTCTGAACCCTTTCAATTTTCACAACATCTTTCCAATAGGAAGGAGACCAGAATTGCACGCAATATTCCAACAGTGGCCTAACCAATGTCCTGTAGAGCCGCAACATGACCTCCCAACTCCTGTACTCAATACTCTGACCAATAAAAGAAAGCATACCAAACGCCTTCTTCACTCTATCTACCTGCGACTCCACTTTCAAGGAGCTATGGATCTGCACTCCAAGGTCTCTTTGTTCAGCAACACTCCCTAGAACCTTACCATCAAGTGTATAAGTCCAGCTAAGATTTGCTTTCCCAAAATTTATCTGAATTAAACTCCATCTGCCACTTCTCAGCCCATTGGCCCATCTGGTCAAGATCCTGTTGTAATCTGAGGTAACCCTCTTCGCTGTCCACTACACCTCCAATTTGGTGTCATCTGCAAACTTACTAACTGTACCTCTTATGCTCACATCCAAATCATTTATGTAAATGACAAAAAGTAGAGGACCCAGCACCGATCCTTGTAGCACTCCACTGGTCATAGTCCTTCAGTCTGAAAAACAACCCTCCACCACCACCCTCTGTCTTCTATCTTAGAGTCAGTTCTGTATCCAAATGGCTAGTTCTCCCTGTATTCCATGAGATCTAACCTTGCTAATCAGTCTCCCATGGGGAACCTTGTCGAATGCCTACTGAAGTCCATATAGATCATATCTACCGTTCTGCCCTCATCAATCCTCTTTGTTACTTTTTCAAAAAAACTCAATTAAGTTTGTGAGACATGATTTCCCACGCACAAAGCCATGTTGACTATCTCGAATCAGTCCTTGCCTTTCCAAATACATGTACATCCTGTCCCTCAGGATTCCCTCCAACAACTTGCCCATCACCGAGGTCAGGCTCACCGATCTATAGTTCCCTGGCTTGTCTTTACCACCCTTCTTAAACAGTGGCACCACATTTGCCAACCTCCAGTCTTCCGGTACCTCACCTGTGACTATTGATGATACAAATATCTCAGCAAGAAGCCCAGCAATCACTTCTCTAGATTCCCACAGAGTTCTCGGGTACATCTGATCAGATCCTGGGGATTTATCCACCTTTAACCGTTTCAAGACATCCAGCACATCCTCCTCTGTAATCTGGACATTTTGCAAGATGTCACCATCTATTTCCCTATAGTCTATATCTTCCATATCCTTTTCCACAGTAAATACTGATGCAAAATATTCATTTAGTATCTCCCCTATTTTCTGTGGCTCCACACAAAGGCTGCCTTGCTGATCTTTGAGGGGCCCTATTCTCTCCCTAGTTACCCTTTTGTCCTTAATATATTTGTAAAACCCCTTTGGATTCTCCTTAATTCTATTTGCCAAAGCTATCTCATGTCCCCGTTTTGCCGTCTTAAGTATACTCCTACTTACTTTATACTCTTCTAAGAATTCACTCGATCTATCCTGTCAGTACCTGACATATGCTTCCTTTTTTTTCTTAAC
This sequence comes from Chiloscyllium plagiosum, assembly GCF_037043375.1. Taxonomy (NCBI): domain Eukaryota; kingdom Metazoa; phylum Chordata; class Chondrichthyes; order Orectolobiformes; family Hemiscylliidae; genus Chiloscyllium; species Chiloscyllium plagiosum. The sequence continues at coordinate 12,348,866 of NW_028270172.1, forward strand.
CAAACCCTCAATTTCTTTAGTCATCCAGCATTCCCTATACCAGCCTTCACTTTCACCATGACAGGAATATACTTTCTCTGGATTCTTGTTATCTCATTTCTGAAGGCTTCCCATTTTCCAGCCATCCCTTTACCTGCGAACATCTGCCTCCAATCAACTTTTGAAAGTACTTGCCTCATACCATTAAAATTGGCCTTTCTTCAATTTAGAACTTCAAGTTTTAGATCGGGTCTATCCTTTTCCATCACTATTTTAAAACTAATACAATTATGGTCGCTGGCCCCAAAGTGCTCTCCCACTGACACTTTAGTCACCTGCCCTGCCTTATTTCCAAGAGTAGGTCAAGTTTTCCACCTTCTCTAATAGGTACATCCACATACTGAATCAGAAAATTGTCTTGTACACACTTAAGAAATTCCTCTCCATCTAAACCCTTAACACTATGGCAGTCCCAGTTGATGTTTGGAAAGTTAAAATCCTCTACCATAACTACCCTATTATTCTTACAGATAGCTGAGATCTCCTTACAAGTTTGTTTCTCAATTTCCCTCTGACTATTGGGAGGTCTATAATACAATCCCAATAAGGTGATCATCCCTTTCTTATTTCTCAGTTCCACCCAAATAACTTCCCTGGATGTATTTCCGGGAATATCCTCCCTTAGCATATCTGTAATGCTATCCCTTAACAAAAATCTCTCTTACCTCCCTTTCTATCCTTCCTGTAGCATTTGTATCCTGGAACATTTAGCTGCCAGTCCTACCCGTCCCTGAGACATGTTTCCGTAATTGCTATGATATCCCAGTCCCATGTTCCTAACCATGCCCTGAGTTCATCTGCCTTCCCTGTTAGGCCCCTTGCATTGAAATAAATGCAGTTTAATTTATTAGCCCTATCTTATCCCTGCCTGCCCTGACTGTTTGACTCACTTCTGTTCTCAGCTGTACCCGTCTCAGATCGGGCTCTTTCCTCACTATCTCTCTGGATCCCATCCCCACCCACCTTAAATCTTCCCAAGCGGTTCTAGCAAATTTCCCTGCCAGCATATTAATCCCCTTCCAATTTAGGTGCAATCCGTCCTTCTTGTACAAGTCCCTTCTACCCCAAAAGAGATTCCAATGATCCAAAAATGTGAATCCTTCTCCCATACACCAACTCCTGAGCCATGCATTCATCTACTCTATCCTCCTATTCCTGCCCTCACTAGCTCGTAGCACTGGGAGTAATCCAGATATAACTACCCTTGAGGACCTCCTTTTTAAATTTCTACCTAACTCTCTGTAATCTCCCTTCAGAGTCTCAACCTTTTCCCTTCCAATGCCGTTGGTTCCAATGTGGACAATAACCTCCTGCTGGCCCCCCTCCCCCGTGAGAACATTCTGCACCCTCTCTGAGACATCCTTGATCCTGGCACCAGGGAAACAACACACCATTTTGTTTTTCTCTGCTGGCCACAGAAACGTCTGTCTGTACCTCTGACTACAGAATCCCCGAACACAATTGATCTCTTGGAAGCCGACGTACCCCTCGTTGCATTGGAGCCAGTCTCAATACCAGAAACTTGGCTGTTTGTGCTACGTTCCCCTGAGAATCCATCACCCCCTACATTTTCCAAAATAGCATACCTGTTTGAAATGGGTATATCCACAGAAGACTTCTGCTCTCGCTGCCTACCTCTCTCACCCTTCCTGGAGTTAACCCATCTATGTGACTGTATCTGAGACTTTCCCCCCTTTCTATAACTGCCATCCATCACATACTGTTGCTGTTGCAAATTCCTCTTCGCTTCTATCTGTCTCTCCAACTGATCCATTTGATCTGATAAGATTCACAACCAACAGCAGTGTAAAACTATTTGACTGTGCAGATTTGCAATTTCTATATACACATGTTTTCTAGAAGTATAAAACATTGAGGTTTTTCCCTTAATTTTGTCCAGCAATCACTCATGCTTACAATACCAGAAAAGACCATTTGGCCAATTGTGTCTTTGATATTTCATTGCTTAAACAATCCTAAACTAATCCTCTTGGCCATCCTATTTCCTAGAGACTTCATTTCAACAACAGTTTTCATACCTATTGCACTGCTGAAATAGTAAAATACACTAAGGCATTACACAGTAGCATTAGCAGGTATGGTCTGACATTGAGCTACAAGAAGAGACACTGGGACAGATGACCAAAAGTATGCCAAAGAGGTGGATTTTAAGGAAATAAAAGAAGAGAGAAAAGCGGAAGAAATACAAGGTTTAGGGAAGGAATTCCAGAGCTATTACCTTGACAATGTTGATGGCGGAGCGCTTAAAATTGAGGATGCTTGGAGGCACCACATATATCTCAAAGGGGTGTATCGCTGAATTATTTACCCAGATACTGAATGCCTCGCAAAGATTTGAAAATTGAACATTTGAAAATGAGACTGAAACCCACCAGTGATGAATAAGTACTGAGGTAGTGGGTGAATGGGATCTGGTGTGAGTTAGGATGTGGGCAACAGTATTTTAGATAAGCTCGAATTTATGATTGGAAGAAGACTGGTCAGGAAGGCATTGGAATAGTCAAGTCTGGGGGTAAGTGCCAAATTTAGAGAGCTGGCCCACAGACTCAGTCAAGCAAGGGCCTAACATTATCTGTAAAGTAGGATTCCATGACAATGACAATGTACCAGAGACCACCACCACCATCACAATACATGAGCATGCCCTGTCTCACTGGGAGGACAAATGTACCAAAGGTGGTGGCACAATGGTAACACTGCGATGGAGTTGCCTTGCGACCCCTCAATGCTGGTTGTGGATTCCATGAAGCTCTTGTATAATCAAGTTAAACATGGATAAGGAAACCTCCTGTTGACTACCAGAAATACCCTCTACTCACCACCTCCCACCCCTTAGAAAACCATCAGCTGATGAATCAGCACTCTATATTGAAAACAAATTGGAAGAAGCTTTGAGGGTAACAAAGGGCACAAAATTTACTATGGGTGGAGGACTCTGATGGTCCATCATAAAACGTGGCTCAGTAGCATCACTACTGACTGAGCAGGCTCAGTCCTAAAGATCTCTAGGACTCTATGACATAGCTGTTCAACAGGTGGTGAAGGATCAACAAGAGAAAAACTTACTTGACCTCACCCTTACCTATCTACCTTGTGCATCTATCTACAGAATAGGAATGACCACTACAATGACCTTGTTGAGATGAAGACTTATTATCACATTTAAACAGTGTGACACTACAACTGTGTTAAACCAGAGATGTCAAACAGATCAAGTGACACAAAAGTGGGTATCAATGAGGTGCTGTGGGCCATCAGTGGCAGAGTTATACTGAAACACAATCTGTAACCTCATGGCCTGGCATATCCTACATTACGATCAAGCCAGTGATCAGCCCTGGATTCAATGAAAAATGCAGACCAGCACGCGAGGAGCAGCTCTAGGAAAACCTAAACATGAGATGTCAACCTGATGAAGCCTACTTTCATGTCAAACAGCACAAGCAGCAAGTGACAGATAGAGCTACGTGGTCTCACTGGATCTGATATAAGTTCTGATATATGACCACATCCAGTCATGAACGGTGATGAAAAATTAAATAAGACGCTGATAAAACAGGCTCAAAATATCTGTATACTCGACAATGGGAAAGCCCAGACTGTCAGTGCAATAGCTAAGGCTGAATCATTTGCATCCAACCCAATGAATGATCCATCTTGACCTTCACTTAAGGGCCCCAAAATCGTAGATGCTATTCTCTAACCAATTTTGATTGACTCCATGTGATATCAAGGAATGGCTGAAGGCATTGAAGATGGGATACTGCAAAGCCTATGGATCCTGACTACATTCCTACAATTGTAGTAAAGACATGCTCCAGAACGAGCTGTGCTCTGAGCCAAGCTGTTCCAGTATAGCTACAGCATTGGCACTTGTCTGACAATGGAAAACTGCCCAGTTCTGCCCTCTAGACAAAAGGCAAGACAATTGCAACCCAGACAATTACCACTCCACTATGTTCTTCATCATCATAAAGTGAGGGAAGATATTGTTGACAGCTATCAAGAGGCACTGACACAGTATTAACTGGCTTACTCATGCTCAGTTTGGTTTCCACCAGGGCTCATGATCTTATTACACCCTTAGTCCAAATGTAGAAATCAGAGCTGGGGGAAAATGAGAGTGACAGCCCTTGACAACAAGGCACCATTTGACAGTGTGCGACGTCAAGGAGTCCGAGCAAAACTTGAGTCAATGAGAATCAGTGGTAAACCTAGCACAAAGGAAAATGGTTGTGGTTGTTGGAGGTCATTCATCTCAGTCGCAGCACATTGTGACAAGAGTTTCTCAGGATAGTGTCCTCGGCTCAACCATTGGTAACTGCTTCACCAATGACCTTTCCTCCACAATAACATCAGAGGTGGCAATGTTTGCTGATAGAATCATATAATTCCAACAGTGATGAATGCGCAATGTCCAGCATCAGTTTTGACTCATGTAATAAAGCAGTCCATGTCCATATGCGGCAAGATCTATATTAGTGGCAATTAACAGTTGTGCCACACAACTACCAGGAATAATCATTTCCAACAAAAGACAATTCAACCATCTCTCCTTGATATTCAATGGCATCATCAATGTAGACTCCTTCACTATCAACATCTTGGGGCTTATCATCGGCCCGAAACTGGGCACACAAGTAGTGTAGCTTCAACAGCAGGTCATTAGCTGGGAACTCTGTAGTGAGAATTTATCTTCTATTTTCCCAAAGCCTGTTCACCATATATCTACAAGGCACGAGTGAGAAATGTGATGGAATATTCTTCACTTGCCGGAAAGAGTACAGCTTCAGCAACATTCAAGAAGATCTTAACTATCTAGGGCATAGTAGCCCACCTGCTAGTCATCCCATCACCGCCTTAAGTATTTACTTCCTCCACCACGAATACACAGTAGCAGCCATGTGTACCATCTACAAAATGCATTGCAGCAATTCACTGGACTGCTTCCAGGTCTTCCTGGTAGAAGGGGGTGGTCTTAATAACAGAGCGGCTATGCAGTTTGAAACTCAGCTTAATATTGTGAATAGTTTGATTCACGCTCAGTCAGTGGTTAGGAAGACAGATGGAGTCAATGACAAGGGATGGAGTTTGTGGTGAAGACTGAATTCAATGGCATTTAAAAAAAATTCAACTGGAGGATGTCTCCATTCATCCAATAATGGATAATTAAACAAGCAGCATTACAAATCAGAGGCAGTGGAGGATTTCAGAGATGTATAATGGGGCAGTTGTCAACTTCGAGTCCACGCTTTTTCAGACAAGGTTGCTGAGGGGCAGCATGCAGATAGGAACCAGAAAGGCACCCAGGATAGAGCTATGGCAGAATCCAGAAGTACCAGCATAAAGGGAGAAAGAGAAGCCACTGAAGATGACAAAGTGATGGAGCATGCAACATTAAGCATAAAGCAGAGATATCTGCTGAGATTGTATTTCAAAGTTCTTCTGGAGATGTCCAGAAGCAAAAAGTGTTGCTCCATTGCTTATTCAACATTGCCTCATGTGATGGCATGGCATTCAGAGTAGGCCAGCTGTGTAGCTTGGTCTTGGTTCCTTACATGAGTCAAATCTGGAGAGGCTATTACTTGTCACCCAATTGCCAGCCTAATTGAAATAAAGACAGCATGGAGGATCGATGAAAACAATGCATACATTATAATCTTATCCTTAATACTTAAAATGCTAATATAAACTGATAAAGACAGGGCCATAAAGGGTAAACATAGGAAGAATTTTCCCAACGGCCAGAGTCCATAACCAGGGGTCACAGTCTAAAGATATGGGGTAAGCCATCTAGACGATGAAACATATTATCACCCAGAGAGTGTTGACCCCGTGGAATTCTCTACTACAGCAAGTGGTGGAAGCTAAAACATTGAATATTTTCAAGAAGGGACTAGTTCTTAGGACTAAAGGGATCAAAAGGTGTCGGGAGAAAGCATGAACAGGGTACTGAACTGGATGATCAGCCAGAATCAGCTTGAATGACAGACCGGCTTAAAGGACCAAAAGGCCTATTCCTGCCCAAAGTTTGAATCCTGAATCTATCATCCCTGGTTGAAAACCTGGCACACCCACTCTAGGTGTAACAGAAGATGTTTTGCCAATATTGCCTTTCCTCTGCTGAATTGCCCTCCATGCTTTAACAGTATTGATAACTATTGGGTTATGGCAATATTCCCACACTGTCCTCATTTTTTTTCAAAAACAGCAAGCTAGTAAGGGGGCACCTTGCCTGGGAGGTTTCGATATCTAACCATATTGAAAGAGGGTCCCCACAGGCCCAATCACTCATGTAGAATAAAAGCGAGCTTACTTGATAGCTTTTAATGTCCAGGAGATCCACTCCCCCCAGTCTGAGAGACAATTGCGGTTTAGCTAATTTAATGAGAGGCCACTTACGATGCCAAATAAAAGAGGTGAACCAGCCGTTCAGTTTCCTGAATATTTGCTTACTGAAAATCAGGGGGAGCATATGTATAGGATATATCAAATGGGGGAGAATATTCATCTTAATAAACGCTATCCCACCCAACCACGAGACTGGAAGTGCCTCCCATCTTTGAAGATCTTGTTTGATTTTGTCAAATAATTGAACAAAATTAGCTTTGAACAGCCGATCCAGAACTGGAGTAATGAATATGTCCAAATACACCTAGCACTTTAGTAAGACCACCCCTCTGATTTTGCAAGATTAATCTTGTACCCCAAAAAAGGTGCCAAATGCACGGATGCATTGTATCAGGTGAGGCACTGAAACTGCTAGATTTGACAATAAAAGTAGGACATTATCCACGTACAACGAAATCTTATGTAATTTTGACCCCACTTCTGGAGCTGATATATTGGAATCCCTGCGAATGGCCTCCGCCTATGGTTCAATCAACAATGTAAAAAGCTGTGGCGAAAGGGGACAGCCCTGCCGGCTGCCCCGAAAAATGTTAAAATTGCTGGATCGCACCCCATTGGTGTGACTGCAGTGAGAGAGTCACTGTAGAGAACCTTTAGCCATCTTATAAATCTTTGCCCAAGCCAAACCACTCCAGAGTATACAAAAGATCCAGCCACTCAACTCAAGGCCTTCTTGGCATCTAGAGAAACCACCAATCCCTGTATTGACTGTTGTTGACATGCTTGAATCACATTAAGCAGCCTCCTAACATTATTGGAGGATCTGCGGCCCTTTATGAAGCCTGTCTGGTCCTCTTTAACAGTAGAAGGTAACACAGTTTCCAGCCTTAATGCAAGAGTCTTACAGAGGTTTTTAAAGTCCATATTTAAGAAATAAAATGGCCCTGTATGAAGCACAGCCCTCCGGGACCTTCCCTTTTTTAAGAATAAGCAAAATATTGGCCTCTCTCAGAGATAGCAGGAAACAATCATGGCTGTATGAGTCACTAAACATGTTGAGCAAAACTCCTTCTTTGCTGTCTGCGTGAGCCCGGAATTCAATGCAGACCCAACGAGAGCCTGTCAAAGTAAGCCATCTCGGCTGCCTTCAACTGTGCTTCGAGGAGACATTGCTGCTCACCCTTCTGCCGCTTCCTACTGGCAGAGTAGGAAATAACTAACCCCGGGCATAGGCTTGGGAAGTTTCCCAAAGGACGGATGGGCTACTAACCGAGCCTGAGTTAATGTCACGAAACGCCCAAAATTCCCTAGAAAAGTACTCCACAAACTTATTACCTTTAAGGATAAAGGGATCCATTCGCCAGTGCCTCAACCCCACTGTAACGTCCTAAATCTTAACCAACAAGTACATTGGTGCATGATTGGAGATGGTAATATTACCGATCGTACAAGGTGCCACCAAATCCAGGGTTGCCACAGGGGTCAGAAAAAAAATCAATCCTGGTGTGACATCTGTGTGGATTGGAAAAAAATGTAAAATCCCTGCCTGTAGGGTGGAGACACCTCCAGACATCCACCAACCCTAACCCCACACACAGATGCGCTCATTGTTTAGTTTGTACAGAGGATATTGGGGGGCCTTTGGGCAACTTGTCTACCGTGGGATCCATGAGACAGTTAAAATCTCCCCCTCTAAAAATATGCCAGGATCGAGACTGATCAGTTTAGAGAACGCATCTGCCAAAAATTTGAGGGAATTGGCCAGAGGGTAATAAACATTTAAAACACCACATTCTTCTCTGTTTAGCAGTGTGTCTTTAACACACTCTAGTAACTTAAATAGGAGATTCCTCCTAACCAATATAGCCACTCCCCTACTTCTGGTATTAAAAGATGAAAAGTAAACCCGATCAAGGCCATTCTGCTGTAGTTTCAATGCTCCCTATCATCCAAGTGTGTCTCTTGTAACAAAGCAAGAAAAAAAATTAGGATAGTGAGGGAATATTGCCATAACCTAATAGTTATCAATACTGTTAAAGCACGGAGGGCAATTCGGCTGAGGGAAGGCAATATTGGCATAACACCTTTTGTTACACCTAGAGTGGGTATGCCGGGTTTTCAACTGGGGATGATAGATTCAGGATTCAAACTTTGGGCAGCTAGGGGTGTGTCTTGCATGGGCGATTTATTTGAGGGAGACACAATGATGTTCTTTGATCAGTTGGCATGGAAATACGAGCTATCTAATAGGGACCTCTTTTGTTTTTTTCAAGTTAGGGTTTTTATTCAAAAAAAGACTAGACTTCTGAATGATCCCAACAAATCCGACTGAGAGGAGAATGCTCAGTGCTAAGAGTGATACCTTTCTGTCACCACTTTATATCATCAATTGGGGGATGCCCTTCGATCAACTCTGTAGGGTGTGGGAGAGAGGGCTAGCTGTGAGGTCTCCTCAGAGGCATGGAAACATACTTGGGAAAATGCAAGAAAGATATCAATTTGCAATAGGACCCATGCTTTACAGTTGAAGATTCTCCAAAGGGTCCACTTGGCTCTAGACTGTTTGTCAAAATTTAAACCAGAGGTATCTTCAACATGTCCCAAGTGTAAGGGTTGTACGGGCACTCTTACCCATTGTCTCTTGTCCTGTGTCAAACACACTGGAACATAGAACATAGAACAAAGAAAAATACAGAGCAGTAGAGGCCCTTTGGCCCTCCCACCAAACGTACACTAGCCCACTATCCTCCATATGCCTATCCAATGCCCGCTTAAATGCCCATAATGAGGGAGAGTCCACCACTGCTACTGGCAGGGTATTCCATGAACTCACGACTCGCTGAGTAAAGAATCTACCCCTAACATCTGTCCTATACCTACCCCCCCTTAATTTAAAGCTATGCCCCCTTGTAATAGCTGACTCCATACGTGGAAAAAGATTCTCACTGTCGACCCTATCTAAACCCCTAATCATCTTGTACACCTCTATCAAGTCACCCCTAAACCTTCTTTTCTCCAATGAAAACAACCCCAAGTGCCTCAGCCTTTCCTCATACGATCTTCCTACCATACCAGGCAACATCCTGGTAAACCTCCTCTGCACCCGTACCAGTGCCTCCACATCCTTCCTATAGTATGGCGATCAAAACTGCACACAATACTCCAGATGTGGCCGCACCAGAGTTTTATACAACTGCAACATGACCTCAGGACTCCAGAACTCAATTCCTCTACCAATAAAAGCCAGTACGCCATATGCCTTCTTCACGCACTATTTTACCTGGGTGGCAACTTTCAAAGATCTGTGTACATAGACACCAAGATCCCTAAGTGCTGTGGCGGGTGCAATGGAGAGGATTTTGAGTGTAAGAGTGAAGAAGGACCTGATCTCTCTTCTTTTTGGCCCGCCCAGTGCGATCTCTGCAGAGTCGCATAAGAAAAAAACTTTTCAACATTCTCACTTTCTGTGCAAGAAAGAATACCTTGCTCGATTGTGTATCCGAAACCCCCCCGAGCCTGTCAGGTTGACAGAGGATTGTTATGGAGCATACCCCCTTGGATTTTCTCACAAGTATGGTACATCACAAAACTGAGAACTTTAATAAGACATGGCAGCTCTTTTTGGAATATCCGGTCACAGATTTATCTGCCACACTAATAAAAGCGTTTATATAACCGTAATGATTGCGTTTTACGAGTCCAATATCCAGGGAGGAGGAACTGCGAAGGTATGAGTGTCTTGAATGGCTGAGTTATCACTATCTATTAGTTCGTTGTTGGTTATTATTTATTTAGTTAAATAGTTAGTTGGGTTTTTTAATTATATATTTTTCTATATATATTTATATATTTGTACATGAGGGCAGGTTGGGTTTTTAAACTTTTTTTGTGTTCTTTCTTTGTATTGTTTGAATTGTATTGTCTTGTATTTGTTGTAATATTTAAAAAATCTATTTTTTCAATTAAAAAATATTTTTTAAAAAATCATACAACACCAGGTTATAGTTGAACAGGTTTATTTGGAAGCACTAGCTTTTGGAGCGCCGCTCCTTCATCAGTTCACAACCACCTGATGAAGGAGCGGCGCTCCGAAAGCTAGTGCTTCCAGAAAACCCCGATGGGCTAAAACCTGGTGTTGTGTGATGTTTAACTTTGTCCACCCCAGTCCAACACCGGCATCTCCAAATCAAGATATTTCAAGGCAGCTACTTGCAAAACTGGAAACACTGTATCAGCTTTGGTTCAAGTGGTTCCCACAGAAACCTTCACGGAGCAAATGAGCATGATAATCATATTAGTGAAATATACTTATAATTTTGTTTAGTGCTAAGTACAAAACAAAGTCCCAAATCATTTTGGATGCATTAAACTAAATTTTACTATCTCTACTGCACAAGCTTCTGTTCTGTGACAAACTCATAATTTGAGTTGAGGTCTATTTTTCCTTATTTATACTGTTCCTAACAGAATATCCCTTTGGCTGTTTATAACGGCAAGGTACTGGTACCCAACCAGCATGCAAGTTCAATTCAAAAAATATAACACTAGACATTATTCCACAATTGGACAACGTTTGCTAAATAATCAAGACTGTGCAAAGAATCATGTTGACAACCAATTTAGGATTGGCAGTTGGGTTTGCAGTGTAGCACACTTGTATATTCTGGAAGCTACATATATTAACATACAGAGCCCTGCTCTTTGCAGACAGAAAAAAAGCTTATACTCTGACTGTGCCTATTTTATCTCAACAAAATAGGTGAAAGCCTTTTTCTGGTTCACTCCTCGGGACAATGCCTTGACCAGAGTCAATCTGTCTGGTTCAAAATTTAAACAAAACTTGAAATTAACTGTCAGTCATCATCTAGCTGGTGCATTCTCCAAGGCAGTGCTTTTACCAATTAGAGTTCACTTGCCAACCAATCAGCAACTCATCTCATACTATATAAATGTTTGCCCTTTATATTCTTCATCTTGCATTAATGCGTGTGAATTTTTCTGATGAGTGCCAAACAAAAAGTTTCAACAAAATGAGTCTTCTTTCAGGAATACATGTTCTGTTTAGGCAGTTCTGTGCAACCAAATAACTAACAATTCCTTATCATGTGTCTCAGAACATCCCAAAACATTTCACCTACAATTAATTACATTCAAGCCCAATCATTGTCATGATGTTGAGAGCAATTCTGTGTACAGCAAGATCTATTTACTACGATATAATAAATGACCAGTTAATTTGCTGAAAATAATAGCATTTCAGTGCAAGTGATTGCAAAATTTAAATTTAACACTGCTCAAAGAATTCGACCTATGGTCATTACTTTTCAGGTAAAACTTTCTGCACCTGCACACTTTGTTATTTACTTGTCTGAGTGTCCACAGCAACACCCGATTTAAAAGCGACCAAGTAAAATTTGGCAAAATTGTTGCAGCAGTCACTGGACCAATGTGCTTTATGGTTGCTTTGTAGCAAAGTGACTCATACTCGATGTTTTTCAAGGGATGACTATACTATACTGCAGTTAAATCTTGATTTACATTTTTATTGCCTTTTTATTAATTCACAGGAAGTCGGTGTCACTGGTTCAGTTGGCATTTATTGCCACCTATAATTGCCCTTGAGAAAGCTGCCTTTTTGAACTGCTGCACTGAGTACAGTGAACTATAAGGGTACTCCATGATTTTGACCCAGAGGCAGTGAAGGAAAGACAAAATATTTTCAAATCAGGACAAGTTGTGATTTGAAGGGGAAGTTGGAGGTGGTGGTGTTCCCACATGCCTGCTTCTCTTGTTCTTGTAGGTGCTACTGAATTAGCATTGGCAAGTTCCTGCAGTACATCCTGTATATGTTATATACTGTGTGCTAGTGCTGGAGAGAGTGAATATCTAAACTTGCAAATTCAGTGCCTATAAAATAGGCTGCTCTATGGTGGATCTAGATTAGAGTGGTGCTGGAAAAGCACAGCAGGTCAGGTAGCATCCAAGGAGCAAGAAAATCTATGTTTCGACAAAAGCCCTTCATCAGGAATGAGACAGGGAGCCTTTGGGGTGGAGAGATAAATGGGAGGGGGTGGGGGTGGGGGGGGGTGGAGCTGGGGTGAAGGTAGCCAAGAGTACAATAGGTGAGTGGGGGTGGGGATGAAGGTGATAGATCGAAGAGGAGGGTGGAATGGATAGATGGGAAGGGAGATTGGCAGGTAGGACAGGTCATGAGGATAGTGCTTCCTACCTATCCGCTTCACCCTCCTCTCCGACCTATCATCTTCATCCCCACCTCCATCCACCTTTTCCCCATCCACACCCCCGCCAATTATCACTCCACCCCGGAGGCTCCCTGCCTCATTCCTGATTAAGGGCTTTTGCCTGAAACATCAATTTTCCTGCTCCTCGGATGCTGCCTGACCTGCTGTGCTTTTCCAGCATCACCCTAATCTCAATATTGGATGTTAAGATCTCCGTGTCTTCAGAGCTGCATTCATCTAGTTACTCCTGACTTCTGCCTTGTACGTGGTGACCAGATTTTGGCTAGGCAAGCTCCTTACTGAGGAATTTACTGCCTCTGACCTGCCTTTGCAGCCATAGTATTGACATGGTTGCCCCAGGTTAAGCTTCAAGTCAATGGTAACCCCTAGGATGTTGATGGTGAGAGGATTTGGTGATGCTACTGCCATTGACTGTCAAGGGGAGCTGGTTAGGTTCACTCTTGCCAGAGGTAATCATTGCCTGACACTTGTGGTGCTAATTTTACTTTCCACTTATCTTCCCAAGTCTGAATGTTGTCCCGGTCTTGCCACATATGGCATGGATTATTTAGTATCTGAAGTGTTATAAATGACATTTTCAGAATTTCTCTTTTTATTTTAAAAAAATGGGTACTGAAATGAAAAAGGACCTGTTTTAAAAATCAGTTTGAAAGCAAGTAAGCTGACCACCATTACAGGCATCATATAAACACCTGTTGAGCAAGCAGTAATTGTAGACTTGCACACGATTTGAAGCAGAGGAGATGTACTGATACAGCTTTTGCTGGCAACAAGAAGTTGATTGGTCTATGGATGAGTAACCAGTTATCAACAACACAGACCTTTTTTGCCTGCCAACAACTGTCTGTTTGGTTGTTAAATAAATTAACAGTTCAAGGCTGGGAACAAGTTACATAGCGAGCGAGCGAGAGCGAGAGAGAGACGTGTTCAGTTCTTCCCAACTCAGGAACACTGTTTCTGTTCTCTACAGTCAAAACTAATTGTAAGCCTGAAAACAAACTAGCTTATCTGCAACAGTTGTTATATGCTGTGACTTTCACCTGATAAATCAGAGATATTTTACAAGTGTACCAGCCACCCTGTGTCTCTCAGTAATCGGTGGAAGCATCCAGAGAAAGATGATTGAAGCTTCATATTGGGAAGCAGAGATCATCATAACAACAAGACCTGGGTACCAAGACTTTTTTCACTTTTCTCCCCTCCACCATAATGTATTTTACCCTGTTAATCTGTCTGCATGTGTAAGGATATTAGAGTTTTAATGGCTCATAATAGTGTACCTGTAACTAGAGTCAAAAAACTTGTAAGGAACAGTGATTTTTGTTCAGTAAAAAAAACAAGCCGAGCACTCTATAAATCTGTATCTGAAAGTCAGGTAAATTGAAGGACCTTTATGATGAATTAGGAATACCAAGGCTTGACTTCCAGTGACCTATCCCAGTAAGTTCCAAAGTACTCGATATTGCTTGCTGATGACTGTGCATCGCTTCAAGGGAAGTCACTTGCACCCCACCTTCATTTACTCTGTAACCCTATATGTACTGTTTCCCTGTTTCTTACTCAGCTGGCAGGTATCGCATTGTCTTGCCCAGGGTGTGTTACTATCTAAATCAACAGCATCATAAATGGGCTTTTGCCAAAAGAGAAGCTTTGCAAAGTGGAAGGATTTCCATTCATTGTTTTTTGCTGCTGCGTCCTTCCCTGAAAATGAGTGGCTCCATGGCTGTGACTTGTATCATTTTGCAGCTCAACTGTGAGTCAAGAATGCTCAAGTTTACCTTGTTTCTGTAACATCAGTCTCAAGGCAGCCCACAAAGAGACTTCAGGCCAACAGATCAACAACCACTAAATGCTTGCAGTATTCGTTACAAAGTAGATGAATTAATGGCACAAATCATCGTGAATGATTATGATGTGGTAGGCATCACAGAGACGTGGTTGCAGGGCGTTCAGGACTGGCAGTTAAACAGCCAACGATTTACAACTTATCGAAAAGAGGGAGGTGAGCAGAAGGGGTGTGGTTGCCTTGTTAGTTAAGAATGAAATTAAATCCATGGCAGTGAATGACAAAGGGTCAGATGATATGGAGTCTGTGTGGGTGGAGTTGAGGAACCTCAAAGGCAAAAAAGAACATACTGGGATTATGTACAGACCTCCCAGCAGTGGTTAGGACCAGAGGCGCAAGATGAACTAGGAAGTAGATAGGGCATGTCAGAAAGGCAAGGTCACAGTGATCATGGAGGACTTCTATATGCAAATAGACTGGGTGAATAATGTTGCTGGTGGACCCAAAGAAATGGAATTTATGGAATGCTTACAGGATGGCTTTTTGGAGCAGCTTGCGATGGAGCCCACAAGGGAGCAGGCTATTCTGGACTTAGTGCTATGTAATGAGCCAGACTTTATAAAAGATCTTAAAAGTAAGAGAACATTTAGGAGGCAGTGATCATTATATGGTAGAGTTCTGTCTGCAGTTTGAAAGAGAGAAGGCAAAATCGGATGTAATGGTGTTACAGTTAAATAAAGGTAATTGCAGGGGCATGAGAGAGGAACTGATGAAAATCGACTGGAAGCAGAGCTTAGTGGGGAAGACAGTAGAGCAACAATGACAGGAGTTTCTGGGTGTAATTGAGGTTCATCCCAAAGAAAGATTATCTGGGGCAGGGATTAGACAGCCATGGCTGACAAAGGAAGTCAGGAAATGTATCAAAGAAAAAGACAGAGCCGAGAAAGTGGCCAACAGCACTGGAAAATCAGAAGATAAGGAAGACTACAAAAACAAATAGAGGATAACAAAGAGAAAAATAAGGAAGGAGAGGATCAAATATGAAGGTAAGTTAGCCAGTAGTATTAGAAATGATAGTAAAAGTTTCTTTCAATACATAAGAAACAAACGAGAGGCAAAAGTAGAAATTGGGCTGCTCCCAAATTGAGGCAGGAAGGCTAGTGCTGGGAGATAAGGAAATAGCTGAAGAACTAAATAAGTACTTTGTGTCAGTCTTCACAGTGGAAGACATGAGTAATATCCCAACAATTAAGGAGAGTCGGGGGCAGAATTGAGCATGGTAGCCATTACAAAAGAGAAAGTGCTGAAAAGCTAAAGTGTCTAAAAATTGATAAATCTTCTGGCCCTGATGGGCTAGAGTTCTGAGAGAAGTGGCTGAGGAAATAGCAGAGACGTTGATTGTGATCTTTCAAAAATCACTGGAGTCAGGGAAAGTCCCAGATGATTGAAAAAATCGCTTTTGTAACCCCCTTGTTCAAGAAAGGATCAAGTCAAAAGACAGAAAGTTCTCGGCCAATTAGTCAAACCTTGATTGTAGGTAAAATTCTCGAAACCATCGTTAAGGATGCGATTTCTAAATTCTTGGAAGTGCAGGGTCAGATTAGAACAAGTCAGCATGGATTTAGTAAGGGTAGGTCACGCCTGACAAGCCTGTTAGAATTCTTTGAAGAGGTAACAAGTAGGTTAGACCAGGGAAACTCAGTGGATGTTATCTATCTAGATTTCCAAAAGGCCTTTGAAAAGGTGCCTCATGGGAGGCTGCTGTGTAAGGTGAGGGCCCAATTTTTTGAGGTGAGCTACTGGCATGGATTGAGGATTGGTTGTCTGACAGAAGGCAGAGAGTTGGGATAAAAGATTCTTTCTCGGAATGGCAGCTGGTGACAAGTAGTGTCCCGCAGGTTCAGTGTTGGGGCCGCAACTGTTCACTTTATATATTAATGATCTGAATGAAGGGACTGGGGGCATTCTGGCAAAGTTTGCCGATGATACAAAATTAAGCTGTCAGACAGGTAATTCTGAGGAGGTGGGAAGGCTGCAGAAAGATTTAGACAGTTTAGGAGAGTGGTCCAGGAAATGGCTGATGAAATTCAATGTGAGCAAATGCGAGGTCTTGCACTTTGGTAAAAAAAGAGTACAGGTATGGATTATTTTCTAAACGGTGAGAAAATTCATAAAGCCAAAGTACAGAGGGATCTGGGAGTGCTAGTCCAGGATTCTCTAAAGGTTAACTTGCAGGTTGAGTTGGTGGTTAAGAAAGCAAATGTAATGTTGTCCTTTATCTCAAGAGGATTGGAATATAAAAGTAGTGATGTGCTTCTGAGACTTTATAAAGTTCTAGTTAGACCCCATTTAGAATACTGTGTCCAGTTTTGGGCCTCACATCTCAGGAAGGCCATACTAGCACAGGAGCATGTCCAGCTGAGATTCACATAGATGATCCCTGGAATGATAGCCCTAACATACGATGAATGGCTGAGGATCCTGGGAATGTATTTATTAGATTAGATTAGATTACATTACATTACAGTGTGGAAACAGGCCCTTCGGCCCAACAAGTCCACACCGACCTGCCGAAGTGAAACCCACCCATACTCCTACATTTACCCTTTACCTAACACTACGGGCAAATTTAGTATGGCCAATTCACCTGACCCTGCACATCTTTGGACTGTGGGAGGAAACCGGAGCACCCGGAGGAAACCCACGCAGACACGGAGAGAACGTGCAAACTCCACACAGTCAGTCGCCTGAGGCGGGAATCGAACCCGGGTCTCTAGTGCTGTGAGGCAGCAGTGCTAACCACTGTGCCACCGTGCCGCCCAAGTTTAGAAGGTTGAGGGGAGATCTAATAGAAACGTAAAAGATAATACATAGCTTAGAAAAGGTGGACGCTGGGAATTTGTTTCTGTTAGGTGGGGAGACTAGGACCTGTTGGCACAGCCTTAGAATTAGGGGGGGCCAATTTAGAACAGAAATGAGGAGACCTTTCTTCAGCCAGAGAGTGGTGGGCCTGTGGAATTCATTGCCACGGAGCGCAGTGGAGGCCGGGACGTTAAATTTCTTTGAGGCAGAGATTGATAAATTCTTGATCTTGCAAGGAATTAAGGGCTGGGGAGAGTGCGGGTACGTGGAGTTGAAATGCCCATCAGCCATGATTAAATGGCGGAATGGACTCAATGGGCTGAATGGCCTTACTTCTATGTCTTATGGTCTTAAATCTGTTAGTTATGAACATATTTCTCATGACAGAATTGGTGGATATAATTTGTCATTGGACTTACTTCCAAATTCAAATCTTTGGAAGGAGTAGGCACGTGCTGAAAAATGTTTGTCGCCAACTTCCGAACAGTTAGCTTAGTTCTACCTGACAGATGATGCTCTTTTCATCACGTCCTCTGCTAACGAAGCATCACACACAGAAGTGGCAGCTTTAACACAAGAATATGTATCAAAACTACAGCTCCAGTCTTTAGCTTCTCTGACTTGAGCAACTGAGAATGTGTGTAAGAGAGAAAATTTCCACCTTCATTGGGGCACTTGGCTGACATTTCATCTTCAATGTTTCCAGTGCAAAAATTGGTAAGGAGCTCTGTGCCATGAGTTATGCTGACAGTTCTGCCAACATCACCATGATTTTCTACCCATTAACTTTAAAGGCAAAATATCATGGGGCAACATGCCCAGTTTCCAGAATTTGACTCGCAAGTGCATTTTTTAAACATATGTGTCAACTTGGCTCACTTATATAATTCAGAAAGTTGAAGTCTTACTTCAGAGATTTGAGCACACATTCCAAAAATGAGATGCAGGGCAGCACTGAGAGAGCATTGCAATGTCATGTGCACTGTCCTTTGATCCAAAAACCCAGTGCACATTCCTCACACCTTGATTTGGGAAAGAACTGTGGAGTTCCAGTCTCTCCAGGTCACATTTCCTCTCTCAGCTAACAGTGGAAAATCAGATTATCTGGTCCTGTATTTCATTGTTCTTTTACAGGTGATATCCCTACAACATCGAAAAAAATTAAGCTACTGGACAAGACTTCACTTTAGTAAGTTTAATTTGTTTATCACAGTAAAAGTCATGTGGATGAAACATTAATTAACAGGTAGCTGATACATCAAACCAAAGAAAAAAATGTAAAATGTACAAGTTGCCGGAGGACCATATACAGTTCTCACATTGAACACAGACAACTGGTGGTGAGGGGCAGGTTGAGATGATACGGTTTTCATTGTAATTTCAAGTGGTACAGTAATTGAACCTTCACTGTTGACAGCACTGCATCACAAACCAGCTGTCCAGTAAACCAAACCAAAAAGATACCATTTGCATTAACTAATGGAAATAAAATGTGCTTTATTTTTACTCTATATCACACAAACATGTAGCATTAAGAGCCTCATGACCTGTCCTACTGCCAATCTTCTTTCCCACCTGTCCGCTTCACCCTCCTCTCTGACCTATCACCTTCATCCACCTATTGCACTTTTAGCTACCTTCTCCCCAGCCCCACCCCTCTTCCATTTATCTCTCCACCCCAGAGTTCTCCCAGCCTCATTCATGATGAAGGACTTTTGTCCGAAACGTCATTCTCCTGTTCCTTGGTTGCTGCCTGACCTGCTGTGCTTTCCAGCACCACTCTAATCTTGACTTGGATGTAGCATTAAGAGACGGTCTCAAAGTTACTCCTAGCTCTTAGTAAAATTTCACTGCTCCCTGCCAATGCTAGGTGGAAACTTTCAGCGTTCACTCTGTCTGGGTTTTCTGGATCCAAGTATCACTAATAGAATCACAGAATCCCTACAGTGCAGATAGAGGCTGGTCAGTCCATCAAGTCTGCACAGACCCTTTGAAGAGCATCCCACCCAGACCCATCCCCTCACTTTATCGCAACAACTCTGCACTTATCAGAGCTAATCCACCTACACTGTAGCTCCCTGTAAAATATGGTGCAATTTAGCATAGCCAATCCACCTAATCTGCACATCTTTTGCTCAAACTGTGGGAGCAAACTGGAGCACTGGAGGAAGCTCGTGCAGATAATGGGGAGAATTCACAACTCCACATAGACAGTTGCCCAAGGCTGGAATCAAATCCAGGTCCCTGATGCAGTGACACAGCAGTGCTAACCACTGAACCACCATGCTTCCCCAAAGTCTCCACAATAATTCCCCCTCTCTCCCGTGTCAGAAGAACATTCAAGAAGCTTTACACCATCCAGAACAAAGTAGTCCCTTTGATTCACACCACATCCGCAAACATCCATTTCCTCTAAAACCATTTCTCAGTCACAAAAGTGTATACTATCAACAAGATGCACTACAGAAATTTACCACAGCTCCTTAGACAGCAAAGCCATGACCACTTCCATCCAGAAGGACAAGGGTAGCAGATACATGAGACATCATCACCTGCAAGTTCCCTTCCAAACCATTCACTATTTTGACTTTGAAATAGATTGCATTTCCTTCACTGTCGTTGGGTCAAAATCATGGAATTCCCTTCTTAACAGAATTGTGAATCTACCTACAACACATGGACCACAGCAGTTCAAGACAGCTCCCCACAACCTTCTCAAGGCAACAAGCAATGGGCAATAAATGTTGGCCCAGCCAGTGAAGTCCATGCCCCACGAGTGAATAAAAAAAAGTCCTGATGAGCCAGAATTCCAGAGATTCCTCGCTTTGACCCCTTTAAATTGATTAGTTGATTCTCATAAAAATGTTTCTCCCCACAGAACATTATACTTTTGGTCTCCAATATTTCTTAGATAAAATAGAAAATCCCACCTCATTGCACTTCTATTTCCGTCTCTCTCCTAACGACAACCTAAGATCATAAAACCACCTCGTAAAGACAAATATATTCCTTTCCAGAATTCTCGGGTTTCACTTTGAAGTAAAGGTACATTTTAAAAGGTAATGATCTTGCATGATTCAGTGTTCATGACAGTTTGGAAATCCTGAGTATATGAAGGGTTCAATATATTTTAAAAATAAATACAGAATGTAAGATTAGAATTAATATACACATTTTGCTAATGGAGAAAGTGAGGACTGCAGATTGTGGAGATCAGAGATAAGAGTGTGGTGCTGGAAAAGCACAGCAAGTCAGGCAGCATCTGAGAAGCAGAAGAATCGATGTTTCGGGCATGAACCCTTCTTCACTTGATGTGCTTTTCTAGCACCACACTGTCAATCCACATTTTGCTAATACCAATACAAATACAATAATGCTTGAACCTGAGGGTATCAAAGCTATTGTTGCAGTCTTTCATTCATATTTGTACAATTTATTTTCTTCCCTTGGATGTTAACTGTCACTGAACACATACTTCCACTTTGGATAATGGGACTGTCCAGGTCATAGACACTCTAATCATCAGGAATGTTCTCTCAAAAGGCAGCAGTGGATATCATTAACGTATTCAATTAAGGCAAATTACAAATTAGGCCAGGATGGAAATGGTCATTTGATAATTCTAATTCATTCATTCAAAAATGAACCCAACTTTCTTCCCAATGCAGTATTTGACTATTACATGTAATTTCAAGGTTCTTGCGTCCATAATTGACCCAAATGTCTATTCCATGTGTTAATGGTTCTTTGTGTGAAACACTGCATTTTGATAATGTCAACCTTTGCTCTCTTAATTTCCTGTTGTAGTTTTATGTGATGTAATATTCTGAATTTATGTTTTATTATCCCATATGAAGTTGACTTCAATCACTTTCTTTCAAGTTTATGATTTTCCAGTTTTCCCTCATAACTCAGTCCACTGACAAAAGGAAACACAGTCTAGTGGCTGTGCTCTGCACAGGCTTTGGCATTTTAATTATTGCCACGGGAGCTACTGAGAAACTTATGCCCTCTAGATATGTCAGCAGTAGGGTTTTACCTGTCTAATCACCTAACTTGTTTCCGAGTGAGTACACAACTTCAGCACAGAACTTCGGGAGTGGCCTAACAAGAAAACAGTACCGTTTGAGCTGGATTTTATTTCACTGAACAGGGTAACCTTTTCAGTCAGGAATGCTTGGAACCAATGCTTTTCTGGACGTCAAAATTGCCTGCATTATAGTATAACATTAAAATGCCAAACCACAAGTATGTGAACCAGATACAAATAGGTACCTGAAACAAAATATGAGTTCTGGCACTGTTCTAAGACAGAAAACAGAACACTTTCAAAACTTTTTATTTGTATGGTGGATGATGTATTATTGCATAGAGGACCAAAATAAAATTGAAAGTCATCAAGACTTAACCAATACGCTCCTTTATCAATCACTTGCTGTACCTGCATTCTAATGTCTGCAATTCTGCACTGCATTTTCCCTTTCACATTGTATTAAGATTTTTTAAGGGCTGACCTATAATCTATCTAAAAGGAGATTCCAACATTTCCCTTTGGCAGATATTAGACGAACTAGACTGAGATTCCTGCTTTCTGTCTCCCTTCTTTTCTGAATAGAGAAGTTGAATTTACAATTTTCTGATCTGATAGGACCTTGTAAGAATCTAAAGAATTTTGGAAAATCAAAAGTAATGCATCTATTATCTCAGCAATCATCTGTTTTAATACCATAGCTTGATGTCATAGAGATGTATAGCACGGAAACAGACCCTTTGGTCCAACTTATGCCAACCAGATATCTCAACCCAATCTCGTCCCACCTGCCAGCACCCATATCCCTCCAAACCCTTCCTATTCATATACACATCCAGATGTCTTTTAAATGTTGCAATTGTACCAGCCTCCACCACTTCCTCTGCCAGCTCATTCCATACACGTACCACCCTTTGCGTGAAAACGTTGCCCCTTGGGTCTCTTTTATATCTTTCCCCTCTCACCTTAAACCTATGCCCTCTAGTTCTCGACTCCCCGACCCCAGGGAAAAGACTTTGTCTATTTATCCTATCCATGCTCCTCATGATTTTATAAACCTCTAGAAGGTCACCCCTCAGCCTCCGACGCTCCAGGGAAAACAGCCCCAGCCTGTTCAACATCTCCCTATAACTCAAATCCTCCAACCCTGGCAACATCCTTGTAAATCTTTTCTGAACCCTTTCAAGTTTCACAGCATCTTTCCGATAGGAAGGAGACCAGAATTGCACACAATATTCCAAAAGAGGCCTATCCAATGTCCTGTCCGCAACATGATCTCCCAACTCCTATACTCAGTACTCTGACCGATAAAAGAAAGCATACCAAACGCCTTCTTCACTATCCTATCTACCTGCGACTTCACTTTCAAGGAGCTATGAACCTGCACTCCAAGATCTCTTTGTTCAGCAACACTCCATACGACCTTACCATTAAGTGCATAAGTCCTGCTAAGATTTACTTTCCCAAAATGCAGTACCTTGCATTAATCTGAATTAAACTCCATCTGCCACCTCTCAGCCCATTGGTCCATCTGATCAAGATCCTGTTGTAATCTGAGGTAATCTTCTTCGCTGTCCACTACTCTTCCTATTTTGGTGCCATCTGCAAACGTACTAACTATATCTCTTATTCTCACATCCAAATCATTTATATAAATGATGAAAAGTAGTGGACCAGCACCGGTCCTTGTGGCCTCCACTGGTCACAGGCCTCCTGAAAAACAACCCTCTACCACCACCCTCTGTCTTCTACCTTTGAGCTAGTTTGATCTGTATTCCATGAGATCTAACTTTGCTAATGCAGCACCTCACATTTATCTGAATTAAACTCCATCTGCCACTTCTCAGCCCATTGGTCCATCTGGTCAAGATCCTGTTGTAATCTGAGGTAACCCTTTTCGCTGTCCACTACACCTCCAATTTTGGTGTCATCTGCAAACTTACTAACTGTACCTCTTATGCTCACATCCAAATCATTTATGTAAATGACAAAAAGTAGAGGACCCAGCACCGATCCTTGTAGCACTCCACTGGTCACAGGCCTCCAGTCTGAAAAACAACCCTCCACCATCACCCTCTGTCTTCTACCTTAGAGTCAGTTCTGTATCCAAATGGCTAGTTCTCCCTGTATTCCATGAGATCTAACCTTGCAAATCAGTCGCCCATGGGGAACCTTGTCAAACGCCTACTGAAGTCCATATAGATCACATCTACCGTTCTGCCCTCATCAATCCTCTTTGATACCTCTTCAAAAAAACTCAATCAAGTTTGTGAGACATGACTTCCCACGCACAAAGCCATGTTGACTATCCCTAATCAGTCCTTGCCTTTCCAAATACATGTATATCCTGTCCCTCAGGATTCCCTCCAACAACCTGCCTCACTGGTTTATAGTTCCCTGGCTTGTCCTTACCACCCTTCTTAAATAGTGGCACCACATTAGCCAACCTCTAGTCTTCTGGCACCTCACCTGTGACTATCGATAATACAGATATCTTAGTAAGGGGCCCAGAAATCACTTCCCTAGCTTCCCACAGAGTTCTAGGGTACACCTGATCAGGTCCTGGGGATACATCCACTAAGACATCCAGCACTTCCCCATCTGTATTATGGACATTTTCAAGAAGTCACCATCTATTACCCCCCATTCTATACCTTCCATGTCCTTTTCCACAATAAATGCTGATGCAAAATACTCATTTAGTATCTCCCCCATCTCCTGCAGCTCCACACAAAGGCTGACTTGCTGATCTTTGAGGGGCCTTAGTCTCTACCTTTTGTCCTTAATGTATTTGTAAAAACCCTTTGGATTCTCATTAGCCCTATTTGCCAAAGTTATCTCATGTCCCCTTTTGCCCTCCTTATTTCCCTCTTAAGTATACTCCTACTGCCTTATACTCTACTAAGGATTCACTTGATTTATCCTGTCTATACCTTACATATGCTTCCTTCTTTTTCTTAATCAAACCCTCAATTTCTTTAGTCATCCAGCAATCCCTATACCTACCAGCCTTCCTTTTCACCCTAAACAGAATATACTTTCTCTGGATTCTCGTTATCTCATTTCTGAAGTCTTCCCATTTTTCAGCCGTCCCTTTAGCTGTGAATATCTGCCTCCAATCAGCTTTTGAAAGTTCTTGCCTAATACCGTTAAAATTGGCCTTTCTCCAATTTAGAACTTCAACTTTTAGATCTGGTCTATCCTTTTCCACCACTATTTTAAAACTAATGGAATTATGGTCGTTGGCCCCAAAGTGCTCTCCCACTGACACCTCAGTCACCTGCCCTGCCTTATTTCCCAAGAGTAGGTCAAGTTTTGCACCTTCTCTAGTAGGTACATCCACATACTGAATCAGAAAATTTTCTTGTACACATTTAACAAATTCTCTCCATCTGAACCCTTAACACTATGGCAGTCCCAGTCTATGTTTGGAAAGTTAAAATTCCCTCCCATAACCACCCTATTATTCTTACAGATAACTGAGATCTCCTTACAAATGTGTTTCTCAATTTCCCTCTGAGTATTAGGGGGTCTATAATCCAATCCCAATAAAATGATAATCTCTTTCTTATTCCTTAGTTCCACCCAAATAACTTTCCTGGATGCATTTCCAGGAATATCCTCCCTCAGTACAGCTGTAATGCTATCCCTTATCAAAAACACCACTCCTCCTCCTCTCTTGCCTCCCCTTCTACCCTTCTGTAGCATTTGTATCCATGTCCATGAGGATTTCGGGACTTGTCAGCTTTCAGTGTTAATTACTTTCTCAGTATCCTTCCCCTGGTGATTCCAATTGTGTTAAGTTCCTCCATTCCTTTCACTTTTGATTTAGAATTATTTCTGGGGTGTTACTTGTATCTTTAACAATGAAGACAGGTGCAAACTATCTATGCATTTTCCATTCCTTATTTCCTCAGACACACTCATTATAGGACAACTTGTTTTAATTACTCTATTCCTTTTTCAAATAAATGTAAAAACTCTTAATATCTATTTTTATATTTCTAAGTAGTTTTCTCTCACACTATTTTCCTCTCTCCTTATAATTCTTTGCTGCTTTTTATATTCTGTCCAAACTCTTATTTGACTCTTATTTACCTTCACAAAACTGCACGCTTTTTCTTTCAGTTTGATACCATCCTTAATTTCCTTAGTTAGAGACAGATGATGCATTCTTCTCCTATAGCCACTGTTTTAGATCTTTGAGTACTATGAAATATTCCCTTAAATATGTGCCACAGCATCACCACTGAATTATCCCTTAATCTAGTTTCCCACTTCACTTTCGCCAACTCTGATCCTGCAACTTCAGAATTCCCTTTATTTAAGTTTAATACACTAATCTTAGACCCATTCTTCTTTCCTTCAGACAATCACTGATTTCTGGCAGTACCTTCATTATGAGATCATTAATTAATCCTGTTTCATTGAACATCTCCACATCTAGAATAGCTGGCTCTGTGGTTGGAACATGGTACTCCAAGCTCTCGTCCCTTGCAATGCTCACTGTTTAAATTTTAAACTGGAAGTGATATTAATTTCTGTAAGATGAAAATTCTGCCCTCTATATTGGGAGGCAATTTCAAACCCATCAGGATGCCTCCAACTATCTAATCCCAGCTGCATGAGATGGAAGCAGTGGCTGCAGCTGGGACTACAAGCAGCCCTACCATGAAAGGAACCCAGGTAAGTCTAGGCTTGAGAGTCTCAGCAAGTCATAAGATTGCAAGGGGAACAGCATTCAAGACTGGGGGTGTACTAAAAGACACCTGGTCTTGGAACTATCTCCAATGGTCTCAGAAGCCCTGGAAAGGATGCATCTACCTCCTTGACCAATACCTGCCCACCCAGCCAAAGATTCCCCTGCCTCCCAAAGTCTGAGGGTGAAAGAGAATCAGAGATGGAATGACACACTTAAATTGCCATTAATTGGCCACTTACGGGACTTATTAAGCCCAAAAATAGGCATCCAACATTTCTGTCATAAAATTGCAGACAATTTGGGGATGGGCAGGTATGGTGCAGTATGAGTGGGTAGGGAGTGAGATAGCCATATATTGTATCTTACAAGACTCCTCATTCAGTTCAGTAAAGATAAACAAATATGTCAGGATCCACAATTGCAATTTCAGTGTTGAATTAACTATCCTAATAAGCATAGCTGTGAAGGAGACAAAATAAATTCAAACTGAGTTTCTACTTCAGACTGCTATTTAGTGAACTGGGCTGGAAAGTGTGCACATGTAGATGTCTGACTGAATCAAAATTTCAACTAAAACTCAGATAACCATGGCCAGTGCTTTCTTTACCAGCCAAAGCTTTGTAAAGCCCGTTTGAGACATTTAGATTAGTTTTTGATCAGTTAAGCAAGTTAAGCATTTGCAAGGTATTTTTAAAAAATACACACATACATATAAAATATGTGTAGGTTTTGCTGAAACTTGAGCTAATTCAAGTTTTCACTTTATGGACTCCTTTTAGTTCAGGTTGTATAAAGTTGAAATAGTTTAAACGTATAACCCTCCAATACAGAGAAAAAGAATTAAACAGAATTCTGCTTTGCTGACATTTGATAAACGCCAAGCAGACTGAAATAGTATGACTTTATTTTCAAACTTCTTAAACAAGACTATTTTTAAAGATTATTTATTCACTGGACAAGGACATTGAAGGCCAGGTCAGTTATTTTGTCCATCACCACTGTCCTTCTGAAGGTGGTTGGCTGAGACATTTCAGACATTAATCAAGAATGATAGAGTCAAACAGCATGGTAACAGACTCTTCGGTGCAACTAGCCCACACCCACCGTGTTCCTAAATTAAACTAGTTCCACCTGCCCGCATTTGGTCCAAATCTCTCCGAACATTTCCTATTCGTGAACTTATTCAAATATCTCTTAAAAGCTGTAACTGTACCTGCACCCACCACTTTCTCTGGTAATTCATTCCACACATTAAACACTGTGTAAAAAAGTTGTTCCTCAAGGTTCCTCAAGTCCTTTTTATATCTTTCTCCTCTCACTTTAAAAATATTCCCCCTAGTTTTGAACTCCTCCACCTCAGGGAAAAGACCTTTGCTATTCGCCTTATCTATGTCCCTCGTGATTTTATAAACCTCTATAAGATCACTCCTCAACCTCCTACGCTCCAGTGAAAAAAATACAAGCCTATTTTTATAACTCAAACCCCCCGCACTCCTGGCAACATCCTGGTAAATCGTTTCTGAACCCTCTCTAATTTAATAATATCCTATCTATAACAGGGTGACCAGATCTGCATTCAGTACTCACCAACATCTTGTACAATCTCAACATGACATCCCAACACCTATACTCAAAGGTCTGAGCAATGAAGACAAGTGTGCTAAATTCTTCTTAACCACCTGTCCACATGAGATGCAAACTTCAACGAATTATGTATCTTAATCCCTAAGGTCTCTCTGTTCTGCAACACTACACAGGGCCCTACCATTAATTGCGTGAGTCCTGTCTTCATTTGTTATACCAAAATGCAATAGCTCACATTTATCCAAATTAAACTTCATCTGCCACTCCTCAGCCCACCGACCCAGTTGATCAAGGTCACTTCATAATCTTAGATAATCTTCTTCAATATCTACTATTCCACTAATTTAGGTGTCATCTGCAAACTTATTAACCATGCCTCCTATATTCTCATCCAAATCACTTATATAAAAGACAAACAAAAGTGGACTCAGTACCGATCTATCAAACTCTACTTGTCACAGGCTTCCAGTCTGAAAAACAACCCTCCACCACCACCCTCTGTCTCCAACAAGCTCTGTAAAGCCAATTTTATGTCCAAATGGCAAGCTCATCCTGAATCCCATGTGATCTAACTTTTCCTAATTAGTCTAACATGGGGAACCTTATCAAAGGCTTTACTAAAGTCCAAGTAAATAACATCTATCAATCTGCCTTCATCAATCTTTTTGGTTACTTCCTCAAAAAACTCAAACCATGCTTAGTATCCCTAATCATTCTTTACCTCTCCAAATCATGTAAATTCAATCTTTCAATATCACCTCCACCACTGATGTCAGACTCACAGATCTATCATTCCCGGCTTCTTCTTGCAGCTTTTTAAATAAAGGCACAACAGACCACCAGACCTCACTCATGGTCATAGATGATACAAATATTTCTGCTAGGGCCCTGCAATCTCCTCCCTAGCTTCCCACAGCCTCCAGGATATGCTTGATTTGGTCCTGGAGATTTATTCACCCTTGTCTTTTCTAAGACCTCCAGCACTTCTGTAATGTGAAGTATTTTCAAAACATCAATCAAACCACCAAACATCAAAATTTCCTTGAGTTCTCTAGCATCTATTTCTTTTTCCACTGTAAAAACTGACACAATTATTTTAAACCTTTCTCATCTCCTAAGGTTCAACCCTCTCTCTCGGGTTGCTGTTTTGCTCTTTACTTTTAGAATCTCTACGGACTATCCTTAACCTTATATCCAAGGCTATCTCATAGCCCCTCTTTGACTTCCTAATTTTCCTCTTAAGAATGCCCCTACACTCTTTATATTCTCCAAAAGATTCATTTGATCTCAGCTGTGCATATATCTAATATACAATTGTTTTTTTTTATTCTTGACTAGAACCACAATATCTTTATTCATCCATTGTTCCCCAATCTTAGCTTTCACTCTAACAGGAACACAATCCTCTAAACTCTGGTTATCATAACTTTGAAAGTGTCCCATTTGTCAGTCACCCCTTTACCTGCGAATAGAGTCTACTCCATTCAACTTTTGAAATTTCTTGTGTCATACCGTTAAAAATTGCCTTATTCCAATTAAGAACTTTAACTTTTATGGAAGGCATTTTCTCTTTACAGTTATTTTAAAACTAA
This sequence comes from Chiloscyllium plagiosum, assembly GCF_037043375.1. Taxonomy (NCBI): domain Eukaryota; kingdom Metazoa; phylum Chordata; class Chondrichthyes; order Orectolobiformes; family Hemiscylliidae; genus Chiloscyllium; species Chiloscyllium plagiosum. The sequence goes on from NW_028270172.1 coordinate 12,378,096, forward strand.
TTGACTTATGATCACTAGTCACAAAGTGTTTCCCTATTAACACTTCAGTCACTTGCCCTGCCTTATTTCCCAAGAGAAGGTTAAGCTAGTCACTCACAGCACAATGGATTTATAGTCACATATGGACAGACTGTGAAAGATTTTTTTCTATACATGTTATGAGTGAACCAGTTTGATGTTTTACATCAATCTGGTTTTCTGGTCACCATTACAAAGATTAGATTTTTTTTTCAAAATTTCTATCCATTTAATTAACTGAATTTAAATTCTCTAATTGCTATGGTGGTATTTAAAATAACTTCTCCACTCTATTAAACCTCTGGATTACTGGTGCAACAACATTACCACTGTTCCAGTGCACCCATATATAACAGTGGAATTTCAAATATGTGTTAAATGGGTTTTAATACATGCATATTATGTTTAATCTGCTTAATGTATACAGGCTCACATACTGGTAAAAACAATGCACACAAGAATTTGGTATAGGCACATTAAGTGCGCATCTATGAACTTCACAGGGCGTTTTATCCTGTTTTTTTTAAGAATGGGAGACATTTTCACCAATATGGATAATGAAGTATTCAAAAGGCATTCTTACAAAGAATGGATTTTCGATGTTTTCACAATCTAACCATTACCCGTTAAAGGTCATCATGGTAAGGTATATGGCTCAGGTTGTGTGCTGTTTGCTTCAATTAAGCATAAATATTTAATGTGATCCAGTTAAAGAGTATTATAACTTTAGTATAATGCAATTCTGAAAACTATTGCTGCACTGTAAATGTTTTAGTACTGTATTAAAAATGTACTATCGCTTTCATAATATTAACTGTACATTTTACATGTCTTAAATTGCAAACCATTGAAGGATCGTCTGCAAGGATATTGTTACAATAAACTATTTAATCTTTCACATTTCAATGCAATTTTCCTCCTTTGTATAAACATAAATGCTACAGAAATTCTTGATTGCGAGGTAGTAAATTCACTCCTGAGGCAAAGTATTTATTTTATAAATTGCATTGTTAAAAAATACTTACATTAACCCTTTTAGCGTTGAAGTAAATTATTTTTATCCTAAAACTGCATTTTATGTTTTTATAATCATATATAACAGAATTTGCAATCTCACCCTAAACTCCAATTACTTGAGGTCAATAACATTTTCTTTCAGAGAAAATCACATCTCAATTGTGCAGAGATAGCTCTTTGTCAAGATCCGGTTTGGAATACTGCTTTTCAACTTCATCAAGCCTCAGACAGGATATTTTAGCTTTGAAGGAGTTGCCAAAATTATACAAGGCTTAAAGGATTTATGATAATAATATGGACGAGTTATATAAAATTGGCTTTTATTTCTTAGAATTTAAAAGGCTGGAAGATAATCTAATTGATGTCTTTAAAGTGACTAAAGTGACAGTGATTTAACGGTGTAGAAAAGAGAAGCTATTTCTTTTGAAATCCAGAACAAGCTAGGCCATTTGGGAGTGATATCATAAAGCACATTTTCAAAACAAAAAGGTAGCTAAAATCTGGTACACTCTCTCCTAAAAGACTTTGGATATGGAGTTAGTTGAAATTTTCAAGTCTGAAACAACAGATATTTTCTGGATGTGAATATTAGAAAATTGGGCAAAAAACAGGTAAATGGCTGTAATATACAGAGTAGCTGCTATCCAACTGAATGGTAGAACAGGAGTATGACTGCAGTTCTTTTTCTTTTGTTCATTGATATTCAGGCATCACTGATTTGGACAACATTGATTCCCTTTTTTAATTTCACTCAAACACAGTGACTTGAGAAGCCACTGTAGAGGGCACTTAAGAGTAAATCAGATTGTTGCAAGTCTGGTGACACACATAGGTATGAGGAAACTGACCAGCACTCTCATGCTGGATGGACTTTTAAAACATTAGTTGAATGATAGTTTTATGGCATCATTATTGAGACTGGCTTTCAATTAATTAATTGAATTATGAATTCAACCAGATGCCATGGTGGACCACAGGACATTAGCCTGAGCCTCTAGATTACTTGGAGGTGTAGTGGACAGTGAAAAGCGTTACCTCAGAGTCCTAAGGTATCTTGATCAAAAGGGCCAATGGGCTGTGGAGTGGCAGATAAATGTCAGGTGCAGCATTTTGGAAAGGCAAATCAGGGCAGGTCTTACACACTTAATGGTAAGGTCCTGGAGAGTGCTGTAGAACAAAAAGACCTTGCAATGCAGATTCATAGTTCCTTGAAAATAGAGTCGCAGGATAGTTAAGAAGGCGTTTGGTATGCTTTCCTTAATTGGTCAGAGTATTGAGTACAGGAGTTGGGAAGTCAAGTTGCAGCTGTGCAGGACATTGGTTAGGCCACTTTTGGAATATTGCGTGCAATTCTAGTCTCCTCCATAATGGAAAGATGTTGTAAAACTTGGAAGGGTTCAGAAAAGATTTACAAGGATGTTGCCAGGGTTGGAGAATTTGAGCTAAAGGGAGAGGTTGAATAGACTGGGGATGTTTTCCCTGGAGCGTCGGAGGCTGAGGACTGACCTTATAGAATAAGAGGAGGAATGGACAGGGTAAATACACAAGGTCTTTTCCCTAGGGTGGGCAAGTCCAGAATTAGAGGGCATAGGTTTGGAGTGAGAGGGGAAAAATTTCATAGGGACCTCAGGGGCAATGTTTACACCCAGAGGAAGTGGTGGAGCCTGGTACAATTACAACATTTAAAAGGCATCTGGATGGGTATATGGGTCAATGCTGGAAAATGGGACTAGATTAGGTTAGGATATCTGATCGGCAGGGACAAGTTGGACCAAAGTGTCTGTTTCCGTGCTGTACATCTTTATGACTCCTTGACTAGTCCAGTGATACTACTAATACACCACTATCTCCCCACTCCATGCATTTTTCTCCCCTCTTAATGGGACTAGATGCTTACTAAGATTTGATTCAATGGGCACTGGGTGCCACTTGTTCTCCTTTATATGAGAACATTATTTGTGAGTGAATAGGCTATTGATCGTGGTGTGCAACATAGATAAGCCTATTCTTCATTGAAATGCATAGATTTCCAGTCAGGGTTGCTAGACAGTGATCAAAGGTGAGACTGTTTTGGATTTTCCTTGCCTAATCCCATGGAGATCAGGTCAGTTGTAATACTTGTGCTCTGGCTATCATAAGTTAATGGAATTTGTGGAGGATCAACCTTCACTGGTCTGTCAGGCTTACAGTTATTCACTGGATCATTGGAAAGTACACCTGCCTCATTTATACAACAATTGTGATTATCTATCTAGCAGGTTGTGACAGACATGACAGCCTATGTTGAAGTATATAATAATAAATATAGCAAATATAGTAGATAATTAGATCGTACTTTGCAATTACTTCAGGGTCAACAAGTTAATGTCTTAAAGTTGCACAGTAACACAGTGGGTAAAGAAATTTTAGTATTTGGTACCATGGTCCAACCCAGAACTCAGTTATAAAGTCTATAAAAGATAACAAATTCATTTGACTCATGAGTGAAAAGCAACTCATAGCAGAAGATGCATCATAATACAACATTATCTTGTATTGTGATAATTTACTGTCCTCGTGCATGCATTAATAGTTTGATTTTCCTATTGAACATATGTAAAGAGCCTTCTTTAAGTACATCCTTATCTATTTCCTTCTTTGTTAAACTAAAGAATAATAGGAAGACTTTCTCTTTACTGTCAGGCCTTCTGGAACTCAAACAAACCACACTTAGACAGGTGCCTACAAACTCCCACAGGCCAGCAATCATTTTTGATCAGGACATCAACTGACATATCAAATTCCCCATGATCTCATTCTGACCTGGGTAGGTAGGAATTTAACTGCAATCAATTGTTTGCTGCTGGAAAACTTCTGACAGTTAAAAATCCCTTCTGTATTTTAAATTGCATCTTCTAATTAGCCAGCCATTTGGCTATTTTGTCCAAAAATCCTTTGTAGCCCTTGCTGAAAGTACAGAAGGAATTTATATATCTTGATAGGATAAGCAAAGGGTGAGGGTGATTTTTGCAAATTCACAGACATGCTGTTAGAAAAGTTTGAGATCATGTTGTCTATTATTCAAATCCAAATCATCAACACATATTGAGGGCAGAAGCACTGACCCATGATGCTCGATTTTAAATGACTGGGCAACTGATTAGAGGGAGCACTTGGCCCATTTTAAGGGAAGGGAGAGCCACAGGTGAACGGGCACTATATCATCCCTGCTCATCCCAATCGTCTAACAGTAATATTAATGTTAATTTTTTGGATCTCCTCTCTGCACTGCCAGCCAATGTTTGTTCTAAGCTGCAGAACAATCTGAAAAGTTCCCTCATTTAACTAAACATGACTGCACACAAAAAAAGTTAAGGGTATAATGGCTGCTAGGTTTCACCAAGCAGAACATTCACATTGTTCAGAATGTTATAAATTGCATGGGGTCCTGTGAGCATCACTGCACTCCAATTTGCTGAGATTAAATGAAACTCCTGATTCTGTGGAGCACTGGCAATTACTCCCTCCAGCAACATTTTTTTTTTACCTTTCCATTTGAGCTGAATTTTCTGCTTCCACAATCTCTCAGGATTACAATTCTTCCATCTCTAGAGAAGTACTGATTTCCTCCCCATTTATCCCACAGAAATACTGAAACCTTCATCTTTGCCTTCAGTATCTAAAAAACTGGAATCTCTAGTTGCCAACTTTCCAGCTTCTAACAATCATAAACTTCAACCAATGCAGAAATGCATCGCCCAAAGTTACACATACCCATCAACCCTGTAGTTACTACTTCCATTAGCCTCCAAGCAAATGGCTTCAAATTCTTTAATACATTTCCTTTATGTTCTTTGAGTGATCTCTATAAATACCACACTATATCCTCATTCCTCTGACTCAGTGGTTATTGCCCACTCCCAAAGGAAACTAATCTATCAGCCCTGGCTTTGATTGGACTCAAACCTACTGCAAATTTGTTCCAACCCTCCTGGATTCTTAAACAATCTCAAATGTTGACCATAACTTTCTTTTCTTGCTTCTAAATTAGTTGTCCATAACCTATTCCTTATCTGGCTTACCTTTACCCTTATTGTTAATGTTCTGAGATAATTGTGCTATGTGGGAGCACCGTTCAAAAGTGAGTAGCCATGCAAAGGCATTGATTGGAAATGCAATAGTTTCAACTCCTTGAATTATGAATTTAAAACTTTATGGTTGTAGTGGTTTCTGTCCCAACAGTTCAACAACTGTCCCCTTACTTATAGATGTGTGTCCCCTACAATACGGTACAACAGTTGCACTGTTTTTATAGCCTTGCAAGAATGAAATACAATTCCCACTCTCAATCTTTCGTGTAGCAGAACCATTTTTGAAAACTATCAGCTGCTGAATTTTACAAAAGAAAATCAGATGATACAGTTAAACAGAGCAAGTAAAACAAAATGCTAAATATCAAATGAGAAACACATTGGCGGTGCAGTGGGCAGTGAAGAAGGTTACGCCAAAGTACAAGGGACTTTGATCAGATGGGCCAATGGGCTGAGGAGTGGCGGATTAAGTTTAATTTAGATAAATGTGAGGTTCTGCATTTTGGTAAGGCATATCAGGACAGGATTTATACACTTAATAGAAGGGCCCTGGGGAATGTTGCAGAACAAAGGGACCTATGAGTGCAGGGGGACAGTTCCTTGACAGTGGAGTCGTAGCTAGACAGGGTGTTGAAGAAGGCGTTTGGCATGTTTGCCTTCATTAGTCAATGTATTGAGTATATGGGTTGAGACTAGATCAGTTTAGGATATTTGGTTGGCATGGCCGAGTTGGACTGAGGCATCTGTTTCCGTGCTGTATAACTCTATGACTCCATGACTTTGGATAGATGCATCCAACATATGTTCTTGTAATATGGTACAAATCAGTCCGCTCAATCTGCTAATTAAATCAATGGGACAATCTAATTTAAAAGCAAAGGTATAATGTGGACGTTAAAATCAGAAAAACATTCAAAATCCTTGTCGTAAATGGTCTTTCTCATACGATTTATGCCTTTGGTTAAATTCAGAGTGCACAGAAAATGAACAGCTGGATCACCAGTTCTCCGTTCAGTTTTGAATCTGTATCTCTGTGGCATTTCCACTATTTTTTTCAAGCTGACAATTTACTTTTCACCTAATAGTTTCTGTTCCTTTTTGCTGAATGTGGAAATAGGGACTTGTAATCTCTTTTTCAATGCAGTAAATGATACAAATTTAGTCAATAATTGGGGGCTCCAAATAATAATGTTCACGTATATAAAGATTCCCAACTAAGAGAAAGTGAAGCAACTGCAGGTCTTTTAGTCAGAATTTTACAAAGCATTTTAGATTCAGGAATTGTGCCTTTGAATTAAAAATTTGCAAATGTCATGACATTATCTAAAAAGTGAGGAAACGAGAAACCAGTGAGCTTCAGACCATCAAAAGTCAGCATGAGTTTGTGAAGGCTAGCTCATATCTGACTTAAATTAGTTGAGTGGTTTATGATTACTAGCAGGTGGATGAGGAAAGTGTCTATGCATGTTGAATACAAAGGCTTTCAAAAGATATTAAATAATGCTCCAATAAAGGGATTATTAGCAAAATAGAAACACACAAAATTGAATGCCATCTAGTGAAGTGGATTAGTAACTTGTGGCTTGGCAGGACCAAGAGATTGGGGAAAAAGACAATATTCCCTTGGCAAGATATTTCAACAGTGTTACCCAGGGTTTTGAATTGGGATTTCACTCTCCATTGAATAGACTAATGACATGCATGAAGGAAAAGAGCTTCGTTTTTCCAGGTTTGGAGATGTAGTAAGTTGTATGATGCTCAGAGCTATTTTCCAACCATTCCTGGTTCCCTCTTTCTACTGCCCTACTCTATTAGACAGATGGTGGAGTAAGTTGAGAGCAAATTTCTCTCTCAGGCTCATGCTGTTAATTATGAAAAATGACGTTAAACATCTGTACAGGAGCCAGCCTCACACCACAATTACAAACTTTGGGAGCATGCAGCTCAAGTTAGGCTGAAGAGAGAGATACTGACAGCTTTAACTTTTCCTGAGGGTTTTTCCAACTTTACATATAGGCGCTCTCACATGGCTAGGATCAGGGCTGAGTAAAACAAGTGTCCACAAGCTCTGTTTCTTTATTTTTCCAACATTAATGTTCTCTTTTTGCTCACAATGTTATTCAGTTTAGCTAAATAAAAGGTCAACAATATGTTTAAACAAACAGGAAACCAGAACTGTCAAGTGTCATATTTTCTGTACTCTGCGACTCTAGTTGTTTGAAACCTTTACTCACCAGCCTTTTAATGATTCGAAGTAGAAGTTTCTGTTGTTTTGAGTCCTTTCTACATTTCAGTGCTTCTGCAAAAGAGTCCATATTTTCTGGGGAGAGGCTCTCTTGGTTTTCACCACCGTACAGCTGAACCATGAGTGATAGAGAAAGCAGTGAACTCTCATGCACATCTGGATCATCACTAGAGAGCTGGAGATTAATAAGCAGTGGTTATAAAACAGTTAAGTTACATGTTCACCATATCTTGAATCTGTGTTGTATCTAACAATTTATTCTAAATCAAAGGTTTCTATTTGAAAATTTATTAAATAGCTGTTATCAAAGTAGACATAAGGTCACTTGACAACTTTCCTCTCCATTGCTAATACCAATCTCTCTTCAAATCAATACTAATCAACACTGTTTCTGCGCTGGATTACATAGCAAATTGAATACAAGCACAATTCCACAGATGCTTTAACTCTGAAATAAAAACAGAGAGTGCTGGAAACCTTCACCTGGTTTTGCAGCATCTGTTTAGAAAGAAGAAGAGTTAGTATTTTGAGTCCAAAATAATTTCTGAAGAAGAGCTAGATTGGATTCAAATCATTAACTCCTTTGTTTTATTTGCTAACATCCATAGGTTGAATTCGGCAGCAAAAGGGTCAGAGATTTATAAAGGCTTTCTTGTAAAGTGCAAGCAGAATTTTTCACCTTTCACTTCCAGAATATTCCCTTCTGGATAAGGGATTTCCCTTATCCAGTAACAAACCCTACTGGGGAAGGACTCAGCTCTTATCTTTTGTTTTGCTTAAGTGCTCAGCATTTTGTTTTGTATTTTTAGAAATACACCACCATGGTTTCTAATCAATTAAGGAGCTCAATACAGTTTGAAAATAAATGACCACCAAATCATCTGAGTCACTAATTACATTAATAAATTACAAACATCACCCACCAGGTCATTGGAACACTAGCAAAAATATGGGAGTGTGGAAAGAGAGAGAGTAGCTAAATTAAAATGGCTTTGGACTGAACACTACTGTTAGATAATCTCTAATCAACCTGTTCAGTTTGATGTTATTGCATACCTCTGATGCAGGTGGGACTTGAATCCAGGCTTTCTGGCTCAGATGTAGGAACACTACCACTGCCCCACAAGAACTCCTTGAGCTCAGCTCTTTTTTTATATTGTTTTCTAACCAATCTATTCAGAGGTGATATTGTACACACTTGGAGCAGGTGGGATTTAAACCTGGGTTTCCTGGTTCAGAAGTAAGGACATTACCACTGCATCACTACAGTCTGTGAACTCAGTTCTTCTTATTAAATCTTCCAGCACAATTGTATTAAAAAAAAGTCAAACTGATTTACAATACAGTCTGCAGGTGACTGGCAGAGCAGGCTTGAGGGCTGAATGACTTACTTCAGTTCCTATTTCTTATGGTTTTGTCTTTCCTCTCTTTCACTTTACCTCTGATCTGCCATTTTAAAATATGTTTCAATAAAGTACCATCACTATAAAATCAATGCATAAATACAAAGGTCTACTTTTTAAATTTTCATAAGCCATCAGCTCAGACCTTCAGTTCAGACCAGTGGTATTTCCAGTTGTCAAATGTAAATGTATCAATTTCACTGTTTTGCATTAATACTGATTCTTCATCTCCTGTTCTTGGTAAGTTTTAGAATCTTCCCAAGGATACAGTCCTTGGATGTTTACTGAGTCATTTAAATTCTCTTCCTTTGATTCTCTGTTTCGTTGTCGCCTTATTTTTATTCTTGCTTAATGGAACTTCAGGAAGTGGATCAATCTTCCTCTTCACTTTTGGACATCATTGCAAACAAGTGCAAATTCACAGAAGCCAGAAGATGAATTGGAGAGTCTGAACTTTAGCATTCTGCTTCTGCTCAGAGGGCCCATGACACTGCACAGAAAGTTCTGTCTGACTAAAACCATGCTCTTCCTCACACTCTGCCCAGAGTGGGGGCAGAAACCCAAACACAGCAACTGCAGGACAACGTTTTAAAATTAACTTGCTCAGATACATTATGAAACAAATCTTAGAGAGTTGGCATTTAAACATGGACTTTCCGTCCCAGGGACAACTTTAATATAGAAGTCTAATGAGCATCAAAATAAAAAATAATGAAAGAACCATGGACGCTGGAAAATGAGAAACAAAAACAGAAATTGCCAGAAATGTTCAGCACATCTGGCAGCATCTGCGAAGAGAAATCAGAGTTAACATTTCAGGTCCAGTGACCCTTCTTCAAAACTGATGGTAGTTAGGAAAAGGTTTTGTTTTTATGCAGAAGATAGGGTGGAGGTTAAGGAGGCAGGGAGTAAATGATAGGTGGAGATTGAGCCCAAAGAGAGAGAACAGTTGGACAGACAAAGGAGTGGACAACGGTTAGCCTAGGAGAAGGGATAGCTGCTAATGAGAACTATTAGTGGCTAAAATGGGTAGTGTGTAATAGCAGACTATGTGATAACAAGGCCGGAGGAGTACGGGTTGGGATACGGGCATTGGAGAAGGTGTCTCAAGCCCTAAAATTGATTAATTCAATATTGAGTCCAGAAGGCTGTAGTCTTGTTATCACATGGTCAGCCATTACATATGACCCATTGTTAGCCACTAGTAGTCTCCATAAGCAGCATATTCATTCACTTAGGCTGACCATTATCCACTCCTTTGTCTGTCCAACTGTTCTTCTCTCTCTTTCTCTGGACTCTATCTACACCTATTGTTTACTCCTTACCCTCTCCCCTCCTTCCTATGTTCAGATAAAAAACAACTTTTTCCTACCTACCACCAGTTCTGAAGGTTCACTGGACCTGAAACATTAACTCTGATCTCTCTCCACAGTTGCTGCCAAATCTGCTGAGAGTTTTCAGCAATTTTTGTTTTTGTTTTCAATGAATTTATTCAGCATTTTCTTTTTTTTTCAAAACAGCAAATTGAATACTCCTGTGAAAATCTGAAACAAATAATGAAATGTGAATTTGTTTCACATGACATAAGGCAGGGTTGTCAAAGCAGGTTCCCTAGCCACAGATATTCAATTGGCCAGCGATGAATCTAGGAAAAATGATTCACCATTACAATTTTTAAGAAAAACTAATCAATGGTTTTACACCATCAACTATTGTATCTGTAACACCTACTTAGAAACTTTGGGTAAGAATCCTGTAGGCCACTAAGCCTCACAGTCCAAAGCATCCATGAAATTAATTGGTAATTTGTGTTGAAGTTAGGAAGAGTAGTGGTCTGGAATTATCATTTATATCAGCAGCTCCAGAGCAAGGGACTGACAGATCCTTCCACTTCACCACTATCAAGTACCTATATAGTAATTGTGGAAAGGCTCGGAAGGATGTTTTTTCTCTAGTTCATCTCCACACCTCTTCACTGACCTAACTGTTTTCTAGTAGTTGTTGGGACAGAATGTTTACTTCTATGCTTGGGAATAAAGCATTGTGCTGGTGGTGAGTGGATAGGAAAATTAGACAGAGAATAGTACACATCCTCGAGACAGCCTTCATGTTTCATTAAAATGTCATGTAAATTCCATATCCAAGTATCCTATTTGACAGTGCCCTTATGTTACTCTATACCCAAGTGGTGGAGAGGTAAATTCCCCTCCTTCCTTGACTCTGTTAAGACTTCAGTGAAGAATGACCATTTGGACAAGGTACAAGCAGACTGCTTACGTTTAAGAGCAATACTTAACAACGAGATGTTGCCTGGGAGATGGGGTCAGAAAAAAAACAAGCTGGAAAGAAACTGTTGTGTGCTGATACTTGGATTTAAAAAATACATTTCAGTTTCAAGGGGTGCAAAAAAAAGCTACTAAAATTAACAAAGTGAATATCTCATGATTGCCCCGACCCAGGTAAAGAGAATAATCTGAACAGATCCTTTTTCAACTTGAATTGTTGCTCATAAAAATTATATGTATAAGTAAACAAAAAATAATTGCGGCATTTGTGATGCAGTCTAGATGCTGATCATTGGTTTCTTGTTGCTTGGATACAGTGAAGGCTGCTAGCAGTGATACCAAAGCTGTGTTGGAATACTTTTTCGAAGTAACTTGCAGTGTCATCCATGTACTGAGCCAATACAGCCTTATGTGGGGTTTTTTCTCTCCCTATCGTCTTTGGATCAGCCGGTCAAGGCAGTATCTGAGGAACAGGAGAATCGACGTTTTGGAATTATGCCCAAAGTGTCAATTCTCCTGCTCCTTAGATGCTGCCTGACCTGCTGTGCTTTTCCAGCACCACACTCTTTGACTCTGATCTTCAGCATCTGCAGTCCTCACTTTCACCTGTCTTTAGATTAGTACTGACTTTTGGTATTTCAGTACCAATATTAGGCTCACCTCTACTGTTAAATGTGATATTAATTGAAACATTTTGAGAAACAATCATTTAATGTTACTTAAGATTGCTTTTACTAATTTATCTGGCCTGAAGATATTCTACCAATAAATATTCCGGTTCACTCTACCGTGAAAAAGTGCAGGACAGCATCACAGTGTTTGAGCAAACCCAAACATTCCCTCAATCCAGAAATGAAATGAATTCTTACCAGTTGAATAAGCAGACTCATTAAGTCTGTCAGGGGTTTATTGATAAGCAGAAGTTCCTCAGCAGCCTGGGTGTCACCTCCTGCGTCTGACTTCTGAGCCTTAATGAGAAAATAGAAATGAAAAGGAATCTTGCAGTGTGTGAGGTACAAATGAGTCCCAGCAGGTGGTGAAAAATATCATCAGAAGATAGCAAGAAACATATTTCGTAGTACTTTCTGTAGGGGGAAATGTTTCCATCCATAATTAGCTAATTGTTAATTTATGGTGCCTATCTGACATTTGTATTTCAACAAGGTCATGCTTATACCATTTTCCCCAATCACATTTTACAAAGTTGTGTCCACTGCACTCAAGATTCATAAGTGGGCAAGTAAGATCCCATAAAGGGTGCAAGTTTTAATATGGAGATAATTAAAGTCCGATTAGAAACAAATGGCACCAACAATGCAATAGATCCCGTCCCTTCTTTTTGAAGGCATAGACCTGAATTTCCACCAAGTTGAGGTGACTTTGAACCCTTTAGAAATGGCGGGTGGGTTCCAATTCTGGGCGTCCGGACACCATTCCTGGGCGTTCAAATTTTTGGAATGCCTATCCAGGGAGGGTCTGACGCTAACCTAGCCAGAGACATCACTTCCATGAACAAATGAAGATAAATTCCTAATCCAACCACAATAATTTCTGTCAGTGTTTATTTATAAGAAGTCATGTGAATCTGAAATCCATGCCCATCACTTGCGTAGAATTAATTACTATTAATATGCATGGCACCTGTATTAACTGTATGGAAGTGAGCGAAGGACTAGATTGGATAACAGGTTTTTCTCTTTGCATAGGATCACTGACTTTGGATCAAGTTATTGGCTTAAGTTAGTTCAGTGAATGCAGATTTGCTGCAAGTGTTCGAAAAGGGAGTTGGAAAGTTCCAGGCAGAGATTGACAATACAATGAATAAAAGCTAGGTGCACTATTGTGTGATGTGTCTTCTGTTTTGGATTTTATTTTAATCATCTTTAGGAATCAGATGGGAATTCCTAAATATTACTCTCTAAGGTTTTTCACTGTTTCTTTTCTGCCACCAAGATGAGTATGAATGGACAGGAGTAATGGGGTTCCTCATGCTCAGTTATTGCCATGGCTATGTGAGCCTGGCTCAATCAAAAAGCCGGTCTTTTCTTTCTCATCATTATTATGCATTTGTCTGTTTGTGTTGTAGTCAGTTTTGGTTCCACATTGTTCAATCAGGGCAATGAAGTCATAGATCATGTTCAGCACCAAAAATGATAAACTATAATCATCTTTGTAAACAGAAAATGATTTGTTCCAGTCAAAATATTATTTATAATGGTTGGGGAAATCAATGATGGGTAGCTGTGGGGACAGTTGTCAACTTAGAATGATTTAAGGAAGTGAGCACAAAGATAAGGGGGAAAAATGTCTTGAAACAAACGGTTCTTGGAGCATGGAATGATATTCACACAGAGAATTTGAAGCACAGACCAATGCAGCTTTTAAGAAAGCAATGGATACATACTTGAAACAGATAATTCAAGACTATGAAGAGGAAAAAGGGTAATGGAATTTGTATTGAATGTCTTTATCACAGAGAGCACAGATGTGATGGCTGAGTTTTGTCCTTTTGTCCTATGAACCTCAATAGTTCTTCACCCAAATAAATCCCTAATGTGCAATTACCTTGTGTGTACATCACTATTTTGGAGTGTATTGAACTCTCTTGTTAACAATTTGGCTCTTCTGAGCAATGTCTGTAGTGGCACAGCCATTTACCATTGATATGAAACAATGCAGCTTCTCATGATTTTGTAGTTTTGTGGAACCCGCTCACCAAATACATTTGTTACAAAGGAATTTTCTTTGTTCTTTTTGCTGTTACACAGTGAAGGGACCATGTAATTGTGTGAAAAGATTTGCGAGGGTGGATCTTTTTTAGGCAGATATAATCGACAGAAACATTAATTAAAGTTTGTTTATGAATGATGCAAGCTCTCTGATAACAACTTCAAAAGATGTTGGGTGGCATAAATACTCCCACTATGTCCATTGTAAGATACATGTTTAGAGAGAATAACTCACCAAGCCATAAAAATAGCCTTAGGCCCCCCAGGTGGCATTTGCGTGTCTCTTGTAAATATTCACTTGTTCTGTCTGCACACCTGCATGAGCCACAGGCTATATAAGACAGCTGGAGTATTAACAGAACAGCAAATGTTACACAACTTATATACTCCAACAAGTTATTCCGCAGAGAATTTGGGCTCACATAATTTCTTGAATTTTATCCTCCCACAGTCCAAAGATGTGTGAATTAGGTGGATTCGCCATGCTAAATTATCCAGAGTGTGCAGGGATATATAGGTTGGGTGGATCAGCCAGGGGAAACACAATGCAATAGGGCTGGTGGGTGTCTGGTTAGCATGCTCTTCATGAGGGCTGATGTGACCTGATGGATGAATGGCCTGCCACACTGAGGGATTCCATGATTCTATACCTCTTTGATACTTGCATTTCAAAATCACAGAACGATTTGCATCACAGGACAATAGAATTCAATAAATTTCAGACTAATTATACTTTCTGGTCAATGAGAATTCCCTATCAATATCCTAGGGGTTACCATTGACCAGAAATTGAACTGGATTAACCACATACGTATTGTAGGTGGAACAGCAGGTCAGAGGCTCAGAATTCTACGTTGAGTAATTCACCTCCTGCCTCCCCATTGCCTGTCCTCTATCTACAAGGCACAAATCAATAGGGTGATAGAATACTCCTCACTTGCCTATATAAATACAGTTTCAACAACACAAGAAAGTTCATACCATCCAGGATAAAGTAGCCCACTGATAGGCATCACACCCACAAACATTCAGTCCCTTCATCGCCAACACACTACCATAAGATGCACCATAGTAACTCAACCAAGGCTCCTTTGACAGCACCCTCCAAATCTTGTCCTCTACCATCTGGAAGGAGAATGGCAGCTGATGCATGGGAACACCACTGTCACACAACATCCTGTCTTGGAACTATATCACTGTTCCTTCATTGTCACTGGGGATCTCCTATCACCCAAAAAACTGCAGCAGTTCAAGAAGGCAGCTCACTGCCTCGTTCTCCAGGGTAATTAGGGATGGATAAAAACGGTGGCTTTGCCAGTGACACCTATAGTCCATGAATGATAAAACATATTATATTAATGTGAAGCTATGGTCCATCATTAAAACTCCCCTAGTTTCACTATCCATCTTCTTGTATTTCCACAAGCCTGCTTTCCATCTTACACAAATGTCTTCATATAATTTATTTAACTAAGATCTGCTTTGATGTATATCATTGCTTGCCCAGCTACATTACATGTAATCAGCCCTTCAACAGAAACATACTAAGATTGAGTGACACGGACAGAAATTACTGGAAACACTGGAAAAGTTCTGAAGAAGGCGCTCTGGACCCGAAACGTTAACTCTCTTTTTTCTCCAAAGATGCCGCCAGACCTGCTGAGTTTTTCCAGCAATTCCTGTTTTTGTTTCTGATTTCCAGCAACTGCAGTTCTTTCAGCTTGTTCTTATATCAAGTGAAGGCATGATGTGGAGGTGCCGGTATTGGACTAGGGTGGATATAGTTAAAAATCACTCAACAACAGTTTATAGTCAACCGGCTTGTTTGGAAGTACTAGCTTTCAGAGCGTTTCTCCTTCATCAGGTAACTTGTGGAGCAGGATCATAAGACACTGAATTTATAGCAAAAGATCATAGTGTCATGCAACTGATAAAATATATTGAACAAACCTACATTGCTGTGCAGTCTTTTAGAATGAGGATTTTGACCCAGAAACACAGGTGCTCAATTACATCTAACAACACTTGATTGAAATATTAAATTGGGATGCTGTCTACCAGCTCCATTGGCATGAGAAATCCTGTTTGAAGAGGAGCAAGTAATTCTGCAGGACCTTGGCCAACAATTCTAGCTCAACCAGTTCTACCATCGGAACAGGTTATTTAGTGAATCATTCAGTTGGTAATGGTAGGGGTTAGCTGTGTCCATTCAGCTGTTGAGTTTGTCCACTTAGCAACAGTGGCTATGCTTATGACTGCTTTATGAAGTAACCCACTGCCTGCGACTGTACCATGATATTGAGCTAACAGTTGTATGCCTGATGGTCACATAAAGCAGTGTGTTCACAACAGATTGCTTAGTGGCATGTGATTCTACCCACAGTAATTTCCTTACATTACTATGGTCACTTGAGGGGAACCAACTCAAGAACAGCGAAGGCAGGGGGCACTAAAAACTGATGCAAGCCTTTATGGTAAGGGAAACCTTAAGATGTAAAAAGTAATTTTAAGATAAAATACAACAGATTATCACCCAAACTGTAGAATTTTAAAGGATCCTAGGATTTTAAAGGAAGTAGGCCGGAGAGATGGGGGATGCACTGGCCATGGTCTTCCAAGAATCCTTAGATCTTGGAAAAGTCCCATCTGATTGGAAAATTGTCAATGTAACACCTTTATTTGAAATACGAGGAAAACTAAAAATGGTAACTAAAAACCTGTTAGCTTAACATCCATTGTTGGGAAAATGTCGAGTCTATTATAAAGGTCGTAAGAGCACAGCATTTTGAAATACACAATACAGAGGAACCTCAATTATCCGAACGACACGGGTAGGGAGTATTTTGTTCGGATAATTGAATGTCCGGATAATTGAATGACAGATAACACAGTTTAGCCAAGCATCAGAACCTTGCAATCTTGTTTGAATAATCTGAAATTTGGATAATTGATGCTCGGATAATCGAGGTTCCTCTGTAATCAAGCTGAGTCAGCATGGCTTCATGAAGGGGAAAGCATATTTGATAAATTTATTGCAGTTCTTTGAGAAGCAAACAAGTATGAAAGGTAAAGAGGATCCAGTAAATGTAATTATATTTGCACTTCTAAAAAGCATTTGATAAGGTGTTGTACATAGGTGACTCAATAAAATAAGAGCCCATTGATTTGGAATAGTATATTAGCATGGACAGGAGTTTGACTAACTAATAGAGGATAGAGATTTGGGTAAAAGGGCATTTTCAACTGGCAACCTGTAACTAGTGGAGTACCAAGGGCATCAGTGCTACGGCCACTATTATTCACAATATATATTAATTTCTTGCATGACAGAATTGAATGTGTTATCATCAAGTTTGCAGATAAAATGTGGGAAAGAAAATAGTGAGGATGACACAAGGAATCTACAGAGGGATACAGACAGGTTAAGTGAGTTGGCAAAAATTTGGCAGATGGAGTAATATGGAAAATGTGAAGTTATGCACTTTAGCTGGAAGAATGGAAAAACTAAACAGTATTTAAAGAGGGTAAATCTGCAGACAGCTGCAGCACAGAGGTATGTGGGTGTCCTTACACATTAATCATAAGAAGCTAACATCCAAGTTCAGTGAGTTCCAGGGAAGGCAAATGGGCTGCTGGCCTTTACTTCAAAAGGAATAAGAGTACAAAAATAAGGAGGCTTTGCTAAAAGTATACAAGGCACCGATGATATCACAAGTGGAATACTATGAATAGCTTTGGTCCCCTTATCTAAAGAAAGATGCGTTGGCATTGAGAAAGTCCAGAGAAGGTTCACTTGGTTGATCCAGATATGGAGGGAATTTTTTTACTGGTAGAGATTGATTAGCCCTACTGGTTGTGCTTCTCCAGGGTTTTAAGACACTCGCTGTATGCAGTCCAGATCTCGGAGTCATACAGGAGAGTGGATATCACTCCTGCTCTGTAAACAATGAACTTAGAGCCAGGTTTGAGGTCTTGGTCTTCAAACACACAGTCTTCAGGAAAACGAAAACCACACCAACATACTGAAGGCAGTGTTGAACCTTGATGTCGGTATCCGCACTTATTGACAGCAGGCTCCCAAGGTATGGAAAATGGACTATGTTGTTCAGAGGCTCATTACGGATTTTGATAACCTGGAAGTTTTGGTGGGTGGCAATGAGGTGAAATGGGCAGGTTGGTAGAGCATTTTTTCACTATGAATATTTAGAATCTGGTCCATTCTCTAGTAAGCTATGGTGAAAGTGTCACTACTACCTTTAACTGGATCTTCAACAGATCATTATTAATTTAGGGTTTACACAATTTAAATAGATACGCATAGAAGGCAGCCTTTGCCAGCATAAGTGTGTCCCACGCACAGCAGCACGACTGGACAAGAGGCTCAATTCAACTATTTCCTGTGCCAGTTTCTTTCCAAAAGACTGAAGCAAAAATATTGGCCTTCAGTCTACCAAGGGGCTGTTCCCACCCTAAATTATGTGGGAGAATAGAAGCAATAATATAAATAGCCAATTTCAACCATTTATGCAATCATTATGGGAGATGGGTATGATCCCACAGAGATTCAGGCTGCAGCATTTACACCAAATAACTGTGTTAGTAGAATTCACTTGTAGCTTGCACCTTTATTAGTTCAATTTCCCATGAATGCAATTCTCAAGGGGGCAAGAATGAATGAGTCCACCGCACATTGTCTGTTTAAAGCCAGCAGATGTAATTGGTATACGATAATGTCACTTTTCACAGCTGGAAAGTTACTGGCTGAAGAATGTGTGGCAGTTCAGCATTCTCAGATAATGACAACAATTTGCCCTTCAGCACTGCATTATTACTGGGCTATACATCTTCATCACCCCCACACTATTTTGTGCTTTGTCACTGATCTGTGGCCCAGTTAGGCTGAACAGGATTGCAAGAATTTGGTTTAAGAGTACAAGAGATATTCCTGATATTTCTTCCTGCTTTGTTTCTGTATTTTTGTCTGTATTTTCAAAGCAGAATTGGAGGTTTTGAATTAACAGTTACAAGATATGATGTCAGACAACATACTGTGCTGATATTTTAGCATCCATTTGCAAAAAGCACCACGTACTCAAGCCTCTGAGAATATGTCTGTTTTCTTCCTTATTCAGCTTCCCTGTGCTCCACTTCATGCATTACCTCTGAGGATGATAACTCAGGATTCTCAGAGGATGTACTATCCTAGCATTTACAATTGCTCTATACACAGCCAGAAACTTTTACCTTGGCAGGTGCATATCCTAGATTAGTCTTGGTGTCAAAATCTGGTGAAAACAATGATTCTTCTAAACTCCAGACAGTAAAAGCCCATTCTACTCAACCACTCTTCATAGGTCAATCCTGTCATCTCAGGTATCAATCAAACCATCAATGAATACTTCCTCCATTGTGGTACAGAGGGATCCTCACAAAAAACATAGACAATGCCACCCATTTTGTATTTTGGTGTCATGTATTTATTTGTATTCTTTATTTTCATAACCAGATAATTCTGATGGGTTATCTGTTCCAATGTTTGAGATTCTAAGGAGGGTTCTTCTCTTGTGGGCGGCACGATGGCACAGTGGTTAGCACTGCTGCCTCACAGCGCCAGAGACCCGGGTTCAATTCCCGCCTCAGGCAACTGACTGTGTGGAGTTTGCACATTCTCCCCGTGTCTGCATGGGTTTCCTCCGGGTGCTCCGGTTTCCTCCCACAGTCCAAACATGTGCAGGTTAGGTGGATTGACCATGCTAAATTGCCTATAGTGCTAGGTGCAGGGGTAAATGTAGGGGAATGGGTCTGGTTTGTTGCGCTTTGGTGGGTCGGTGTGGAATTGTTGGGCCGAAGGGCCTGTTTCCACACCGTAAGTAATCTAATCTAATCTCCTGATACTGTTGGTTTATCCTATTAGCTCTTAACTTTGATTCTAATTGGAAATTCTGGGAAACATTATGATTGGAATAGGATCTGTCCCACAGCAATGAAGACAAACAAAGGTAAACAATACTTGGCATTGCTTGCCCATTGTCCAATAAGCTGGGAAAAGATATCCACACCCTTTATTTGCTAAGAAAACCAAAGAAAAAATACAAAACAAATTACTGAAGGGGAGAAAAATGTAAATTTGATCTAGGACTAATAAAAATCTGGAAACAGGTAGACACTCCGGACCTGTTCTTACCTGCAAAGCAGAGCGGACAACATTGGATGTATGCTTCAGCATGTTGTGTAATGTATCAATGAGAGATAACAACAGATTATTAGTTGACTTCAAGTCACTTTTCTCATCCATTTCGAAATAGATGGCCGTTGTTTCAATAAATAAGTTACGGACAGAATCAACTAGACCTGTGGGGCAAGAAAACAAAACTGAAACCAGATCTGATGATTCAACACAAAATATTTCAAATATTTCAACACATACTATAATGGGGCTGACTTGCTCTGTAAGAGCCTGTGTATGTGTTAATTATGCATTAGAATTTTGTAGCAATCTTAGTTATTGTTAGAAACCATGACTCTTGATGAGTATTAATACCAGGATTGTAATTGGACCAAAGGGTCTGTTTTCTGTGCTGTGTATTCTATGTAAAATAAACTATATGTAGTTTTGATTATTGTTGAAAAAAGATATGCTGTCAAAGCTTTTCATTATACACTCACCAGGGAAAGGACCAAACTTTATGCTGCATGAGAAACAATTGTTCATTGGTCAACACGTTAACTCTGATTGGTTGAAGGTCTGGCATGGAGAATTCACCAAGGAACCATTGAGTCAGCATGGTGTTGTCAAAGGAAAATCGTTTTAAACCAATTTATTGCAGTTGAAGGAGTAATTTGCTGTGGATAAAGGTAAGCTTACAGACATATTGTACATGGGTTTATAAAAGGCTTTTGATAAGGTGTCACAGCAAAGGATTTTGCAGAAAATATGAGCTCATGGTATGAGGGGTATCATAATCACATGGTTAGAAGACTGGATAGTTGACAGAAAACAATGAACATATATAAATGCATCTTTTCAGATTGGCAGGATGTAAGGCACCTGCACGGAGGCCTCAATTTCTTACAATTTACATCAATAACTTAGATGAGGGCAGTAAAGGTATGGTAGCTAAATTCACAGATGACAGCAGGGTAGGTAGGAAAATACAATGTGAAGAAGACATAAGGAAGCTACAGAATGAATGGGAAAATATCTGGCAGATGGAGTATAATGTTCATTTTGGCAGGAGGATAAAAATGTAAACCATTACTTAAATGGAAATGGGTGCAGAAGAATTTATTTGTTCCAGTGGATGAGTCACAAAATGTTTGTTTACGGAATAGCTCATAATCAAAAGAGCTAATGAACCTTTACTTCCATATCAAAGAAAGAATGTGTAGTGATTGGAACCAGGTGGATCTCATTACATAGGGGATGCTTAATTGGGGTTGTTAAACTGGGCCAATCGGGGAGCCCTCAGTGACAGATATAGACAGGAGATTATTTGAGGTTTGTCCTCATGTCCCTGTAAACTGTATAGATCCCCATCCAACTCCTTTGATGTGAAGGGCAGTGTTTGTAAAAAAAGAAAAAAAAAAGAAAAAAAAATAGACAGGAGATTACTTGAGGTTTGTCCTCATGTCCCTGTAAACTGTTTGAATGGTAGGATTTGGGGCCTGGCTTTGCTGCTCCTCTCCCTTGTAAATTGCTGTCTCTTGTATGCAGCTGTAAATGTAACTGATTGTTGTAAACTGTTTTTGTAATTTGTTTAATAAAATATAAATAGACAGGAGATTCACTGTTTTGATCACACAGCACTGTCCCTTGATGTGAAGGGCAGTGTTTGTCACTGGCCACGCGGGTGTTTTCCTATCTTCCTGGTGGTGGAAACTGAATAAAGATTCGTGCACTTTGTGTCTTTCACTGTGTCTCACACCTGCACACACACACCATGGGTGCTGGAAAAAAAATAATAAAAAAAACAAGAGAAAAAAAAATAAACAGGAGTGTCCTCTCTAAGAATAAGAAATAAACAGGAGATTAAATTTAACAAAAAGAAAAAAATAATTAAAAAAAATAAACAGGAGATTTGGGTGCTGGGAAAAAAAAAATAGACAGGAGATCCCCATCCAACTCCTTTGATGTGAAGGGCAGTGTTTGTAAAAAAAGAAAAAAAAAAAGAGAAAAAAAAATAGACAGGAGATTATTTGAGGTTTGTCCTCATGTCCCTGTAAACTGTTTGAATGGTAGGGTTTGGGGCCTGGCTTTGCTGCTCCTCTCCCTTGTAAATTGCTGTCTCTTGTATGCAGCTGTAAATGTAACTGATTGTTGTAAACTGTTTTTGTAATTTGTTTAATAAAATATAAATAGACAGGAGATTCACTGTTTTGATCACACAGCACTGTCCCTTGATGTGAAGGGCAGTGTTTGTCACTGGCCACCTGGGTGTTTTCCTATCCTCCTGGTGGTGGAATTTGAATAAAGATTCGTGCACTTTGTGACTTTCACTGTGTCTCACACCTGCACACACACACCATGGGTGCTGGAAAAAAACCCCAGGAGATATCACACCTATACACACGCACCATGGGTGCTGGGGAAATAATAAGCACTACCGCACTTAGGTGGTATTGTGGGGGTTTAATTAAAAAAAAAATAAACAGGAGTGTCTCCCCTCCCCTTCACTGTTTTGATCACACAGCACTGCCCTTTGATGTGAAGGGCAGTGTTTGTCACTGGCCACCCGGGTGTTTGCCTATTGTGAATGTATAGAAAAAAAAAGGAGAAAAAAAAAATAGACAGGAGATCAGGTCTGAAGACCTCCTCGTGGGTCTGCTCCTGGGCCTGGCCAAACTGGCCATCAACAGGTCCAGGCAGCGGGCCGTGGAGGGGGTCGTTAGGGCCGACTGCCTGCCCCTACACTACCACCTAAGTGCGGTAGTGCTTATTTTTTTCCTCAGCACCCATGGTGTGTGTGTGCAGGTGTGAGACATTGAATAAAATTGAATAAAAAATGTGTGCACTTTGTGTCCTTCACTGTGTTTCACACGTATACACACACACACACACACACACACAAAAAAAGATATTTAAAAAAAATAAAGAGGAGATTTAGGGCCAACTGCCTGCCCCTCTTCCGCGGTTACGTTAGAGCCCGGGTGTCCTTGGAGAAGGAGCACGCGGTGTCCACCAACACCCTGGAGTTGTTCAGGGACAGGTGGGCGCCGCAGGGAGTGGAGTGCATCATTTCTCCGTCCAACTCTATTTTGATTTAGTCCCTACCCTCCCCTTCGCTGTTTTGATCACACAGCACTGCCCTTTGATGTGAAGGGCAGTGGAAATTGAATAAAGAGTCGTGCACTTTGTGTCTTTCACTGTGTCTCACACCTATACACACACACAATGGGTGCTGGGGAAAAAAATAAGCACTACCGCGGTTAGGCGGTAGTGTGGGGGTTAAAAAAAATAAAAGAAAAAAAAACAAAAAGGACTCCTCACACAGCACTGCCCTTTGATGTGAAGGGCAGTGCTTGTCACTGGCCACTCGGGTGTTTTCCTATCTTAAAAAAAAAGAGAAAAAAAATATATAATATACAGGAGATTGGGAGTGAAAAACAGGAGAGTCCATCTGCACACACACACCATGGGTGCGGGGAAAAAAAATAAGCACTACCGCACTTAGGTGGTAGTGTGGGGGTTAAATTAAAAACAAATAGACAGGAGATCCCCCTCCAACTCTATTTTGATTTAGTCCCTACTCTCCCTTCACTGTTTTGATCACACAGCACTGCCCTTTGATGTGAAGGGCAGTGCTTGTCACTGGCCACTCAGGTGTTTTCCTATCTTCCTGGTGGTGGAAATTGAATAAAGAATCGTGCACTTTGTGTCTTTCACTGTGTCTCACACCTAAGAAAAAATAGACAGGAGATCCCCATCCAACTCTATTTTGATTTAGTCCCTACCCTCCCCTTCACTGTTTTGATCACACAGCATTGCCCTTTGATGTGAAGGGCACTGCTTGTCACTGGCCACTCGGGTGTTTTCCTATCTTCCT
The DNA here is from genome assembly GCF_037043375.1 of Chiloscyllium plagiosum. Classification (NCBI taxonomy): domain Eukaryota; kingdom Metazoa; phylum Chordata; class Chondrichthyes; order Orectolobiformes; family Hemiscylliidae; genus Chiloscyllium; species Chiloscyllium plagiosum. The sequence continues at coordinate 12,401,906 of NW_028270172.1, forward strand.
GGTGGTGGAATTTGAATAAAGATTCGTTCACTTTGTGTCTCACACCTGCACACCATGGGTGCTGGGGAAAAAATAAAATAGACAGGAGGTTCAGAGGCCTTCTCAGTTTAGGGGATTGACTCTGTGTTGGCTGGTGCTACAGTCAGTATGCTACTATTAGTTTCTGCTTCTCTCTTTTTTGGAGCGGTAAACCTGATTTCTGAAGTACTTAGCCAGTTTGTTAACTGGCATTCCTTTTAGTGAGGACTGATTGTTAAACTTCTGATGCAGTGTTTCAGGTGTAACTCAGTCCTCATTAGGGGTGTGTTGTTTCACTGGCTGGTTACAGCCTGAGTTTCTCTTTTCTCTTTTTACTCTTTGAGAAAAGGATGATAATTTTGTGGTAGGGCTTAGTGCTTGGACTCTATTTTCCTTTTGTTTTTTTGTATGTGTCTTCACTTTTATTGGTGTTTGGACTGAGCCCTTGTGGAAGACATACATTTTACCAGAGTAGCTGTACTACTATTATAGGACAAGCCAAACAGAGAACAGCCAGGGAGTTCCTAGAGGCATGGCACTCATCCACAGATTCAATCAATAAGCACATCAACCTGGACCCAATATTCTGGCCACTGCAACGGACAGCTGGAACTGACAACCGGAAGCGGCAGATTCAAACCACTACAAATGCCGGAGGAAAGATCATAGAAGCGCTTCACAGGAGGCTCCCAAGCACTGAGGATGTCACCTAGACAGGGGACGAAACGTCTGCAACACAAATTCCCAGCTCAGCGAACAGAACCACAACAATTGTGCCCAATTTGGAACCCAAGTTTTCACTTAATAATAGTAATATATCATGAACTTTCATCACAAGTTTCCTCCATCTTTATGACATGAGTAGAGCTACAGTTCACCACAGAGAGAGCTGCAATTTGTAATTAGAATTGTGTCAGCCTGATCAGTGTGTTTACTTTGGAGGCCATCCATTCTGAGCTGGCTCATTTAGGAATTGGGAAGAACAATCAAGTTTCTAATGGCCATTGAGACAGCTTTGCCAATGTAGGAAAGTGTGAGTGCTCTTCAAGGCTGCTAATGGAATAGGTTCTCATGCTCACAGCTTGTGTAGCCACAATAGAATAAATGGCAAATGCACAGTTTAATCCAAAACAATAACATTAGTTTGTAAGCATTGGGAAAGCTTAGCTAGATGCATACAGCAGCATGTAGAGAAAGTAAAGCCCTCGTAATAAAGTGTTCTATGTGTCAAGAACACTCATGTGAGTGTATAGTACATGGATCATTAATAGTGGGAAGACCTTTGTTCCTGTGGTACAGTGTATTCAGTTTAAAATCTGTTGTTGCATTATGTACTCAGGGTCAACATATTAATAACAAAGAATTGCCATTTACTAAACCCATTCATATTCAGTCCATCATTACAGTGGCTTGACTGAATTTCATTTTCTCAAGGATACAAATGCAGATTGTCTGAGCCCAAGCGAAGAGATGTGAACAAACTATCCACTTCAGAGTCAGAATCATAGAGATGTACAGCACGGAAACTGTCCCTTTGGTCCAACTCGTCCATGCCGATAAGAAATCTTAAATTCATCTAGTCCCATTTCCCAGTACTTGGCCCATATCCTTCCAAACCCTTCCTATCCATGAACTCATCCAGATTGTACCAACCTTCACCACTTCCTCTAGCAGCTCATTCTATACAAGCACCACACTGCGCAGGAAAAGTAGCCCCTTCGGTCTCTTTTAAATCTTTTCCCTCTCACCTTAAGCCTACACCCTCTAGTTCTGGACTCCCCCAAGCCAGGGAAAAGACCTTGTTTCTTGACCCTATCCATGCCCCTCATGATTTTATAAACCTCTATAAGATCACTGCTCAGCCTCCGAATAACCAGGAAAAACAGCCACAGCCTATTCAGCCTATCCCTATAGCTCAAACCATCCAACCCTGGCAACATCTTCGTAAATCGTTTTTGAACCCTTTCAAGTTTCAAAACATCCTTCCAATAAGAGGGAGAGCAGAATTGCACACAATATTCCAAAAGTAGCCTAACTAGTGTCCTATATAGCCACAACATGACCTCCCAATCCCTATACTGAATGCTCTGACCAATAAAGGAAAGCATACCAAACGCCTTCTTCACTATCCTGTCTACCCGAGACTCCACTTTCAAGGAACTATGAACTTGCACTCCAAGGTCTCTCTGTTCAGTAACACTCTCAGGACTTTACTTTAAGTGTATAAGTCCTGCTAAGATTTACCTTCCAAAATGCAGCACCTCATATTTATCTAAATTAAATTCCATTTGCCACTCCTCAGCCCCTTGTCCCAACTGATAAGAGATCCTGTTGTACTCTGAGGTTACCTTCGCTGTTCACTACACCTCAAATTTTGGTGGCATCCGCAAACTTACTGTTTATATCTCCTATGTTCAGATCTAAGTCATTTATATAAATAATGAAAAGCAGTGGACCCAGCACTGATCCTTGTGGCACATCGCTGGTCACAGACTTCCAGTCTGAAAAGCAACCCTCCACCACCACCCTCTGTCATTTACCTTCGATCCAGTTCTATATCCACATGTGATTTAACCTTGCTAACCAGTCTACCAGGAGGAACTTTGTCAAACGCTTTACTGAAGTCCATTTAGATCAAGTCCACTGCTCTGCCCTCATCAATCCTCTTCAACACTTCTTCAAAAACTCAATTGAGGTATTGAGACATGATTTTCCATGCACAAAGCCATGTTGTCTATCCCTAATCAGCCCTTGACTATCCACATACATGCAAATCCTGTCCCTCAGATTTTCCTCCAACACCTTGCCCACCATCAATGTCAGGGTCACCAGTGCATAGTTCCTTGGCTTTTCCTTACAAAGTGGCACCACGTTAGTCAACCTCCAGTCTTTCAGCACCTTACCTGTGACTATCGATGATCTAAATATCTCAGCAAGGGGCTCAGCAATCACTTCCCTAACTTCTCAGGGTTCTACAGTACACCCGATCAAGTCCTGGGGATTTATTCACCTCTATGTGTTTTAAGACATCCAGTACCTCCTCTTCTGTAATATGGACATTTTTGGGTATCATCTTTCAAATGATACATTAACCAAAGCCAACAAACTAAAAGTGTCATTCATCTCAATTTTTTAAATGGGACCCTTGGATTTGTAAATTGGTTTTTAGATTAGGTTAGATTCCCTACAGTGTGGAAACAGGCCCTTCGGCCCAACAAGTCCACACCGACCCTCCGAAGAGTAACCCACCCATCCTCTGGCTAATGCACCTAACACTATGGGCAATTTAGCATGGTCAATTCACCTGGCCTGCGCATCTTTGGACTGTGGAAGGAAACCTGAGCAACCGGAGGAAACCCATGCACACACGGGGAGAATATGCAAACTCCACACAGACAGTTACCCGAGGCCGGAATTGAACCTGGGACCCTCGTGCTGTGAGGCAGCAGTGCTAACCACTGAGCCACCGTGCCGCCCACTGAGTACCTGCCGGTTTATTAATATATAACAGGACCTCCAGCAGCAAGTGGCAATAGCAAAGCACAGCAGCAAGCAGGTCACTTTTAGCAGTTGTGCCAGGATCTCCACAAGCAGGTGAAGACAGTGAGGGAGGTCAATCAGTAGGGTGACTGGAACATTTAAATAGATCCTTTTTTGGGAAGGAGTTTGAAATAACTCCATAGAGGCTGGTATCACATGACCAAGTTTTGTTTGATTTACACATAGAAATTTCTTGACACTGATCCAGATTCTCCAGAGCCAGCTCTCAGAGTGAACAAAATCTCTGGCACTCCTTTCTATATCTGTCAGCCAGAACTCACGGATTGGACCAGATTAACGACCACAATCAGAAAACTCATATTCTATGAGGTCCACCTGGCTGACCTTGTTATAATCATTACATCTTCCCTCTCTGAGTCTGAGGACATAGGCTGGTTCTTTTTTTTGTGTAGCTCATCCTGGGGCATTTTAGCACCAGGTCTGGTTCCTCCCACTCTGCCTCTGATACGGACAGCATGTAAAACACACAGCTGGCCTTTAGTGCCTGGGGTGTCTTGGAAAAAAAATCATCTCTTCAGGTAGCAAAGGCATTGAGGCAGTGTCATGTGCTTTGTCCATTTCAGATTCCTAGGTATCTTCAATACGATAGAGAGGGAGAACCCATCGGTTCCAAAACAGTCAGAAAGGCAGTTGAGGAACTGGGCACGTTTTTCTCCTGGACCATTTGTGAGTTTGCAACTTTCACATGGTCCACATGCTTGTTCAGGACTGTTGGACCTATCCAAATGTTATATATCACTGGACCTGACCTTGTGTTGACCATACCTCTTACCATTGCAGGGCCATTCCCGTGGTTCCTACACCAAACTTCTTCCTCTGAAGTAAACAGTCTCTCTCGCTTAGCTGACTCTTGTCTCCAACACTGGTGTTCCTGATGTCATTTCACCCTCCCCCCACAGCTCTCGGAAGATTAGATTTAAACTTGTGTGGCATTTTCTCCTCCTTAGGAATTCTACTGAAGCTATCCCTGTAGTTGCATAGGGGTGGTCCGTAATCAAACAGGAACTTGGACAGTTTGGTATTTAGTGAGGCTAAGAGAAGATGTGAGGAAAACCTTTTTTTCACCCAGAGGGTGTTGGGTGAAATAACTCCATAGATGCTGGTATTCTGTCACCAAGTCATCTTTTATTTACCTTTTTTTGACACTGATCCAGCTCCCTCAGATCCAGCTCTCAGAGTGAACAGAACCTCTGATACTGCTGCTTATATCTGTCAAAAAGGGCTCCCTGGTTGGACTAGACTAACAGCCCCCATCAAGGAATTCATATTCTATGACGTCCACCTGGCTGACCTCGTTACAGAGTTCTCATGGGGAGAAGGATCTGCCAGATGAACGGTTTTTTCAAATGGATAGAGACCAGTCTTCCTTGTTTAACCTCAATTTCCCTTCACTTCTCCTGTTTGTAACAACTTGATTATAATGAAATAAAGAGTCACCAACGAGCCACCACACACTGCAGCACAGAGGAGCTACTCAGAGTAGAGGAAAATCATCTAAACTGTGTATTCAAAAAGAATGGGTACCCAATGAACACATTCTGGATCAGTGGTGCTGGAAGAGCACAGCAATTCAGGCAGCATCCAACAGGCAGCGAAATCGACATTTCGGGCAAAAGCCCTTCCTTCCTGATGAAGGGCTTTTGCCCGAAACGTCGATTTCGCTGCTCGTTGGATGCTGCCTGAATTGCTGTGCTCTTCCAGCACCACTGATCCAGAATCTGGTTTCCAGCATCTGCAGTTATTGTTTTTACCTCGTTGGTTTTAACCCAATGAACACAGTCTGCAGACTTCTCAGCAAAAAACCTAAATAAGCAGACAAAACATGTTCAGAAACCCTAGCCACTCTCCCCTACATTAAAGACATCTCAGAAATGACTGCCAGACTACTCAGACCTCTTGGCAACATAATAGCCCACAAACCTACCAACATACTAAAACAGCAGCTAATGAACTTGAAAGACTCTATACAGATAACAAGCAATACTAATGTAATTTACAAAATACCGTGCAAGGACTGTAACTAGCCACCAGGATACATGAATATCAACTAGCCACAAAACGACATGATCCTCTCTCACTAATATCCTACATACAGATGAGGAAGGACACCACTTCGACTGGGACAAAACATCCATCCTAGGACAAGCCAAACAGAGACACGGACGAGAATTCATAGAAGCATGGCATTCCCACCAGAACACTATCAGCAAACACATTGACTTAGACCTGATTCAGACCCCCTGAGAAAAAGAACAGGAAATGACATTACCATAGTAAATGACATCACTACAGGAAATGACATCACTAACCCAAAGAAACCCAAACATATAAATAGAAAGCAGGAATTATCAGCAATGCTTCTTCCGGAGGCTCACTGAAGATGTTACCTAGATGGTGACAAAACCATCGTGGGCGGCACGGTGGCACAGTGGTTAGCACTGCTGCCTCACAGCGCCTGAGACCCGGGTTCAATTCCCGCCTCAGGCGACTGACTGTGTGGAGTTTGCACGTTCTCCCCGTGTCTGCGTGGGTTTCCTCCGGGTGCTCCGGCTTCCTCCCACAGTCCAAAAGATGTGCAGGGTCAGGTGAATTGGCCATGCTAAATTGCCCGTAGTGTTAGGTAAGGGGTAAATGTAGGGGTATGGGTGGGTTTCGCTTCGGCGGGTCGGTGTGGACTTGTTGGGCCGAAGGGCCTGTTTCCACACTGTAATGTAATCTAAAACATCTGAAAATGAATCTTCCAGCTCAGTGAGCAAACCTACATCCAGAACCTCAACCTCAGCTACAAACCTTCTCAAACTTCGGAATAAAGAGTCCTTACCTCATGATCTTTGGACTGACTGCATATTCAAACCTCACCTTACAAATGATGCAGAAAAGACTTCATTTAGAAAGCTAATTATTAACTGTGAAACAATCACTGAAGGCCTGAACTGTCCTTTTTCATTCTTTCATGGAATGTAAATGTTACTGGTAAAGCCACCATTTGTTGTCCATTTGTAACTGCCCTTGAAGTGAATTGGTTGGGAGCCTGTTTCACATTCGTGTGGCTCTGAAGTCACATGTGGGACCAGATGAGCAAGGTTGTTGTGTTGGAGGGGGTTACTTTATTATCCCTCTCTCTCTATTGATCTCAATGTATCCCTATGCATTATCTATGTATCTTGATATTCATCCATTTCAGAGCATTCTTCCTCGAAAGGGGACAGAAGCAGAGTCTTTAAATGCTTTTAACAGAGAGTTTGATATACTCTTGATCAGCAAGAGAATGAAAGAATATCATGGATAGGCAAGAGAGTTGAAGCTGGGGCCAGAGAAGCACAGCAGGGGTTGGTGCCAGGGAGTCAGAAAGGGGATGAGACTCGACAGTTGGAGCAAGAATACGGCCAAGATATCAAAGCAGGGGCTGGGGCCAGGGAACTGGAACAGTTGCAAGTGCATTGGAATGCAGGCTGGAGACTGGAGAGTTGGGTGGGTGACAGAGAAGGAGAACGAGAGCCACGGAGGTGAAACTAGTCTTGGGGAGTTGGAGTGAAATGAGTTGAAGCTGGCCTGTGTCCTGGAATTAAACCTGGGGATTTAGGTGTTAAAGCCATAGAGGAAGCCACAGGTATGTCCAGAAAATCAAATATTTTTAGACAAGAGACAAGAAGAAACGTATGATTAGTCTCCAAGTTGATGTCCTGGAAATATGGGAAAGAGTGTCCTGGGATATAGTTACAGGAAAGTCTCGTAAAACCATGAACAATAATCAATGATAATGGTCATGGTCATCATTTTTGAGATCAACTTATAATTCCAGATATATTAATTGAATTTATATTCTACCAGCTGCTACGATGAGATTTCAACCCACGTTCTCAGAGCATTAGCCTGGGCCTCTGTAATACTGGTCCAGTGACCTTACCATGACACTACCATCTCCCTCATGTGAACATTATAGTCTGAATGCATGTTTATTTCTAAAAAGATGTACTCGCTGTCTTTGCTTTGTCAAGACTTCACTGACTGGTATTGGTAATTTAGAAACTTATGTACATCTCTTTACCATTATTTACAATGACAAATATTAACAGCTTTGCAAATGAGCTGGCATAATGACATATAATTGGGTCTATAAGCTGTCCCCAATACAATAGACATTAATTAACTGCATTGGAAATAAAAAAAATCTGGAAAAGGAAAAATTAGGTTTACTAAACTGTATTACTAACTGTCATCCGTACCAGTGAAGGGTCTCTGCCTAAACATTAATCTCCATTTCCAGATGATGATGAATTGCTCTGTATTAACATGGAAAATCAGTGTTAACGTTTTGGGTCTGGTGATCCTTCCACTGGTTTATCTTCTCAGATGCTGCCGGACCTGCTGGGCTTTTCCAATGGCCTCTGTTGTGTTCCAAGTTATTCCAGTCATTTGGTTTGTCTCCAGCGCCCGAATGCCTCACTTAATCGGATTATAGGTCATCCCTTCGATTGTTATTCAACTATTGACACATTACTCAGACCATCTAACACCCTTAGTCACCTGCAGAGACTTATTATTTGACACTCCATTCACACCATTTGTATGATCTTATGATCTCTTTGCCCTTGATCCCTCTGCCCATAAATTCTCTGTCTGTGTGCTTCCCTCTAACTTCACATGATGAAAGGACTTTGCTCCGAAAGCTTATGATTTCAAATAAACTTGTTGGACTATAACCTGGCATCGTGTGACTTCTGATTTTGCCCATTATATATATATAAAATAACAAACAAACTGAACTGTGCTCTTACAATTTTGGATATCACATGAGGTCTTTCAACAACTGCCACCTTCTTGAACAAAAACATACTGTAACACAAAAGTAGAAATTCCCGGAGAAACTCAGCAGGTCTGGCAGCATGTGTGGAGAGAAAATAGAGTTAACATTTTGAGTCCAGTGGTCCTTCTTCAGAACATATTATCTGTCTTGCCTGGAGAAGTGTTCAGATTTGTTCATTACTAGAAATATTCCCCAATGAATGATCAATTCACCACGGTTTATGTATGTGTTTATGAATTATGACCTCCCAACTAATACAAATAATTACAATGAAACAGCATAGCAAAACAAACTAATCACATCATCACTGAATACATTATTGTGAAACAATTGGGCCAATCACATGACATTTAGAATGACAAAAAATATTCAGACACTAAAATTGCACTTAGAATGATAACAAACTCCTTGAATAGAAAAATAATTTAATGATTTTATCATCCAAAGGAAAATGCCAGTGTAATCATATTCTACACCTAAAATAACCTCATTATTGCAGTGTGAATTTTTTTTCACTTTTACTGTATATTCATATTGTGTTTGCTTTAAGAAAAATCTCCCTGGAGAGCTAAACACTGCGATCATTGGCTCAACAGATCAACAGTGGATGTGAAAATATTGAGAGAAACAACACGTAGCATTACAGTAGGTATGTTCTATAAAACACAGACTGAACCATTGTTTTAAACCCCTTTGATGTGCAGCAGGGGAAAGGTAGGAGAAGAAACAAGTTGGCTGGGTAAACAGAATACTGTCTTTCATGTAATATCTCCTCAAATTGCTTAACGTCTAAATTTGTATTCTAACATTCCTGTGAAACAGCTAGGAGCATTTTATTATATAAAGGTACAATGTAAATATATACAGGCTTCATGGATTTTAATATGCCAAATGTTGTTCACCCTCTGTGCCGTAACCGACTATGACTTTATAAAACTGGTTCCCCTATTATATATCAAAAGTCCTGATGTTCATTTACTAATGATTACTATAGAGCTCTGACAACAAATTAAAAACTATTAATTTCCATTTCAGAATAATGTTATAACATTGTTCTCCTCATGTGATTCTTGGTCCATATTCTTGGAGTTACTAAAATTATGGGATACATATTGTGGGAGGTATGCATTTCACAAAATTCCCATATAAAAATGTAGACACCAGGTTTTTTTTTTGTAGTTCCCACATTCTCTAATTACTTTCAAGTTTTAAATAAGTAACAGATAGTTTCTGCATTTGCTGCCTTTTAATTAAAATGCAGATTTTTAAGATTGTAATTAAGATTGTTAAGATTACAATTTGAAGATTGTACACAATAACAAGTGTACATACACCACATGGACTGCAATGCTTCAAATGGTACAATTAAGGATGGACAATAAATACTGGTCTTGCCAGTGATGTCTACATCCAGTCAACAAGCGCAAAAAAAGGATGACTCTCACAAATGTGAAAAGGGAAAATTGATTAAAGTTAAAAACCAGATGCCATGGTGATCAAATCAACGTCAACCACAAAAAAGTGACTAAAAGCTGACTTTGAAGTAAAATGAATTAAAATTAAAGAGGTACTGTATAGTCCAATAACGTGAGTAATAACAAAGATTTTAAACAGAGGGTAAGGTTGCACATTACAGACATGGGTAGCACTGATGAAGGCTATTCAGCCCATTAAGTGTGCATTGGACCTTTTGAAGAGGAATCCAGTTATACAGTCACAGTCATAGAGTCCTACAGCACAGAGACAGGCCCTTTGGCACAAACTGGGCCATGCCAATCAAAATGTCCAACCACACCAACCCCATTTCCCTGCACTTGTTCCATATCCTTCTAAACCTTTCCTATCCATGTGTTTGTCCAAATGCTTTTTAAATGTTATTAACGTATCCGTCTCAATCACTTTCACTGGCAGCTCATTATATATGCATCACCCTCTGTGTAAAAACGTTGCACCTCAGGTTCCCTTTTATTCTTTCCCCTCTAACCTTAAACTGAAACCCTCTAGCCCTCAATTCCCCAACCCTGGGGAAAAGACTGAGTGCATTCACCTTATCCAAGCCTCTCATGACCGAAAGGATCCTCCACCAGTCTCCAATGCTCTAAAAAAAGAAATCCTTGCTTGTCCAACCTCTCCCTATTACTCAGACCCTTGAGTCCTGGCAACATCCTTGTAAATTTCTTCTGTACCCTTTCCAGTTTAATAACATCCTTCCTATAGCAAGGTGACCAAATCTGAACATAATACCCCAAATGCGGCCTCACCAATGTCCTGTACAACTGCAACATAACTTCCCAACTTTTATGCTCAATGCCCTGACTGATGAAGGCCAGTATGCCAAACATCATCTTCACTGCCCTGTCTTTGTGTGACTCCACTTTCAGAGAACCATGCACCTGAACTCCAAGATCCCTCAAATCCACTGCACTTCCTCAGGTCCTACCATTCACCATGCAACTCATACCTTGATTTGACTTTCCAAAATGCAAGACATCACACTTGTCTACATTAAACTCCCTTTGTCATTTCTCGGCCCACTTCCCCAGCTGATCAAGGTCCTGCTGCAATTTCTGAGAACCTTCCTCACTGTCCATGATACTGGCTATTTTAGTGTCATCTACAAACTTATTATTCATGCCTTGTCAATTCTCATCCAAGTCATTGATAGAGATAACAAACAGCTCTAGGCCCAGCATCGACTCCTGAGGCACACCACAAATCACAGGCCTCCAGTCAGACAAGCATCCTCTCACTATTATTCTCTGCTTCTGACCATCAAGCCAATTGTCTATCCAATTACCAGCTTCCCCTCAATTCCATGCAATCTAACCTTCCAGGGCAACCTATCATGTGGAATCTTATCAAAGGCCTCACTGAAATCCATATAGACTACTTCTACTGCTCTGCCCTCATTAACCCTCCTGGTCACTTCATCAAAGAACTCTAACAAATTTGTGAGGCATGATCTCCCATGCACAAAGCCATGATGACTACTCTTAATCAAACCCTGTCTTTCCAAATGCATGTATATCTTACCTCTCAGATCTTCACAAGTAACTTACCTACCACAGAAGTTACACTCACTGGCCTTTAGTTCCCAGATATTTCTTTGCAGCCCTTCTTGAATTAGGGCACAACATTCACTACCATCCAGTTCTCTGGGACCTCAGCGCCCACTCTCCCTCTCTCTCTCTACCCACTAACTCTAACGATGATGCGAAAGTACCAGTCAGGCCCCCCGCAATTTTTTTTCTACCTTTTTGCAGTGCTCTTGGATGTATCTGGTCAGGACCAGAAAATTTAACACATTCATACATTCTCATATGTCCAGCACCTCCTCTAATGTGATATGAATTATCCCCAAGGTATCACCACTAACTTCCCCAAGTTCCCAAGTCTTCATGAGTTTCTCCATGGTAAACACAGAGGAGAAATATTCATTAAGGATTTTGCCCATCTCCTTTGGTTCCACAAATACTTGTCCACTATGGTCCTTGAGGGGCCTTATTCTCTCTCAAGTATGTTAAAGAAAAAACAATAACTAAAAGAAACTCTTTGGATTCTCCCTAATCTTCTCAGCCAAGGCTATCTCATGCCCCCTTTTTGCCCTCTTGATTTCCTTCTTCAGTAAACTCCTGTATTCCCTACACACCTCCAGTAATTCCCTTGATCCCAACTGCCTGAACTTAAATTAGTCCAACTTTCTTGGTTTTGGCACATAAGCCTATAACTTTTTCTCCTTCAACTATTTATCCAATTTCAAAGTATGCTTAACAACATTAAGAAGTTTTTTTTCACACTAGTACAAAGTCAAGCTGGTCTTCTTATCTTGGTAAGGAAATACTTGTTTAGATTGAATGCAAATGAGGTTCACCAGACTAATCCCTGAAATAGCAGAATTTCCTTAGAATAGATATTGAGGAGAGTGACTCCAACCCCCAAACTGGCAGCCTACCCCTGCATTAGTTCAGCAGTCAGGTAGGCTGCTGTTTCTTGTCTCACCCGCAGCTGAAGTACTTGTAGCCCAGGGGCAGGAAGAAGCCCCTAAGTCATTGTTAAATGATCATTTAAGGACCTCAATTACTACTGGAGCGTGAAGGTAGCTGACCAGAACCCTATCATCATTTTGCCTAAATACATTTACTTTGGACTTTCAGGCTCACCACCTCCGGGCCTGGAATATTACACCTAATATTAGCTCCCTTTATCGGGTTAAGAAAATTCCAAATATATTTCCATTTGAATAAATGTGTGTGTGTACAAACAAACTCACAAAGGTAACCACCGTGATTCATACTGGTGCATAATGTGCTGAACAATGCCATTTTGAGAAGGCATGGGAGTTCCGTGCTAAAGGTCAATCACCTCCTATGAAATTGCAGATTTTAGTGCAAAAGAACCTGCCTAAGATCCTTGGTTGTCAAGAAATCCCCAAGATAATCACCTGAATTTTGATATTTCTCTGCGTTACAAACATTCCTGAAAATGGGAAATCTCAATGTTCTTAGAAAAAAGTCTCCTAAAAAACTGTTAGCCTCTCTGAAGTGAAAGGAATAGGTTTCCAGAGCAAGCTAAATTCTAAGAGTTGAATAAATAATTGAGATTTAGAATGGAGCCTTTGCTAATATTTGGAACTCCTCAGGATATTGAGCGAACAGGAGAACTGTAATTGGGATTGTTAATTTAAATATGGCAGTGCAGAGTAACTCCATCAATAAATACAGAAACAACAACTCCTCCCCATTCCAATGAAATTCTTCAGCACCATTTCCATCCATGTTTTCTTTCCCAAAACATTCCTTCCCATTTGTGGCTGATATACAAATCCAAAACATTGAGATTCCAAATGTTACCTGGTTAATATGCAGCTCTTCAGCCCTCACATATTTCACATCTTGTCAAGTTCACACACAGGGCATCAGGGCTTTGAAATGCATAGAGATTATGAAACTTTGCAATACTTGGTTTACAGAACCTCAAAGCTGGTTTAACGCGCAAGATGTGAAATACATTAGAATTGTTGAGCTGCAGATGGGTTTAGAACATTGTTAAGAATTGTCATCATCCCAATTCAGAAAATCAGATGTTTGCTTACTGACCCCCTTCATACCTAACTGTAATCAACACATAGTTGACTCATCTCGCTAGATGAAAAAGCATACAGGTGTCACGTAGCAGATATTTCTGTAATCACATATATACTTTATGCAATTAATAAAAACTAGTATCATTTACAAAATACCTTGCAAGAACTGTAGCAAACACTACATTGAACACAGGCAGAAAACTAGCTACCAGGATACATGAACATCAACCAGCTACAAAAAAAAGACCCACTCTCACCAGTATCTTTACATACAGATGAGGAAGGACACCACTTCAACTGGGACAACCCATCCATCCTAGGAGAAGCCAAATAGAGACACACACGAAAATTCCTAGAAGCATGGCATTCCAACCAGAACTCTAATAACAAACAAATTGACTTGAATCCCACTTACCAACCTCTGAGAAAAACAGGAAATGACATTGCCAACCCAAGGAAACCTAAACACACAAATAAAACGTGGGCCATACCACCAGTGCTTCACCAGAGGCTCACTGATGATGTTACCTAGTATAGTGACAAAATATCTGAAAGCAAACCTTCCAGCTCAGTGAGGAAACTTACATCCAGTTTATGTAGATACAGTGATTGCTGTCATATCTCAGTTGCTAGTATTCCTGTTTCCCAAAGCTATCCTTGGGAGGGCTTCAGGGGCCAGGGACAAATTACACTGTGTGGGCACTCCACAAGCCCTGGAGAAAATCATGAAAGCTTGGCTCTCCAGTGTTTCCTTCCATTCTGCAAACCAAAGTCTCCAAGTCCCTACAGATGTCTGTGGTAACAATGTAGGCTTCTCAAAGCACAAGACCTGAAGTGGTCCCTTGGTTCATCTTCCCTAGCTTGTCATTTTGAACTGGTAACCTCTTGTTAATGGTGTTGTGTTATTGCCCATTCTGATCCTTCCTGTGATCTCGGAAGATTCCATTGCACTATTCGAAGAAAAACAATAAAGACTCCAACCACCCTCCCTCACACACTGACCTTGTAGATTAATTGATCAGTTACCTTACTGCTGTCTGCAGATCTTTGCTGTTTACAAAATGATTGCTATTTATCAACATAACTATAATAATTTCACAGCACAAGTGCTTTGGAATGTTTGTGAAGAATGTGACAATGTCTTCTAGAACATAGAACATTTCAGCGCAGTACAGGCCCTTCATCCCTCAATGTTGCACGCCCTATGAAACCAATCTGAAGGCTTGCTAACCTACACTATTCCATTCTTGCCTATACGTTTATCCAATAACTATTTAAACACCCGTAAAGTTGGCGAGGCTACTACGGTTGCAGGCAGTGCGTTCCACGCCCCTACTACTGAGTAAAGAAACTACCTTTGACATCTGTCCTATATCCATTGCACCTCAGTTTGAAGCTATGCCCCCTCATGCTAACCATCACCATCCAAGGAAAAAGGCTCTAACTGCCCACCCTATCTAACCCTCTGATTATCTTATATGTCTCAATTAAGTCACCTCTCAACCTTATTCTCTGCAACGAAAACAGCATCAAGTCCTCAACCTTTCCTCATCAGACTTTCCCTCCATACTAGGCAACATCCTAGTAAATTTCCTCTGAACCCTTTCCAAAGTTTCCATATCCTTCCTATAATGCGGTGACTAGAACTGCATACAATACTCCATGTGCGGCTGCACCAGAATTTTGTGCAGCTGCAGCATGACCTCATGGTTCCAAAATCTGATTCCTCTACTAATAAAAGCTAACACACCGTATGCCTTCTTAACAGCCTTATCAACCTGGGTGGCAATTTTCAGGGATCTATGTACATGGACACTGAGATCTCTCTGCTCATCTGCACTCCCAAGAATCTTACCATTCACCCAGTACTTTGTATTCCTGTTACTCCTACCAAACGGAATAATGTACACTTTTGTACATTAAACTCCATTTGCCAACTCTCAGCCTAGCTCTGCAGCTTATCTACGTCCCTCTGTAACCCATGACATCCTTCGGCACTTTCTGCAACTTTATCCACGACCTTAGTGTCATCCACAAATCTACTCACCCATCCTTCTATGCCCTCATCCAGGTCGTTTATAAAAATGACAAACAGCAGTGGACCTAAAACAAATCCTTGCGGTACACCTCTAGTAACTGGACTCCATAATGAACATTTCCCATTTCAATAAATGAACATTCCTCCTGTAAATGGCCGAGCTACTTTATGGAACTCAGCATAGCAAATTGCTTCTAAACAATTTTGAGCACATTTTTCTCACCAGAAGCCATCTTATCGGCACTGCCTCTTTTGGAGAAAGCAATATTTTGAGATTGGGAAGTCCCTAAACCTTCAGATCTATTTAGCACAATATACTTCTGCTTTCAAAATAATGTTTTTCTTTCCAATGTGAAAATACTAATTACTGTCTCCTGCACTATCAAAAGCCAATGTCCATCAAAGGAAGCAATTGTAGAACTGTTCTGCCAGGTAAGAAAACACAGTACACCAAAAAGTAGCCAGTAAAGCCTTCATAGTCACTATGAAAGTTGGAAACACAACAACACCAATGTTTCCAACAAGCTGCAGGTTAGGTGGCCCCTGTCTGTACTATCCAAGCCATGACCGATCACCCTAATGTGATGTTTCTTCGTTCAGAAATTTTGAAACTCTGAACAAACTAGTCCAGCTATACGTTCTTGATGATTTTGCCTCTAATGAGCGTAAGTTGTGGAGGTTTCTACAATTTTGTTTCAATAGCTGAAACAAGCTTATATTTCATCGCATTGCTCCATATTCTATAACGATAAATTCAACAGATTCTTTTTTGGTATAAGCACTCATGGTGAGTCAGCACACTGACAAACTCAAGCCTGTTCTATAAAATGATGTTGCCAGGAAAATTATTACTATGTGGTGTATTATAGAGTCATACAGCATGGAAACAGACCCTTCGGTCCAACCAGTCCATGCCAACCATAATCCCAAACTAAACTAGTCCCATCCACATGCTCCTAGTCCATACCGCTCCAAACCTTTCCTATCCATGTACTTACCCAAATGTCTTTTAAATGCTGTAATTGTACCCGCATTCACCACTTCATTCCACACACAAACCACCCTCTGTGTAAAATTGCTTCTTGTGTCTTTTTTAAATCTTTCTCACCCTAGTCTTGAAATCACCCATCCTAGGGAAAAGATGCTTACCATTAACCGAACCTATACCACTCATTATTTTATAAGGTTGCCTCTCAACCGTATTGGAGGCACGGTGGCACAGTGGTTAGTACTGCTGCCTCACAGCACCAGAGACCTGGGTTCAATTCCCACTTCAGGCAACTGTCTTGTGGAATTTGCATATTCTCCCTGTCTGCGTGGGTTTCCTCCAGGTGCTCTGGTTTCCTCCCACAGTCCAAAAATGTACAGGTTAGGTGAATTGACCATGCTAAATTCCCAGTAGTGTTAGATGTAGGGGACTGAGTCTGGGAGGGTCAGTGTGGACCTGATGGGCTGAAGGACCTGTATCCACTCTGTAAGAAATCAATATCTAACCTCCTACGCTCCAGTGAGGACTGCAGATGCTGAAGATCAGAGTCGAAAAGTGTGGTGCTGGAAAAACACAGCAGGTCAGGCAGCATCCAAGGAGCAGGGCAATCAATGTTTCAGGCATAAACCCTTCATCAGGAATGTTGGGGGGCAGGGAGCACTGAGTGATAAATAGGGTGGGGATGGGGCTGGGGGAAGGTAGCTGGGAAGGTGATAGGTAGATACAGGTGAGGGGTGATTGTGATAAATCAGAGGAGAGCATGGAGCAGATTTGTGGGAAGGAAGATGGACAGATGGGACAATTCAAGTGGACGGTGCTGAGTTGGAATGAGGTTGGGGAAGGGAAGATGAGGAAACTGGTGAAGTCAATGTTGATGCCGTGTGGTTGGAGGGTCCTAAGGCAGAAGATGAGGCGTTCTTCCTTCAGGCGCCAAGTGGCTTGGATTTGGCAGTAGAGGAGGTCCATTGGAGAAGAAAAAACTAGACTATGGCTGAAGTACATGCACAAAGTTCAATCTTACTGCTGAAAGTAAACTTCAAGGATGGAGTTTTACGCTCAGCATCACAATTGCTGCTTTCAGATGGATGTATAAATTATTCTTGCAGCTCATAACATCTCCCCTTTACCATCTTTGGCAAGGTATCTATTAGGAGAAAGTGAGGTCTGCAGATGCTGGAGATCAAAGTTGAAACTTTATTGCTGGAACAGCACAGCAGGTCAGGCAGCATCCAGGGAACAGGAGATTCGACGTTTCGGGCACAGGCCCTTCTTCAGGAATGAGCAGAGAGTGTTCAGCAGGAGAAGATAAAAGGTAGGGAGGAGGGACTTGGAGGAGGGGCGTTGGAAATGTGATAGACCTATCACATTTCCAACGCCCCTCCTCCAAGTCCCTCCTCCCTACCTTTTATCTTCTCCTGCTGAACACTCTCTGCTCATTCCTGAAGAAGGGCCTGTGCCCGAAACGTCGAATCTCCTGTTCCCTGGATGCTGCCTGACCTGCTGTGCTGTTCCACCAATAAAGTTTCAACAAGGTATCTATTACTTGTATATTAATAAGCAGGGTGAACAAATCTGCAGAGTCAAACTATTGAGCAGAAGTGTTCAGCATACCAGAAATCAGAGTACCTGATTGATATCCCCACCTCTTTTCCTCCTTGACACCTGATAGAATAGATTTATTTTAAAACTTCGTTAAGCACGGATGTGGTGAACAGGCCCAATTTACAGCTGTCAGAGAAAGATGTATAATCAATTGCCATCCATCAGTCAATGACTCAATGGTTAGCAAACTGGTCAGTAAATTCAATACAATCTGAACATCAAGAAAACAGCTACAAACAAAAAAATCACAAATGGATTTATTCACTGCTGAAACTGGTGTTGGCTTCATTCCAAGGGAATTTTTCTGGTTCTCAGAAGACTCCAGATTGCATCTTCATTGCAGCTGTGCATACTGCATGTGAGATGAACAGTAGCAAGTGAGCTCATAATACCATGTGTAGTCAATGAGTTAAATGACAATGAGTTTCTTGTTCTTGCAGTATAATATATATTGGACAGTGCATTCTTTATTTCTTTTATTGCTTCCCATCCTCAACTTTTCTCTCTCCTTTCTTGAATGCAGGGATTCAAAGCAAAGCATTGATATGGTTCTACATGGCTCCAAAAGCACTGGCAACCATCCACGACCTCATTTAATTGACTCCTTTTCTGCTTCAGTGGGGCATAAAAATAAGATAGCTATTAACAGATCGAATGAAGAAATTACAAGAAATTTCTTTACACAGTACAGTATTCAAAGCTTGGAACCAATGGGAGTGGTTGAAATAGATAATACTGTTATATTTAAGGGGATGCTTGGTAGAAACATGAGGACATGGGAATAAAGAGGGTTGGGAGAAGAAATTAGAGAAGGAAGAGAGCTCCAGTGGAATATTGGTACAGAGAGGGAGTTGGTTAGCTCAGTTGGCTGAATGGCTGCTTCGTAATGCAGAAGTGATGCTGACAGCACAGGTTTAATTGCTGCACCAGCTGAGGTTACCATTAAAGACCCTTCTTCTCACTTTCTCCCCTTGCCTGAGACGTGGCAACGTCTCAGGTTAAATCACCTCTCTTTACTGACAAAGTGACCCTATGGTCCAAAAGGACTATGGCATCTTTAGGTACAGACCAGTTGGGTTGAGTGGCCTGTTTCTGCATTTTAGAATGTCATGATCTATATTGGATAAATAGGGATGGAAGTATCCCTAGCAATGCATAAAGGAAACATTTGTTCAAAACAGGGAAACATTGTTGAATATGTAAAAAACTCCTTGGAATCTTCAAAGTGTTAAAATTGATCAGTTAGTGACATAATAGTTCACTGCTTTACACAAAAGTCTATTGGGCAAAACTACTCTCGCTTCCCAATATAAAGTTATGGTGCAACAGCATATTAATATTAATTCAGGAATGTACCACTTGTTATTATGTATTTTCAGAAACAACTCACAAAGGGCCTATTGTCAGAGCTGCAGTACAGACAGAAGCGAGTAAAGTAACAGCAAACTGTTATCTTCAAAAGTTGTCCACACAGCTAGGCCATAAAGAGATGGTTTCTATTTGCTTGAGCCATGAATTTTTTTTCACAGTGTTACACCAACTCTTGGAAATTTAGCCTCGACATTGGTTTCAGGTTGCAGCGAATGCAATTACACAACAGAGATAAGTCTGACAAGTATACATAACAAGAAAGTTATCTGGTATTAAACAAAAAATCAAAATAAAGCTAAAGAGAGGACAGTGTTTTGTAATCTGCTTCCAAATCATGAATTTAAAGCCATGCTATGTTTATTTGATTAATCTTTCTAATGCTTAATAAGAACTCCAGAGCATGAGAAATAAAAGGAGTAGGCCTCATGGCTACTTAACCTGCTTGGTCATTCAATCGGTTTATGACTGATCTTTGATCCAGCTCCACTTTCTTTCTGATCCTCCCACATAGGTGAATATTTCAAGCTTGTTCTTTATTTTCTCTCACAGTATATTTCACATCCACACTGTACTGTTTGGAAAGAAGAGCCAAACTCAGACTCCTAAATTACAGTTAAAAAATTGCCCTTGCCCCAGAAGACCGCAGGGCAGCTCTCTCTCATTAGAGATAGATGACCATTAGTGAGTTTAACCTGAGGGTCACCATGCCTCAGGCGAAGGAAGAGAATCAAAAAGCAGGACATTAATGACAATAAATGCTACTCTACCCTCTAGGACACTTGCCTAAAAGAGGAACTTGTATCTCCCCGTTCTTCGAAGATAGCACAACACCAAGTCTACAAAATCTGTACTGTAGGAAAAGTAACAGTATGACCAACATTGAGGTGGTGCACTGGAATTTAATGAAGGTGGCCCGATGCCCACTATAAAACTGGTGACACCAAGCCGCCTCCCTCCTACCTGATCTCCAGTAGTTCCAAGAAAACTGTCCCTAATAAGCAGTAGGAAGTGTGCCGCTAAGGCTTCTGACTGAATAGGGGGCATTTATTGCTGTGCCCCCCATCTATAGAAATACCATCACAAAGATGCTCTCTAGTTAGCAAGTTTTGAGAAGATTTGTAGCTCAGGTTGAGGTTCTGTATATAAGTTTGCTCACTAGGCTGGAAGGTTCATTTTCAGACATTTTGTAACCATACTAGGTAGCATCATCAGTGAGCCTCCAGTGAAGCACTGGTGTTATGATCCGCTTTCTATTTATGTGTCTAGGTTTCCTTGGGTTGGTGGTAAATGGGGTCCAAGATGTGTTTGTTGATAGAATTCTGGTTGGAATGTCATGCTTCTAGGAATTCTTGTGTGTGTCTCAGTTTAGCTTGTCCTCGGATGGATGTGTTGTCTCAGTCAAAGTGGTGTCTTTCCTCATCTGTATGTATGGATACTAATGATACTAATGATAAGTAGGTTGTGTCTTTTTGTGGCTATTTTCTGCCTGTTTGTCCGATGTAGTGTTTGTTACAGTTCTTGCTAGGTATTTTGTAAACGACATTAGCTTTGCTTGTTGCCTGTATAGTGTCTTTCAAGTTCATTAGCTGCTGTTTTAGTGTGTTGGTGGGTTTGTGGGCTACCATGATGCCAAGTGGTCTGAGTAGTCTGGCAGTCATTTCTGAGATGTCTTTGATGTAAGGGAGAGTGGCTAGGGTTTCTGGACGCGTTTTGTCTGCTTGTTTGGTTTTGTTACTGAGAAATCAGCGGACTGTGTTCTTTTGGTACCCATTCTTTTTGAATATGCTGAATAGGTGATTTTCCTCCGTTCTGCATAGTTCCTCTGTGCTGCAGTGTGTGGTTGCTCATTGAAATACTGTTCTAATGCAGCTTCGTTTATGGATGTTGGGATGATTGCTTCTGTAGTTCAGTATTTGGCATTAATTCACAAAAGAGGAGGTAAACAACAACAAACTGCCATTCCTAGATGTCACAGTAGAGCAAACAGCCAATGGGGAACTTCAAACCAGCGTCTACAGAAAAACAACACATACGGACTAAGTACTGAACTACAGAGGCAATCATTCCAACACGCACAAACAAAGCTGAATTAGAGCATTATTTCAATGAGCCACCACACATTGCAGCACAGAGGAACTACGAAGAGCAGAGGAAAATCACCTATACAGCGTATACCCAATGAACATAGGCAAAAGTGAGGACTGCAGATGCTGGAGATTAGAGTTAAGAGTGTGGTGCTGGAAAAGCACAGCAGGTCAGGGACCATCCGAGAAGCAGGAGAATTGATGTTTCAGGCAAAAACCCTTCATCAGGATGATGACCCGAAACATTGATTCTCCTGCTCCTCGAATGTTGTTTGACCTGCTGTGCTTTTCCAGCACCACACTCTCAACCCAATGAACACAGTCCACTGATGTCTCAGCAAAAAACCTAAACAAGCAGACAAAATACATCCAGAAATCCTAGCCACTCTCCCCTATAACAAAGACATCTCAGAAATGACTGCCTGACTACTCAGACCCCTTGGCATCATGGTAGCCCACAAATCCACCAACAAACTAAAACAGCAGCTAATGAACTTAAAAGGTCCTATACAGACAACAAGCAAAAAGAACGTCAATTACAAAATACCTCGCAAGAACTGTAATAAACACTACATCAGACAAACAGGCAGAAAACTAGCCACCAGGGTATATGAACATCACCTAGCCACAAAAATACATGCCCCTCTATCACTAGTATCCTCACATACAGATGAGGAAGGACATTACTTCAACTGGGACAGCACATCCATCCTAGGACAAGCCAAACAGAGATATGCACGAGAATTCCTAGAAGCATGGCATTCCAATCGGAACTCTATCAACAAACACATCGAATTGGAACCCATTTACCACTCGCTGAAAAAAAGAACAGGAAGTGACACCACCACAAGAAATAATACCACCAACGCAAGGAAACCTACATACATAGATAGCATGTCATAACACCGGTTCTTTACCTAGTATGTTACCTAGTGTGGTGACGAAATGTCTGAAAACTAATCTTCCTGCTCAGCGAGCAAATTTACATCACTGCTCTCTGGTGAGCAGTGAGAGTGGTGGCCGTTGATGGTAATATGGTTGGGCCTTCACCAGAATTTATCATCGCTGCCCTAGAAAAGGATTAGGGCAAGACTGGGTCATGGCGAGAGGGTCACAGGTGAGAGTATGGGGAGGGGTGAAACACCGGGATTGAGGACAGAGTTTGGGAGTTGGGGGGGGGGGGGGGGGGGTGACTCTGAGCAGAACTCTCCTTTCTAATTCTATGTCCCTCAATCGAGCACCGTGTCTTTAAACAAGGTAACACCCATCCCATCCCCAAAAAGAAGGCTGAAGTAAACCCAACAGGATTTATTTGTTCCCCACCCCTCCACTGAGTTCCCCCACCCTTAAGTGTGCATCAATTATCCATTTAAGGGCCTCAATTGATGTCTGATTAGGCAAGTCACATGGAAGCCTTTCCACCCAAAGCTTAATGGAGAGGTGATAAGGGTAGAATTCCTGCCCTATCCAATTGCAACCTCATCGCCAAATCTGCCATTGCAGTTGTGAGGGTACAAGCTACCCCAGGATTCAAATTAAAGTCTCCCACTAGCTAAGAGGTGTAGTGTTAAACATGCCATTAAAATGGTGTGCAGCTTTCACTATTTTGAGATGCCCTTAAGTGCTTTACAGTCAAAAGAAGCACTATTGAAGTCTAATCACTCTTATAAGTAGCAAACACACCAAACAAATTGTTCACAGGAAGGTCAAGCAAACACCAATGTGATATTGACCAGATTCTTTGCTATGATGAGACTGGTTGTGGTTTAAGTATGCATCAAGACATTAGGGAGAACTCTCCTGTTCTTTGAATTAGTGTCATGGAGTCTTTTGCATACACTTGTCAGGGTAGTTGGGGCCCTAGATTTAATGTCTTACCTGAAGCTGCCCCACCCCCCACTCCCAGCAATGCGGTGGTCCCTTAGTACTACATTGACCTTTTAGCCTCTATTATTTGCAGAGTCTCCAGAGTGGGAATTGAACCCAGAACTTTCGGAGAATGCTAGCAACTGAATTACTGATCCAACCTTCTGACATTAATGGATATGCTGCATTTAAAAGTTAAAAAACAGATATAGCATTTGAAGTCCTTGTGCTGAATTTTACCAAAAATTGTTTGTGTCAAGTTTGATGAGTTTCATGGAGGATTTCTCTCTTACTGTGTTTTCTCAAGCTATCTCCCCAACTGTAAGTTACATTACTATACATCAATGCCTCTATGGTGCCTCAGTCATATTATTTTCCACTCCTGGTACTGACTCCGTCTTTAAGACCCAGCCGTGCACCTGAGTCAAGTGCTGGCAGTCTGCCATGCATGGTTCCTAGTCAATTTGCCCAGACATGTGAAGACGAGAGAAATTGACCCCCAGCGTTGCCAACGGAACTTTGAGGTTAAGGTGAACTGTGTTGTCAGGCTCGTGCAGTGGGCCCTGAGAAATTGCCACCTGGTGTTCCAAATAGAGGACTGAAGGAGAATGCATTGAGCTGGAATACCAGGTTAGTCCTCTGGCATGCATGTAGGGAATTGTTGCCATTTACTTTCTATGTGATGGGCGGGATGATAGGAAATTGCATATTCGTGAGACAACATGACATTATAATGGGGATGCTATTGCATGTAAAAAAGCTCCTGCTGCTCATGAGCAATAATCTTGTCTTGCCATTCAACATGGATGAAAATGGGACTTTCTGCTCTCGATATTGGCAATTCCATTTTTTTTATCAATTTCATGTGATTCTCCCAAGTTTTTCGCCAATGTCAGCTGTTGAGAGTTGTGTATTGGATAAGAGGAACTCAGAAACTTCCTCATCATGCTTAGTGTAGAAATGTTTGACCTTTTGGAACCAGAGTCAGATTTGTGCACCATAACTGATGCATTGTCCAGAAGTAATAAAAGCTTGTTTACAAATCTTCTTCAAAGTCACACACCATCCTGATTTGGAATTATATTGCCATTCCTTTGGCGTCACTAGGTTAAGATCCTGAAACTCCCTTCCTAGCAGCATTGTGGGTAGATCATATGAATTGCAACACTTCAAGACAGCATTTACTACCACCTTCTCCTGGCAAATTAGAAGTGGGCAATAAATGCAACCAGGATTAAACTCTAGATTTAACATCACTGTTACAAAGTAATGTTTTCACATTTATTGGAGAGACTATTTCCCTCACACAATTTCATTTTTCTGTTACATAACCCAACGGGATAACAGTTTTTCTGTAATGGCAGAAAGATCAGAAATATCCAATGCACAATGTCATCATAATTTAGAATGCTAAAATATTACACTGATTCCTTCTTATCTCAGTTTTGCCAATATTCCTGATTTATTCCAGGGTCTAGCAATTTTCATTGTTTTTTAAATGCTTACTATTCTATACAAGAACATTAAATATGCAGAAAACTGCATGTTTACATTTCCAGGATGGTTTGCAAGCATTGGAATTTCAAAGAATTACAAGAATTTGCAGGTTTTGAAATGAATTGTACATTTTTCATTTACAGTGATGAAAGAAAAGCAATCCTATGAATACTACTCCCCTGTTACCACTTACTTTCACTGACAGTTATGTATTTACATACAGCTTACAAATTAACAGCTACATACAACCCTCAGGTGATCTTATGCACTCTCACTCAAGTAGCTACTTGCAAAAAGGCCATTCAATGCAAAGGTGCAAAACGCTATAAGGAGAACTCTAAAAGGCGTGGCTATGTCCCAACAGTGAAAGGATGGCTCCATTGTAGGCCTTTTCATGAGAAAGCCTTTCAGTGGACTGGATGGAGAGGATGTTGATACAAACTTTCTGCCTTCTTCCTCTATGTTGGAGAAATTTTCTGCTGTTTCCTCAGGAGAAAGTGAGGTCTGCAGATGCTGGAGATCAGAGCTGGAAATGTGTTGCTGGAAAAGCGCAGCAGGTCAAGCAGCATCCAGGGAACAGGAGAATCGACGTTTCGGGCATAAGCCTTTCTTCAGGAAACCTGTTTCCTCAGGCCTACCAATACTTTCTATTTGGCCGGAGCAAATTATTGCAGATACTGGAATCTGCACTGAAAACAAAAAAATGCTCGGGATTGCAGCTGGTCTCGCGGCATCCATGGAGATAAAGAGTAAGAGTTGATGGAGACTGATCTGGACTTGAAACATTAGCATGCTTTCTCCCCATGATGCTGCCTGACTTTCTATTTGGCAACCTGGGAAGTAGCAGTAACTGGGCTGACCAGATGGTGAACCTGCTTGGGACGTTTGCTTGGGTGGCACGGTGGCACAGTGGTGAGCACTGCTGCCTCACAGCGCCAGAGACCCGGGTTCAATTCCTGCCTCAGGCGACTGTCTGTGTGGAGTTTGCACATTCTCCCCGTGTCTGCGTGGGTTTCCTCCAAGTGCTCTGGTTTCTTCCCACATCCAAAAATGTGCAGGTTAGGTGAATTGGCCATGCTAAATTGCCCGTAGTGTTAGGTGAAGGGGTAAATGTAGGGGAATAGGTCTGGGTAGGTTGCGCTTCGGCAGGTCGTTGTGAACTTTTTGGGCCGAAGGGCCTGTTTCCACACTGTAAGTAATCTAATCTATTCTTCATCACATGGAGTTCTAAGGCGAAAGCAAGTCTAAGCACTCAACCATTTCACTTATTTTAGATGGATTCACTGAGGAGAGATTTCTCACTCTCAGCATCCTGGTGGGTTGTTCACCATTGATCAGAATCATAACTGGAGCAGCAATATAAATGCCATGACTGGATAGTGCAGACCAGAGACTAGGTGGTTCACATCCATGACTTTCCAAAGTTTGTTAACTAATGGCAAAGGCAAAACTCAGGAGAACAACGGAATGGATGCAGTTGCAACAACATTCAAGAAGCTCAACACCAGCTTATTTTGATCAGGATCCCTTTTATCAGCTTAAATATTCACTCACTTAATTACGGACATACCACAGACGCAGAGTGTACCTGCTACAGGATGCAATGTGGAGAGTCACTGAAGATCTCTCTATGACAAGTTACACAGGACACTGATTTGGTCATGTATGGCTGTTCATATTTACTATCGTCAAATCCTGGAACGTCCTTTTCTACAGCAAAGTACAAGAATGTTTGTCGCATGGGTTGAAGTACTTCAAAAGAAAGTGGCTCACTAGCACCTTCTCACGGCCAACTGGCAGAGTTTTGCATTTCACTTCAATTGCTACCTTCCAAAGTTGGTCAAAGGGGAGGTTGAGCTTCCTGTTAGATCAAGGGACCAGGTTAACCAGGATGGAGGATAGAAAACAGACACAGAGTTACTCTATCACTTCTTCATTTTGCAACATTTCTGAAATGTTTCACTAGAAGTGAGGTTAGATTCTTGATTACCAAGAGATGAAAGATTATTAGGGATATGCATGAATGCAGCGTTGAGGTTAAAATCCAATCAATCAAGATCTTATTGAATGGCAGAGCAGGCTTAAAGGGCCAAATGGCCTATTCTTGTTCCTTTTACATATGTTTGTGTGCATGTCTTGTGATAGAAACATACACAATAGCAATGCAGGGAAAGGAGGGATATGTACTGCAGAGAGAAGAAAGGTTTTTAATTTAGAAAGGTGTCATGTGCTGGCACAGGATTGGTGGGTTGAAGGGCCTGTTCCTGTGCTGTAGTGTTCTTTGTTCTTTTGTTTAACTGGCCTGTGGATTTACATGCCACCTAAATCCATTCCTAAAGCTCCTGCAGGGTTCACTTCTGACATTTTCCTCTCCGAAAATTTTCCCTTCTCCAGCAGTCCACAACAGATGTTTCCCATTCTCAAAACAACCCTTGTCTCAGTGTTATTCCCTGCTCTAATCTTAGATCCTGGTCTACAGTTCAATTCGGCACTTTGTGCACATTCCTGTCCTGCTTGTCATTTTTTTTTACAATACAGTACACATAATAGAAAACATAGTTTTTATTTTAAACTGAAGTTAAGAATAAGTTATGTTGTTTTAGTTAAGTTTATCATTGAAGTACATTTTACTACTTGCTATACTTTACAAGCATAAATGCAATTGTGTACAAATTTTATTTCAAACTAACACAGAGATTCATGGAATTAGTATACTTATCCTCTATAATCTGTATAGATTAATAAATAGGGATAACAAATTGTTTTTAACATCCCACTTTGAATGTTAAATTTAATTGACTAACGCTCAGGGTGTAGCGATTACAAGACGAATGACAATTGCATTCACAAGTGAAACAATTAAAACTTTAGAAGTGAAGGGCCATGAAAGTATAATAATTACTGTTGACACAATCCATTTATCATTTACCCAATTAATCAGAACAATTGGACTTTAAAATGAAACAAACCTGAATACAATAAATCCATTTCCAAAAATAATTATTTTAAACAGAACGATTAAATCTAAATTTGCGGAATTCAATAAGAACTATCAAGTTAAAGTTACATGCATTCTGTAATTTTTTTTAACAAACTACATACCTTGTTCATAAAGCATTTTCATGCTGGTTCCTTTATAGGCAACTAGGTTGTTGAGAAGTAATACCACACTTTGCTTGGCAGTGCCTAGTACACTGTCCTGCTGGTCCTGTGAATCAAATAAACACGTGATTGCGTGAAACACAAAAAAAATACAAATGCAAACCTCAAAAGTCTGATAACAAAAAAGCATACTATAATATTTGTAGAATAATGGCTTGGCAGTAATGGAATGCAGACAACTTTAGTGTGACTTTACAGCAATATAAGTAAGGGTCGTCAACAACAGCCATGGACCAAGTTGCCACTAATTTTATGTCCAGAAGTCAATCTTTTATTATTATTCACTGGCAGGATATGGACATTGCTGGCTGGTCAGCATTTGTTGCCTGTCCTTAGTGGTCCTTGAGAAGGTGGTTGTGAGCTGCCTTCTTGAACCGCTGCAGTCAGGTGCTACAGGTAGACCCACAATACTCTGAGAGAGGAAATTTCAGGATGGTGAATAGCTTGGAGGAGAACTGGTAGGTAGTGGTGTTCCCGTGCATCCATTGTCCTTGTCCTTCTAGATGGAAGTAGTTGTTAGTTTGCAAGGTCATGTCTAAGGATCTTTGAATTTCTGCAGTGCACCTTGTAGATTGTACAAATGCTGCTACTGAGCATCAGTGTGGCTGGTGTGGGCCTGGTGCCAATCAAGCAGATTGCTTTGTCCTGGATGGTGTCAAGCCTCTTGAGTGATGTTGGAGCTGAACCCATTCAGGCAAGTGGAGAGTATTCCATCACCAACCTGACTTGTATCTTGCAGATGATGCACAGGCTTTGGGAAGTCAGGACACGAATTAGTTGCTGCCGTATTCCTAGCATCTAAGCTGCTCTTGTAAGCCACTGCATTTATATGGTGAATTCAGTTGAGTTTCTGGTCAATGATAACCCCCACCGGACAATGACCATAGACGGAACTATCTTCACAAGGTCTTGTTCAATACAGAGCTCAACACAAGCTTCAAGAGCTGCCATGTAGGGTTAGTGATTATAACTGGTGATTATAACTGCTTGCTGCGGCCTGAAACTTAGCTGCAACTCCTGGGTGTCAAGTTGCAATGCTGATCAATTGAGGGGAATGCTATAGAGCAGCAACTTGCCTTGCCATTAGCTCATACTGCAGCAAGTACACTCATCAACAACTAAACAAATGATGTGTGCTCAATCTCTTGGTAACTTGGCTGGTTGGTGTGTCACCCTTCCATTACATTTTTTTTGACCATCAATTCTTCATCCCTTCTCTCTTCAAATTTGACAAAGTTCACGAATTGGCTTCTGGATCCTTTCAAAGTCTTCCAGCCTTTGTATCCCTTATTCCAACATTTCCTTTTAATTACCTCCTTCCATGTAAATTATACTGCCACACAGATTCCAACTCCCACCACCAATGAGTTTCCTGAACTCATCTAAATTTACAGTATTTAATGCAAATCAACTAAAGTGCCAAGGTGAGCGCAAACAGCATATTTTGATTTGAGCACAAATAAAATCCCCATTCATCACTTGGCTCTGAGGCATACCAATACTGTACATTCAAAGCCATAATATTATTAAGAAAGAGGGCAGAAATACACTAATTATTTGGGTTGAGTTAAAAAAAATTAAGATTACAATATTAAACCTTTGTAGTTTGAGGACATGCAATGGAGTTGTCTCAATAGATCAATGGATTTATTGCCAAAGTTAAAAAATGTGGAGAGTGTTAGCCTAAAGGCATGCTCCAAGACTTATTAATGTTCACTACAAAATCAGAGGACATAGATCGAGTTTACAAATTCCCAGATGGATAATTATTGGTCTCAAGTGGTCTACTGGGAATATCTCTGAAATGGAGATCCAAGATTTGGGAGAATTTTTCCATAGTCAGACTTAGAGAATAGAAGTGGAGAATGGATCCATCCTGCTTACTTTTACATAGCAATGACTCACTGGATTGCAGAATAGCTGCACTGGCAGACCCTGGCAAAAATGAATCAGTCTGTACTTTCAGAAAGATCATGGTGAGTGACAGAAAAATAATCACTAAGAAAAATTGGCAACAAGAACATTTATACAGTATGCCTAACATGAGGAAATGTCTCCAGTGCTTTGTGGAAGCATTATCTGGCCTGGTCTACATGTGATTCTAAACTAACAGTAATGTAGTTGACTCTAAAATGGCCTATCAAACCTCTCAGTTCAAGGACACTTAGGGGTGGTCAACAATGCTGGTCTTGCCAACGACCTCCACATCCCATATAATAATGAACAACAATTGATGTGGTTGAATAAGAAGATATTAGGACAGCTGATTAAAAGCTTACCTGAAGAGGTAGGCTTTAGTTGGTGTTAAAGAAAGAGAAAGAGATAGAAAGACAGAGAGGATTAGGGAGGAAATTTGAGATACTACAGCTTAGAAAACTCTAGGTATAGTTACCTATGGTGGACACAATTTAGGAACACCTGACCCTTACATTACCAGTCTCTATACAGGTTAATAGAAGTTGCCAATTATAACCACTCTGTGTTGTTTAGATCTCTCTGATTTCCTTGCAGGTTTTGTTCCTCTACATGTTTTCCACTAGTTGGGATCCTATAGATTACACCAAACAATGCAATCACAATTCTTTTTATTCCTTAGCTCTAGCTGAATCAAACTCTCTAAAACTTCTTTTCCTCCAGCACTGCAAAGCTCTCCTTAACAAAACTTTTCCTTTTGTTTTCTTGCCTACCTTTTCTTAACATCTTGTAATCACAAATATTTAACAACCAGACCTGCCCTTTGAACTAAATTTTCGCTATCATCACATCAAAGCCCGCATGGCAAACTATGCCTGTAACTCTCCAGTCTTATTAACTATACTTTGTACATTCACAAACCTGCATTGTAATCATGATTTAGATTTCATTACTTTCTCCCTTACTCCAACTGCATGTATTAATTTATTATTTTCTATTTTAATATTATGTCTCTCACAACATTTTGCGCACCTTTCTAATATCCTCTCCTAGTTCCCATATCCTGCTGAAATAATGTAAGCCTTTCCTAACAACACTAGCACTGCAAGGGCATCCATGTGCTCTGTCTACAGAATCATACTTTCATTTGTCTCATTTGTGTATCAATTTTTGCTATGATGAATTGCTTAGTCTAAACTTAGATTTTTTTTAGTGCTGCTGCAACTGTTCTCATCCAACAGTAGTAGTTTTAACATTCTCACAACTTTTCAGGCTGTACTGTAGAGAAATCTTTGCTGCTCCAATCAACTCTACTTCTCTGCTTCCTCAAACCAAAATATATCAGCCTTAAAATGAGAAGTTAATTATCACTGCCTGTCTGGTTCAATTATCTCCTGCCTTCTCATGCAATATATAGCACAGGTACCGACAAGTTGGGCTAAATGACCTGCTTCTTTATGTTCCATGTAATTTGATACAATATGCTTGATTATGACTCCACAAATGCAACACCATGAGATGATTGACAATGGTTTTACAATACCAAACCTTAAATATAGTTTCGTACAGCTCAACAGTGACCTTTTATTTGTGCTCATTATCTAAAGAAGCGTGTTACAGAATTCCGGAAAAATTCACATGAATTAACAGCAAACTTTTATTCTGTGCCATCCAATAAACTTATCTCAAGTGCACAAATGAGTTATTAAGCCAGGGACACCAACGTGTGAGCAGTGCAATGAGCAGTTTCAGTGAAACATCGCTTCCACTGTACTGTGAATGATAATTAAAGTTGAAATTACCATCTTCCACTTGTTTTGTGTGAGGATTTAGTTTGCTCATTAAAATGTATTGCCTCTAGCACTCAGACTCTGATTGTAAACGAATGAATAACAAATATAACTGATTATTCAATGTTGAGTTAATGTGAACTAGATGTTCTCCTGTGGCATTGCTCACAAAGGAAATTAAAAAAAAAAGCATTGATCTGTCAAAGTAGTTCAACCTTTCAACAGGCCAGTCAGCCTGACTGATCCATGATACTATTTATTCCACAGAGGCCTTCTCTCATGGTTTCATCTAACCCTAGTAATATATCCTCTATTCTTATCTTTGTCTTATATTGTATAGTTTCTGCAGGATACTCAAAGTCAAGTAGAGGCACTTCGCTAAAGACAATTTCTCCACCTCCAGTCATGATCATGTGAAATCAACTCCACTGGTCTGGACACTGCATCAGCATGCCAAATAATCAGTTTCCGAAAGAAGTTTTTGTTTTACAACTTAAGGATGGCACTTGATTTCAATAAGGGCAGAGAAAACCTGTTAAGGACACTCTGAAGGCAACTGACAATGAGATGAATTGACACCTCTGCATGGGATGAACCTGGTGTAAAGCATGCTAAGTGGTAACATATTATCCAAAAAATTTCGATTGAATATCTGAACTCAAATCAGAAATGAGCTTAAAGACAAAAAAAATTTCCAAGGTTTTCTTAAAAGAGTTTGATACATTCAGAAACGTTCTGATGATTTGAGCGTGTTGTAAACTCTGACATTGCATCAATTCACAAAACTTCTTTGTCCATGGAAGTGTTTTCACTTTTATTCATTGTTGGCCATGTGGTTGTAACTTGTAATGACAACACTTTTTGCCCTTGAGGAAGTGGTAGTGAGATGGCTTCTTGACAACCGTGTGGCTTGTTAAACCACATCTCGGAGGATCTAATGCAGAGGCAGTGGCCTTGCCCAGCAGCTAGAAAGTTGAGGTGAGGCCATCTTCACTCTCATGGGTGAGAGTGGCAGCTATTCTTCTGAAAATGTACTTAAACAAATCAGCTTGATATTTATGGCAATCTGTAGTTACAAAATTGCAAACTGGTAATAGATTTTATTACACCAGATTTTTTTAAAAATTGAGTTTAAATGCCAAGTGGTGTGATGGGATTTAAACATGTCCTTGTGTCATTGGTCTATTTCTCTGTATTACTAGTACCAATATACTACTGTTGTGTAATAATATATTTGGAAAGGCAAGGAGTGACTAGGGATAGTCAACATGGCTTTGTGCATGGGAAATCATGTGTCACAAACTTGATTGAGTTTTTTGAAGAAGTAACAAAGAGGATTGATGAGGGCAGAGGGGTACACATGATTTCATGGATTTCAGTAAGGCATTCAACAAGGTTCTCCATGGGAGACGGAATACAGGAAGAACCAGCCATTTGGATACAGAACTGCATCAAAGGAAGAAGCCAGAGGGTGGTGGTGGAGGGTTGTTTTTCAGACAGAGGCCTGTGACCAGTGGAGTGCCACAAGGATCGGTGGTGGGTCTATTACTTTTCGTCATTTATATAAATGATTTGGATGTGAGCAGAAGAGATATAGTAGTAAGTTTGCAGATGACACCAAACTTGGAGGTGTAATGGATAGCGAAGAAGATTACCTTGATCAGATGGGCCAATGGGCTGAGGAGTGGCAGATGGAGTTTAATTTAGATAAAGGCGAGGTGCTGCATTTTGGGAAAGCAAATCTTAACAGGACTTATACACTTAATGGTGAGGTCCTAAGGCGAGTTGCTGAACAAAGAGACCTTGGAGTGCAAGTTCATGGCTCCTTGAAAGTAGAACTGCAGGTAGATAGGATAATGAAGAAGGCACTTGGTATACTTTCCTTTATTGGTCAGAGCATTTATTACAGGAGTTGAGAGGTCATGTTGGAGCTGTATAGGACCTTGGTTAGGTCACTTTTTGGAATACTGCGTGCAATTCTGGTCTCCATCCTATCGGAAGGATATTGTGAAACTTGAGAGGGTTCAGAAAAGACTTACAAGGATGTTGCCAGGGTTGGATGATTTGAGCTATAGGGAGAGGTTGAATAGGCTGGGGCTGTTTTCCCTAGAGTGTTGGAGGCTGAGGGGTGACTTCACAGAGGTTTATAAAATCATGAGGGATATGGATAGGGTAAATAGACAAGGTCTTTTCCCTGGAGTGGGGGAGTCCAGAACTAAAGGGCATAGGTTTAGGGTGAGAGGGAAAAGGTATAAAACAGACCTAACAGGCAACTTTTTCATGCACAGGGTGGTGTGTGTGTATGGAATGGGCTACCAGGGGAAGTGGTAGAGAATAGTACAATTACAACATTTAAAAGGCATCTGGATGGGTATATGAATAGGAAGGGTTTGGAGGGATATGGGCCGGGTGCTATCAGGTGGGACTAGATTGGGTTGGGATATCTGGTCGGCGTGGACGAGTTGGACCGAAGGATCTGTTTCCGTGCTATACATCTCTATGTCTCTACATTGAATCAAAATGAAAATGATGATGCCTTCAAAATTGATTCTGTTGATTCAAAGACACAAACAATTCCCAAAATGGCAGAATCATTTACAGAGATTAATTTAGTCAGTGAAATATTATAAATACCAAAGTGAAATGAATATAAGGAAAAAGAAAGATTAATTAAATATCCAAAGTTATATACCTTTTTGGAACTTTTGAACCTGATTCACAAGGCTGCAAGAACAGAAGAGTTCAGAATACACTTAAATTAAACTTCAGATTTAAAGTTCAGAATAAGAGAGGTTAATAAGGTAGGATGAACAGCCACAACAGGTAGAGGCAAAAAGTTATTAGCCATAAAGGCTATGGCCTTCTGGGAGTCTGAATACTCTGGTAGGTACATAACTGGAGGAACGAATTAAGTGAACATTCACGTCGTTGCTATGGACCAATTGTCTCACCAGATAGGAAAATTACTCGACATTTTTGTTGAATATAGTTAAGAAGACATATCTCGTCAGCACTTTATGAAACAAGTGATAATATGATAACTTCAACAGCTGAGGCAAAAACTTATATATATATATATTACTTCAGTTTATATAGTTTATATACATTCTTCAATCATTTGCCACTTGTTGTTTCCATACACATCTCTTAGCTGCATCTACCATAATGTGCAAGTAATAGTTCCTTACAAGTGATTGATTGAAATTAATGTAAATGAAAAGCGCACAAAAACATCTGCCCCCATTGTTGGATAAGAACGAGGTGTGAACACTGCCATAATCAAACAGGTGACAATCTCCTTCTCATTTGCCTTTGTCCTCTTTTTCAAACAGAGAGGTGCATCAAATATGCAGCCTTCAATTATTAAACAAATTAGCTTTGAGCATGACAGATGCGACAAAAGTGAACTGTTTATATTAACATAGAAAATGAGTGTTTGAATTCCTTTTATCACCTCTCCAGTATACTAATATATCTTTATATTCAAAAATCCAAATCTTCTTCAAATGTTTGCTGCCTACTAAATTTAATAGGTTGACATTTCCATTATTTTGAACTTTTAACAAATAGAGATCTTATAAACATGTAAGTTTTGATAATTCTGGATTGTTCTTCATTTATAAATAAGGTTTAATCAATACTAATAGTGAAGAAATGATTTCTCACTAACATCCTTGCTTTAAACTGGAACCCCAACAGATTCTTCTATTAGTTCAGCCATTTTAGTTATATTAAGGATCCAATAATATAAACAATTATTCAACTTGACAAATTGCCTGGTCCAGGATTTTTAATAAATTAGGTCTTTCTTTCAAAAAACATTCATTTTTAATCCACTGTAACCTCTAAATTATGGACACCAAAATGACTGATGTCAACTGTACTTTCCTTATAAATGTACTTATTTTTATAATGGTCATTGCATGTATTGATGTATTTTTCCTGATAGTCTTGAAAAATCAGGGATGATGATCAGAGCCTAAGCAGTTGCAACAACGCTAAAAACCACCCTCTGACTTAACAGTAGTTAGTTCATTTTTAACATCTAACTTGAAATTCCATTTCAAATCTGTTCCCATTTCTACTCATCAGACTACGACATAGGGTGACAGTGCAGTGGAAGGATGTACCAGTAAATTGAAGCATTTCAAAGGCAAATCTTAGAACAATAGTATTTTGTATTTATATATGTCTTTAATGTACATGTCTTTAATGTACTTTAATATATACATGTCTTTAATGTACTAAAATGTCACAAGACTATCCACAGATGTGTTATCAAACAAACTTTGACACTGAGCCACACAAAGAAATATTAAAGCAGATGGTTAGAAGCTTGGACAGAGAGTTAGAGAAGGAATACCAGACTTTTGGGCTTTGGCAGCTCTTAAGCATGATTATGTGTGATGAAGCAATTAGAATAGATGTGCAAGAGGTCAAAGTTGGAGCAGCACAGAGATTTCAGAGGGTTCCTAGAACTGAAGGAGATTATCGAAACTGGGAGGAGATGTGATCATGGAATGATTTGAAAACAAGGATGGAAATTTTTAAACTCAGGGTGCTGTTGTACTAGAAGCCACAGAGGTGAAAGTTGAATAAAACTTTGTGCATATAAGTTACAAGCAGCAGAGCGTGGTTTCAGTGGTTCTGTTGGCAGCACTCTTACTTTGAGTCAGTTTAAGAAGTTCCAAGTTCAAGAATCCATTCAGGGACATAAATATGAAAATCAAGGCTGACACTCTAGTGCAGTACTGAGAGTGTGCTGACTTTTGAAACAGATGCTAAAGCAATGCTTTGTCTACCTTCTCAGGTGGACGTGAAAGGACTGACACTATTTCAAAGTTCAGAAGATGGTCTTATGTCACCTTTAAGGCTGTGTTACCATTGTCTTGCACAGTTGAAGGGATGTCAACCATTTCGAAGAGCAGCAAGGGAATTATCTTTGATGTCCTTGCCAATATTTATTCCTCAATCAAAGTCAAACAGATTATCTGGTAGTTGCTGGTTGTGGGAGCTTGCTATGTGCCAAATATCAATCATATTTTATACATTACAACAGTGATTACATTTCAAAAGGACTTCATTGGTTGCAAAATTTGACACATCCTGTGAAGCATACTATATAATGGCAAGTTTTTGGAGAGCTGTAAGAATAGTCCAATACTGTTGACTGTCCCTTGATTCAAGGATAACATTAACTCGGGGTCATGAGTTTCTGCCATGGGTCTTCGTGTGACTGAAGAGGTTGTTGATGAAGAATCACCAGACTCAAAACCTTAACTATGTTTTGCTCCCACAGATGCTGACAGACAAACTGAGTTTCTCTAGCAATTTATGTTTTGATTTCAGATTTCCAGCATCCATGGTAATTTGTTTTATTTATATTTTAAAAAATTGTTTAGATCCTCTACATATTCTTCATTCTCAATTCTCACCTTGGCTAATTTCTTCTTTTCACACAGCTAATAGGCTTGCAGAGCATTCAGTTCTCCTTTCCATTTCTTCACCAATTTCTTGGTCACTCTTTACTGGATTCTGCATTGCTCTAACTGGGCTTACCAATTTTCCTGGCGACTTCTGATTGGCCAGCATCTCTTGGCAGGCAGGTTGTTCTACTATACCCAGTTAACTACTTTAATTCAGTCAGATCTTCCTAAATAGAGGTGGTGTGGAACTCTTTGCTGGCTCTCCAGCCAGCAGTGAGACTCAAGAGACCAGAAGATGTAGGAGCAGAAGTACGCCATTCAACCCATTGACTCTGTTCCATCATTCAATGGCTGATCTGATAATCCTTAACTGCATTTTCCTGCCTTTCCCCCATAACACTTGATCCCTATCACCTCTATTAAATACCATCCAATGTTTGCAAACGCAACAGGAATCCTGATGAAGGGCTTCTGCCCGAAACATCAATTTTCCTGCTCCTCGGATGCTGCCTGACCTGCTGTGCATTTCCAGCACCACTCTAATCTTGACTTTAACTCTCCTTCACCTACTTGAAATCAGGTGGGATAATAAGGAGACTTCAAAAAGAATGAAGTGATTTAATCCTCCCATCCTGCTGGCTTTTCAACAAGTCCAAATATTAGCCTGCACATTTTTGCAATGTACAGACCCCTTTGTTAAGCTGAAAGTGTCTTGGTTAATTCATGTCAAATATTTTAGTCAGAGGCCTGAGCAGAGTTCGTGGTTTCTCCATTAAGCCAGAATTGTCAAGAAATAAATTGCAGGGCAGAGGAGGCCCTCAAAGTTGGGTTTTTTAATATTTTAGGCTTCCTATAGTACCAGGTAAGCTCTCCTGTCTGCGGTCTTTCACTGCCACCCTCCACCCAGCTTGTATATCTAATTGTATTCATGACAGACTCCAACTAAGTTATGGCAATGCTACCTGATTGCCAAGGACCACGCTGCTGGTCCTACTTTGGACCTTGCACATATCATAACACCCCTCCCCACCTCTTTAACATGAATTTTCTTTTATAGGAAAGTCATTAAATCCTGCAATAAATTGGTAAAAATAACAAGTGTAAACTAGTCTTTTGGATCACAAACCTCATTCATTATATCCTAAAGGACTGCTTCTGCATGACGCTAGAAGGCAAAGAAATTTGTCAAAATGCTCTATTCTAGTGAGTATTCCAATTCAAAGGTTGATATTAATCATCAGTATTTGCAGGATAACTGAAGTAATATTGTCTCCATGAAAGAGCTATGAAATGTTGTTACTTTAACATGAGATGAAGATAAATTTACTTGTGCATGCAGAGACAGCAGGAGGAAAGAAATCAAAGCACTTAACTCTGCATAAAAATTGCACTCGAGTCACAAATCAAGTTTAAACAATATTTCTTTAAAGAGCACAGTGATCAAATAACGTTTCCCTAGGCGCGGTTGACAGGTGAAGATAAATGGAAAAAGATTGCTTTTGCCTGAACCTATGTTTGCACTATTTAACCTTTTGTATTGTTCTGGCAACAAATACAGTGAATAAAATGGTTTTGAACAGGCACTAACTGAGTATTGTGCTCTCACATGTAGAAGATGATCTGTTACATTACTTTTCAAAAGACAATCAGTGTTTCCCGTGGGTTTTCCTTTTGCTAAAGCAATTTGCACTGTATATTCTTGCAGCATAGTCTCAGGAACACTTAGAAGTATGTTAGGTCAAGTTCAGAAGGCAATAGTTTGTGAAAAATTGTCTATTTTATATAGGGAAGCAGGTGGCTAAGAGAATGCTGTTAGGTAGTATCACACTGAGGGAATTAGAACATAAATTTTCAATCTGAGATCCAATGTGATTCACAAAGTCATCTGTGGATTGCTTCTGGGTCTGGTACACCATATGTGTCACAAGCAAGTGTGCCTAATGCTCTATCTTCTTTATTTCTATGCATCTGTTGATTTACTGTTACATTATTTACGTTGTTGTGTTCTAATATAACAGGTATTTTTGAAATAACAGCACTCCTTCCTTTGGATAGTAGACATATTCTTTGTGATAAGGACATAGCATTCTGGAGATTGGATAAGTATTTGCAGAGAAATATGTGAAAACTACTGTTTCAAATAATAGCTGAAAATAAGAGAAACAAAGCTCAAGCAGTTGATTTGTCTCATCTGAACTCTAAACCATTAATGCCTCAAAACAAGGCCTCAAATAATTATTGCTTGGAACATATAAATAATAAGTTATTAATAAATTATAGTTATGAACGTAAGAATTAGGAGCAGAAGCGGATCATATGGTCTCTTGAATTTGCTCCTTATTCAATCTTCTGTCTATACTCAATTTTTTTGCCTATTCCTCATCTTTGTACAAATTAAGATTTCAAATAAATGTTCTTGCTGTATGACTTAGTGATACTGCAATACGTAACTCAAGCTTGTGTTGTAGCATCTCATTTTGTTGACTGATATACATTGCATTTTATTATAACATTGTGGGCGGCATGGTGGCATAGTGGTTAGCACTGCTGCCTCACAGCGCCAGAGACTCGGGTTCAAGTCCCGCCTCAGGGGACTGACTGTGTGGAGTTTGCACGTTCTCCCCGTGTCTGCGTGGGTTTCCTCCGGGTGCTCCGGTTTCCTCCCACAGTCCAAAGATGTGCAGGTCAGGTAAATTGGCCATGCTAAATTGCCCGTAGTGTTAGGTAAGGGGTAAATGTAGGGGTATGGGTGGGTTGTGCTTCGGCGGGGCGGTGTGGACTTGTTGGGCCGAAGGGCCTGTTTCCACACTGTAAGTAAGTAATCTAATTGTATAATGTTTGAATTATGTGAATTCCCTTTAAAATTGTGTTTTTCTTTACCAGTTTTCTCTACTCCCATCCAAAAGCACTAATATTTTGCTGGGTACAATTCCAAGGAGTCACTCACTCACTTGTACATCAAGTGACTATTATTAAAAAATGTTAAAAGAAACTAAAAATTGAAGACTTGAGAACTTGGATGCAAGAAGCATAATTAAAAGAAGAGATACTGTTTTATACAGCATGAGAAATAGGCTATCATTGACCTGGAGTTTCAACATTAACAGCTAATTGTCAATCTTCATTTTCAAATCAGACAGGTAGATTTTGATTGGTCAGGGTATTGCCATGGGATATAATGGACTTAGGCACTTGCATAAAGCAGGGCTCCACATATTTATATGTGTAGCTTCTAGCATGCATAAACACACCTAGTTTATCTTAAATTGGTTTCTGTTGTAATTCTGAGCAGAGTTCGGTTATTTAATACATGATTTTCAAAAGCAGAATCACATCTAATGGTGTGTATGAGTTTTAGAAGTTTGCATAAATGGACTATTTGAGAGCAAATGGCATAGTGTACGAAAGTGAGGAGATTGCAAAAACTTCATGAAAAAAGAATAGTTTGGAGTATTGAGGTATTTGGATAATTGAAGTATTGTGTCCACTTCTGAACATCATTTAATTAGTAATATGAAATCTTTGGATAAGGTACTCTTCAAAATTTTCATGATATTAAGTGCGACAGCTAAGATAGATTGACAGAAATTATTTCTACTGCTTGGGGAGTTTAGAACTCAGGGCTATAATATAAAAATGAAGGCCAGACTTTATGGGAACAAAATTAGGAACATTTCCACACTGTGCTGTATTAACACAGCACAGGAGTTTTGAACTCTCTTATTAATTCCAGATCAAATGTTCATTTTAAAACAAATTGATAGATTTTTATTAAACAAAGGGAGGAGGGGAGATAATGAAGCAAATAGCCTGAAATCCTGTACTCCTGGATATGATGACCTCAGTGGCAAGCAGCATATTCATTTTGGCAGGATATTATTACCCAAACCCCACCACCCTCTCGCCTTCTGTTGTATTGTGCCCAAGGCAGGAATGCTCACGCTCAATCTTTCCAGCCAGCCACCAACTGAGGTCCTTGGGTAGCCAATTATGCAAACTTTAAGGACCTCATCCCACCACTAGGATCAACCCAGATAAAAGCAGTCTTGTTATAATGTGGCATGCCCAACAAGTCAACTTCAACCTGTTATGAGCATTGTGGCACCTTGGGGGTCCCTCCATTAAAGGGATTCAATGTCTGATTCAGGGACTGGATATAGGAAAGGGACATATTCATTGAAAGCACACTACCACACAGCCGTTAGTTCTGAACTTTATGCTCCCTATGCCTGTGATTCCTCATTGCAGAACCAAAGGCACACTCCTCAAAATGACCACTGGCACCTCAACAAGATAGCTTACTCAGAAACAAAAATAGAGATTGCTGGAAAAGCTCAGTAGGTCTGGCAGCATCTGTGGAGAGAAATCAGAATTAGCATTTTCGGTCGAGTGACCCTTTCTCAGAACTATTATAGAGATAGCTTACTGTGGCAATGGAATTCATTGCCACAGAAGGCTGTGGAGCCAGGACATTGAGTGCATTTAAGACTGAGATAGACAGGCTCTTGATTGTCAAAGGGAGAAAGTGGGAGAATGAGGTTGAGAAACGTATCAGTGATGATTGAATAGTGGAGCAGATCTGAAGGGCTGAATGACCTAACTCCTGATCCCATGTCTTATGATTTATGGTCTCATTGGTCATCTGTGATCTTGAATGTCCTTCAGGTACCTACCTGTTTGGACAGGACTTCCATTCCCAGGATCTTAATTCCAGGCAAAGGCTCACTGGCACCCAATTGGCATTACATTCAGTGGGACTTCCTTTAAAAAGTGTCAGCTTGGGTTTCTTGCCAGGCCCCTGCTAGCTGATGAGACTCCTGCTGTCTATAATGCTATGATCAATCATGAGAACCAAGCAGATTTTAGGAGCTCAATAATCCAGGTTGACTGAAGTAAATGCAGCACTTGGACTGGTAAACCCAGTTGGAATCAGTTAATACAGCACAGTTCACTGATGGAACCTTTCACCTATCTGGTTTGTTGGAATCATCAACTCATTGTGTAAAATCCTGCACAGCAGTAGGTGGGAGTGTCACATTGCTCAGATCTTGTAGAGGATAAGGTTAACCAGGTTTAACATTCCAGTTTAGTAATCTCAGATGGTATTACTGTATGCATATCACATGAGGTTAGATTCTGATTTGCAGGTCATGTCTCTGCAGTCAAATAATCTCAAATATCTGTCTGGAATCAGACATAACAAATGCCGATTAGGTACAGTTCAACACTTGGAATGTGAAAACTTAATCCTAAGTCAATACCTGCAACAGAAAAGGTTGCGAAAAAAATCAGCAGCAATGTAATACTTACTTAATTTTTTTTGTCACTGGCAGTATGATTCTCTTGCTCAGCCATTATGATTGAGTGTAGAAATGAATAAACATTTCACTGAGTCAAATATAAAATATGCTACGATTGCTTTTGTGGTGACTAATTTCCAAGCACAAGTTTGGGGGGGGGGGTGGAGGTGACAGCAAAACAAAAGTGATAATATGGGTTATCTATTTTACAAAAGACACTTTATCACAAAGGTTTGAATCTTTAAGGCATCTTTATTCAAGACAGCCCTTTGTTTAGCAATTTTAAAATTCGATTTCCATGTAAATGCAATAATTAACCTGTTTTTAATAACTGAATTTCATCTTGACAGACACCTGTTACTTGTGGTATGGTTCTTGCTTTGCCTGCACAAGGACTATCAAATGTATGGTCTGTAGATCAGTTCTAGTTGCCTTACAGGGTACAGTACTGAATCCTGGAATAGGGCGCAAATCATCCAAACTATTAAAACCAGAATTTTATATTTCATGCTGCAGCTGTTGGTTTGATAGCTGGTATCAGTATTCATGGTGGGATGAGGCCATGAGTTCGGCACTCAGAGAGAGCAGGTTATCAGGACTCTTGTTGGGGTGGGGTGTGGCTGGTTACACAGGTGACGTTGTCCTAGGCCTCCATTGGGAGGTCAGAAGGGGGGATGATCACTGAAATTTACATAATGTTCAGCACCATTCACTATGTCTCAGATACTGAGAAAGTATATTACCATATGCAGTAGGACTTAGACAACATTTAAGCTTGGGTTAATAAGTGATTAGAAATATTTGCGGCACAAGTGCCAAACAATGACTATTGCCAAAAGGAGGGAATCCATATAATTATCATCACTGATATCCTCCAATATCAACATCTTTGAGTTGCCATTGACCAGAAACTGAACAGCTATATAAATTAAGTAGCTTAAAGAGCAAGTCAGAGGGTAGGAATTCTGCAGTCAATAATTCACCTCCTGTATGTCCAAAGCCTGTCCATAATCTATAGGATTGTGATCGAAACCTCTCCACTTACCTGGTTGGGTGCAGATCCAAGGACACTTAAGATGTTCAACACCATCCAAGACAAAGCAGCTTTCTTGACTGGAATCCAATTCTCCATG
The DNA here is from genome assembly GCF_037043375.1 of Chiloscyllium plagiosum. Lineage (NCBI taxonomy): Eukaryota > Metazoa > Chordata > Chondrichthyes > Orectolobiformes > Hemiscylliidae > Chiloscyllium > Chiloscyllium plagiosum. The sequence continues at coordinate 12,445,546 of NW_028270172.1, forward strand.
TTCAACATTCACTCCCTTCAGCCAAGCACAGCAGTTTCTGAGTGTACCATTTACAATATGCAGTGCAATAACTCACTCATGCTCCTCTGATAACACCTTTCAAACCTGTGATCACAATCACTTAGAAGGACAAGGGCAGCAGATGCATGGTTCCCCTCCATGCCATACACTATCCTGACTAGAAATTATCGCCATTCCTTCACTGTTGCTAGGTCAATATCCTGGAATTCCCTTCCTAATAGCATCATGGATATTCCTACACCCCAAGAATGATCAGGGTTCAAGAAACTGTTTCCCAACCTCCTCTTCAGGACAATAAATGATGGATAGCCAACAATGGCCACATCTTTATGTTCTTTATAGGCCCAGAAATCAGGCAAAATGTATTTTAATTCTAACTCAGTGTGTCCAAATTACTTACTGAATGTGAGCAGATGCCTCGATGGTTGTCAGGTTAGCAATGTTTGATAGCCACTTAGATTTTTGCAAAGTTTTTGTCATAAAACCATTTCCATTTCAAGTGGTCTTATAAAGATAGTTTGGAATTGGTGTGGGATGTGCCCGATCCACTAGTACAGTTGCTTACAGCATGCGGAATGCTAATTTCCAGCTGTTGAGAGCTTGCATGGTTCTACTGAAAAGTTCAGATTGGTCAGACAACAGAAAGTTAGGCCAGCAATCTGTCAAGGTCACTGAGCATTTCTTTCACCTGAACTTTGGGAAGCACTTTTTACTGGTGGCTTTGGAGCCTTTGGAGACTGCTGCTTCCAGCACTGAAGAAAATAAGTGGACTATTTGGGTAGTAGAGTCCTTGAACTGTCAATTCAGACACCAAACAATTTTGAAGAACACTGGTGCACATCTGTGCAATTACTTTCTTCACTATTTATAAAATTTGTTAAATCCTGAATGATTTAATAATTTAAAGGCTAAAGGTCATCAATGTACTCTGGCATTCCAAAATATGTCAACACTTACAATATGCCTCAATGTTATTAAAATAGTTGCCTTTGATAGAAAGAAAATAGAGTCGTCTGAAATGTGAATGCTAAGACATAATGAAAAATTCAATATAAACACAATAAGACAAATAGAGGTTTTTGAAACTGAAGGGAAAAATGTCAGTATTTTGACCGTTTGATCAAAGCCAAAAAGCTATGAAGATTTCTTCAAGAGGGTAAAGTGGTGGGCAGCAGAAAGGGTGGTGGACCTAGGCGTAGTTGGATGAGGAACATCACAGAACGGTTATGGATGAGTTTCAGTAGATGTATGAGGATGCAACATAGACAAGTGTGGGATACCACAGTAGCAGATCTCCTAGCAGTTTTCGCTACAAGAGGCAGCAGTAACTTAGGCATAATTTATTAAGTTCGCACTGCTGGCGTTTCTCAAATTTGAGCGCATATTGCTCATGATTTTCTGATCAGGAAATAGAAAACCATGGTATTGGCTTGCACACATTCCTGATGAAGAGCTCATGCTCAAAACATCGACTCTCCTGCTCCTTGGATACTGCCTGACTGGCTTTTCCGGTGCCCCATTTTTGACTCTGATTAAGCATTTAGTCTACAACAGTGATTGGTATAGTAGCAGGTGGCCATTAGCATTATTGTATTGATTTTAATGCTATATTAGGCTCATACACACCCTATCATACATCCAGAATATTTATCCATTGACAGAAACAACACAGAATTTGACATATGGGTCTTACTGAATACTAGGTGAACATCCTGATATAGTCTGGAAGTCTCCTCACCCCCATATCTTGTGTTGTTCCCATATCAACAATCACTTTGATCAACAATGGTAAAGAAAGCTTCAAAGCATACAGATAAAGCATTACAGTTCAATCTCATGTCTTCATTATAAAACTACTGTGTATGCTCACAATTGTTTATTTATCCACCAAAGAATACCAGCAATCACCCACATTCACTTACGATCTTGGCTGCCTCATGACCACATGCACTACTGTGGCACTGAGCCATACATATCAACAAAGTTACAGAGCCAACCCTTGGTTAGTCATAAAACAGTTAATCTCAGCAAGGTAGGATTTATGGAATCAGCTTTTCCAGCTGTCTGGCCAGTTACACCATTGGATTAAATCTGGCAACTGCAAGCCTAAATTGGGGAGAAGATTAATCAGTCAAAATCACTAATCACTATCACTAATTCCTAATCACTATCCAGAGATTGCCTCTTAAAGGCAACGTGGAATGAGGGCAGGATCATTTTACCATGATATTCCTCAGTACTGGCTATTCTGCTGATATTACCAGTTTCCCTAAGGATTTGTACTTTGTACTAGGAATGGCTGTGCTGATCTATGTATTTTCCTCTAGTCAATACCTGATAAGTATCTCACCATTCCTACTGCTATGCCTTGCACACTAATGAACAGATTCATGTAAGATCATAGGGCTGAATCTTTTTATTTGGATAAGTGCAAGTTATGTCAAGTTTTTTGGAGGCATTTGTACCATGAAGACATGCAAGATTTCTATCTTATCTTACCAAATACACCTCATTTACTCTTATCCCAACCCTATGAAGTCTCTCATGCCAATTTGAGCCCCTTTTACAATACATCGTTCTCAGAACAACTCACCATTCACTAGATATCCAATCACAGTTAGAAGCTGAACATGTCAAAAAGAGAAAATGGCACTACAATTTTCTGACAGAAGGTCAAGGAGATGGTGCAACGTAAAGAAGTCTTCTTCCCAGGGGATGCGCAGAGGAGGCCATGCCACTGGAACCTGGCAGCTTGGTCTGAGGTCACCACCTGCGCAGCGTCATCTCCATGGTCGGGAGGAATGGCCAGCAGTGCTGTAGTAAGATCAATGACCTTCTTCCCTCTACTAGGGTAGGTGTCATACTCTTTACACATAACTCACATTCACTCATTTCCACTACCATATCCATCTCTCACCAAAGTCCATGCTTGACTACCCTTGTTATTGCCTGCAACATCTTCCCTCAGTTGCTCTTATTCTCCTCCAACCTCCAACAAGTTATCCCTTCATGCCTCTGTACTGGCTCTTTGCTCATTGATACACCTCACCATCTTTTGACCACTTGCACCAGCACTAATAGTTATTCCACCACTCTGCTCACCCAATCCCTTTCTATCACCAACTCGAAAAGACAACCTACAATGGAGAAGCAAGGGCCCAGACAAGTGGCGGAGTGTCCAACATTCAACTCCTCAGCCCGATGGTGGGAGATGGGGGAGGATGGTGGGAGAGGTCCTTGCAGAAGAAGATGAAAACCACTACTGCAGGGATGCTAAAACATCTATATCCCACCAAGTGATAAATACCACCCTTAATTCCACACCAATTTTCACATTAATTCCACTGGCAGTATCATTGCACATCACTTCTAATCACTGCCTGTGGTGCCTCTCTCCCTTTGTCTTGTAGACAAAGTCCACTGCTGACAATTCCACCAACTCCTCAATGAGAAAGAGAATAAAGTGATGCTAAAGAAAGCATCAGTAAAGCTGACTCCTGTGCCCCCATGAGCTCAGAAACTGACACCTCAGTGGGAACATTTGCTTTAGAAAATTTGGAGTACAATTTGGTGTGCACCCACACAGTGACAGCTCTGCACGTAACCAAGGAAGAAATGTCCCAGATTGCTGGCACTTGGAGGACTGGAAACCAGACACTTGCTCAGCCCTAGGCAAGAGAAGACCTGGTGCATCAGCAATCAGATACTTTGTCAGAATGCACTTGGAGGAACAGGAGTGGCAGATAGGATTGTGGTAGACAGTGCCCCACATTGCAGTACAGCAACTCCTGTGGTCATCTGGCTGCCTACATGGACAGCCAGGTCCAGTACCCTCAGGACCCTGCTGAATATGCACTCCATTACCCCAACCAATGGCTTTTGGAACTGGGCACTTAGCCAGAGAAGAAACCACACTTCAGAAGTCACCACCCTGAGTAACCCCCGCTCCGGGGTGCCTGACCAAGCTTATCAGTCTAACTGTCAGGGAGTCACCCTCTACTGTGGGTTCATAAAGAGTAAATACATTTTGATGTAGTGGGAAGGAGAGAAAGAAGAAAACCTATTGAGGATGCTTTGGTGCCACAGGTGACAATGCAATGTACACGAATTCTCATGGCTGTATAAACTTTGCTGTTTTGACTGAGAATCTGTGTGCTTGAGCTGCTCTGCAGCCCCAAATGTGTCAGCACATTAGGCCAATTTTGGGTTCAACCTCAAGAGGTGGTAAAACATTCTCTGCTTAATGCTCTTTACTTGAAGTAGGATCAATGGGGTCTTCTTGTTTGGGCTGGCTGTAGTCCCAGCAGGATCTTTCCCTAGTTCAGATTGGCCAGCAGCTCCATAGGGTGGGACCTCCTATTATTTGAGCAACATAAGTCACACTTTCACCAACATTAGCCCATGTGTGGTGTGTTATGTCTGTGGAGCAGGCTTCTTCCAGGCCTGTGGCTAGACACCAACTTTCCATCGGGGATGCGTGGTGGGTGTGAGTACTTATAATTTCATGGTATATGCATGTGTAGTTCAAGCTTAGTGTGCATTCTTGCAAAAATGGTAAGCTAAAAAGCAAAGTATACGTTTGATGGGTGTGAGTGGTTGCTTCCTGAATGGTAGAAGAAAGACTTGTATTTATATAGCACACTTCAACCTCAGGGCATCGCAAGGCCAATGAAGTATTCTAGAAGTGTAGTCACTGTTGTAATACAAGAAGTGTGAGAACTAATTTGTGCCTCATGTGATTTTTAATATTCATTGGAGAGAATAGATTAGGCCTTCCTTTAACATGCCAACTGAAGGACAGCACCTCCCTCCATACTGGAATATAATATCACTGCAGATATTTTCACTTAAATCCTAATGTGGAATTCAAACACTCAACCTTCTGACTCCATGATATTAATGGCTATCAACCGAGCCACAGCTGGAAACTAAATCATGCTGCATGCTTGTTAAGTAAATATACACGTGAGCTCCATTTATAAGTATGCAAGACATTTTCTACAATAATTAGCGCATGTGACAAAATAATGTTGCCACTGCCATACATGCAGCTAGTCAGCAATTCTATAGAACACTACTGCACAGTTTAGTCCAATCACTAACCCATTTAAAATAAATTATGTAAAAAGAAGCAGACAGAAACTATTAAGTGCCACGTGAAACACTGCCTCCAGGAGGGAGAAGAAAGATGTGAAACTCTTAGCCGTCATTTCTCTGACAAAGACCTGTTCATTTATTTAATTAAAAATATAATAACTCACCAGAGTACAAACTGGAAAATCATCACAAGTATTGATCTATGAGAACTGGAAATAATCTGCAACATGTCCAGAAGCAAGTTGGTTTACACACTCTCCACATCATTCGTAATGTGAGCATTAAACTTAAAAGTCCGTTTTCAAATTACGAGTAATCAAATCACCCAGGAACAGTGTTTAGCATGACAGGTTTGGTTTAATACTAGCACACGACACACTAAAACACATTCTTACATTTCCTAATAGATTTTCTGCACAGCACATGTCATCTATGACATATACATAAAATGTAAAATATCCTGAACTGATGACACAACAACAAGTCTGAATAATTAATCTGAAAGATTTGTTTATATAGTACTTACATCTTAAATCACCAGCTTGCAGATTGCAGGGTTTCCTTTAATCTGAAACCATTACTGCAGTATAGTTTGCTTAAAAAATTATACTGTAAAAATCTGACTTGATAAGCCTTTTACATTGGACATGAATGCCTATGGGGAAAAGCTTATTCCCATACTCATTTGTATTCAGGCTCCATACAGACCTGCAGTATCCCTTTTACAATGATGTACTTGCTAACTTAAGGTCAATATTATAAATTCAAAATTGACTACTGCACCTTGCTATAACTGGGAGTATGGGCTGAATTAGAAACCAGATGAGTCAATAAAGAGTTCTAAAATATAAATGATTTGATTATTAAAAACATACAAGATATCAAGTTACATCACTGCAGTAATAAAACTACACAGAATAGATTAAGAAATTACAATTGTAGCTTCTTGTATACTTGACAGGAATTATACTTCTTAGCCAAAAGCTGGGGGCATTTGTTTTTAAATTATTTATTTTCAAGCAGTTTTACATTCCTCACATATTTGTGAAAAACAGACATGGCACAGAAGGTTTTACTCTTGCATTCATCAGGACAGGCACAAGAATGAAAAATTTCAAAGGGAACATCAAATCTATACTGCATAAAGTAAGGGTACCAGTTGGTTGGAAGGTCGAATCTGATTGGTTAAGGCATTGCCATGGCGAATGCACTAGGTAGTTATTGCCCCCAGGCTTTTGTTTAATTCCCCAAAGATGTAATGTCAGATATGTTCCTTTTCTTATAAAGGACTGGTCCTTGCATTTGAAGATATGTAGCTTCTAATTTCTGAGCTGCAGTGCAAGTCCAACTGATAATCTAAAATTATTAGATTGTAAAATTCTTAGCACATTTGGGGATTTTAAACAATTCCTGTCTATTCCTTACAGGATAACTTGACATGTCTCATTCGAGGTTTCTTAAAGTGAGCAATTTACGTTACAGTACAGAAATAGACAATTTGGTTCAACCATTCATGCTATGGTTTATGCTCCATATCTAAGCCAGTAGAAGTTAACCCAGAATTGAATTTTAAACCCAACATCCTCTCCATCACAGAGATCACCTACCAATACGATACCTACTGTTCAGTATTGCTTGCCTTCAGTCCACCTGAACTCCTACTCTTCTGAAATCCTCATAGTGTGATTTTGCCATTTGGATTAGTTGACTTTCCACCCTGTTTTCTTCACAAATTTCAACATTATTGAAAACAATCTCTAAGTTCTGTAACCCATTAATTGGGGCTTTGTTAACAAACCCTGTATCCTCATCCTCATTTCATGTTTTCTCCTACTTTTCTGAAAAACTCTCACCCAAAATTCACTGTTCATCTATATCTGGTCTGCTGTACATTATCCTTCCCACTATCTCTTCATTTTTTCCCATTGTTGGCAATATCATTCTCAGTTGCTTTAGTTCCAGTCTTTGGAATCACTTTCCTAAACATCCTCAAATGTCTTTTCAACTTAAAACATTTTTGTCCAAGTCCTTGCAGCCTCTTAACTTCTCCTCAGCAAGTTTGGATATGTCTCAGTTGTCCTTTTCTGAAAAATACTTTGGGGCTATTTTTATCTTAAAGGCATTATGTGGGTGTAATTTGTTGTCCCATCAGTGTGATACATCTGAAAATCTACTCTATTATTTCTCCTTTTCTTTAGTAAGTTAACCCTTGCTAATTGTAGGTACTTACTAATTTACATCCTTCTGGAATGTAAATTAGGCACTTTGGATAATGATGAACACCGTGGCATAGGATGATAGAACATATTTCAGCATCAGAAGTATTGTTAGTATTGAAGCAAAACTCAGTTCTGAGGAAAGATCATGTGACACGAAACATTAACTTTGATTTCTCTTCACCACTGCTGCCAGACCTGCTGAGCTTATCTAGCAATTCTGTTTTTGTCTTTGAATAAAAATGACTTGGCTTCATAACATGTTTGAATTATAAATAACAAGACTGTTGAGAGGTGGAAGAAGAGGAAATATTTCTGGATTAACCTATAATTATAAACTCAGTGCCATGTAAGTTCATTTTGTGAATCATGATGGTGTAATAGACATTCCACCAAGAAATCTAACAAATTTTTAATCTGTAATAAATGTAAAGTATTATGCTAATTTGTTTCAAAATTCATGAAACCTCAGTTACCATTTTCCTGCACAATGGCTTTGATTTAGTGTGGCTTGTAACACGTTCAAATCAGAAAGAGTCAAGAAGTTGCAGACTTTTGTTTATTTCATTCACCATCAAACCCCAAGTTATGGCAAAACCCTGAAGTCTGCTTGCATTATAAAGTAAATATCAACTTCATTATATGCATCTAACCCACTCCTAAATGTCCCAAATAAGTAACATTTGTTTTCTGTAATAGATTAAACTGCTAAATCTGCTATTGATGTGAGTAGCAAACTGTATTTATAATACCTGTAGGCAAGTATATTTCTTGCTCCATTTTTTCTGAAAAGCATGGAAGCATTATCAGGCCAAACTATTTTTATCACAAAGCTTTCATTAAAGCAGTTTTTGTCGAGTGAACTATTTTAAGTATGACGTGGACCAATGGGAAACGTTAAACCTTAATATAGTTAGAACCATTATGTTTATCCTGAGCTTGTAAATAATGTTGTGCATCTTTATATCCTTGTAATCTGCAAAGTCCAGGTAAGAGTTTCTTATAATTTTGCATCTCTGATATGAAGGTGCTCAATAGCTGTGTGGAAATGGACAGGATCAATAATAATAGCTGCCTTACCTAGGTACTCACCTTGATTACTTACTATTTTCCATATTAAAAAATATGGAAGACATGCTAATAATGAATTATTATTACTTATTATACCTGTGCTCCCAGTAACTATGGCACACAAGTTATGGAGACATTGATATGACAATGAAAAAACTAAGATTTTACATAACTTTACAAGTTCAAATGTGGACCACCTAATACCCAATGCAGAAAACCACAAGCTATTGCCCCACAAGCTATTTTGGGCGGCACGGTGGCACAGTGGTTAGCACTGCTGCCTCACAGCGCCAGAGACCCGGGTTCAGATCCTGCCTCAGGCAACTAACTGTGTGGAGTTTGCACGTTCTCCCCGTGTCTGCGTGGATTTCCTCCGGGTGCTCCAGTTTCCTCCCACAGTCCAAAGATGTGCAGGTCAGGTGAACTGGCCATGCTAAATTGCCCGTAGTGTTAGGTAAGGGGTAAATGGAGGGGTGTGGGTGGGTTGCGCTTCGGCGGGCCAGTGTTGGGCCGAAGGGCCTGTTTCCACACTGTAAAGTAATCTAATCTAATCTAATCTAATCTAATGGCTGTGACAAATTATCACATCCCCTAGTAACAGGTAAATATTTCAATCTGTCGTGTTACAATAAGGAACATTCCATTCACGTCTTCCTCTTAACATCCTCAGTCAGACTTGGCAGCCTTCAACTGTAGATTGCTTCAGTCAATGTTCTCCCATGGTGTGGATTCTGTCAGTCAGTTTACTTCATACATAACAGGGGCAATAACCTTCACTGCCCGATAAGAAAGCAAGTCTTTCAAATGAGGGAGGGTAGTGTATGTTTTTATGACAAAATATAATGTATGCTGCATGCGCTGTTCTTCATGCATTCTAAATACTTGCAGAAAGTGCATGGTTCTATGCCAAGTTTTATTTGACCGCGATAATGATCATTTCCACAGTACATTCATTACTACTACCATACAGATTTTTGGGTTTAATAGTTTACAGCAACTTTATTTCCCACAATCAGAAAAGCTCATTCTCACTTCTATTAAAAACCTCCTCTAGAGACTGAACTAAACAATTGGCTGTCCATCAGCTGTGAGACATAAGTATCAGCAAGATGAAGACTGCTTTTCATACTGTAGTCAAGTTCGTTAAGACATCATTAATGTCCCATTCTGCAGCAACTTACACACACAAGAATCTGTGAAACAGAAATGCCATTCACCCAGTCAAGATCTCTATTACGCACACTAATGAGGCAGAGAACAAGCACAAACCTAGTCTCATTCTCCTGGGGCTGTGCACTAAATGCAGACAATATAGAGGATGGTATTAGAACTATCCTTCTTTTAAGGAAAGAGAGTAGAATATAATCCAGGTCTCCAGTGTTTTCACAGATTTCATTGTTATCGATCAAAATGCTGTTGTTTGCTTTTAGCTGTGTGCTCCGAAAATGCCATACACATACAAATACTGCTCCGGGTGTGTATGCCAAGAATGCACAATAACTGGATCTGAACTTATGGTGTGTAATTTTTAAAAATGCTTTTAATCTTTGGGCTGAATAACTTCATAAAATCTATTGTTACTGTACAGAAGGTGGCCATTGACTGGTCAGGTCTGTGCAGACTTTCTGCAAGAGCTACTAAACATGTCCCACGGCCCCAACATTACCTCACAACCCTGTAAATCTTTTCTCTTCAAATAATTATCAATTCCTTTTGAAAGTCATAATTCAACCTGCCTTCACCACATTCTAAGGTAGCTAGAATTACAGATCCTAACCACTCAATGTGTAACTTTTCCTGTTACCTTTGGTTCTCCTGTCAATCACCTTAAACTTACATTCTCTTGCTTTCACACCTTTCACGAATGGAAACAATTTCTCTTTATCTATTCTGTTCTGACCCTTCTTGATTTTAACACCTCTATCAATCTCTTGTGAAACTTCTATTCTTGAAGAACTCCAGCTTTGCCAATGTATCTACATGCTGGAAGTGTCATCTCAGGATCTATTCTCATAAATCTTTTCTGCACCCTCCCCAATTCCAGAGATTAAGTTATTAATATTTAAAATAATCATCTAAAAGTTGTTTTCTAAATTATTGCACCAATTTCACTAAACCCTTTTAATAACTGGTGTAAAGTTGCATGCACAGATAATTGGCATTTCACACCAGAAGCTACAAATGTATAATTACAATAAAAGCTTTATGTTGTTTTTTGCAAATCAAGCCTGTATTGTAAAACTTACATGAATACAATACCTTGAATTTAAACTGTTGTTTAAATTCATTCTTGCCTTTGTTCCTCCTCTCTATACAGGTTTCATCTCTCTATACTTCTCTGAGAACTCCGCATTTTTATACACACCCATTCTCTTCACCCAACTAATGCAACCACATCTTCAATGTCAAAACTTTCCCTAAGTAGTTCCACCTCACCACTTTCACCCACTGTTTTCATAAAATCATCCACTTTGAAGATGCGGTTATAGATGCTTTGGTTGACCATTCATTTATGTCCATTACACCTCTATCATATTTGAAGTACATTTTTCTGCATTCATTGTAGGTCTTCTACAATACGACTTGTTTTTTTTGGCTGCGGCAACATCCCACTTTGCAGGTAACTGTAGTGCTGTACAGAATCTGTTTGATATCTTAAAAATCCATGGGAGCACTTCATCCAAAAACAACAGCTGGATTTTGGGGACCCAATGTTCAATAAAGAATCATAACAGTTGACAATAGTAAATGAAAATTTACCTATTACTTTGCAGTAAATCAGGACTTACATCTTGCCAGCGCCCTCTCTTCCTCACCTGAATGCGCTGACTTCTTGCTTGGGCGAGCATTCACAGGTGCAGACACTCACCAGTAACTTTCGAAGGTCAGCATTACAGTTGGATCAGCTTTGACACAGAATCATACAAAATAGAAATAGGCATAGGCCACTCAGCCCTTCAAGTTGGCTCCACCATTCAATATAATCATGGATGATCATCCAACTCAGTACTCTGTTCCTATTTTCTCCCCATACTCTTTGATCTCTTTTAGCCCTAAGAACTACATGCACCTCCTTCTTGAAAACTTTCAATATTTAGACCATTAGCACTTTCTATAGGAGAGAATATAGGAGATGCATCAATGCATCATCCTCAAAATTCACTCTCCCACCCGTCTTTCAGTCATCTCCAAATTTGGGGAGATTACATTTAATTTCCCTCGACTAAACCATTAATATATACTGTGAATAGCTGGGGTCCAAGTACCGATCCTTGCGGTAAACCACTAGTCACTGGCTACCACTCATAAAATGAACCGTTTATTCTGACTCTTTGTATCCTGTCTACCAGCCAGTTCTCTAGCGAGATCAGTACATTAGCCCTCCTATCCCATGCATTTTAATATTACATGCTAATCTATTATGTGGGACCTTCTTGAACACCTTCTGAAAGTCTAAGCAACCACATCCACTGATTCCTCCTCATCAACTCGACTTGCTACATCCTCAAAAACGTTCAATCAACTTATGAAGCACGATTTTCCTCTCATGAATCCATTCTGACTCTGTCCAATCTTATCACTGTTTCCCGAGTGCTTTGCTATAAAATAATGAACTCAACAATTTTCCCAGCACCAATGTCGATAAGTTCCTGTTTTCTATTTACCTCCTTTTTTTAAGTAATGGAGTTACATTAGCTATCCTCCAAGCCATAAGAACTGTTCCAGAGTCTGCAGAATCTTGCAAGACGATTCATATGCTCTCCAACACTTTTGACACATTATTTGTGCCTTGCTTTGTGAGGACAGAAACAAAATATATATTTCTTGGCTAGTGATCTCTTTAATTCCCATTATAACATTCCCTGTCTCTGACTGTAAGGGACCTACATTTGTCTTCACTGAACTTATTCTCTTCACATACCTATATTAGTTTTTACAATCAGTTTGTACATTCCCCACAAGATTACTCTCGTACTCTATATTCTCTTGTTAATCAATCCACTTATCCTCCTTTGCTGAAACCTAAACTGCTCACAATCATCCAGTCTGCTGCTCTTTTGGCCAATTTGTACGTCCCTCCCTTGGATTGAATACGATCCCTAATTTCCCATGTTAGCCATGGCTGGGCCATCTTCCCCATTTTATTGTTGTGCCAGACAAGAATGAGCAATTGTTGCAGTTCTTTCAGACATTCTTTTAAATGCCTATCATTGCCTATTCACTGTCAAACCTTTAAGTAACACTCCCTAATTTATCATAAACAACTCATGTCTCATACCAACATTCTTCTAAACACAGTAGCCCAATCTCAGAATCAACTATGTCACTCACTGTCTTAATGAAGAATTCTATATTATCGTCACTCATCCCCAAGGAACCTCACACAGCTAGATTGCCCACTAGCCATTTCTCATTACACAGTACCCCAGTCTAGGGTGGTCTCAGTGTATTGATCCAGAAAACTATCTCGTATCCATTTCAGGAATCCCTCCTCTACAGTATTTTTACTGATTTAATTTGCCTGATCTATATGCAGATTAAAGTAGCCTATAATTAAAGCTATACCTTTATTGCTTGACAGCAGGTGCTGCCATGCAAATCAAACAAAAGGTTCTTAAACTCTTCCACCAGGAGAGATTTGATAAAACCAGCAATTCTCTCTATCTCTCCTTTATCGGTTAATTCAATGGCCATATTGTCGCATTTGAGGCACTGGTGAGATTTTGGCACAGGGTTGAGATCAACCATGGATCATTTTTCTATATAATTTAGCTTCTGGCTGAATACGGTGGATAAGCACCATTAATGTACAATCCATTTTTATACACAATGATACCTACACTGTAAATATTCTTTGAAGCCTTCAAGGCAGAGCGTCATTTACAGCAATTTGCAAAACAATAACTCACTGCAGCCTTTATTCCTCAATTGAATGATGACATAAACTTATTTTTAAAATCAAAAGTTTGTTCAAATTGCCAGTACAGGGCATACGTTGATTTGATCTGAGAATGCTTTACAGAGCTTCCTATCAATAGCGGAGATACGAATAATCCTATGTCACAAAATGGCCAATTTATTCTTCACGCACTTAGCTTGTGTGCTGGAAATGAATATCCTCATTAAAGTATTAGTCTTTAGCTCACACTATGAGACATTCATTTTACAATTTTTTTCTTTTCACTGTAGTAATGTAGTAATTGTATAGAAATTCCCGATTTATTTGGAAAGTTTGAAAACTTCATTCTGTAGATTTGACAAAACATCTTCAACCGCAGGGTTTTTATTTCTAACTATTTTTCAGTATACCTATTGAAAGAAAATATGTGGGTGCTGGTCTATATTCAGCTGAATTGTGATACCATGCAGTTAAGACTCAGACATGAAGAGCTGCAACTTGGTTGAGGTGCCAAAGGACATGTGAAATTACTCCAGCAACAGCAATTGCCTTCAGGAATGGAGAAGTTACAAAGTTCACAAAAAAATGAGTTAACTCACTGTCAGATTCTCCCCTATCAAGCAAATTTGAAGTTTCAATATAACTGCAACAAAATTCAACTTTGCATAAACTCTGAGTGTCAAGAAGAAAGAAATTGTTATATTGATGCCTTCTCTCCAGGGACAAAACACGAACAATTGCCATGACACGAAGATTTAAAATGAACTTATTTGACTTTATTTGCCAGCTCCCTCTGAATCAGCTGTGCTCTGCTGTGTTACCAGATTGGTTGATGCCTACAATTTCTTTTCTGTCACTTTCTTCTTTCTCTCCTAATCCATTTTTCCCCATTCTCTCTCTTTATTGCTTTTTTTGCCTAATTTGCCTAATGCACCTTGGTTCTTTCTCAATCCTTAAACAAAATGGTCATGACAACAGCACTTTCACACCATGGCTCACCGACACCTTAGATGCTTCATAGTCGTAGGTGTGCTGTTATCAGCATGTTACGATGCAAAATTATCCATGGCTGAAAGATGCAGGGCAAAAGTATAATTATTCGGGCATGATATGGATGCTTTGCTCTAACTATCTCTGGCCCACTATGTTATACTCCCTGCTTCATTCATGGTAAAGTACTCCATGGCCCTGTTCCTGTGAAAAATATTCGTCTAACTTTGCCTTTGGTCTTCTAATGATAATTTTTGGTCTATCCACATTTGTTACCGATTAGAAAAACTCTTTCATCACACACTCAAAATCCTGATTAATTTCAGAAACATCTGTTAAATATTGGATGTTTCCACAAGCCAGGCCAAAAGTGGTTAAATTATGATAAGGTGGTTTCTGTGGACTAAAGAGGAGTGGATTGCATTTAATGACTAAAAAAAGGAGAAAAAAAAACTCATCATACTTGGTACTCACCAAAATAACCTGGAAAAGAATGGGCACAATTTGGCAGTCTTCAATTAATCTGGAAACATAAATAATTAGCATCATATAATTAGAACACAGGTATGTTTTCACTTTCATTAAAAGATGCAAAACTGATCTTGCTATTGATACATAAATGAATGGCTCAGTGTGAGCAACAAATATCGATACATGAGTGACCCACAACACTGACCCCTGACTAATGCAGTTGGTAATTTAGTCTTTGTATACCTCATAAACATGAACAACGTCACAGTTTATTGGAAATGATTCACTGCTTATCCCATTGATCAAAGCTAGAAATTCAAAATACGGTTGAAAATTTTACAAGACATGGAAGTAAACAATAATAGAATGAATAAAAGGTCATGAATTGTGAATCAGGTAAAATCCAAATGCTGGACTTTTTAGCAATTTTACAAAAAGTGTGTTGATTTAAAACAAGAAATGTGCAACAAACTTCATCTACCAACATCATCAAAAAAAATCCACAAAGTAACATTTTCTATTCTTCAAAAGAATTGCATTAGCTTTAAGATTCTTTGGAACGTCCAGAGTTTGTGAAAAGATTTTACATGTTTGCATGTACATGTTTTGTTCATAAGGTAGAGGTTTGGAAGGTCCAATTTTCCAAGCACTATTTTAACTTGCAATTTACACCCATTCATTTAGGGAGATGATAAAAAAAACCTTCTATTTAAAGAATTGGTAAGCCATAATTGCACTCATGAAAGAACCAGATGCCAAATAACCTAGCTTAAAGTTTTGTTGTGGGAGATGATTTTCGCCTTCCCTTTCTGAAAAGTGCTGATTCATTTGGGTCACTGGCCATGATCCAGTTTCCCCTTCATCTGGCTGTTTCATGATAGTCAATAGTACAAGCTATCAGCCTGTGGGGGTTTCAGCAAGGATAAGAGAGGCGATTGCCTAGTGGTATTATCACTAGATTATAGTATTAGAGATCCAGTTAATGTCCTGAGGATCTAGATTTGAAACCTCCTATGGCAAATGATGGAATTTGAATTCAATAAAAATCTGGAATAAAGAGTCTAGGGTAATCATGAAATGATTATTGGAAAAACCCATTTGGTTTATGAATGCTTTAGAGAAGGAAATGGCTGTCCTTTCCTGGTCTGCCCTACATGTGGCTGCAGACCCACAGCAATGTGCCTGATTCTTTACTGTCTTCTGGACAACATATGCTGGCCTACATCTTGTGAATTAATACATTTAAAAAAGGTAAGATATTTAGCAGACCAGGAATCTATGGTTAAGTTTCATACTTGTCAGCCTGTAAACAGTGGGTGAAGAGAGAAGAGAGACTTGCATTTCTGTCAAAGTGAAAAATTCTTGATCTTCAGAGTTCCCTGCTTAGTTAATTCTTATTTTTATTTTGTTTTTCCATTTGCCACTTTGCTAGCTTTAGCTCAGCTAAAAAACAAATTTCTAAAAATAGACTTTTATTTCAGCTTTCCATATTCCATTCGTGAGAGGTACAATCTGTCAAAATCTTTATTTTTGCCTAATTTTCTTCAGCTATTATTTCTTTGTTTTCACATAGAATAGAATGATTGGTCAGAGAGCTTTAAAATTCAACTGCATATCGTGGACCACAGTCTCATTTTGGGAGAACATCCTTTCTCTGAAGATCATTTGTACACCCTTTAGTGGTTATTTTTTTCTTGATTAACATACCAAAAATGACTGGATTCGTTTATCTCAGTTTCAAAATTTACTATGGTGGGATTTGTTTTCCTAATCTCTTAATTACTAACTTGTGCTTATCAATTGACTTTGTTGAATATGATTGGCAATCATCATCCAATCCTCTGACTCCATGCTCTTTAGTTGACCAGAAGCAAGACATTTCATTAGCCAGAGACTATACTCTGGAACTTTCACGACAATCGTTAAAACCCATCTGAATGTCTTTCACCAACTTTTGTTTCAATCTTTAGAACCACTTTCTCTTAGTCGTAGCAGCTATCATTGCTCCCACACTCCAATGAATTGCCTGGGGACATAGTTTTATGCTAAAGAAAGCTATATAAATATCATAACTAGGAACAGAGCAGGCCATTTGGTCCATCAAGTCCGCTATGTTTTCCAATGAGATCATCACTGATCAAATTGGGCAGCACGGTGGCTCAGTGGTTAGCACTGCTGCCTGACAGCACCCGGGTTCCAGGTTCGATTCCAGCCTCAGGCGACTGTCTGTGTGGAATTTGTACATTCTCCCAGTGTCTGCGTGGGTTTCCTCTGGGTGCTCCAGTTTCCTCCACAGTCCAAAGATGTGCAGGTCAGGTGAATTGGTCATGCTAAATTGCCCATAGTGTTAGGTCCATTAGTCAGAGGGAAATGGGACTGGGTGGGTTACTCATCGGAGGGTCGGTGTGGACCTGTCAGGCCGAAGGACCTGTTTCCATACTGTAGGGAATCTAATCTAATCATCAAAAATAATCCTTGACTCCAATTTCCTGCTTATCCTCATAAACCTTGACTCCTTAATAATTAGATATCTGTCTATCTCAGCCTTGAAGAAACTAAATATTCAGGACCTAACCTTAGTTTCCCTCTTCAATAAAATATTCTACAGATTTCTCACCACCTGGAAGAAAACATTCCTCCACATCTCTGACATCTTAAGTGGGCTTTACTTTACTCTGAGATTATGCCCTCTGGTATTAGACTATCCCACAACAGGAAACAACCTCTCTGGATCTACCTTGTCAAGCTCTTAAGAATTTTATAAGTTTTAATAAGGTCTCCTCTCAAAGTTCTAGATTCCTTTGAGAACAAACCCTCCTTATTGATTGGATGTTGCATTGATAAGTGGTTTCTCTTGGGATTAAATACTGTCACCAACACGTCAGTTTCTAACTTGCAACAATTACAGCCAAGTTGATTAAACTAATTTCGCTAGCAAATCTGTCCAAAACTAATGTGAGGCTACTGACTGGGATACGAGAAGAACCATTAAAGAATGTTGTTAAACTTGAAAGCTATAATATTCTGCTGAATGTCAATCAAATATTCTCTGACAATTTTCTCTGATTCCTATTAACTCCAGTTTTTCCAGAGCTCTTTAATACTGTATTTAGTCAAATAGTGCTTTAATTACAAGAGCAGCCAGTCTCACCTCCCCTGTGGTATTCAGCTCCTTTGTCTATATTTCAACATATGTTAAATGAAGTGAATGAAGTCAGGAGATGTCCATGACAGAACCCAAACTGAGCACCAGTGAGCAAGTTATTCCTTTCTAAGTGCATCTGATAGCACTATCAATGATCCCTTCCATCACTTTACTGATGATCGAGAGTAGACTGATAAGACTATGATTGGCTGGGTTGGATTTGTCCTGCTTTTTGTGCAGAGGATATACTTTTTTTTAGTATTTGATGTGTAAAATTGTGACAAACACAATGATTGGTAGAACCACGCAGGGAGCTTAATACTCCTGGGTCACAGGGTCATGACGGTACAGAAGGAGATCATTCAGCCCATCGAGTCCATGTCAACTCTCTGTGGAGCAGTCTAGTCAAGTTTCATTGCTCCTTTCCAGCTCCATAATCCCGAATGTTTAGTTTGCTCTGGTACCCATCCCGTTTCCTTTTAAAATGATTGGTTATTTCCACTTCCAGCACCCTCTAGGCAATGACTTCCAGGTCATTAGCAATTGCTGTGTAAGTGCCTGACCAAAGCTTAGACATCAGTTGAATTCAAAAGACAGTTGGATGTAAGCTTGGGAACATAATATTATTCAAATTGGAGATCCAGTGGAATGAATAGACTTTTTAAAAATCTCTGATCTTTCTTGTATGCCTTTTGATCCATCAGGCTATACTGCACCTACAATGATAAAGTTGTAAACTGATCCAATATCAAATAGAAAACTTATCAACATCAATTTCTGGAAATGCACACATTTTGGTCCAGATTACATTGATGCATGCAATAAAACCATCTAAGTACCTAAACCTGATTTCCCAAAGAAATCACAAGTGTTGTAGTCAGAAACATTGCATTTGACATTTCAAATTTCCACTTTTAATTTTCCAGGCTGTTAAAACATTATTAAATAATCAAAACAACACTTCCTTCTTCAAGTTATTTTAAATTGAGGTAATCAAAATATCTAAAATATAACAGAATTTTTTGAGGGATGTAAGGTAGATCCTGCATAATCATATCTCAAAATAATTTAAATCTACTTTCAATCAAACAAGCGTGGAAATGTTTCACAGCTGAATCTCTATCTCTTTGCTGAGTATAAAAGAATTCAATGCAGTCAAAAACTTTCCATACCAAATAGGGATGCTTTGTGAAATTAGCGTTCTGATCAACAACATGCCTTCAGTCATGCAGTGTACAATTTAGTTGTTTTGAATTGCAGTGAAGACCGAATTCTGTGCTTGACTCATACTCTATTTATATTGCAGTGAATCTCTGGAGGTAACCATATAAAGGGACAGTTATAATAGAAATGAGGTGGCAATCACATATCCTGTGGCACAAAACACCATTAGTGTTGGGGTGGGGGTAGGAGGAAATGGATCTGATGTTGAACCCCATTTTATTCAGTCCACAGGCATCTTTGGGCAGTATTCCAGAGGCAGAATCTCCAAGTGGTGAACATAACTCGCAAACAATTTTGCATGTACATGATAATGCACACACAGTAGTTTTAAAATCTATTATGCATGCTTATCAAGTGTTACAAGAAATGATTTGCATTTTCCAAATGATAAATCAAGCAAATTGAAAATATCAACAAGTTTTACTGTATAACCGGGGTTATGGGTTAGCTTTAGAATGTCCACTTATTCATATCATAAAGCAAATAGTCCTACTGCTGCTACAAACAGACATCAAATAATTAGTATCCCTTTTGTTCTGCAAGACAACAAGTTGTGGGCTGATTGGCCTCTTGCTGTGCCAAACGATTCTGTGAAATTACAGGTTAGAGTTTAACCCCAAACCATGTAAAACTTTCAAAGTTATTTATTTCCCAAATTCTTTTAAACCACTAAAAACGATAGGAGAAAATTATATATTTTTAAAATCAGGAGATCTTCATTAATCTATCATTCGGACAGTTTTAAATTTTATGCAATCTCCTACTCTTAAATATTACATACAGGGACATATATCTAAAAGTTTAGTCTCATACTGAGTTTAATTTCTTCCTGGAAAATTATGCATCCAGGATTCTTCAATGACCAAATACTTTTGTTTATTTCACCTCAGTTTTGACTTAGGATGGGCTAAAAATTGCAAAGTCAAAGAAAATCTCAAAAATACACATTGGAAATCATGAAAAGATATTGATCATGAATCATCGACCTTTGCAATTGACTCTATACAGTTTAATAAAATATACAATGCACAAATGAGTCTGCTTAACAGATTTACCTCAATTATGTAGTACTACCTTTAAACACTGGCAATAGACTAGTTTGTCTTTTCTCACAAGGTGCAACCAGATATCACAAATTGAAGAATACCAGGAGCTCTGGAATGTGTAGCATATGTGATAAATGACTCATCAGCTCATTCCATTCATAGTACAAGGTATTTCAGTCATCTGCTGAATATAACAGCAACTCACAGCAGTGCAGGATGTCCAGCTGAAAGAAACAGCTGTAAGTGCAGTTTTTGGTGAACTTCAGAAAGTAGGGTGGAAGATGAAAACACTGAATCAAAAAATGTTTGCTCAAGTTTCTTCCAACTACCTTGCTGCAAACTAGCTCAGCAAGAGCTATACATATCAGGAAAGTAAGGAAAACAGTCAATAATTTTATCATTGGATCAGACAAATGTTTATGTGGAGTTGATTGCACATTTGAGGGTAAATCATGAAGATGTAAAGAGTGTTTTCTTGGAAACAGCATCTCTGATCATGGTAAATTCAAGTTGAGGAATTGTTTGAGAAATGAGTGCTATCAGTATTCCACAGAAGATTGCCATGCTTTGTCTTGCATGTGCATTTAATTCTACGGTCATGAAGCCGTTTCTCCTCATACATTGTGGATTAATTGTGCAGTACTCCTCAAAGGAACAGTTTTCCTAAAATAATGTTATTGATGATGGGATGCTGTTATTGTATCAACAAGAAGAGGTTAGTAAAATAAAAATGGCTTTTCTGTGGACTGTTACATTGTGGTAAATGCACAGTTCAGCTTGATAACATTTCAGTAAAGAGATTCGTATCATGAATCCTCCATGTGTCAATGTACCAAAAATAGCCGGGAATTAACAGTGGATGCTCATAAAAACATACCATTAGCGCAAGAGAGATTTTTCCAGTCAAATCACAATATACATTATGGTTCAGAGTTCAGGGATCGCTCTTCTTGTGTTTTCAGAGGTGGTTGGGTGAGAGCGTTTATGGTAACGTCTGAGGTTCACCTGATTTTGAGATTCACGTCTCAATGTCTTGAGCTGTACTGGCAGGTTTTTAAAAAAATTCTGGGGTGGGGAGGAGCACTGCTGCATCTCCCAGCTCCTCATTGAATTAAATTAATTATTGTCTTTGTTGAAGATGTTCCAAAGTGCTGGTGTCCATGACTGCAGTCCACAACATCAGCTTCCATAAAAATTGTTAAACTCTTTACTTGCATCTGTACACAAAGGGGCTAACACCTGCATCAGGTGTTGTTGAAGAATGAAGGACAAGACAAATCAAATCTAATGCAGAGAAATACAGTTGGTTCTGATATAACACTACAGTTCTGTTCTTGTGCTAACTTGGGTTACAAAAAAATTGTGCAATAGTCGCTCCATATAAACTAATAAAACCAGAATTGTGTTAAAGCCAATACAGGTAAGGAAAGTTCGCACTGTACAAATAACAGTCTAAATTCTTCAATCGTGTTAAAAGCCAATTCACGTTGAAGAAACACACGTTATAACAGAACCGACTATATGAAGTGATTCATTTTGGTATAAAGAATGTGGAGAGACCCAGTTTCCTCCGGGTGTTCTGGTTTCCTCCCACAGTCCAAAGATGTGCAGGTTACGTGGATTGGCCTTGCTAAATAGCTCTTCCAGCACCACTAATCCAGAATCAGGTTTCCAGCATCTGCAGTCATTGTTTTTACCTAAATTGCCACTGTGTCCACTGATGTGCAGTCTAGGTGGATTATCCATGGCAAGTGCAGGGTTACAGGGATAACCCTGTACAGGGATACAGGGGCATGGGTCTAGGTGGGCTGCTCTTTGAGGGTTGATGTGGACTCAATGGGCCAAATGGCTTGCTTCCACACTGTAGGGATTCTATGATTCTAAAGGATATAATTCCAAAAGGGTTGGAGGAGCAGACAAACCTGGGAGCATATGTGCACAAATCATTCAAGTTAGAAGGGTAGGTTGAGAGGTTAATAAAGCGTAAAACTTCTTGGTTTTTATAACAGAAGTGTAGAATACAGAAGCAAAGAAATTATGATAAAGCTATGCAAAACACTGGTTCAGCTATGACTGGAGTTTGTATCCTGAGCACCACACTTTAGAAAAGATTTGAAGGCATTAGTGAGTGTTAAAAGAAAATTGACAGCAGGTTCCATGGATGAAGAACTCCAGTTATATTAATACATTGGAGAAACTGGGGCTGTATTCCCTGGAGAAAAGAAGAGATTATTTGATACAGGTATGTCAAATGAAAAAGGGTTCAGAAGAATAGATTGGGAGAAGCTGTTCCCATTGGCTGTAGGATCCAGAAGCAAGGGGCATAAATTTAGAGTGTTTAACAGAAGAAGCAACAGTGACTGATCAAACAACTTTTATTAGTTTAGCCAATTCACTTAACCTGCACAGCTTTGGACTGTGGGAAGAAACCAGAGCACCTGGAGGAAACCGAGACTCTCCTCATTCTTTCTGCTGAAATGAACCACTCCATAGTTCTCTGCATTCAATTTAATTTGCCGTCATCCATGATGTGGAGGTTTAGATTACTCACAGTGTGGAAACAGGCCCTTCGGCCCAACAAGTCCACACCGACCCGCCAAAGCGCAACCCACCCATACCCCTACATGTACCCCTTACCTAACACTACGGGCAATTTAGCATGGCCAATTCACCTGACCTGCACATCTTTGGACTGTGGGAGGAAACCGGAGCACCCGGAGGAAACCCACGCAGACACGGGGAGAACGTGCAAACTCCACACAGTCAGTCGCCTGAGGCGGGAATTGAACCCGGGTGCTGGTGTTGGACTTGGGTGGACAAACTCAAAAATCAATGATGAAATGGCAGCGATCTAACAGGTCTGCTTTGCTGAACTCTGCACCATAACTCAGGGGAAGTGGTGTTTTTATCCTCCCCAAATAAACTACAGTAGCACCTCGACATACGAACGACCCTGTTCACGAACAAATCGGTTTACGAACAGGGTTGTACGTAAAATTTTGCTTCAAGGTACGTATGAAATTCAAGGTACGAACGAAGGTACGAACGCAAAAAGCCCGTGTGCGACCACGTGGTTTCATTGTTCTGCTTTGCTACGCGCTTGTTGAACACAAAAGCTCTCGGGCCCCGCGTGATCTCATTTAGTTCATCTTTGGCACGTGCGCTGTGAACAGCCAACAAGCATTCTTACCCTTTCCGAGCAATGGGAAAAATTGATTCAGTTCGCGAACTTTTCGGTTCGTGAACCGGGTCCCGGAACAGATTAAGTTTGTAAGTCGAGGCACTACTGTAGTTTGAAGAAAATTGATACTTAATATTAGTAGAATTGCTACATACTGTTTTGTTTTGGTAAGTGAAGATGACCAGAGGCAAAGGACAGAAAAAATCACAACAGGCAGGACACTCCCCTGCAGCATCGGACAGGCCTGCAGCCTCATTGCGGCCTCCCCTAAAATCCTGATGAACTCACATACTCAACAAGGCCTGGCTATGGGGTTCGCGCAACTCCGGGAGAAGATTGAGGCATCGATTGAAGAGACTCAAGCCAGGCTGCAACCTTTCTCAGCCATGCTGCAGGAAGCATGAGCAGGAGCCACAGAGTCTTGGGATGCGAGTGGAGGAGGTCGAGCAGCGAACTGCGATGTCAGAGACTGCGATCAAGTCCTTGGTGGGATGTATCTAAGCCTTGGAGAAGCAGGTCAGTGACCTCGAGAATCGAGAACAAAAAATATCCAGGTGGTCAGGCTGCAAGAGCGAGGGGAAGGTGAGCAGCCAACCAGTTTTTTCGAAGAATGGCTACTGTGATTTCTGGTCAGGGAGGCCGAAGCGGACCAAGTGCAGATTGAGAGACTTTACCGGCCGGTGATGTGCAGGCCCGGTTCAGACCTAGTGTGAGTCCAGTCCATTCGGGACAAACAAAAGGTAATGGAAGCCTCCAGATCACTGGGTAAGGTTCCTCAGGTCATGATTTATAAAGGATCAAAGATTGTGTTTTTTCAGGACTTCTCTGCCGCCGTGATCTGCAAGGAGGAGACTGAAGGACCTGGATATTCAATATTCCATCAGGTACCTGGCAGTCCTCCATTTTAATAATGAAGGGTCCGTGCATGTATTTGACTCCCCAGAAAAAGCAAATAACTTTTGGACATTTTGAAATAGACTGGATGGTCCAAAGAACATGGACAATAATGGGTTCTCTTTTCTTTCCCCTTTTTCTCTCTACCTCGTGTACTTCTCTTTTTTTGCTTTATTATTTTATTACAGAAAGTGTTGTTGGTTTTGTTTAGTGATAATTGAGGTCAATGTAGGGTTGAGGATGGGTGAAGTGCCTACTTGTAGTTTCTTTGTCCATAATACCTATCCTTTGCCTGAATTTGGGGCTTGGCTTGAGCTACAAGGAATTATGGAGGTGCATGCAAGTAGTGTAAGTGCCCCTGTGGGCAGGGATTGAGTTTCCCATCAAGTGTTTTTTGTATGTTGTAATTAGTTTGGTTTGTTGATTTTTAGTAGAGGTAGTTTTTGCAAGTTTTGTTAATGTACTTTTAATGTGTGTATTTTTTAGTCTATGAATCTCCATTTATTTACATGTGGCGCTTTGTGAATAGGGCTCTTTCTCTTGGGGGTTCAAGAGTTGTTATAGAGGGATATGGCCAAGTATCTCCTTAAATGGTGCACCTGCAATATTAAAAGGAGTCACTTGCGAATCAAGAGAAAAAAAGTACTTTCGAGTCTCAGGAAGGAGAGGGTTGATATTGCCATGTTGCAAGAAACCCATCTTGATGAAAAGGAGCACGTAAAGTTACAACAGGTTTGATTGGGTTTTCTTTTGTCTAAGAGCAGGGCAATTGCCATACTTGTCCAGAAGAGTCTTCTATTTAAGTTATTAGATCAAGTTAAAGATGAATATGGGCAGTTGACAATTCTTAAAGCTTTAATACATGGTGAAGAGTATCTCATCCTAAATGTTTACTGTCCCCCTGCACACCCCCTCATATTTCTGACTGATGCAATTTCTAGGTTGATTGCCTTTGGAACATGACACACTATCATAGAGGGAAATCACCTCATGGACCCCATAATGGATAGAATGCCCAAAGGTCCCCAAAATACCTCTCTGCAATCCAAGCAACTGGTTGACTTATGTGTGGAATTGGGGGTGGTGGATGTTTGGAGATGTCTCCACCTTACGGGCTGGGACTTCACTTTTTTCTCTAATCCACACAAGTGTCATACCAGGATTGACCTTTTTCTAGCACCCTTGGTTTTTCTGGATTTGGTGATGTCCTGTAAAATTGGAAACATAGCCATTTCCGATCATGCGGAAGTGTATTTGGAGGTTGAGATTTAGGGCAATGGAACCGGTTCCTGGCATTGGTAAATGGATCCTTTCATTCTCAAGGACAGTAAGTTGGTTGAGTACTTCTCGAGTGAATTTAAAGCTATCAATTCAAGTACGGCTAGTAACTCATCTATACACTGGGAGATTGCTAAGGCCTATGCTAGTGGGATAGTTATCTCTTATTCGGCTTGCCGGCAGTGACAGAAGGGAGAGCAACAACGTCTGCTCGAGGCAAGGTTGAAGGCAGCCGAGACAGCATATTTTAATAGGCTGTCAGTAACTAAATTGCAGCGAGTCACAGCTCTCTGGGTTGCTTTGAATTTCATCCTCACTTCGACAGCGAAGAGAAAAGTCTCTTTCACGAAACAAAGGCTGTTTGAGCACGACAATAGGCCAGGCAAATAGCTGGCATATCTGGCTAGAAAAAAAGCGCGGAGAAAGTGAGGACTGCAGATGCTGGAGATCAGAGCTGAAAATGTGTTGCTGGAAAAGCGCAGCAAGTCAGGCAGCATCCAAGGAACAGGAGAATCGACGTTTCGAGCATAAGCACTTCTTCCTGACCTGCTGCGCTTTTCCAGCAACACATTTTCAGAAAAAAAAGAGCACCCTCCAATCCATTACATTAATTAGAAAAGGCACTGAGATTCTTATGTGTGACTCTAAAAGGATCAATGTGGCATTTTGGAGTTTTTACTCAGAGCTACATCGGTTGGAACACTGCGAGGAGACTTTTTAAAGAACCTGGACTTTCCAGGTTTGACCTTGGAACAGGTACCTCTTCTTAACACACCCTTAACAGGGTGAGAGATACAGGAGGCAGTAAGACAGCTCCAAAGTGGGAAGGCACCCAGCCCCGATGGTCTCCCAAGTGAATTCTACAAAGAATTTATAAATATCCTGTCAGGGCCGAGGCAGGACATATAAAACTATTCATATAGTCATGATTGCATCCCACCATCCCTCAGAGAGGCTAACATCTCTCTAATTCTCAAGAAAGGGAAGATCCCGGAGGACTGTGCTTTGTTTAGGCCCATTGTACTGTTAAATTCGGACTTTAAAATTTTACCCAAGACATTTGCATTCCGATTGGAGAAGATGTTGCTCTATATTGTTAAGGAGGACCAGACGGGTTTTATAAAGGGCAGTAGGTCCTCCAATAATATTAGAAGAATACTGAATATGGTCCAAGTGTTCAGGGTTTGGTAATCTCTTTAGATGCAGAGAAAGCATTCAATCAGGTGGAGTGGCCATATCTTTTTATACTCTGGAACGGTTTGGTCTGTGTGAGGTCTTTGTCAAAATGGTGGAGGTCGTGTATAGTGACCCTCCGGCTGCAGTTCTCACCAATGGTGTAAGATCCTGTAATTTCAGTATTGGTAGGGGCAGTCAGCAAGGTTGTCCCCTTTCACCACTACTGTTTACATTGGTGATTGAGCCACTGACAGAGGTGATCTGTCAGGACCCTAACATAGCTGCCCCGGAAGTGGGATCAAGGGCACATAAGATTACATTATATGCAGATGATGTTCTCCTTTTCTTACCAAATCTAGCAGTTTCTGTACCCCATTTAATACAATGCTAAAATTTATTTGGCTATTTTTTTAATATAAAATCAATTTTGCAAAGTTGAAGGCTATGCCCGTGGGGGTTCTTAAGGGCATACCTGGGGGCGGCACGGTGGCTCAGTGGTTAGCACTGCTGCCTCACAGCACCAGGGTCCCAGGTTCGATTCCAGCCTCGGGCGACTGTCTGTGTGGAGTTTGCACGTTCTCCGTGTCTGCGTGGGTGCTCCGGTTTCCTCCCACAGTCCAAAAGATATGCAGATCAAGTGAATTGGCCATGCTAAATTGCCCGTAGCATTAGGTGCATTAGTCAGAGGGAAATGGGTCTGGTGGGGTTGCTCTTCAGAGGGTCGGTGTGGACTCCTACCTTTGATCAATTATTTAAGGCTAACTTTGCTTACTTGCTTGACAAGTTTAGACAAGTCCTTCAAAGATGGGAGGCCCTTCCAATCTCTTGGTTAGGTCAAATAGCCCTTATGAAAATGAATGTCCTTGCCCATCTGTTAGATCCCATGCAAATACTCTCCCTGATCGTTCCCAAGCAAACATTGCGGAGACTCACTGGTTGGCTTAGTTCTTTTATTTGGCGTCATAGATGGTCCCTCATTAAGCTTGCCAAATTGCAGTTATCCCAAGGGTTGGGGGGAGTAGACTTTCTGGAAATTAAGAGATACCAATTAAGCTCCCGTCTGTCCTTTATGAATGAGTGGTTTGTGATCAATATGGTTGGAAATTGAGGCCTCCCAGGCAAAGTGCCCCTTACTAGTTTGTTCTTTATGGAAGTGGACAGTTATGGAATACTGTCAGAATCCAATCATTATTAATATGGTCAAAGTATGGAGAGAGCAATGCAACAGAGTGAGTGCAGTTTATCTAAAACCTCCTTTCTTACCTCTATAGATGGTACGCCGGGATTTCAACTAGGGATCATGGATCCTGGATTCAAACTGTGTGCAACTAGGGGAGTCTCCTGTTTGGGAGACCTGTTTGAAGTGGAGGTCATGATGTCCTTTGACCAAATGAGCTGCAGTATGGATTGCCAAGCAGAGATCTTTTTTGTTACTTTCAGGTTAGGGATTTCATCCAAAAAAAATCTACACTTTTGACCAACCCCTATAGGTCTGACACAGAGAGGAGAGTGCTTCATGCCACAAGCGCACTCTCGCTTAGTGCTCTCTACCACCTATTGGGGTGCGGTGCCTCGAATGATATTGAGCGACTTTGTGAGATCTGGGAGCAAGAGTTGGGAGTGGAGATGCCCTCAGAGACATAGGAGGACATTTGGGAGAATATGAGGAAGATCTCAATCTGTAACAGAACACACGCCATGCAGTTGAAGGTTCTTAATCAAGTTCATCTGGCCCCAGATCATCTTACGAAATTCAAAAAGGGAGCATCGCCACTGTGCCCCAAACGCAAAATAGTTATCCTCACTCATAGTTTGTGGTCATGCCACAAGCTTCATAGGTACTGGAATGCTGTGACAGAAGTAATAGAGAGGGTCCTGGGGACTGAAGTGAAGGTAGACCCAGTCTTCCTTAGATGCACATGGAAAAAAGCTATTTAGCATTCTCACTTACGGTGCGAGGAAGAACATTTTGATGAACTGGGTGTCTGAGTATCCTCCGGCCCTGTTGGCGTGGCTTAAGTTAATTATGGAACACATGCCTTTGGATTTCCTCACCAACACGGTGCACCATAAAATGGAACTTTTTTAATAAAACATGGCAACCTTTTTTGAATTATCTGGATGCAGACTTGTCTGCCATTTTAATTAGGGCATTTGTTTAGCCATGATGATGAGGTTTAGTGAGCCTTGTGCCATTGGAGGAAGAATCCTGAATAAGTACGGGTGTAATAATTAATGCTCCCGAAGGTTGGGAGCTTCGATGTGGTTGCACTGAATGGCGGTATTTATTTATTGCTTTGTAGTGAATGTAGTTTTGATTTTTGTAGAGTAGAGTAGTTCATTGTAATGTTGTTATAATTTTAAATTGTTATATTTTTGCAATTTTATAATTTTGTAAAGGAAACATTTTTCAAAATAAAATGTTAATAAAATCACATGACACCAGGTTCTAATCCAGCAGCTTTATTTGAAATAAACCTATTGGGTATAATCTGGTGTTGTGTGATTTTTGACTTTATCCTTCATGTAAATGATTAGAATCTAGAATGGGATTCAGATTCAGTTGTGGGGTTATGAGAAAACTATGGGGCAGGGGACCTCGATGAGTTGCATACAAAGGGTCAGCATGAATACAAAAGGTCAAATGACCTATTTTCTGTTCAATGACAGGCACATATTGCATGAAACAGTTCAATGTGATACATGTTTTTCTTTTGGGTTTCTATTCTAATCAGCAGTGCTTGATCCAGTCTTCAACCAACAATCACAGAGACTTTATCAGCTGTAAATATAGAGCTCTCCTCTTCCCAGTCCAGGATACAAAAGTCAACTGCACTAATTCCTTGCCCGTCTCAGTTGAGAACAGCAACCAAGTGATGATTACAGACTGCACTTGGGACCCTCTTGTTTTGCAATACTCAATATTATGAAAAAAAGAGGACTGCAAATGCTGGAGATCAGAATCGAAAAGTGTGGTGCTGGAAAAGCACAGCAGGTCAGGTCAGGCAGCATTGGAGGAGCAGGAGAATCGACATTTTGGGCATAAGCCCTTCATCAGGAATGGTGGGGTGGAGGAGGGAAGGGGGCTGAGAGATAAATGGTTGGGTGGGGCTGAGGGGAAGGTAGCTGGCAAGGCGATAGGTGGATACAGATGGGGGATGATGGTGATAGGTTGGTGTGGAGGGTAGAGCGGATAGGTGGGAAAGAAGATGGACAGGTGGGACAGTTCAAGAGAGCAGAGCCGAGTTGGAGGTTTGTATCTGGGATGAGGTGGGGGGAGGGGAGATGAGGAAACTGGTGAAATCGATGTTAGATTAGATTAGATTAAATTCCCTATTTGATATCATGTAGTTGGAGGTTCCCAAGGTGGAAGATGAGGCATTCTTCCTCAAGGCTAGGATCTGGCAGTGGAGGAAGTCCAGGACTTGCATGTCCTTGGTGGAGGGCAGTGGAGTTGTTTGGTGTGTGTGTGTCCCAGAGATGTTCCCTGAAACTTTCCGTGAGTTGGCATCCGGTTTCTCCAATGTAGAGGAGACCACATCGAGAGCAATGGACACACTAGATGAGATGTTTGGATATGCAGTAAAATCTCTGCCAGATGTGGAAGGATACTTTGGGGCCTTAGATGGAGGTGAGGGGGAGGTGTGGGCGCAGGTTTTACACCTCTTGCGGCGGCAAGGCAAGGTGCCGGGAGTGGAAGGTGGGTTGATGAGGGGCATGTACTTAACGAGGGAGTCACGGAGGGAATAGTCTCGGAGGAGCGCTGATAGGGGTGGGAGAGAACTATATCTCTGGTGGTGAGGTCTGTTTGTAGGTGGCAGAAATGGCAGAGGATGATGCACTGTGTCTGGAGATTGGTGGGGTGGAAGGTGAGGACCGAGGATTCTATCCTTGTTGCAGTTGGAGGGGTGAGGTACGGGAAGTGGAGAAGTTGCGCTGGAGGACATTGGTGACCACGTAGGAGGGGAAGTTGCAGTCCTTAAAGTAGGAGACCATCTAGGATGTTCTGGAGCAGAACTGCTCCTTCTGGGAGCTGAACAGTGGAGGCGGAGGATATGGGAGTAAGGGGTAGCCTTTTTATTGGAGGAGAGGTGGGAGGAGATATGGTTCAGGTAGCTGTAGGAATCGGTAGGTTTAAAGTAGATGACCATGTTGAGCCGGTCACCGAGAATGGAGATGTTGTGGTCCAGGAAGGGGAGGGAGGTGTCTGAGATGGTCCAAGTGAACTTGAGGTCAGGGTGGAAGATGTTCATGAAGTTGATGAACTGTTCAATCTCCTCATGGGAGCATGAGGTTTAGGGTGTAGATTTGCTCGCTGAGCTGTAGGTTTGATATCCAGATGTTCCATTACCTGGCTAGGTAACATAATCAGTGGTGACATCCAAGTGAAGCGACGTTGGTTTTATCCATGGGTTGTACTGGGTCTTTTAGGTGTCACCAATCCAATAATACTCAATATTACACCAGACCATGCACTCAAGACCTTGTCTACTGGAATAATCTGATTGAATTTCATTTTTAAATTAGAAAAATGGCAACACATTTTTTTTCCATAGAAGTGAACAAGGCGTTCACTTCGAAGCTGTGTTAATGACAGTGTTAAGCTGACAACATTGTGTAAATAAATTTTTAACTTGAGTGACACTGTTTTTAAAAAGAGAATAACATATGATCAAACAAATCAGGACAGGAGTAGGTCACTCGAGATTGCTGTGCCATTGAACAAGATTGTCACTGATCTTATTACTTCATATTCCTACCTGCCCCAATAACCTTTCTTTCCCCTGCTTATCAAGAATTTATCTACCTCCGCCTTCAAACTATTCAAGTACTTTGCTTCCATCCTTTTGAGAAGAATGTTGGTTGAACCCCAGTCACCCATGATAATCAGCAGCAGAAAAATTCTGAAGTTCTATTTTCTGCATTGTTTCAATTTTCTGATACTACCAAAAAGTACAATTAAATATTTAAATAGAATAATCACTTCAGAAACAGTGATCCACAATTCATAATCCATAACTATGCCAGGAGAAATTTATGTTACACAAATTAACTTTAATTCTTTTGTTATATATAATGAAAATAAACTCAATGTTATTGGGAAAAATATTTTCATTGATCAGGTATCTTTTATGAAAACCCTTCAAAAGCTTTGCTGTAAGTAAGTCATGTAAGTCCTGTCTTCTGACAAAAACAAAGATTTGAAATTGTCTAACTGTTCATATTTCGTGTTCATTTGACAAATTCAACTGCATGCTGCAGTTTTTAAAGATTTTCTTCTCATCAATTCCCTCCTTCTGTCCTGCAAGTGCTTGTTTTTAAATTAATTTAGAGGAAAGATTAGCCAGATAGTTGACATTTTCAATGTTAGCAAGCCAGTTGTTTTGGTCCTATCTACAATATATAAACAAATATTTATTCCACTCAAGCAAGGCATTTCTAATAAAGCAGACCCTTGAACTGCTGTGTTGTGAGGTTCCTTGATATTAAAAGTAAATCTTCTGCACCATCAAATTAAATAAACAGCTCTGGTCCATTGAATTTTGGTGATTAAATCTCTTTTGAGTAATCATTATTATTGACTGACTATTCTATTTACTTTATTGTCTAATCTGGCAATCCGACTGGATGGCAGATTACCAATTTTTCCATAACATTACTGCTCAGCTACCGAGGGATGAAGCTGTCTGACAGATGACTTCAAAGGATTCTGTCAGCCATTTAATCTCTGGAAATCTGATAGAATGCTTACCCTGCTTCAGTCTCACTCAGGGATAAACATTGCAAGGGTTAGATAGTATCATCCAGTCTAAATATTTTCTTATTGCATCCCTTACAAGCAGTCTTTTAGAACATCAAATAATGTTCTCCAACCAAGAGTAGTCTCAGTGAAAATAGGCACTTCCACTATTTTGCCACCTTAAGTTGGAGGGTACAATGTTTTAGAGCATGTGCTCACCAGTAACATCTTCTACCCCATTCTCGGAATTGAGAGAGATGGCCTTCCGCAACAGAACTATTCTATCGCTTGCTGTTGGCAGACATCGTATTCCATATTCAACAATCTTGCTATAACAAGGTCTCTCACCCTCTCTCCTTTATTTCAGTTAGGTTTTCTGCTCAATACGCTCTTTTCTTATTAAATTCTATTCTATAATTTCTCCCAGTGTGGCTCAATAATGATACTTTCCTAAACCTAAATGCTTTCTTCCCAATATACAAATAGATATCAAGGAAGCTGAAAGCACAACAGTTCAAGAGCCTCTTTTATGAGAAATTCCTTGCTTGAAAGGAATAAGTAGTTGTTTATATATTGCAGCTAGGACCAAAACAACTGGCTTGTTAGCATCAAAAATGCCAACATTCTCATTGAATCAGCATTAATATTTGGCTAATCTTAGCTCCGAAATGAATTTAAGATAAGCATCTCCATCAATATATGAATAGCTTTCAGTCTTACTTCCTGAATTACTGAAGGTTTTTAAAAACTAATTAACAAAATATGAATATTGTACAGAAGCCTTGCATCTACTATCCATCCCCAAATGCAAATGTGGTAAGTCAGCTTCTTGGTATATGGAATAGGGAAACAGGCGCTTAGTATGCTTTCCTTTATTGGTCAGAGTACTGAGTATAGGAGTTGGGAGAGCATATTGCGGCTATACAGGACATTGCTTAGGCCACTTTTGGAATATTCTGGTCTCCTTCCTATAGGAAGGATGTTGTGAAAGTTGAAAGTGTTCAGAAAAGATTTACAAGGATTTGTCAGGATTGGAGGACTTGAGCTATCGGGAGAGGCGGAATAGGCTGGGGATGTTTTCCCTGGAGCATTGGAGGCTAAGGGGCGACCTTATAAAGGTTTATAAAATCATGAGGGGCATGGATAGGGTAAGTAGACAAAGTCCTTTCCCTGGGATGGGAGAATCCAGAACTAGAGGGCATAGATTAGATTAGATTAGATTACTTACAGTGTGGAAACAGGCCCTTCGGCCCAACAAGTCCACAGCGACCCGCTGAAGCGTATACCACCCAGACCCATACTCCTACATTTACCCCTTCACCTAACACTACGGGCAATTTAGCATGGCCAATTCACCTAACCTGCACACTTTTGGATTGTGGGAGGAAACCGGAGCACCCGGAGGAAACCCACGCAGACACGGGGAGAATGTGCAAACTCCACACAGAGAGTCACCTGAGGCAGGAGTTGAATCCGGGTCTCTGGCGCTGTGAGGCAGCAGTGCTAACCACTGTGCCACCGTGCCGCCCACAAAGGTTTAGGGTGAGAGGGGAAAGATATAAAAGGGACCTAAGGGACAACTTGTTCACGCAGAGGGTGGTGCATGAATGGAATGAGCTACCAGGCTGGTACAATTGCAACATTTAAAAGGCATCGAGTTGGGTACATGAATAGGAAGGGTTTAGAGGGATACGGCCCAAGTATGGCAAATGGGACTAGATT
The DNA here is from genome assembly GCF_037043375.1 of Chiloscyllium plagiosum. Lineage (NCBI taxonomy): Eukaryota > Metazoa > Chordata > Chondrichthyes > Orectolobiformes > Hemiscylliidae > Chiloscyllium > Chiloscyllium plagiosum. Next base: position 12,479,718 of record NW_028270172.1, read on the forward strand.
AATTTAGAATATCTGGTCGGCATGGACGAGTTGGACCAAAGGACCAGTTTGTGTGCTGTACACCTCTATGATTCTATGTTCAGAAGATCGTTCTACAGTTCTGTTAAGTTCTCGGCTTTTGACTCAGTAATGGTGAAGTAACAGTGATATAGTTCCAAGTCAGGCTAGTGGCTGACGTTGGGAGAATGTGCAGGTGTTGAGTGCCAGTGTGCCTGCTGCCCTTGTCTTTCCAAGTAGAGTACACAGGTTTGGGAGCTATTATCACAAAAGCCTTGGTATAGCTCATAGGTTCATTAAGATATGGAGCAGAATTAGGCCATTCAGCCCATCGAGACTGGTCTGCCATTAGATCATGACTGATATGCTCCTCACCCCCATTTTCCTGCACGTTCTCCATAATCCTTCAACATATTACCAATTAAAAATCTGTCCAACACCTCCTTAACTTTACTCACTGTCCTAGCATCCACCACACTTTGGGGCAACAAATTTCACAGATTCACAACTCTTTGGGAGAAGTAGTTTTTCCTCAAATCTGCTTTAAATTTACTACCTCTTATCCTAAGACTATGATCTCTCTTCCTAGAATGCCCCATAAGAGGAAGCATTCATTCCATGTCTATTTTATCCATACCTTTTTCATCTCTAATATCTCAATTTGATCTCCCATCATTATTCTAAATTCCAGAAAGTATAGGCCCAAACTGTTCAAACTCTCTTCATACGACAAATCCCTCTTCTCTGGGATCAATCTCATGAACCTCCTCTGAACTGCCTCCAATGCCACTACATCTTTCCTCAAATAAGGGGATCAAAACTGTGTACAATACTCCAGGTGCAGTCTCACCAATGCTTTGTATATTTGCAACAATATGTCCTTACCTTTATATTCTATTTCTTTAGCTATAAAAGCCCGCATTCCATTAGTTTTTTTTAATTATCTGCTGTACCTGCATGCTAGCTTTGTGGGACACATGAACAAGCACACCTAGATCCCTCTGCACCGGAGCATCCCAATGTCTCTCCCCATTAAGATAATAGGTTGCCTTTCTATTTTGTCAACCCAAATGCATGATCTTTCACTTATCCACGTAAAGTTCCATCTGCCACATTTTGGCCTACTCTCCTAACCTATCTATATCCATTTGTAAGGTTCTTATTTCCTCATTGCAATTTACTATCCCGCCTATTTTTGTGTTGGCCGCAAATTTAGCTAAACTGCCTTCTATCCCTGTATCCAGGTTATTAATATAGATTGTAAATAGCTGGGGTCCAAGGACTGAACCCTATGGCAGCCCACTATTTACATCTTGCCTTCCAGAGAAAAAAAATCCTGACTCTCTGTCTTCTGTCCATCAGCCAGTTATCTATCCAAGCTAATAAATTACTGCTAATCCCATATGATCCAACCCTGTGAATTAATCTTTCGTGTGGCACCTTATCAAACACTTTCCAGAAGTCCAGATATATTACATCTGGATCCCCATTATCTACTTTGCTTGTTACACCTTTGAAGAACTCTAGCAAATTAGTCAAACATGATTTATCCTTCATAAAACTGTGCTGACTCTGACGGATAATATTTTGATTTTCAAAATGTCCTGATATTGCTCCCTTGATTATTGATTCTAACACTTTCCCAGCAACAGATGTTAAACTAACTGGTCCATATCTTCCCACATTTTGCCTCCCTCCCTTTTTGAATAAGGCATTTCATTAGTTATTTTCCAATCACTGGAGACTTTCCCATATCCAGGGAATTTTGGAATATTGTAACCAATGGATCCACTATCTCCAGTGCCAAGTTGAAGTTGAATCTAAGTTGAAGATTACCCAAGTAGGGAGGGGGCAAGGCCATAAAGGGATTTCAACATAGGAATTAGATTCGCATTTGAAGATCAAAGCCAGTATTCGTCAACAGCAAGGACAAGAATCCAGTAATTCATCTGCAAAGATTCCTGATAATTTTGATCTACACTCTTTTCACCATCTTAACTACCACTCCCTCAATCACTGGCACAAAGTTGTTGCCATATGTACTATCTACAAATACACTTCAGCACCAACCAGGGAGCAGGCTATCTGGATTTGACATTGGGTAATGGGGAGAGATTAATTGATGACATCATAGTAAAGGATCCTCATCTTTATGTGATCCACACACGGGCATTCCCTTTGCAAACATCTCTGACTTTGCAACTCCCTGAAAATGTTGAAACCCAATTCTTCAACCAAGCTTTTGGCTCACCCCTCCAATACCTCCTGCTTTTGATTTGTGATCTATTTATTTATGATTACACCCCTGCAAAACACCTAGGGATATTTTTCTACACTCAAGGCACCACCTACAGTCTAGCTGTTGTGCAGGAATATTCTCAATACATTAATGACAATCAGTTTGCTTATTTTCTACCTTGCCATAATGTGCACAGGCTGAAGTATCAAAAACCTTTTATTGACTTGGTAGACAGGTTTTTTTTATAGGTATTTTTAATCAACCTGTTTAGATCTATCTGAAGCAGATGGGACTTGAATCCATACCTTTTGGTCCTGAGGTAGAGCCCTTAACATGACTATTATGCCATGATCTCCCATGGGAGAAATAATTATGTTAAACAAGCTGTCCACATATATTAGGACACACCTCTAAAGCACGTTGGATTTGAACCCAGACCCTCTGGCCAAAAGACAGGGGCACTATCACTCTACCACAAGAACCCTCCCTGAAGGACACCAGTGGACCCGATAGGTTTTTATGATAATTGATAGTGGCTCCACAGTCACCATTAGGCTAGGTTTGTATTCCATTTTTAATTCAACTTTTACCATCTGCCATGATGATATTTTAACCCATGCTCAGTTCCATATGCTGTACAGCCTTTGCTATCTCCAGATACCCTAATGGTACAAAGATCTGGCAATCTTGATGATAACATTTCTCGAAAAGATTAGATTTCTTCAATCTTTGGCAGTACCTTCCAAGCAAGGATCATGCAGAAGAAGTGTTTTTCTGAGCAAGGAACTATAATGGAATCCATTATCATATGTTTTCCATCTTTAAAATGCACCTTCAAATTTTTGTGGTGTGATTGAGCTTTCCTCATACTAAATCTGCATTTGTCTTAATTTCACACATCAAAGTAAATCCAGGAGCAAAGGAGATCAGGGTTTCCTGGAAAGGCATTGTGAAGGCACCTGTATTGAAGCATAGCAGCTACTATACAGAGGGATAGCAGTCAAAACTACAGAGTTTGTAACAGAAGATTTCTTAATACAGACATTTACGACCAGGAAAGGCTTCTTCAAGTGGCATTTTTCAATTCTACACACAGCCACCAAACACATGGTTGTAACTGCTTTAGATCATTCACAGATTCTTGGACACTCACCCATTTTATCCATTCAATGTTTCTCAAGAACATGCACAGTATTTGCTGGGGGATACCTGTTATATGATTATCATGCGGGGAAAAGTACTACAGAATGGTTCAAAGCATCATTTAATGCAAGAAGCATTATGACATGCTTTCATTGATGCCTCCACTTCTATAGCATAAAGTCTATATTTGATTTCACAGCCTGATCACTCTCTTCTTGAAATACAGGGACATTCCTTCAAACCAGTTTCACTCTACAATGGTGGCCAATCCCACCGAGCAGTGGGGATAACCACGCGTGTGTTCGCTATGAGCTAACCATGTACCATTAGCTCCCTCTTTGGTTCTATCTTATTTATTTTGGATTATAGATCTATGTTGTTGCCTGGGATGTTTACAGTATTAAGTGGTGCATGTATTTTTTGCTGTGTGTACAAGGGGTTCACTGCCTAATCAGCATTCTAATGTTGAGAAGGATCAGGAAAATAAAGCAGTGAACGACTAGCCTTTCAGCAATTATTTCTTTTGCTGTTTGTACAGGTGCACCATCTTCTACTTTTCTCATCAGTTTGATTACCTCAGCGTTTCTGTCAGATAATGTGTGGATTAACAGCTTGTCTTTCTTTCTCATTGAAATGAAATCAATTGGTGGGCGGCACGGTGGCACAGTGGTTAGCACTGCTGCCTCACAGCGCCAGAGACCCGGGTTCAATTCCCACCTCAGGCGACTGACTGTGTGGAGTTTGCACATTCTCCCCGTGTCTGCGTGGGTTTCCTCCGGGTGCTCCGGTTTCCTCCCACAGTCCAAAGATGTGCAGGTCAGGTGAATTGGCCATGCTAAATTGCCCGTCGTGTTAGGTAAGGGGTAAATGTAGGGTATGGGTGGGTTGCGCTTCGGCGGGTCGGTGTGGACTTGTTGGGCCGAAGGACCTGTTTCCACACTGTACGTAATCTAATCTATCTGAATCTTGAATAATGTGTTAAAAGAAAGCTTACCTGAGAGAGAAAAAACAAGGGTTGGCTTGACATCATTGGTTACATGTATGGATGGGCCATATATCTGCTGGGTATATATACTCCTGATTAGAATTAAAATGTGTTGACTCAAGAAATATGTATAAATCTCCTGTGGATTAGAGGTAGCCACATTTAATTCTTCAATAAAAGAAGCAATGTTACTCATGTTATTGAAACTTTAGGCTAAAGTGTCTTCTAGGAAACACAGAAAAGGCATGGAAAACTGTTAGGATATATGTTGGAGAGGTCATTTTCACTTGCATTGTTTTTCTGGAAACTGGCCGAGTGGATTTTCCACCAGTTCTAAACTGGTCTAATTTGAATCTCATTATAATCAATGCGATGAAAGTTGAGAGGAGTTCTGTAGTACTTCTATGATCCATTCAGTTACATCACTGTCCTGGTGAAGATGACACTTCTTGAGCTGCGCTGCTAATGAAGGTAGTCAAGCGTATTTGAAACAGCAAAAAATCAGAAGAACTATAGATGCTAGAAATTAGAAAAGAAAACAGAAATTGCTGGAAAAAGTCAGTAGGTCTGGCAGCATCTGTGGAGCAAAATCAGAATTAACATTTTGGATCCAGTGACTCTTCTTCAGAATTCATAGTAGCTAGGAGAAGGTTGATACTTGTGTAGAAGATGGGAAGGGGGAGTGGGGGTGAGTAAACAATAAGCGAAGATCGAGCCCAAAGAAAAAGAAAAACAGTAGGACAAACAAAGGAGTGGTTAAAGGTCAGTCTGGGGGAATAAATAGCTGCGAATGGGAGCTGACAATCAGTTGTGTATGGAAGCAGCCTACGTGATGACAAGGCCTGGTGTATTGGGGTTGGAGTAAGGACATGGATTCAAGCTCTAAAATTGTTGAACTCCATATTAAATCCAGAAAGCTGCTGAGTTCCTAAGTGGAAAATGAGGTGCTGTTCTTCCGGCTTTCATTGAGCTTCATTGGAGCACTGCAGCAAGCCTGAGACAATGATGTTGACCAGAGAACAAGGTGGTGTATTGAAGTGACAACTGGAAACTCAGGGTCTTTGTTGCAGACAGAACATAGGTCACCCAGTCTGGGTTTCATTTCCCCAGTGTACAGAAGAACACATTGGGAACAGTGAATACAGTAGACTAGATTGAATGAAGTACAGGTAAAGTACTGCTTCACTTGGAAGGAATGTTGGGGTCTTGGATGGATATCCATAGGATCCCAAGTCATCACCTGTGTGCTGTCACCCTGTAGTGACTCTCATTTCCTCAATGCTTTCAATTCAAAATCTCATTTTGAAGTCTGAATACCTTCAATGGTTAGTCATTCCATGTCACTATAACCCCTTCTCACCCCACATTTCCCCAAGACGGTCTCTGTTCTTCTGATGTCTAGTGTAACATTGACAACCATGTCTTCAGCATTCTAGTATCTAAGCGACAGCTATTCCCTTCCCCACAGAACCCTGTAATACTCTACCAATCTTCCCTGCCTTGGGACTTACCTCTTTGTTCTTTCCTGATGTATAATTCTTTGTGTTGGAGGGTTTTTTTGTCTAATTACACATCCATGAAGGAACTTGGGATGTTTTTCTATATTCTAGGTGCTATATAAATGCATGTTATTCTGATATGGTTGTTGTAAAAATTACAGATCTGGTCAAGTAAAAACAACAATCTTTCTGAATTGGACAATCAATTGCAACTGAATGGATTACTATTTAATCCCATGCCTGCGCTCCACTTCATACATCATTTTACAATTTTGAATCTAATGAGATGGCCTGCAAACTGGAGCAACAAATAAACAATTTTAAACTGGAATCAAAACAAAATGTGGGGAAGGGAGAGGGCAAGATTTTATAAAGAGCTATGATCTGTAGTCTGAACTTAACTGCAAGTCAGTTCTGAGGAAATTCAAATAATAGAAGCAAAAACACAGGAAGAAAATTCAAGCTCTATAATTGGAAGTATTGCTGTTTACCTAACACCAACACTCCAATGACGATTGCTGACTGCATGCTTTCCACGTATTAATTCTGACTGTGCTTGTGTGTTTTTTAAAACTTAAAACTTCATTTACATTTTATTTACCATTTTATTTCTCTTACCTGATATAGTCTTTGATTACATTTGTTTTATTATTAGATATTTTTCACTGTGTTTAACTACATTTACGAGATATCACTGCTAGTGCACACGCCCAAGCATAGCCTAGTCAGAAATCTAACACTTGTACGCTGATATGTTTTAAGACTTATTTTTTGCCGATCACACTTCAGCTGTTAATCTGTATAAATTCAAGTTTGTATGTTACATGCCTGGTTAAAATTAAATAGAAATGGTGTTGTCTATTCCCAATACAGTTTGTACCACTCTAAGTATTGGCTCCTATGCCATGCATGGCCAACATATAACTTTTGAAATCTGCAGATATACTGTACTTCTGATGTAAGAAAAGCAGGTGGAGCTCTAAGCACTCAACAATTTGCCAGTTGAGGCTGAGCTTTTCGATTATACAACCATGCTATTTGGAGCTGTCTCATTTGACCTTGCTACTTCCCTCTTTATCTTTGAACTATCTAAAACACTCTTCTATCATTGTGTTTTCAATTTCTTTGCCTTAATTTTTCTTCATCTCCAATTCATTCGTCCTCTTCGATTTGCAAATTGCTCCCAGATTTTCTCCTATGTGATGGGTCCCCTACATAACTATAATACTTAAGAAGTACTTTTTAAACTGTCATGATTTTTGCAAAAAAAACTATTACACTTTAGTGTTATTTTTCAAGACTGAAAACATGTAAGAAAGGCTGTTCGTAGTGATTATGCAATATTTATATGACATTAAAATTAGGAATTCAAATTCTAGCAGTGGTTTACAGCTTCTTAATACTTATAGGGAGGTGATCAATTGATCACTAGCTACTAAACATTAACATCTCCAAGGAATCACAAATGAGGGACTGCACTCTCGCTGGTAAATAATCTCCTCATGAAGGACAATTTGATGTTGCAAAGGAAAGAGGAGATAAAACAGAAAAAAACACAAAATAAACGTATAAAGATCCCTTTCATTATTCTAAAACAGTTACAAATTTTAAAGCTGTTGCAAGAACTATATCACTATGAACCAAAGCAAAACTTTGCACTTGGACAGCAGTGCATGTGATCCTATGTACATTGATTAATCACTGGAATGGCATTCAGAACTGTTGCTTAGAAACAAATTCAAAGGACCTTTGCAAACTACTCTTACTCAGAATTTACACAGCATTAAGTTTCAATTTATAGGATCCCAACTGAACATTCAGCATGTGACTGTTCATTTTTAACATAAAAACAATGTGTCTTGGATTTTTACTTCAGATCATAACAGATTATTTCTCTTATTTCACATGAAAATGGAAACAAAAAAGGCCACATTTTGTTTGCTGGTTTCATAAAGACCTATTCCTGCCCTTTGCACCGGGACATAAGGATGGGAAATAAATGTCAATCTTGCCAACAACATCCGCAAAAGAATGAAAGAGCCACTTTTGCGGATGTTGTTGGCAAGATTGACCGCATCGGGAGCAACGGATACCCCAACCCCTCCAACCGCAACAAGGACAGAACGCCCCTGGTGCTCACCTTCCACCCTACCAACCTTCGCATAAACCAAATCATCCGCCGACATTTCCGCCACCTCCAAACAGACCCCACCACCAGGGATATATTTCCCTCCCCACCCCTCTCCGCCTTCCGCAAAGACCGTTCCCTCCGTGACTACCTGGTCAGGTCCACGCCCCCCTACGACCCACCCTCCCATCCTGGCACTTTCCCCTGCCACTGCAGGAACTGTAAAACCTGTGCCCACACCTCCTCTCTCACCTCCATCCAAGGCCCTAAAGGAGCCTTCCACATCCATCAAAGTTTTACCTGCACATCCACTAATATCATTTATTGTATCCGTTGCTCCCGATGCGGTCTCCTCTACATTGGGGAGACTGGACGCCTCCTAGCAGAGCGCTTTAGGGAACATCTCAGAGACACCCGCATCAATCAACCAAATCGCCCAGTGGCTCAACATTTCAACTCCCCCTCCCACTCTGCCGAGGATATGGAGGTGCTGGGCCTCCTCCACCGCCGCTCCCTCACCATCAGACGCCTGGAGGAAGAACGCCTCATCTTCCGCCTCGGAACACTTCAACCCCAGGGCATCAATGTGGATTTTAACAGCTTCCTCATTTCCCCTTCCCCCACCTCATCCTAGTTTCTAACCTCCAGTAACTCGACCTGTCCGGACTTGTCCGACCTGCCCAGCTCCTTTTCCACCTATCCACTCCTCCCTCTCTTCCCTGACCTATCACCTTCATCTCCTTCCCCACCTACCTATTGTACTCTATGCTACTCTCTCCCCACCCCCACCCTCCTCTAGCTTATCTCTCCATGCTTCAGGCTCTCTGCCTTTATTCTTGATGAAGGGCTTTTGCCCGAAACGTCGATTTTGCCTGTCCTCGGATGCTGCCTGAATTGCTGTGCTCTTCCAGCACCACTAATCCAGAAATTGGTTGTCAAGGCACAGCCATGGAGAATGTACCCAAAGATTTTGTCTAAATTTCAAAAAAAGACATGTTGATGCTTATTGGTCAAGACATTGCCATGGGGAATGCAGCAGGGAACAGCTGCTCCCCAAGTTTTTGTCTAATTGAAATGGCGCAATGCTTTAACAAATTCCTTCTTTTTGCAGAAGACCGGATCCTGAGTATGAACATATGTAGTAGCTTCTAGTACATGTAAAGGATCCGTTACATCTGTTGGCTGGATGGCTTGCTTGTGATGCAGAATGATGCCATTCGTATAGGTTCAACTTGTGTACAGACTGAGTTTACCATGAAGTCTCCGCCTTCTAGGTTGGTTGCCCGCAAGTTAAACTCATCATTACTGTCTTTTTATAAGAAGAGAGCAGCTTATGGTCCACATTCATTTAGATCAGTCAAATTGTGAGCCTCATTGACAATTTTAAATAGGTTGTCAGCATAATTTTTGGCACACTCAGAGCTTACTGTTTAAAATTTCAATAACAGTTCGGCCTTCTAAAGGACTTCTGATGGCAAGTCTCATTTTTTTAAATTCATTCGCGGGCTGAGCCAACACTTAGCGCACATCCCTGGCTGCCTTTGAGAAGGTGGTGGTGAGCTGCCTTTTTGAACTGCCAGAGTCCTGTGATGTAGGGACACCCACAATGCCATTAGGGAGGCAATGCTTCAATCACTGAGAGTTCACTTGCCAAAAATTAGCATCCTGTTTCTCATGTAGTATGAGTTGCCAATCCCTTTTAAATTTTGTATTTTTGTGTCTGACCTGGTAACTGTAAGATGGAAAGCTTCAACAGCATTTATCGTTTCTCAGCAATAAAAGAGCAGACCATTTTACAGAATGTGTGTGTTCAGTGTCTTGTGGAAAATATACAATAAATTGTTTAAAATAGAACAGCAGACAATTTTTAAAAGTGCGACCAAATCCTTATATGACTTTTACCAAAACCTTCCTGTAAGTTCTTGTATACCATTTAATGTTTCCCCCATGTCATGTAGTGTTAACTGCAACTGAAACAAATGAGCAAGCATTAAAAATTGATTCTAGTTTTACAATTATGAATATTTTTAGTTACTTATTTTAAAGCTAGTTACTGTCTATCTTTTATTAAAACTAAGGTACACGTAAAATAATCAAGTGCAAAAGACCATTAATATGGTAAAAATGTTAGCAGCTCACTGCCATCCTTCATTTCAGATCAAAACTTATGGTTTAATGTGTTAGCTGGCATTGGCATGATGAATTATGAACCAAGGATACTATTTACTTGATAAGTTTTACTTTATACTTAATAGTCAAGAGTGTGGTGCTGGAAAAGCACAGCAGGTCAGGCAGCATCAGAGGAACAGAAAAATTGACGTTTCGGGCAAAAGCCCTTCATCAGGATTAAATTTACAAGAAGACAAATTTCCATTCAGGACCTGAGTGTAGGGGACAATTTTTAAATCAATGAGAGGATAATCAGGCAGCTTCTGCAATGGGTAAGACACCACCTTTCAAGGTAATCATCCAAGATTAAAACTGAAAACTACTCCCTTACTCTTTTAACACATTTGTATTCTTGGGCAGTACAAATGCCAACATTGATCACCTCATAGGAAATGTCCCCCTCCCTGGTTATCATCAAATTCTCTTCAACATAATACTTTTAACTTCACTTTGATTTATGGCTGTGACTTGTATGATTTGTGAGAATTGAGCATTCATGCACAAAGAGACAACTGCGTCACTGGTTTAAAAACAGAGAGGAGTAGCCAGTCTCGAAGATGGCACTTCAAAACAGGTGTGTTTAGAAAAGGTCTTCAGATTTCAAAATAGCTTTTAAATAAGAACTAATGAACAAAACAGGCACCTTGGCTCCCTGCCCCCCGGTCAGCAATGAATGTGCCGATAATGACATCACTGCACACAGATTGCAGTGACATCATTAGCTCATGCGCACATGCTTCCTATGGCCTGCCCTGTTGCAGTCTGCTGATGTCACCGTTTCTATCTGTAAAAGTGTTTTGGCCATTTTGATTGTATTGGTTTTCACTCCAATCTTTTACTTGTACCACAATGGCCAGTGCTGTCTTGTTCCTCCCAAAATAAAGATTCAAAGGAATATCTACCCAAGCTACTGTGATTTCCAAGAAAGCCAACACATGTGGGAACTTTGTAGGTTCCAGTTTCCTCTGAAAATTGCACTCTACCTGAAGTAGTACGTTGAAAAATTTTGACCTAAGGAATTTCAGGTCTTCAGCTTGCATTAAAAAAAAAGTCTAATTTTTATTTCCTATTCAAGAGAGTGATATATTGCTATAGAATTGTGTTTTATTTTGATACAAGTTGTCAGAAGCAAGTAGGTATAGGTATTTAGATAAGAACTTTTCAGGTTGTAAAGTACATGAAATTGTTAACATATTCATGATTTGGAGATGCAGATGTTGGACTGAACAAAGAACATTACAGCACAGGCCCTCTATTTCTGCGCTGATCCATATCCTCTATCTGAATCTGCCATCTATTTTCTAAGCATCTGTATCCCTTTGCTCCCTGCCCATTCACGTATCTGTCTAGATACATCTTAAATTATGCTATTGTTCCCACCCCTACCACCTCCTCTGGCAAGGCATTACAGGCACCCACCACCCTATGCATAAAGAATTTTTCCCTCTCACTTTGAACTTGTGACCCCTAGTAATCGAGTCCTTCACTCTGGGAAAACGTTTTTTGCCATCCACCCTGTCTGCACCTCTCATGAGTTTGTAGGCCTTAATCAGGTCCCCACCTCAACCTCCTTCTTTCCAATGAAAATAATCATAATCTACTCAACCTCTCCTCATAGCTGGCAGCCTCCATACCAGGCAACATCCTGGTGAACCTCCTCTGCACCCTCTCCAAAGCATCCACATCCTTTTGGTAATGTCGCAACCAGAACTGTATACAGTCTTCCAAATGTGGCTGAACCAAACTCTTAATTGTAACATGATCTGCCAGCTCTGGTACTCAACACCCTGTCCGATGAAGGAAAGCATGCCGTATGCCTTCTTGACCACTCTACTGACCTGTGTTGCCACCTTCAGGTAACAATGGAACTGAACACCCAGATTATACATCAATTTTCCCCAAGGCTTTTCCATTTACTGTCTAGTTTGCTCTGGAATTGCATCTTCCAATATGAATCACCTTGCATTTGTCTGGATCGAACTCCATCTGCCATTTCTCTGCCTAACTCTCCAATCTATCTATATTCTGCTGTATTCCCTGAGAGTCCCCTTCACTGTTTGCTACTCCACCAATCTTAGTGTCATCTGCAAACTTGCTAATGAGGCAACGTACACCTTCCTCCAAATCATTTATATATATCACAAACAACAGTGGTTCAAGCACGGATCCCTGTAGGACAATATTGCACACAGGTCTCCATTTCGAGAAGCTCTCGTCCACCAATACTCTCTGTCTCCTATTGCCCAACCAGTTGTCTATCCATCTAAATTTGTTTAAGAACTATAACCTGGTGTCGTGCGATTTTTAACTAAAGTTGTTTAATATATCATTACAACTTCATGACACTGTAACCCTTTTACTATAAATCCTGTGTCATATGGTCATGTTCCACAACCACCTGATGAAGAGGCAGCACCTTGAAAACTAGTACTTCCAAATAAACCTGTTGGACCATAACCTGGTGTTGTGTGATTTTTAACTTAATGCATTCATGTAGATTTCCTTTGATCAGTACTTCTAGAGAAATAATAAGCAAAAAGTATTCACTGACGTGTTTATGATGCGTTACATATCATAACCTGAAGAATTCTCCCATTTAATTAGAGCATACCTGATGAAAATTGGACTATGATCCGTCAGGGTAACAAGCAACTTCAAGGCATATAGTGGCACTGGATCAGGTTCCATCAAAATCTGATCATACCTGAAATTTTTAAAAAGGTCATAAGCATTTTGAAAATCAGCACGCTCATCCTCCTATCCTTCCTCTTTGCTGAAATATGGCTGTTTTAAAAAAATTGGATGGGCAGAATCCCTCCTCGTAGGCTGTATTTATTACAATGATTTCCCATCTCTCGTATGTCTGTGGTCTAATATATTACTTTAAACAAGTTTGTTACTATATTATGAAGGATAAAGTAATCTCAATCATGCTACCGGACTTGTATCCTGGCTGGGACATGGAAGAGGTCTGAAACCGGTTTTTTCTTCATAAATAAGTACAATACTTCTCCACAGGAACAAAGAAGTTGTCTAAGAGGATAATGTGCCAGCCTGATGATACAAATAGGCCTCCTGATCATGCTGTTTTCATTCATGCTAGAGTTCACTTGTAACACTGGAGTACCACTTGTAACACTGGATGCCGGGAGCTTGCAGGGTCCAAATATGTTGATATATTTTTTTCCCATCATTTGTTCTGCTTCTATTTGAAATGGCCATGGAAGTAGGAAGGGTTCATAAGTGATCAACCTGACTACATTCTATACCTGCTCCCCTGGAGCAAAGATCCTGCTATTCAGATAAATTTCTTTTGAGGTGGGAGCAGTGAGCCATGAAAAGTCCCTACTCCCACTACACAAATCAGGAGAATCCCAGGCCTCAATGCTCTGACTTGGAGACCAAAATGGCACTAATGTAGCCAAATCCGTTGCGATTCATATTTGGCTTGAGGACCTTAATTCTGATCTATTGGTCTGATCACGTTATGATCACAACATTTCCTTACACAGCCATTTCCCAACTCATAATGGAGCAATTACACAGTTCACCAAAAAATTAAAAACTGCACCTTCTACTGTTTTCACTCCAACCTGTCTGATAAAACAAATTTCTGCATAATTAATGCCAGCAAACCAACATAACAGAAAGAAAGATTGTCAGTATATATACACTGACAATCTTACTAAAATATATATCGTACTAAAATGACAGTTGAAGTGAGTTTATAATTTTATTTGTTGAGAAAAGAAATACTTGAAATAAACATCACTGCCTTTAAGCTGTTCTCTTCAGTTATTTAAAGCAAAAGACATAGGAATTTGAAATTTCCTCTTCATGGCTCGAATCTTCAATGATTCTAAAATACAGCATTTGAAGGTAAGGGCTTTTTAATAACTATGGACATTTCACGTGATTAGACAAGATAAATTCCAAAATGATGTATTGACTTACTGAGGGAGCAGTGATTCCTGGAAAAGAGTCAGCAATTTGCTGTTATTCATAAGATTCTCCCCTTTCTCTCCTAACATTGCCTCATGGTTTGCCACAAGAGACATGGTTTCTGATAGTAACCTCAGGCTGAAGATCCGCCACTCCGCTTAAAAAAGAATCCATAAACATGAAGGGGTTAACATAGTTCTACAAAAGAAATGAAAAACAAAAGACAGAATTGATGAAAATTTTAATCACTATTGTGCTTCTTCTTTACTGGCAAATACTTACCATTCTGACTAAGCACCAAGGATATCAAGGGTGGGAGAATGCAGTCAACAATCTGAAAACCAGAAATAAGCAAAGATTAAAGGAAAATGTGTGGTGTTTGAGACAATTTTAACTCAAAAGCGATACTTACTAAAATGCAGTACATTACACATATTTGTATTTCTTTGATGTCTCTTTTTTGGCCATTTTTTTGCCATCATTTGTTCTTCTCCTTAAAGGTTCTGCCTCTTGCAGTGATGTAATTTCACAAAAACATAGCACTCTCACTCGAGTGGTCACTCTTACAACCTACACAATGAGTGTCAGAAGTGACTGTCTGGGAAAAGCACATCATACTTGAGCACAGTCCAGATCTCCTCAGATAAGTTCGCTCTCATTTTCAACTGGATTGTTATTCTAACATGTCGACCAGGCAGAAAACGGAGTGTTATAACTCAAACACCTGTTCTAGGTACATCCCAAATTCTATTATCATCAATTTTGATGGATTGTCAGTTTTACATCTGGATGACATGATTTAAAGCTACCCTCTATTTTCTCAGTTGGAGCACAAGTACTTTCAAGCAGACGAAAGTGCTATGCAGTCAACTTGATTGCAGATTCTTATCATGCTCTTTTATATGTATTTCCTTTGATACTGTCAATGGGCCACTCAGTATAAACTTGACACAGCAAAAAGGATAACCTTCAACCTTTCCCTCCTGAAGTTCCTACCAGTAACCGTGATTTTCTGCTTTCCCATCTCTTTCTCCTTATTTCACTTCCATCTGATTCCTTGCTACCTTTTTATGTCTGATCCCATCAGTCTACATGCCAGTGACTGATAAATACTGTGTTAACAAAACTCTTTGATCAACAGCAACGCTTTGAAGTTGGTACCATTTATCAAGAGGCCCAATCTATTCTGTGGCTCTCATTACAGTACACCAGCAGGGTAGAGAGGCTCGTCTAACCAAATCACTGTATGGGAACTGAGAGAATCCAATAAGGGAGGATGGAGTTTGATTATATGGTGAAGGAAGAATTGAGCTGGATCAAAAGTTAATGCAATTGGATGGATTTGGTTCACTTAGGTACAAAAGGGAACAGTTCAAATACTTTAAAAAAACCCAATGAAGCTACCTGGATCCACACGCACGGTGTTTCCCACGCAGGATCAACATGCTTGCTATTGCCTTGTCAACTACTTTGGTTCTCTTTGTCTAAAACACTCTGTTCAATGTAGTATAAAAGATAGATATTTCAAAGTACGTTGATGTTACAAAGTTGAGCATGAAGTGGGAGGCTGGAAGCTAGAGATTAAATTATTGTTTAAATGATAGGAGAACAGGGTATGTGGTCCCTTTAACAGATAGAGTGATTTTCAAAGCTTGGAGATTCTAAAAAAAATGTGCCTGCAAGCAGCTGTAGATGCACAGACAGTTCTAAAATGGAAACATATAATAATTGGCTGTGTGATTAGAAAACCTTAGGCTTTTTTTTTGTTGTTTTGGCAACAAGCTTGAATCAACCAATTAATTTAAACCAAACCCTTAGATACTGAAAACCTATCACATTTAAACCTGATGGTTTTAACTATCTGGAAGCAATCTGATTGTAAAGAAATTAATAGGTCATCAAGGGTAGAAAGATGCTGGTATTTTGAAAATTTAGAGAAAGCCAACTGCCATGTGAAGTGAGAGCACAAAGAAAAACATCTTGCTCACACATGAATTTTCCACACTCTCTAAAAAAAACTCCATCTATTCATAAAGGTACATAGCATTCTCCAGTAATATTCCTTACACTAGAATTAAATGGAAACAAGCATTCAGAACAGAAGAAATTACAGAGGGAACATTCCTAACAGCAGAAGACTGGAGGGACAGTGGAACATTCTGGAACACACGTTCAGAGTGAACTTTGAGAGACTAAATTTTATTGTTTTGTTATATAAATGGAACTTGTATTTATTTGAACAGCATCCTATTAGAATCTTGTTTTATTCTGAAGTAGGCAGTTAGAGAGGAATTGCTCAGATTGTTAGTTGTTTTGTTAATCTGTTCACAGTTGCAGTTAGATAAATAAATTGTTATTTGTGATTGTAGAGTCAGTGAAACTATTTCACTTCATTTAAGTATTCATTTATAACAGATTGAGAGGAAGATTATGCACTTGTCACACTTCTTTATCGGATTACAAGGTGAGGCGAGCTTCTCTTGGTGTTTTGGTATTAATTATCAGAGGATGTAGACCTCCACGCTGCAACAGTTGATTAATGAAACATAATCCCAAAACATTCAATATAGTTTATAACTTTTGTATAATTGCCAGACTCCCATTTATTAAAATCCCAGCAAACTGGTACATTTCCCACCAACAACTTGCATTTTATAGAGTCTTTAACACCTCAAAACATCCCTGCTGGCTTACAGGAGTGCATACAGATCAACATTTACAGTTAGCCAAAGAAGGAAACATTTGGAAAAAGTCACTATTCACATGGTCCAAGCAGTAAGTTTTAAGGAGGCTAGGAGGGATAAGACTTTTGAGAGGCTTCAATAAGAGTGAGAATTTTAAACATGCTGCAATGGGGCAGCATGGTGGTACAGTGGTGAGCACTGCTGCCTTACAGCGCCAGGGACTTGGGTGCAATTCCAGCCTTGGGCGACTGTCTGTGTGGAGTCTGTACATTCTCCCTGTGTCTGCGCGAGCTTCCACCGGGTGCTCCAGTTTCCTCCCACAGTCCAAAGATGTGCAGGTCAGGTGAATTGGTGATGCTAAATTGCTCCTAGTGTTCAGGGATGTGTAGGCTAGCTGCATTAGTCAGAGGAAATGAAGAGTAATAGGGTAGTGGAATACTTACTCTGCAGACAGTCAGTGTGAACTTGTTGGGCCGAAGGGCCTATTTCCACATTGTAGGGATTCAAGGATTCTATGGTGATGTGTAGACAGGATTTGATCCATGTGAGATTAGGCAAAGATTAGAATGATTTGTGAATGGTGTTAGATAAAATCACAGAATCCCTACAGTGTAGAAGTAGGCCATTCGGCCATCAAGTCCACACTGCATCTCACCCCCACTACTCTATCCCCGTAACCCTGTGTTTCCCATGGCTAGAACATATAACAGTACTGGCCCTTGTTGTTGTGCCGACCTTTTATCCTACTCTAAGATCAAACTAACCTACATACCCTTCATTTCTCTATCATCCATGTGTTTATCCAAGAGTGGCTTAAATGTCCCTAATGTATTTGACTCTACCACCACCGCTGGCAATGCATTCCACGCATCCATCACTCTCTGTGTAAAGAACCAGCCTTTGACATCTCCCCAAAACTTCCTCCGATCACCTTAAAATTATGCCCCCTCATGACAGCCATTTCCGCCAATGGAAAAAGTCTCTGGCTATCCACTCTATCTATGCCTCTCGTCATCTTGTACACCTCTGTCAAGTCACCTCTCGTCCTTCTTCACTCCATCAAGAAAAGCCCGAGCTCCCTCAATCTTTCTTCAAAAATCATGCCCTACAATCCAGGCAGTATCCTGGTAAATCTCCTCTGCACCCTCTCTAAAGCTTCTACATCCTTCCCATAATGAGATGACCAGAACTGAACACAATATTCCAAGTGTGGTCTAACAAGGGCTTTATGGAACTGCAGCATAAACTCACAGCTCTTAAAGTCTATTCCTCCTGCTAATGAAAGCAACACACCATACATCTTCTGAACAACCCTATCAACTTAGGTGGCAACTTTGAGGGATCAATGGACATGGAACCCAAGATGTTGCTCTTCCACACTGCTAAGAATCCTGCCTTTAACCCTGTAACCTGCATTCAAATTTGACTGCATTCAAATCTGCAAATAGTTTGCAGATGACACCAAAATTGGAGGTGTAGTGGACAGCAAAGAAGGTTACCTCCAATTACAACAGGATCTTGACCAGATGGGCCAATGGGCTAAGAAGTGGTAGATGGAGTTTAATTCAGATAAATGTGAGGTGCTGCATTTTGGGAAAGCAAATCTTAGCAGTACTTATACACTTGATGGTAAGGTCCTAGGGAGTGTTGCTGAACAAAGAGACCTTGGAGTGCAGGTTCATAGCTCCTTGAAAGTGGAGTTGCAGGTAGATAGGATAGTGAAGGCGGTGTTTGGTATGCTTTCCTTTATCGGTCAGAGTATTGAGTACAGGAGTTGGGAGGTCATGTTGCGGCTGTACAGGACATTGGTCACGCCATTGTTGGAATATTGTGTGCAATTCTGATTTCCTTCCTATCAGAAAAATGTTGTGAAACTTGAAAGGGTTCAGAAAAGATTTATAAGGATGTTGCCTGGGTTGGAGAATTTGAGTTATAGGGAGAGCCTGAACAGGCTGGGGCTGTTTTCCCTGGAGAGTCGGAGGCTGAGGGGTGATCTTATAAAGGTTTACAAAATTATGAGGGGAATGGATCGGGTAAATAGACAAAGGTTTTCCCTGGGGTCGGGGAGTCCAGAACTAGAGGGTTAGGGTTAGGGTGAGAGGGGAAAGATATAAAAAAGACCTGATGGGCAATGTTTTCACTCAGAGAGTGGTACATGTATGGAATGAGCTCCCAGAGAAAGTGGTGGAGGCTGGTACAATTGCAACATTTAAAAAGATTTTGGATGGGAATGTGAATAGGAAGGATTTGGAGGAATATGGGCCGGGTCTGGCAGGTGGGACTAGATTGGGTTGGGATATCTGATCAGCATGGACGGGTTGGACCGAAAGGTCTGTTTCCATGCTGTATATCTCTATGACTCTGACTTCCAAAATGAATCACTTCACATTTTTCGAGGTTGAACTTAATCGATCACGTATCTACCCCTTTGGCTTTTATGGATCAGAACCATAAAAAGATGCCTGCCTCTCCTCTGAACTAAATGGTATTGCAGTGACTGAAGAGGGCATCCTGTAAATTATGCCTGACGAGCCTATATACTACGTAGTAATGCAAGCAATAGAATCTGGCAGCCTTGAAACCAGGGTAAAGTAAATGAGTGCGAAGAAAGTAAGCTAAGTGCCATAAGAGGGATTATGTGTACATGCTTGAGATGTGTACATGTCTGTGTGTGAAAGCAACCTGGCAGAAGCATGCAAGGCATAAATATCCTTGAGTTCCATACTGAAGTCCTAAAGTACTGAAATGGACATGATGATTGGTGAAGCTAGTAATTTGGCAATGCCATTTGTGTGGCGGAAAGGTGGAAGAGGACAGTGTTCAGTTTCCCTTCTATAGCTTGCAGGGAAATGATAGTGAAGCTGCAGCTATAGAAGGCCCGGAGAAGTAAGCAGCGAGCTATGGTGCCAGGCAACCCGTTTGACTTTCATATCAGGAATTGGTGCATGCAGTTTCTCAGTGAATAAGGGGAGAATTGGAAGCTGTATAGAGATGAGGCAAGCTTAGCTATTAATCAGATGCAAACGTTTGGAAACAAGGTAGTCACCTCTCATTAATGACATTCAGAACATGTCATGTAAAAATTAGGAGGTAAATCATAAATGTGTTTTTCAATGCTGGGAACCTGATTTTCTTCATTCTTGCTGTATTTTCCCAACTTTCTCACAATTGTCCATGCCATTCCAAGGTATGGGGGAAATTCTGCCCACAGTTTCTGCCACCTTCCCTCAATCAAACATTGAGCAAAATAATTGTGCAACAAGACCATACAATTCAAAAGATTTCCAAGTTAGATTCTTGGCTTGTAATATCATTGCGATTTATAGATTGTTTCAGCAAGACCCCTTGCCCAAAAGAGAAAAACAACCCATGGTTCCTGCTTTTAGTTCCCAACCCATGATGCCCCCTGAGCTGCACTATGTGGACACTGGCTAAAAATTGGGGCATGTATGAAAGCCAATTCTTCCTGTTTGCCCCATATGCATTTCTAAATTGAATAGGCTGGTGACATGCAATTATCTCCAGTGGGAACATGAGTATTTACTTAGAAGAGGGAAAAAATGGAACCACACCCTATCAGTGTCCCCCGGAAAGCACAATGAAAGAGGACACAAAGAATGTCACAATTAAATTCTTCCATCTTTTACCAGATAAGTTTCATAACTTGTTTTAAGATTATTCTAACTGAGTTATAAAAACCTCTTAATTGTGCTCGAATTCCCATCCCAATACTCTCATTTGTAGATTTATGCATTTCTTTAAAAGGTGCAAAAAAGTCAACAATCACAGAAATGACATGATAAATAAGCACGGTAGGGCGGCACAGTGGCACAGTGGTTAGCACTGCTGCCTCACAGCGCCAGAGACCTGGGTTCAATTCCCACCTCAGGCGACTGACTGTGTGGAGTTTGCACATTCTCCCTGTGTCTGCGTGGGTTTCCTCCGGGTGCTCCGGTTTCCTCCCACACTCCAAAAAAGTGCAGATTAGGTGAATTGGCCATGCTAAATTGCCTGTAGTGTTAGGTGCAGGGATAAATGTAGGGGAATGGGTCTGGGTGGGTGCGCTTTGGCGGGTCGGTGTGGACTTGTTGGGCCGAATGGCCTGTTTCCACACTGTAAAGTAATCTAATCTAAAAGCACTGGCATCAATTCACCTTTTAATGTTTGAATATTTCATATTTGATGATAAGAAAGGTCTTGGAAGTGGGTTGCTTTCTCAAATAATTTCAATATAAATAATTTATGCAACTTGACAACAACTTCCTCCTTCATGATACAATGCTCTAATACCTTTATACACTCCATTAAGCAGTCATACACAGAGTAAAACAAACTTGCTACAGCCAGGGTAGTGCAAAACAAATGTCATCTTTTTACTTTGAGATTTGTACACTTATTGCGACAAAAGGTATATTTCTGCAAGTTGCAACAGCTTTTTTTTAAAAGGTTATTGGGAACAATCCAATATCACACACAGCAATCATCAATTTCACATGAGCCAGCATTTTGCAGGCCCTGTTGAGGTGGCAGCATTTACTAATGAACATCAGTGACACTCATTCCCAAGTAATGGTGTTTATGGAAGCGATTCTAACTGCTACCATATGAGGTGGGAATTCATGTGGAAACAGGAATTCACACCTAAGTTACAAAGTGGTTGGAATCACTTCATTAGCAGTGGGGTGCCAATGGAAAAAGGTAGATAGTCAAAGAGTCATGGAGATGTACAGCACGGAAGCAGACCCTTCTGATCCAACTTGTCCATGCCGACCAGATATCCCAACGTAACCTAGTCACATTTGCCAGCTCTTGGCACATATTTCTCAAAGTAGAAAGTGAGGACTGCAGATGCTGGAGATCAGAGCTGAAAAATGTGTTGCTGGAAAAGCGCAGCAGGTCAGGCAGCATCCAAGGAGAACCAACGTTTCGGGCATAAGCCCTTCTTCAGGAATGAGGAAGGTCTGCCAAGCGGGATAAGATAAAAGGTAGGGAGGACGGACTTGGGGGAGGGGCATTGGGAATGCGAGAGGTGGAAGGAGGTTAAGGTGAGAGTGATAGGCCAGAGAGGGCGAGAAGTCGGGAAGAAGATTGCAGGTCAAGAAGGTGGTGCTGAGTCCGAGGGTTGGGACTGAGATAAGTTGGGTGAGGGGAAATGAGGAAGCTGGAGAAATCTGCATTCATCCCTTGTGGTTGGAGGGTTCCTAGGCAGAAGATGAGGCGCTCTTCCTCCAGGCGTCATGTTGCCATGGTCTGGCGATGGAGGAGGCCAAGGACCTGCATATCTTTGGCGGAGTGGGAGGGGGAGTTAAAATGTTCAGCCATGGGGTGGTTGGGTTGATTGGTGTGGGTGTCCCAGAGGTGTTCTCTGAAATGTTCCGCAAGTAGGCGGCCTGTCTTCCCAGTGTAGAGGAGGAGGCCACATTGGGTGCAGTGGATGCAGTAAATGGTGTGTGGAGATGTAGGTGAATTTGTGACGGATGTGGAAGGATCCCTTGGGGCCTTGGAGGGAAGTAAGGGGGGAGGTGTGGGCGCAAGTTTTCCATTTCTTGTAGTTGCAGGGGAAGGTGCCGGGAGTGGAGGTTGGGTTGGTGGGGGGGGGTGTGGATCTGACGAGGGAGTGGCAGAGGGAGTCGTCTTTCCGGAACGCTGATAGGGGAGGGAAGGGAAATATATTCTTGGTGGTGGGATCTGTTTGGAGGTGGCGGAAATGATGAAGGATGATACGATGTATCTGGAGGTTGGTGGGGTGGTAGGACCAGTGGGGTTCTCTCCTGGTGGCATATGGAGGGGCGGGGTTCAAGGGCGGAGGAGTGGGAAGTGGAGGAGATGCGATGGAGAGCATCGTCAACTGCGTCTGAGGGGAAATTGCGGTCTTTGAAGAAGGAGGCCATCTGGGTTGTTCGGTATTGGAATTGGTCCTCCTGGGAGCAGATGCGGTGGAGGCGAAGGAATTGGGAATATGGGATGGCGTTTATACAGGGGGCCGGGTGGGAGGAGGTGTAATCTAGGTAGCTGTGGGAGTCGGTCGTTTTATAGTGAATGTCCGTGTTGAGTCGGTCGCTCGAGATAGAAATGGCGAGGTCTAGGAAGGGGAGGGAGGAGTCTGAGACGGTCCAGGTAAATTTGAGGTCGGGGTTGGTCCATACATGCACCACCCTTTGCATGAAAACGTGGCCCCTTGGGTCCCTTTTATATCTTTCCCCTCTCACACTAAATCTATGCCCTCTGGTTCTGGATTCCCCCACCCCAGGGAAAAGACCTTGTCTATTTATCCTATCCAGGCCCATCATGATTTTATAAACCTCTATGAGGTCACCCCTCAGCCTTCAATGCTCTAGGGCAAACAACCCCAGCCTATTCAGCCTCTCCCTATAGCTCAAATCCTCCAACTCTGGCAACATCCTTGTAAATCTTTTCTGAACCCTTTCAAGTTTCACACCATCTTTCCGATAGGAAGGGGACCAGAATTGCGTGCAATATTCCAAAAGTGGCCAAGACAACGTCCTGTACAGCCCCAACATGACCTCCCAACTCCTGTACTCAATGCTTTGACCAATAAGGGAAAGCATACCAAACACCTTTTTCACTATCCTATTTACCTGCGACTCTACTTTCAAGGAGCTATTAACTTGCACTCCAATCTCTCTTTGTTCAGCAACACTCCCTAGGACCTTACCATTAAGTATATAAGTCCTGCTCTGATTTGCTTTCTCAAAATAGGAATGAAGGAGAGAGGAAAGCAAAAATTAATGGCAAGAAAATAAATTGGAAGGGAAAAATAAGTGGCAATAGCAAAGGGATAAGTTGGAAATTACTGACAAGGACAGAAAAAAGGTGCAAAATGATAGCATAAATGGATAGGGAAGAGTGGAAATGGATAACAACAAATTAGAGCAGGGAGAGGGAAGTGAACAACAATAAAAGGAAAAAAGGAGAGAAAAACACAAAGGTGGTTAAGGAAAGGAGAAACTGCTGACATTAACTGAAGTGGAGAAGGAATATCAACTTGAAGACAAGAGTATAAAGAGATTGCTGATGTCCAATGGGGCAAGAGAAAAATGGCAGCCTACAGGGTGGAAGAAGAGTACTTGCTTTTATCAGGTTGGAAAGGGAGAATAAAATGGTGTGGGTGTGTGTGTAACCGTAGAGAGGAGTCTATGAACTTGAATGTGTTGAGGAAGAACATTACATTAACTTGGAAGAAGAACAATTATCAATACGAACTGGGTGGATTTGAAACAGAAGGGGGAGATGGCAGCATTGTTGTAATGTTACTAATCCAGAAGTCCAGACTAATGGTCTGAGAACATGGGGTCAAGTTTCACCATGGTAGTTAGCAAACTTTAAATTTAAATAATAAATCTGGAATATAAAGTAATAATGACTATCACAATTCTCATCAGTTGCTGTACAAGTACATCTGGTTAACTGCATTTTTAAGTTCTTTTCAGGAAATCTGCAGTCCTTACCTGTTCTATAGCTTATATATGACTCTAGACCCACAGTAATGTAGTTTGCTCTTAAATTGCCCTCTGAAATGGCCCAACAAGTGACTCAGTTCAAGGTTAAATAGGAATAGGCAACAAATATTGGCTTTGCTAGCCACACCCACATTCCATGAAAAACTAAATTAAAAATAATCTTTGTAAAAGGTTGGTATGTGAATGGAGAAGAATGGGATCTAAATCTGTTGGAATAGAATGCCTTTGTTAGTTGCTGTGGAATTTGGATGCAGGAAAGGAGCAATTAGGGAAATGGTTGTGGTTGAAAATGTAAATGTTGCTTTATTTTGTATTCACTCCTTTGATATGAGCATTACTGACAAAATGGCATTGATTGCTCACCCCTTGTTACCCCTGAGATGATGGTGGTGGCGAGCTGTTTTGAACCACTACAACTTACATGCCCTTAGGGAGGGAACCCCGGAGTTTTGATCAAGTGACAATGAAGGTGAGGTGACATATTTCCAAGGTAGGATGGTGACTGGCTTGGAGGGGAATTTGCAGGCAGTGGTATTCCCACGTTTTTGCCGCCCTTGTCCTTCTAGATGGAAGTGATCATGGGTTTAGAAGGTAATGTCTAAGGATCTTTGGTGAATTTCTGCAGTGCATCTTGTGGATAATACTTACAGCTGCTACTAAGCGTAGGTGGTGGACGGAATGGATATTTGTGGAGATGCTGCAAATGAAGCAAGTCACTTTGTCCTAGATGGTGTCAAACTTCTTGAGTGTTTTTGGAGCTGCATCCATCCAGGCAAGTGGGGTGTATTCCATCACACTCCTGAGCTTGTGCCTTGTAGATGGTGGACAGGCTTTCAGGAGTCAGGAGTTGAGTTACTCGCTACAGTATTCCTAGCCTCTGACCTGTTCTTATAATCACTGTGTTTATCTGGTGAGTCCAGTTGAGTTTCTGTTCAATGGTAACTCCAAGGATGTTAATAATGGAAGGTTCAGTGACGGCAACACAGTTGAATGTCAAGGAGCAGTGATTAGATTATCTCTTATTGGAGATGGTCATTGCCTGGCATTTGTGTTGCTGACTAATAGCATGTCAACTGGCTCCAAGATAGTGCCAATGGTCCATTTTTAAGACAAGGCGTCCTTGCTATATGGTCAGCACAATCGAGGCAGTAAATGAATATCCCACTGGACTGGAGACAAGCACTGCTGTCATCAAAGTAAGTGAAGAAAAGAAACAGGGATGAGTTACATATGAACGAGGCCAACAATTTTTTTTCGGCAGCCCAGTGTAAACACTTCAACTCCTCTTAGCACCAGAAAAAATAATTTAAACAGAAGATTGTCAATGATCCTTTGGCTGCACACTCTGCCCAGTTGTGTCCACAGTGTCAATCAGAAAACCACTTTTGTCACAGGGGACCAAGTTTTACATGAGATAAGGACTCACAGGTTGAGTCAGGTAAGCCCATTGCTACCGTGCATTAAACCCTTCACTGACACTGATCCATTTCCATCCTAATGGTTATGATGAACACCATTTGCCATCTTGAGTGGAGATCTCCTATTGCAAATGTATTTGAACTTAATGAATGTCATATCACTGTTTATTCAAATGCCACATTTCTCTTCTACCCTATGCTTTGTTTCTAGTTTAAAATGAGGTGTGCAGGAGCGAACACAGTCAGAGATTAAGCAGGAACAGTATTCAAATGCCAGTGTTACATCAGTGTTTACAAAACATAAAATGCACTGCATAACAGATGACTGGTGAAAGTACTGGACATATTTCTCCTTATATGATGGTCAGACCTCAGCACTTAGTCAGTATTTCTAATGAAAGGTCATCAAACTGAAATGGGAACCATTTCTCTCTCCACAGATTCTGCCAAATCTGCCCTGTGTTTCCAGTGTTTTTTATTTTAATTTCAATTATTCCTGACATTAGTTAAAAACATACCAAAGCTTGGAACCCAATGGACTGATATTCTCAGACATGAGTGTGATGGGCCCTAGAAATACCCGGCTAGTGCAACTACCACTGCAAGCTGGAATATGATACATTTCCTCACTGTAGTAAAATGCAAGCCTCCTACAATAAACATACAGCTGGAATATATGTGAAATATAACCCATTCAGATCTATATCTGGTTCAAACCATTAACTGATTACTATAAATTCAAATGTGTCCAATTTCAAAAATACAAGAAGTGCATTACGCTCTAAGGGCAAAATAATTATCGGTGGAAAATGCAACTTGTTAATATATGAAGAGCACAAGCAAAATTAAGATGAATTTTTAAAATGAATTTTTAAAAAGGACACGAACCACTGTCACAGCACATTATGTAGCATCAAATTTATGACATCTCCCTCAGAGAACTTAAACATGTTCAATATTCTGGAGTTTCGGTACTAATTAGCAGAGAACCAGTTATTCCCAAGTGTTGCAGCATCCTTTGTAAATACTGCTTTAGCTAAATGCCAGAGATACTTTGGCTAGAGAAAAGTTGTGAGAGCAAAAACTTCATTATCGTGTAAATTACCATTAATAATTTCACTTGTCTCCTGATTCTTATGCAAAATGAGTATTTTTTGATTATGTTCCAGTAGCTATCTTTGCTCCAACAATAAATGAGAGGAATTCTCAGGAGGTCAAAGAGTTGCTTTGAGAGATGATTATTTTGGCAGCAGGCCAAAAGCCATGCATCACAAGACCCACTGGGACATGACCTAAATGGATACCATTGGACTGGATGTTTTAATTGAGTAGATATCACGAGTAAATTTTAATTTATTTTATGCAACCTTAGAAATGTGTTTTATTCTGTATTTAAAATGTGCTTAACTACCTAACATTTAAATTAATGCAATGACATAGATTTGTGCACATTTTAGTAAGCAACTGGAAACTAGATTGCAAAATACTTCAAGATGTAATTAATTAAAACTTAGTTACAGTAAATTGGTATTGGCTATTTTTAACTATACTCTTGCATCTCAGTTCAATACAAATATTGCATTTCTTTAATCTGTGTGAGTGATGACTTACAACTGAACTTATTCCTGCAGTACTAAATTTTACAGTGGCCAATATTCTTACCCAGTATTTAAAGAATGAATAAACAGACATCATCAGACAAGGGCTTCAAAATGGATGAAAGATCATCAACCTGAAACTTGAATTCTGCTTTAAGATCCTGCCAGTCCTGCTGAGTAGTTCCAGCATTTTTTTTTGTTTTTATTTCAGATTTTCAGAACCCATATTTGAGTAACTGCTTCAGGATGCCTTCTACAGATCAATGTTAAGGAAGCTGACTAATCTCGGAATTTGAGAATGCAATAATTATTATGATAGATATTCATTTTCTAAAGGTTTATCATAGTATTTGTGGGACCTTCTCTCCCTCCAATTCCTCATACCAGTTCATAGCATTAGTTGTGTCACTGGAAAAAGATAATATGATCACGACCACCCCACAAGTTATCAGAATAACTCTACCAAAGATTAGATTAGATTCCCTACAATGTGGAAACAGGCCCTTTGGCCCAGTCAGTCCACACCGACCCGTCAAAGAGTAATCCACCCAGATCCATTTTCCCTACAACTAATGGACCCAACACTATGGGCAATTTAGCACGGCCAATTCACCTGACCTGCACAACGTTGGACTGTGGGAGGAAACCGGAACCCCCAGAGAAAACCCATGCAGACATGGGGAGAATGTGCAAAATCCACACAAACTGTCGCCCGAGGCTGGAATTGAACCTGGGACCCAGGTGCTGTGAGGCAGCAGTGCTAACCACTGAGCCACCGTGCCGAAAGAATGGCAATGGAGCCCAGAGAGAGAAAAACAGTCGGACAGGACAGAGGAGTGGGTAAAGGTCAACCCAGGAGAATGAATAGCATCCATTAATATCCCCAATAGCAGCTAATAATGGGTTGTTTGCAAACTGAGACCAAGGTGGAATTAACATCTTTCATGAGTGCACACCCTTTCTCCTGAAAGACCAAACCCATCAGCTCAGAGGGAAAATCATGGGAATAGTACGTTATGTGTAAGGTGTGAGGGATGATGGTGAGGTGCTAAGGGAATTAGGATGTTTACAATGCAATATGGATCCCATGACCTTGAAACTGCAGCCACCATGCCATTCACAATTTCAACCCCCACATAATCGACACTCACCTACCCAGGTCAGCCTGAGCATCACCACCAGCCTGATCCTGCCCCCTATCGAATATCCCAATCCCACTAAGCCATCTGCCAAAGCCAGACAACCTGTGAAGACAGTACCAGACACGTGGTCCTGATCATTGTCGCTGTTTAGACTGAGTCTGCATTGTGTGAATGTGTACCTAAAAAAAGGCAGAGTGTAAAATGAGGGAAAAATGGTATCCTGAAAAAGCGAGAAAAAGTTGAATTCTGCACTCGTTCCAGAAAATCCACTTCTCCAAAGCCAGTGTGCTAAAGTTAATGACCAAAAGTCTAACTGGATCACTATATGAATACTGTAGCTACAAGGACGGGCTCAGATGCTGGAAATTCTGCAGTGATTAACTCAACCACTAACTCCTGAAAGCCTTTACACTATTTCTAAGACATTGTCAAATGTGGATGGATTACCAAACAGCACTCAAGAAACTCAACACTGCCTGGCAAAGTAGCCCGTTTGATTGGCACTAAGAACACAGAACAGTATAGCACAGGAACAGGTCCTTCAGCCCACCTTGTCTGTGCCAAAGGTGATGCTGTTCATAACATCCCATCTGCCTGCACGTGGTCCGTATCACTCTATTTTCTATGTTCATATATCTGTCTAAATGCTTACTTTTTTTAACGTCTGCTTCTACTGCTTTCCCTGACAGCGTAATTCAGGTATCCACTACCCTCTGCGTAAAAGACTTTACTTGCACCTCTCCTTTAAACTTTTCCCCATCATTTTAAACCTATGCACCCTAGTTTTTAACATTTGCACCCTGGGAAAAAAAAACTCCAACTGTCCACCCTATCTTCTCATAATTTTATATACTTCTATCAGGTTGCCCGTCAGCGTTTCAAGCTCTAGTGCAAACAATCTAAGTTTGCCCAATCTCTCCTTTTAGGTAATACACTCCAATCCAGGCAACATCCTAGTAAATCTCTTCTGCACACTCTCCAAAGTCTCCATAATCTTCTCAAAATGCAGCGACCAGAACAGGGCACATGTGACGATCCTGTCACTTTAAAAAGGTTATTTTGTCCTCGGTTTTTTGAAGAGAGGTCATAAAGGCAGCGATACCAAAGAATCTAGTTTAACAATGGAAGGGGAGTGGCCAGTTCTCCCAGTTCAGGTTTTTCCTACCTTGTTTTAGCTGTAGCAGTCACAAGGTGTGAGTCCACAGGAGTTGCAAGCTTCAGTAAAGAATTGCTCTGACTTTCTTCTGAAATCTCTCTCTGGATTGGTTCTCTACTGCCTGTAAGAATCTGTGTTTGAATTTATCTTTCTGCCAAGGTGTGTGTTTATGGGATGCTACTGTTTTGGAGCAGTTAATTAGTCAAGTTGCCAAATCAGGTCAGTTTAGTTTTCCAATAGTTAAGCTACTCTAAATTCTGCGTTCTTTTGTTCATGTTTCAACTGTAGTGTTTAGACAAATTCTATTTTGCTTAAAGCTGAGTCGTTTGACCAGTCACATCATACCTGGAACACCCACTTCACATCTGCCTTTAAAATAAGAAAAAAGTTAGGGTCTAGGCTACCTTCTAAAAATATTTTGAGGGCGTCTGGCCTGGTCCATAACAGACTGGGGGTTCGTCCAAGATTGATTCTGTAATTCCACTTTGCATTTAGGGTTGTTGGACTTAAAGGTGGGTGAGTGGTAAGTATTAGTGTCTTTTGTTCTGGGTATTGAATTTGGTTGGTTTAAGCTGTGCTTTGTGTAGTAATGGTTCTTTCAATCACTAAGACTTTTCTGGGGGGTGTTGGAAGTGACTTTGGGGGTTTTGCAAAAGGTGAGCAAGGCAAAGCTGTTGAAATTGGGAGACAAGCTGTAGTTGGGGGCTGCCTTCGTCTGTGAGAAAAGGAGGTAATTATAGCAATAGCTCGACATTTACATTTCTTGGAAACGCCACTGGAATCTTTGCAAATGGTTCAAATTCAATTACAGATGAAGCAGCTTGAACATGAAAGGGAACGGAAACCATTTGACTTATGGTTAAAAGCAGAGGTAAAAGAAAGGGAGGGAACGGCCTTAGCAGAAGAAAGGGAAAAAGAGAGAGAGGAAAGGAAGAAAGATAGGGGGTTAGATAGGGTCGACAGTATGAACCTTTTCCCGCGTATTGAGTCGGGTATTACAAGGGGGCATAGCTTTAAATTAAGGGGGGGTAGATATAGGACTGATGTTAGGGGTAGGTTCTTCACTCAGCGAGTCGTTAGTTCATGGAATGCCCTGCCAGTAACAGTGGTGGACTCTCCCTCTTTATGGGCATTTAAGAGGGCATTGGATAGGTATATGGAGGATAGTGGGTTAGTGTAGTTTAGGTGGGCTTGGATCGGCGCAACATCGAGGGCCCAAGGGCCTGTACTGCGCTGTATTCTTCTATGTTCTATGTTCTAAAGAGGGACAGCTTGAACTTCAGAAGTTGGCACTTAAGATAGGAAAGTTGGCTTAAAAGGATGGATGTGAAGGTAGAAGGAAGGCTTAGTGTGGAGGATAGTGATGATGAGCAAACCCGTTGTAATCAAATGCCTGGTGGGGATCTTTTAAATATACCAAGCATTGACTAAATTTAATGAGAAGTATATAGAAGCCTTTTTCAATTCATTTTAGAAAGTAGCTAACAAATTAAGTACCCAATGGCAATGTTGGTTTTGTTAATTCAACCAAAGTTGGGAGAGGTAGAGCTAGTGAGTTATTTGCATCACTGTCAAAGGAGGTATCTGGGGAGTATGAGGAGGGGAAGAAAGCCATCTTAAGTGCATATGCCTGCAGACAACACTTCAGGAATCTAAGGAGGGACCCTGGTCAAACCTACATTGAACTGGAAAGCATCAAACAAAGTAATTTTGATAGTTGGATAAGGGCATTAAAAATAGAGCAAACCTAATATGCTCTTAGAAAGATGATTAAAATGGCAAGAATAGTGCTGAAATGACTGATGCTAATGAGTTAGTTCATAAATCAAAGTGTGGCTTCCAACATCAATTTCAATCCATAAGGGATAGAAACTCAGGGTTGAAACTTTATTGCTGGAACAGCACAGCAGGTCAGGCAGCATCCAGGGAACAGGAGATTCGACGTTTCGGGCACAGGCCCTTCTTCAGGAAAAAGAAAACCTCATGAGGTAAGGGAAAAGTAGATCTCGGTGAAGATCATAAGTATAACTTACCACAGGGCAAAAAGGTAACACATGGAAGAGAAAGAGAAGTTGAAAACTCAGATATTATCACTGCAAATTAGTCCACATTAAGTCACAATGTTGGTGCTTAGAAAAAACACAGGGATGATGGATGTAGGTAAATAGGATAAACCTCTGAATTTTGTTAAAATGGTATAGGAAAGCACGGTGGAGGCTAAAAAAAAACCACACTGGAATGCACAACCAAGGTTGGAGATCGGTTGAGAAGGAAGTGCCAGATCTTCTTAAACCATTTATTTGTGAAGGTAAGGTGTATTTGGTTAGGCCAGGAGCAGCAGATAAAGAAGTTACAGTATTAAGGGATACAAGGTCATGACAATCTTTGATGTTGATAGATGAGGAGATATGTAACTCAGATGGACTATTGCCAGAAAAAGTGCTAGTACACGGAATTCATGTGAGACAAGAAGTACTCCATTATGTAGAGTGAGGTTGGAGTGCCCAGTGAATTTTGGAGAAATCCTGGTAACAGTACTAGACAAACTCTTGGCTCCAGGAATATAATTTGTCCTTAGTAACAATACAGCTGGATCACAAGTAGAAGTGCTGCCTGTTTGGTTGAAAAGGAAGTGGAAAATCTGGCAACCGATTTTTCCTGACTGTGATGACAAGGTCACAAAGTCACCAGTTGAAACAGGAGGAGAAATCAAAGAATACAGATAAGCAAACTGAAGTAGAATTATCAGAGACCATGTTTGATTGAATAGTTGAGCCAAAACAGGAACAGGTGGAGGACAAAGTGGATATTTTTAGCCAAGAGAAATTAACTGATTTACAACAGAAAGGTGAAAAACTGAAGCTATTATATCAAAAAGCGTACACAGAAGTGAAATTTGAGTGTATTCCTGAATGTAGCCTTGTTAAAAATGATGCCTCGATGAGGAAATGGAGACCATCACATATTCAGGCAGATGAGAAATGAACAGACATTCATCAAGTTGTATAATCAGTAGGTTATCGAAATGAGGTGTCACAGGTAACACATGAATTACCAGTAGGAGGTCATTTAGAGGTAAGAAAAACTCTTGCTAAAATACAAAAACATTTTTACTGCCTTGGACTGCATAAAGATGTAGTTGAATTTTGTAAGATATGTCATACGTGTCAGAAAAGGGGAAAACCACAGGCAGCATTAAAACCAGCACCTTTAATATCGATTTCTACATTTGAGGAAATTTTTACAAGGGTCTTAATTGATTGTGTAGGATCCCTACCTAATGCAAAAGGTGGGAATCAGTAATTGTTGACAATAATGGATGTATCCACTAGATTTCCCAAGGCTATTCCATTATGCAATATTACGGCTAAAGGGATTGTAGAAGAGTTATTCAAACTTTTCACTAGATTTGGAGTACCCATAGATCAATAGTATCAGATCAATGGTCAACTTTTACGTCAAAATTATTAAAGGAAGTTATGGATAGCTTAGGAATAAAACAATTTAAATCCACTGCATACCATCCATAACTGCAAGGAGCGCTAGAAAGATGGCATCAAACTTTAAAAGACCACGTTGAGGGCTTACAGTCAAGACTATTCACATGATTAGGAGAAGGGAATTCCGTTTGTACTTTTTGTCATTAGGGATGCACCAAATGAATCAACCAAATTCAGTCCATTTGAATTAATTTCAGGTATGAAATGAGAGGACCACTGAAATTAATTAAGGAAAAATTAGTGGGTTGAAATTCAGAGATCATATATTTGGACTATGTGTAAAAAACTTTAGGGACCGATTAAATAGAGCCAGGGAGTTGTCTAGACAACATTAAAAAATATCACAGCATACAATGAAACAGGAAGCAGACAAAAAAATCAAAAGCTCAAAATTTTGTGGACAGAGACAAAGCACTATTGTTACTTCCAATGATAGATGAACCTTTAAAAACAAGATTTAGTGGACCTTATAAAATCGAAAGGATATTGAGTGAGGTGAACTAATTTGTAAGGACTCCAGCTACAGTTAAATCTCACAGACTATGTCATATGAATATACTTAAAAGGTATTTTGATAGGGAAGGATGGCAAAAAGAGAATACATTACTGGTTACAACACAAAGTGAAAACCAAATTCAAAGCATTCTGAATTGGAATTCCTCAAATTAGATTGGATAATGAGGAAGTTATTAAGAATTGGGATAAATCGTTTAGTTACCCTATAGAGGAAAATCAAAATGACTTGAAAATGTTGTTGCTATCACCTGGGGAAATATGTGGGAATAAGTTGGAAGTACTAATCTCCAATTATGCATCATATAGTTATAGGAAATTCTGTTCCAATTAAGTAACAACCTTACCAACCTAACCCTGTAAAGTTGACACAGGTTCAAAAGAGATTGAATACATGCTCCAAGACAACATAATCAAGGTGAGTTGCTGCGACTTGAGTTCATCCATAGTAATGGTGCCAAAACCAGATGGTACCCAACAGTTACGTGTAGATTATTGTAAAGTCAATGAGATACAAATTCTGATTCATATCAGATTCCACATTTGGAAGACTGTGTTGAGAAGGTGGGACAAGTACATTATATTTCTAAGTTTATTATGGACCAGGCCAGAGCCCCTCAAAGCATTTTAAGAAGATAGCCCAGAACCTAACTTTTCTAGTTGTTTTAAGCAGATGTAAGGTGAATATTCCATGAGCGATGCAGCTGGTCAAACCGCTCGATTTCAAAGAAAACAGAATTTATTTCTGAACACATGAACAAAAGAAAACCAAATTTACAAAAGCATAATTATTTGAAAACCCAAGTTAACAAAGAGCTATTCTGATTTCCCACAACATCCCATAAACACCCCCTTGGCAAAAAGGTAAATTCAAACACAGGCTCTTACAGGAGAGAGAGAGAGAGAGAGAGGGGGGGGGGGGGGGGGATCAGCATGGAGCTGTTTCTTTGGTCCCAAGCTAAAACTAACCCAAAACTAGAAAAAAAACCATGAACTGGGAGAAGTGGCCACTCCCCTTTCATTGTACAAGTGTTTCAAAAAAACCTGAAAGTCTTTTCTGATTATTGACTTAGGCAGCATCTGTTAGCCATTATTAAGATAGCCAGTTCAGACATTTCAGCACCTCTGCCTTTACAACTTGCTCTCTGAAAAAATAACAAGGACCTTGTTCTAGGAGCAGTACGTTCACATCTCCCCCCTTAAAAAAAAATAAATCCAAAGATGGCTTCATTTTAAAACCCTTTAATCTTAAATTGTTAGTACACTACAACACAATGTGCTTCCCAGTGTTTTTTCTAACCCATCAACACTGTGATTTCACTTGACCTACTTTACTGCAGTGAAAACACTGGAGCTTTTTAACTTCTCTTTCCCCTCCATGGGTTTCCTTTTTACCCTGTGATAGGTTATGCTTATGATCTTCACCGAGATCTACTTTTCCCTTACCACGTGAGGTTTTCTTTTTCCCCCAGTTTCTATCCCTCATGGATTGAAATTGATATTGGAAGCCAAACTTTGATTTATGAACCAACTCATAAGCATCAGCCATTTCAGCACTACACTTGCCATTTTAATCATCTTTCTAAGAGCATATTAGGTTTGCTCTTTTTTTAATGCCCTTATCCACCTATCAAAATTACTTTGATGCTTTCCAGTTCAATGTAGGTTTGACCAGGATCCCTCCTTAGATTCCTGAAGTGTTGTTTGCAGGCTTCTGGCACAAGCTCATATGCACTTAAGATGGCTTTCTTCCCCTCCTCATACTTCCCAGATACCTCCTTTGATAGTGATGCAAATAATCATTAGCTCTACCTCTCCCAACTTTGGTTGGATTAACAAAACTGACATTGTCATTGGCCACATAATTTGTTAGCCACTTTCCAAAATTAAATGAAAAAGGCTTCTATATACTTCTCATTAAATTTAGTCAATGCTTGGATATATTTAAACAGATCCCCACCAGGCTTTTGATTACAACGGGTTTGCTCATCATCACTATCCTCCACACTAATCTTACCTTCAGCCTTCATCTCCATCCTTTTAAGCTAACTTTCCTGTGTAAGTGCCAATTTATGAAATTCAAAACTTCCTTTCTTCCTTTCCTCTCTCTCCTTTTCTTTCTGTTCAGCTTAAAGTGATTCTGTCCTTTTCTTTTTGTTCTGTTAGGCCTTTTGTTCTTTCTCTTTCCTCTGCTTTTAATTGTAATTCAAACAGTTTCATTTATTTTGCCCTTCCCAATTCAATTTTAGCCATCTCCAAAGATTCAGATGGCATTTCCAGCAAATTTAAGTGCTGAGCTGTTGCTGTAATTATCTCTCCTTTTCTTACAGATGAAGGTAACTCCAACTTCAGCTTGACTACCAATTCTAACAGCTTTGCCTTGTTCATCTTTTGTAAAGCTCCCAAAGTCACGTCTTCCACCACCAGAAAACTCTTCATGACTGAAAAAGCAATTACTATCCCAAGCACTATTTAAATCAACTGAATTCAACAAGTGAAACAAAAGACACAAACCCTATCATCCGCTGCCTTTGAGTCCAACAACTCTAATCCCAGATCAGAAAAAAAACCCACAAAGAGCCCCCAGTCTGTTATGGGCCAAGCCAGACCCCTTCAAAACATTTTAAGAAGATAGCCCAGAATGTAACTTTTCTAGTTACTTTAAGCAGATGTAAGATGAATATTCCAGAAGTGATGCAAATGATCAAGCCACTTAGTTTTAAACAAAACAATTTATTTACACAAGAACAAAAGAAAACCAAATTTAGAATAACATAACTAGTTGAAAACCCAACTCACATGAAAATGCAACTTAACAAAGAGTTGCAACAAAGGACAGAATAACATTGTTAAAGGAGCAGCATCGTCACAAGTTAGACTTACTCATAGGATACTGGCAGGTACCTTTATCTGAAACAGCGAAGACCATTTTGGCTTTTGTAACACTGAATGGACTATACCAATTTAAAGTCATGCCATTTTGTATGAAAAATGTGCCAGCCACATTTCAAAGACTAACTAATAAAGTCATTTCTGGATTACCCAAGCGTGTGGTATACCTCAACGACCTGGTGATTTTTAGTTACACATGGAAGGAACATTTGCAGCATTTATTGGAATTCTTTGATCAACTTCGGGAGACAGGCTTGGTGATGAACCTGGCTAAGAGTGAATTTGCTAAAGCCCAACTCACGTTCCTGGGCCATGTTATTGGACATGGACAGTTTGCACCACACATTGTGAAAACAAAGGTTATTGGGGAGTTTCCCATATCATTGATGAAGAGACAAGAACTATGATTCCTGGGATTGAGTAGATTTTATCAGAAATTCTTGTCAGATTTTAGCAGTGTGGGTGCATCACTCACTGACTTATTGAAGAAGAGCAGAAAATTTCAGTGGACAGCCTGAAAACTGTGTTAACCAATGCCCCAGTATTAGCTACACCTAATTACACAATGCCATTCAAAGTGGCTATTAATGTGAGTGATGTGGGTGTCGGTGCTATACTCTTATACAAAGACAACAAAAAGATAGCAAGACCTATCAGATATTTCTCCAGGAAATGGAATATTAATTAACAGAAATATTCCTCAATTGAGAAGACCTTGAGCTTGGTGTTGGCATTACAACATTTCCACATTTATATTGCTAATTATGTGTCTGAGACAATCGGATATACCCATTAAAGGTTTTGGAGAAATTTAAGGACAAAAGTTCCAGACTATTTAGGTGGAGCTAATTATTACAAACATTCAAAATACAGACATACATGTGGCAGGATGAGAAAACGTAATTGCCGACACGTTATCAAGACTTGGATGAAGAAAAACAACGG
Organism: Chiloscyllium plagiosum; assembly: GCF_037043375.1. NCBI lineage: Eukaryota > Metazoa > Chordata > Chondrichthyes > Orectolobiformes > Hemiscylliidae > Chiloscyllium > Chiloscyllium plagiosum. The sequence goes on from NW_028270172.1 coordinate 12,517,149, forward strand.
CATTCAGTGGTAGGAGTAAATGGACTGAAATAGAATGTACCAGTGAATGTTTGCAAGCTTAGAGTCAATGTAATATACGCATTTTGTAGTGTACTAACAGAATAAGACGGAGGGGTTTAAAATGAAGCCATCTTTGTATGCTGATGGTTCATGTTTTTTAAGGGGAGAGATGTGACATTGCTGGCACTTTATAAAGTTTATTTTGTCCTTGGTGTTTTTGAAGAGAGGTCGTAAAGGCAGAGATACTAATGAGTCTAGTTTAACAATGGAAGAGGAGTAGCCAGTTCTCCCAGTTCAGGTTTTTTCTTAGTTTGTTTTAGCTGTAGTAGTCATAAGATATGACAGTCCAGGGGAGTGGTAAGCTTCAATAAAGAATTTCTCTGACTTCCTTCTGAAATCTCTCTCTGGAAGTTGTTCCCCCTTGCCTGTTAGAATCTGTGTTTGAACTTACCTTTTTGCCAAGGTGCGTGTTTATGGGATGTTCCTGTTTTGGAACAGTTCATTAGTTAAGTTGCTGTGTCAGGTTGGTTGTGTTTCCTAATAGTTTAGTTATTCTAAATTCTGTTTTGTTTGTGTTTTGATTGCAATGTTTAAATAAATTGTTTTGCTTAAAGCTGAATGGTTAAACCAATTGTATCACAACTGGAACACCCATTTTACATCTGCCTTTAAAATAAAAAAATGTTAGGGTCTAGGCTACCTTCTTAAAATATTTTGAGGGAGGTCTGGCCTGGTCCTAACACACAATACTTCAAAGCTGGCCTGGCCAAAGCCTTAAACAGTTGCAACACAACTTGCGAACTTTTATATTCTTTGCTCCAATCGATTAAGGCAAGCATGCTGTGTACCTTTTTTACCAGCTTATCCACTTGTTTTGCCACTTTTAGGGATCTATGGACTTGGACTCCAAGGTCCCTCTGTATATCAATGCTCCAAAGGGTCTGGCCATCTGCACTGCACTTCCCTTTTGTATTTGACTTTCTAAAATGCATCACCTCACACCTGTCCAGATTAAACTCCATCTGCCATTTCTCCACCTAACTTTCCTGCTGCATCCTTTGATTTCCTTTCTTACTATCCACAACTCCACCAATTTTTGTGCCATCTGCAAACTTACTAATCAGCCCACTGACATTTGCATACAAATCATTTGTATACATTACAAAAAACAGAGGTTCCAGCACTGATACTTATTGGTCACAGACCCCCATTTAGAAAAACATCTTTCCACAACTACCCTCTGCCTTCCATGGCCAAGCCAATTTTGTATCTAATTTGCCAACTCACCATGGATCCCATGTAACTTGATCTTCTAGATCAAGATCTTCTTGTTAATTGCTTTAATAAAGTCTACGTAGAGACTGACAACTGTCTTACCCTCATGAAATATCTTTGTCACTTCCTCAAATAACTCAATCAATTGTGTGAGACAAGATCTCTCCTCCATAAAGCCATGTTGTCTATCCGAATAAGCTTGTGATTTTAGAGAAGATTTGTAGTTCAAGTTGTGAATCAGGTTGTAAGTTTGCTTGCAGAGACAGTAGATTTGTGCTCAGACGTTTCGTCACCATGCTAGGTGACTTCATCAGTGAGTCTCCGATGAAGCGTCAGTGTTCTGTCCCGCTTGCTATTTATGCCTGTGGGTGTGTTGTGGTGGGTGCTATCACTTCTGGTTCCGTTTCTGAGCATGTGGTAAATGGGATGCAAATCGATATGCATGTTAATGGAGTTCTGATTTGAATACCAGGCCTCTAGGAATTCTCGTGCGCGTCTTTGTTTAGCCTGTCCCAGGATGGTTGTATTGTCCCAGTCGAACTGGTGTCCCTCTTTGTTCATGTGTATGGATATCAGTGACAGTTGGTCATGTCTTTTGGTGGCTAGTTTCCTGCTCCTTTGTCCAATGTAATGCTTGTTATAGTCCTTGCAGGGTATTTTGTATATGACGTTCATTCTGCTGGTTGTTGTTTCGGGGTCCTTTAAATTCATCAGGAGCTGTGTCAGTGTTGTGGTAGGTTTGTGGGCTACCACGATGCCTAGCGACCGGAGTAGTCTGGTCGTCATATCCAAGATGTCTTTGATGTATGGCAGATGGCTAGAGTCTCTGGGCATGTTGTGTCTTCCTGTTTAGGTCTGTTGTGCAGAAATCAGCGGACTCCGCTTATCGGGTACCCGTTGTTCCTGAATTCGTTGTATAGGTGATTTCCCTCGGCTTCTCGTAATTGCAAGGTACTGCAGTGTGTTGTGGCTCGTTTAAATAAAGTCCTGATGCAGCTCCGTTTGTGAGTGTTGGGATAATTGCTCCTGTAGTTGAGTATCTGGCGACTTTCCTGTTGATGCTAGTCTGCTGCTCTTCATTGGATTTTTGTTTCATTATGACATCGAGGAAAGGGAGTCTGTTGTGCTCTTTCAGAAGCATAGGAAGATTTAGGAAGCATAGGATGGGGAAGGAAACTGCAGGTGATGGGCACATTAGAAATGTGGAGCTTATTTAAGGAAAAGCTCCTGTGTGTCCTAGATAAGTATGTACCTGTCAGGCAGGGAGGAAGCTGTAGAGCGCAGGAGCCGTGGTTTACGAAGTAAGTGGAATCTCTGGTCAAGAGGAAGAAGGCGGCTTATGTTAGAATGAGACGTGAAGGCTCAGATAGGGCGCTTGAGGGTTACAAGGTAGCCAGGAAAGACCTAAAAAGAGAGCTCAGAAGAGCCAGGAGAAGACATGAGAAGTTGTTGGTGGATAGGATCAGGGTAAACCCTAAGGCTTTCTATAGGTATTTAAGGAATAAAAGAATGATGAGAGTAAGATTAGGGCCGATCAAGGATAGTAGTGGGAAGTTGTGTGTGGAATCGGAGGAGATAGGGGAAGCACTAAATGATTATTTTTCGACAGTATTCACTCTAGAAAACGACAATGTTGTCGAGAAGAATACTGAGATACAAGCTACTAGACTAGGTTGGATTGAGGTTCACAAGGAAGAGGTATTAGAAATCCTGCAGAGTGTGAAAATAGATAAGTCCCCTGGGCCTGATGGGATTTATCCTAGGATCCTCTGGGAAGCCAGGGAGGAGATTGCCGAGCCTTTGGCATTGATCTTTAAATCGTCATTGTCTACAGGTATAGTGCCAGAAGACTAGAGGATAGCAAATGTGGTTCCCCTGTTCAAGAAGGGGAATAGAGACAACCCTGGTAATTAATGCAGTGAGCCTTACTTCAGTTGTTGGTAAAGTGTTGGAAAAGTTTATAAGAGATAGGATTTATAATCATCTAGAAAAGAATAATTTGATTAGGGAAAGTCAGCACGGTTTTGTGAAGGGTAGGTCCTGCCTCACAAACCTTATTGAGTTCTTTGAGAAGGTGACCAAACAGGTAGATGAGAGTAAATTGGTTGATGTGGTGTATATGGATTTCAGCAAGGCGTTCGATAAGGTTCGCCACAGTAGACTATTGTAAAAAATGCGGAGGAATGGGATTGTGGGAGAAATAGCAGTTTGGATCAGTAATTGGCTTGCTGAAAGAAAATAGAGGGTTGTAGTTAATGGAACGTGTTCATCTTGGTGTCCAGTTACTAGCGGTGTACCGCAAGGGTCGGTGTTGGGCCCACTGCTGTTTGTCATTTTTATAAACGACCTAGATGAGGGCGTAGAAGAGTGGGTTAGTAAATTTGCAGACGACACTAAGGTCAGTGGAGTTGTGGATAGTGACGAAGGATGTTGTAGGTTTCAGAGAGACATAGATAAGCCGCAGAGCTGGGCTGAGGTGGCAAATGGAGTTTAATGCGGACAAGTGTGAGGTGATTCACTTTGGTCGGAGTAACCGGAATGCAAAGTACTGGGCTACTTTTAAGATTCTTGGTATGGTAGATGAGCAGAGAGATCTCGGTGTCCAGGTACACAGATTCTTGAAAGTTGCCACCCAGGTTGACAGTTGAAACTTTATTGCTGGAACAGCACAGCAGGTCAGGCAGCATCCAGGGAACAGGAGATTCGACGTTTCGGGCACAGGCCCTTCTTCAGGAAAGAAGGGCCTGTGCCCGAAACGTCGAATCTCCTGTTCCCTGGATGCTGCCTGACCTGCTGTGCTGTTCCAGCAATAAAGTTTCAACTTTGATCTCCAGCATCTGCAGACCTCACTTTCTCCACCCAGGTTGACAGGGTTGTTAATAAGGCATACAGTGTTTTAGCTTTTATTAATAGAGGGACCGAGTTCAGGAACCATGAGGTTATGCTACAGCTGTACAGAACTCTGGTGCGGCCTCACTTGGAATATTGTGTACAGTTATGGTCACCGCATTATAAGAAGGATGTGGAAGCTTTGGAAAGGGTGCAGAGGAGATTTACTAGGATGTTGCCTGGTATGGAGGGGAGGTCTTACGAGGAAAGGCTGAGGGACTTGAGACTGTTTTCGTTGGAGAGAAGAAGGTTGAGAGATGACTTAATAGAGACATATAAGATAATCATAGGGTTAGATAGGGTGGAGAGGGAGAGCCTTTTTCCAAGTATTGTGAGCATGAGGGGGTATAGCTTTTAAATTGAGGGGTGATAGATATAGAACAGATGTCAGAGGTAGTTTCTTTACTCAGAGAGTAGTAAGGGTATGGAATGCTTTGCCTGCAACGGTAGTAGTTTTGCCAACATTAAGTACATTTAAGTCGTCATTGGACAAGCATATGGACATACATGGAATAGTGTAGGTTAGATGGGCTTCAGATTGGTATGACAGGACAGCGCAACATTTAGGGCCTAAGGGCCTGTACTGCGCTATAATGTTCTATGTTCTTCCTCTTTGGTGAACTTTATACCGGTAAGGATGTTGTTTATGTGTTTCTGCTAAAAGTCCTGGTGATCCCATAGGCCTTCAGTTAACTTGTTTGTAGATCTTGTCATTGAAGTTGAAGTGGATTGTGAGGCACAGGTCTACTAGTTTGAAGATGCTGTCCTTGCTGATGGAGTTGGTGTTGTCAGGTGTTTGTGTCCTTGGTTTGTCTAGCAGTGAGGTCAGTGTTTCTTTGGCTAGGGTGACGTTTATTGATGTGAATAGGGCTGTCATGTTGAAGGAAACCATGACCCCGTCATCCTCTACCATGGTGTCGTTGATGATGTTCAGGAATTCCTGGGTGGAGTGGATGGAGTTGGTTGAATCTTCTACCAGGTGTTTCAGTTTGCATTCCAGCGTCTTTGCCAGTCTGTATGTCAGTGTGCTGGGAAGTGAGACTATGGGTCTGAGGGGGGCCCCTGGTTTATGCAAGCTTAGCAATCCGTAGAAGCAGGGTGCGTTGGATCCTTCAGGTTTCATTCTTTGGAGGTCTATCTTGTTAATTTCACTTGCTTTGTGTAGTTTTCTCAGGGTTGCTATAATGCAGTTTTCTAGCTATGGAGTCAGGTCCATCATAGTGTGCTTGCTTTTTCAATGTATTGTGTTCTCTTCTGGGTGACAGTCATGCGCCCTTTGTCTGCCGGTAGGATTATGATATTTCTGTCTTCTCTGAGTCCTTCTAGGGCTTAACTTTGCAGTGTGTTGAGGGTGTCCCCTTCTTTCTTTCTGTTTAGTGTTGGTGCTACTGTCTGTCTGAAGGCCTGCTGGGTTTCTTCTAAGTCCGTTGTCTTTCAGGGTGGCTTCCAGGGCTGTTGGACATCCTTTTTGGCCATGTCCCTGCTGATGAAGTCCCATGCGGATGACATCTTTGTTATTATGAAACGCAACAAAGTAGAAGAAACCCACAAACAAAGAAACAACATCTTTACGGGTATAAAGTTCACCAAAGATGAAGAGAATAGCAATACTCCCCTTCCTAGACATCACAGTGGAATGAAAAGCCAATGGAGAGGTACAGACCAGCATCTACACGAAAGGCACACACACTGACCAGATACTCAACTACAGGAGCAATCATCCCAACACCCACAAATGGAGCTGCATCAGGACATTATTTAAACAAGCCACAACAAACTGCAGCATCCAGAAAAAAAACACCTATACAATGTATTCAGGAACAACAGGTACCTGATAAGCGCAGTGCGCCGATTTCTGCACAACAGACCTAAACAGGAAGACATGACATACCAGAGACTCTAGCCACCCTGCCGTACATCAAAGACATCTTGGAGATGGCGATCAGACTACTCTGGCCCCTCGGCTTCATGGTAACCCACAAACCTACCACCACATTGAAACAGCTCCTGATGAATTTAAAGGACCCTGAAAGAACAACCAGCAGAATGAATGTCATAGACAAAGCACCCTGCAAGGACTGCAACAAGTATTATATTGGACAAATGGGTAGGAAACTAGCCACCAAGATACAAAAGGGGCCCTTCTCCTCATCCTGAAGGTGTTTACTCTTGCGATTTGGAACTAGCAGTAGCAATGGAGTTTCTGCAAGTACCATCAGTTACTTTAAGATAGGAAAATAAAAAATAAGTCAAGGTATCCTGCTCCTGATCTTTAGAATCTGTGCGTATAAACACAGAACAGAGTAGGATAAAATTTGATTATGATCATTTCTTAGAATTGAAATGCCTAGTATTCAATCTATCATATAAAAAATATAACCAGGTAATATGCGATGGCTAACATTGAACTGTACCATAATATCAACTACATAATGCCAGGTGTGGAGAGAAAAAGGACAAGTCAGAGAGAGGAAATATTACAAAACAAAATTATGCTGTGTGTTTCTTGGAAAAAACAAACTTATGCTAAGAACAATTGTTTAGAAATTTGAAATAAAACCAATGGCTACATAAATCGAAATAAACCTTTTCTATAATGGACAGAACTGTAGAAAATCTAGTCAGGGCATTCCCCCATAAATCTTCCTGAATATTACTCACATTACTACACTTAAAATGGCATTGCCCTGATTTAAGCTTTGTATGCTTTTTTATGCAAATATATTGTGCCACATTGTTAAAGAGCTTGTAGGGGTTGTCAGATGGACATACGATTTTGATGGGAAGTCAAATTTGAAATGTACACACACTACCCCTCACCTGACCCACACTAACTAATAAACCTGAAAACAAGTGAATTACTGTTAATCTGGACACGAGTATGCCAGGCCTAAAGATGGAAGTATGGCATTGCAGATGTGCAACTCTCCTGGAAAGGAAAACATATGTCATTGAGGCAGAGGGAAGGGGCCTGGGATTAATTGTATGCCTGAAGCTTTTCATATTAGATTGGGAGGTGAAGTTTGTACCGTGTGATGGTTAATCTGGAAAACAGTGCTCCTGGTTCAGACAGAGTCGGACCAGGGAGGAGGTCAGACGATGGTGGTGGAACACTGACTTGGTGTTCGACAATTTGCAATGATAGTTTCAAGGATTGCAGGGCAACAGTCCAGGATAGATGCCTGCCACCAAGGAGATGAAGCAGCAGATGTGGTTATGAGAAGATTACAAAAAGACACAACAGTTTCTTTTCTGGTTGGGAAAACAGCCAACATATCCAACCAAAAAGGATGCTAAGCAGAGGGGTGATGGCTGGCCTTAAAATGAGACCATCTGTCCCGAAGATTGGGGGGGGGGGTGCGGGGGAATGTGGAATTAATAGCTAATGCTGCTGACAGCATCTGTCTTGAAACAGAAGGGAAGTGATGCAAGGTTAAGATGGAAACAATTTAATAATCACATCTTGATGCTGACAGGAACTAAAGACTTCTTGAATAAGTAGCTATATTTAGAATGCAATTATATTGAGAAACATCAAATAAGAATATCCCTGTCTATTGCACTGCCAAAATGGAAAATTACAGCAAAAATGCAATATGACTGACAGTTCCTATATAAAGAACTGACAAGTTAACATTTTGAATATCAGTCTGAGAGTCTATCTTTATAAAAGCTTTACTGAGTTTCCCATTTTTGTATTGGATTTTCTGCATTTGCAGACTTTTTCCTTTGCTTTAATACTGTGTATTAATTTTTGTGCATTAATTTCTTTATCAAATCATAGAAGGATACAGCATAGGAGGAGGCTATTCGACCAAATGTGTTTGTGCTGGCTCTCTGAAGGTTATGCTCAATTACTCTCATTCCCATACTCTTTTCCAAGTAGCTATCTAATTCCTTTTCAAAAATTACTATTGAATCTGCATTCACCACTCTTCCAGTTAGCACTTTCTCATAATTTCCCAAGCACACCTCTGATTTTTTTGCCGATGGTTACTGACTCTCTTGCTACTAGAAACTATTTTCTTATTACTCCATTTTAAGGCCATCATAATTTTTAGCACCACTATTAAAGCTCTCTGGTCTGAGGAGAACAGTTCCAGCGTCGTCAGTCTATGTAGCTGAAGTTCCTCAACCATGGCATAATTCAGGTAAATCTCCTGCACTCTCTCCAAAACTTTGAAATCCTTTCTTACTAAAGTGTAGCGCATGAAATTGAACACAATATTTCAGCTGAGGCCTAATCAGTGATCTACAAAGCTTTACTATTAAGTTTATGCTCTATTCTTCCATTTATAACATTTATAACATACACTATTTTTTCATTCACAGACTTATCAAGTTATTTGTGCCATCTTCAAAGATTTTGTGTGTAGGCTCACAGGTGTGTCTGTTCCTGGACTGCCTTTAATAGCTGTACCATTTAGTTTGCACTACTTTCCTCATTCTTCCTTTACTTAATCTATCCAAAGATTTTGTAGAGAAACAAATTAGAATACATTCTAGCCTTGAAGGATAATAACACAACAGAATGAATTATAAAACAAATGTCCATTCACTGGCCATACTAAATATCCAGAAAGATGCGTCCAAGGTCATTAAAATGCTAGGGATAGCTACACAATAGTTGTTTCAAGTAATGGCTGTCAGAAGCTAAAGTGAAAACAGTTACATCACATAACAATGGCAAGCCAGCCTGTAGACTACGTATAAAAGCATTTCTCTAAATATCCCCCTATTCATAAAAGAATAAAAATACTGTGGCAATTATCATATATTATGCAGTTATATATTACTGTTATGAAGTTGTGGGTGTTCTGTACCTTTAACAGAGTTAAAAGCACCAGAACTACCTGACAGAACCAAGTGTTCTGAAAAGAAATATAATGTAACATTTAGTTGAACAACTTGATTAGCTGGTTGCCTGGAAATGACAAAACAGATTCAAACTAGACCTATCAGTTTAAATTATACCCCGAAAAATACCAAAGTCAAATTCAATTTGAAGTTAGTATATTGACAATCTTAAAAGCCAATGACACAATTCAACATTTTGAGAGTATAAGACTGTGGAAAATTGAACAGTTGAGAGGAGAACTGCCAAGTCCCAGCATGTAAAAACACTGCCCGAAAAATAGCTCTTAAATGGTACCTTTATCCATCAGTGACATGTGAAGCAGATACCCCTAAGATGAAGAAATGAAGACAGGGATTCAGAGAAAATGAAAGCTGCCTGGTTTTGAGAGAAAAAGTTTTTTTTTGTAATTCATAATAGGGAGTTTTATCGGACTAGTATCATAAAAGGGAAGCTAACAGATAGGTTAGAATAAATAGTAATTAGTTCATAATTCTCTGTTATGCTTTAAGAAATAAAGTTGTTAAATTTTACTTTAATGAGTTCTTGGCCTATCAAATTTTCACAGATTACTGCATGGGATAAATCTTTTCTGTGCTGCTGGTTTTAAATTAAGCAGGAGAGTTTACTCCGTGTTGTAATAGTTTGGTGGCTTGGGTCCGTGATTTGAACTGCTTTAGACAGATTTGAATAGATTTGGGGGTACGAAACATCCCTTCATATTTAAACACTTGAAGGTTAGTGTCCTAGATCTTTAAATAAACCATAGGTGAGGCAATTTGTTTAATTTCAGTGATTTGTGGATGATTAAATTAAAAGTGAGAGAAATGGCTCTTAAAATTGCTAAAGAGGAACTGGGATTTGCAGATGATTCTCAAATTGGCCAAAAAAGTTTAGAAGAAAAGAAAAGGGCCATACTTTTAGAATAAGCAAAAAAGTTAGATTTGGTTTTAACTAAGGATAAAACTAAAGTTGAAATTGTAAGGGAATTACCCAAACACTTAGATGTATCAGAGAAACAGACAAGTGCAGTCGAGGTAGAAAAACTTTAACTACAATCGAGGAAAATGAAGTTACAAGATAAACAAAGGGAGAGAGAAAGAGAAAGTTAGAGGGGAGAGAGAGAGACAGAGGAAAAAGAGAGAGAGAGAGGAAAGAGAGAGAGCTAAGGTTTTTAGCTGAGCAAAGGGAGAGACGTATTGAGTACAGGAGTTGGAAGGTCATGTTGCAGCTGTACAGGACATTGGTTAGGCCACTGTTGGAATATTGCGTGCAATTCTGGTCTTCTTCCTATCTGAAAGATGTTGTGAAACTTGAAAGGGTTCAGAAAAGATTTACAAGGATATTGCCAGGTTTGGAGGATTTGAGACGTAGGGAGAGGCAGAACAGGGTGGGGCTGTTTTCCTTGGAGCGTTGGAGACCGAAGGGTGACCGTATAGAGATTTACAAAATCATGAGGGGCATGGATAGGATAAATAGGCAAAATCTTTTCCCTGGGGTGGGGGAGTCCAAAACTAGAGGGCATAGGTTTAGGGTGAGAGAGGAAAGATATAAAAGAGGCCTAAGGGGCAACTTTTTCCACACAGAGAGTGGTACGTGCATGGAATGAGCTGCCAGAGGAAGTGGTGGAGGCTGGTACATTTCCAACATTTAAAAAGCATTTGGATGGGTATATGAATAGGAAGGGTTTGGAGAGATATGGGCCGGGTGCTGGCAGGTGGGACTAGATTGGGTTGGGATATCTGGTCGGCATTGAAGATTCGACTGAAGGGTCTGTTTCTGTGCTGTACATCTCTATGACTCTAAAAAGAGAATTTGAACTTGAGAAGTTGTGATTTTGTCAGCAAAGTCAAGTTAACAGGATGGAGATGAAAAGAGAAGGTAGTGATATATATAAATATGTCAAAACTCTGCTACATTTTGATGAGAAAGATGTTGAAGCCTTCTTTATTTCATTTGAAAAATTGGCTCGGCAGATGGAGTGGTCCAAGGATTTTTGCGTAATGCTAGTTCAGACTAAACTGGTAGGCAGAGCTGGTGAGGTATTTGCCGCATGTCAGGTGAGGTGTCAAGAGATTATGAAGAGGTTAAACAGGCTATTTTAAGTGCTTATGAATTGGTACCAGAAACATATAGACAGTGGTTCAGAAACACAAAGGAACCAGGTCAGACTTATGTTGAGTTCGAAAGAATTAATCATAGTCATTTTAATCGATGGGTGTGTGCTTTGAAAAAAAATATGAATTTTGAGGTTCTAAGAGAGATTATTGTGCTGGAGGAGTTTAAGAACTCACTTCCAGAGATGGTAAGAATTCACGTGGTGGGACAGAAAGTTCAGGAAATGAGAAGGGCGGCAGAATTAGCAGATAAGTACATGTTGGTGCATGTGACAAGCTTCCCTCCAGAATTTCCTCCTGTGAGGGATAGAAGTTGGGAGAAAGGGAGACCCTACACGACTAAACCAAGAGTAGAGAGCACTGGGAAGGATTTACCACAGGATTATAATAGAAGCCTAAGAGGGTGGAAAGGAGGTGAAATCTCGGTTGTTTCTACTGTTGTAAAGTGGGGCACATAAAGACACAGTGCTGGCCGTTAAAGAAAAGCACTGTGGGAAAAGTTGTGGTAAAAGAAGCTAAGCCAGTGGCATTAGTGAGGGTAGTAAAGGAGACCGCAAGAAGAGCCAAGGAGCTGCAGGTGAGTGCAAAGCCTAGGCAGGGGCTGAGTCTGGGATTAGTACCTGATCTCTACAAAGAATTTGCCTCTGTGGGTAAAGTTTACTCAGAAAGAACACGGGAAGAAGGGCAAGAAGTTATAATTTTGAGAGATACAGGGTCTAACCAGTCGCTGACAGTAAAGGATGAGTAAATATGCACTCTTTTTGATCTGTTACCTGAGTGTGTGGTAATTTGTGGGATAGATGGACAGAAATTTAGTGTTTCCCTATGTAAGATCAGGTTGGAGTGCCAACTGAAGACTGGGAAAGTTACAGTGGGAGTGATTGACAGAGTGTCAGTTCCAGGAATTCAGTTTGTTCTTGGGAATGGTTTGGCAGCGTCCAAGGTGGGAGTGATACACCTTGTTGTGGAGAAGCCCAAGGAAGACCAAGAAACTGAGGAGTTAAACAGAAATACCCTGGTGTTTTCCCAGATTGTGTGGTAACCAGATCCCAATATCATAAGTCAAAGCACAAAGCAAAAAGTAAAGAGAAAGATGAAGGAGTTGAGGTTCAGTTAGCAGATACCCTATTTGATGTAATGGTGTAGGAAAGACCTGAATAGGCAGAGGGTAAGACAGAAGTGTTTAGTCCTGAAAGGCTAAAGGATTTGCAACAGAAAGATAAGATGATAAAAGATATATATGTGGATGTGTACTCTGAAAAGAAAGCAGAAAATATTCTGGCAGGTTATTGTCTGAAAGATAGAATCCTAAGTCAGAAATGGAATCCATGGCAGGTTAGTTCGGAGGAGAAATGGGCCAAGGTGCACCAGATTGTGTTGCCGGTAGCATACAGACAGCAATTGTTAGGGGTAGCACATGAACTACCTGTAGTAGGTCACCTGGGAGTATGAAAACTCAGGGTAAGGTACAAAACCATTTTTATTGGCCTGGAATGCACAACAATGTGGTTACCTTTGCCAAATGTGTCATAGATGCCAAATGGTAGGTAAGCCACAGGTGGTAATAAAACCAGCACCTTTGTTGCTAATTCCCGCATTTGAAGAACATTTCACGCGGTTTATAATTGATTGTGGAGGTCCCCTCCCAAGAACTAAAAGTGGGAATCAGTACTTGTTAACCATAATGGTTGGGTCTACCAGATGTCCGGAGGCAATTCCATTACGGAGTATCAAGGCAAAAAGGGTAGTGGAGGAGTTAGTAGCTTTCTTCACACTTTATAGACTACCCAGAGAGATTCAGTCAGACCAAGAGTCAAATTTTAATGCTTGACTGTTTAAGGAGGTTCTGGATAGCTTAGGTATACAACACTTTAAATCCAGGGCGTATCATCCTGAATCCCAGGGAGCTTTAGAAAGGTGGGATCATGAAGACCATGTTGACAGCATACTGTCAGGGTGACCCGAATGACAAAGATAAAGGTATTCCATCATATTGTTTGCCATTAGAGATGCCCCCAAATGAAACCACTAAGTTTATTCCCTTTGAGTTAATATTCGGGCTTGAAGTGAGAAGCCCTTTGAAATTGATTGAAGAAAAATTGACAGGACCAAAGTCAGAGATCTCACACTTAGATTATGTATCGGAGGTGAGGGAGAGATTAAATTGAGTAGGTGAGTTAGCCAAACAGCACCTAAAGAGGGCAAGTATAGAATGATGCAGGTGGCAGATAAAAGCTCTGAGGCATAAATGTTTTCCCGAGGGGATAACATGTTAGTACTGATACCAGTGATAGGAGATCCCTTCAAAGCTTGGTTTAGTGGTCCCTATCAAATTAAGAAAAGGTTGAGTCAGGTGACCTATCTAGTAATGATATCAGATAGAAAAAAAAGGTATCGAGTATGTCATGTGAACATGTTGAAACCGTATTACACTAGAGAGAAAGAACTGGAGAGACAGGTGTTAGTTACTGCCCCGCAGAGTGAGGAATCAAATCCAGATGATTAGGATTTTGATGTGCCTCAAAATACATTAAAAATGAAGAAGCCTTGCGGAGTGGGATAGGTCAGTAAGCTATCTGTTTCAGGAGCCTAGAAGGCAGTTGAAAGATTTGTTACTGTAATATAAGGACACATGTAAGAATCAGATGGGGAGAACTAATGTTATTGGACATGAAGTAGATGTAGGTTAAAGTTAGGTCTGCAAGAAACCAAACTGAGGATCAAAGCTGTAACTTTTAACAAGTGGTTGTAAAGTTCCTGATAAAATAATAAGTTATTCCTCAAAACTGTATTCCGCTTAATTGAAATTATGTAAGAGGCCTAAGGATAAAGGAGTCAGATTGGAATGAATAAGTGAAGTGTGTTATGCAGCACAAGGTTCTAGTTCTTTAAATTCATTTGTGGAATATGGGGTCCCTGACTGACCAGCATGTATTGCTTTGTCCTTAGGTGCTCTTGAGAAGGTAGTGGTGAGCTGCCTTCTTGAAACACTGCAGGCCATCTGCTATGGGTTGACTCTCAATGCCAGTAGTCAAAAAAGGCAGTAGGAAAATGAGATTTTCTGGTTAATTCATGAAGCATGCAACTAGGCAGCAGAGATATGCTATCAAAATACCAAAGCATTTCTTTAGTTTTGCCTTCCAATTGTACAGAACAATGAGCAGCATTCTCACTTTAAAAGGCTGCTAGAAGTGGGAATGTAATATTCACCAGAACCGAGCCCCATAAACACGGTAAAATTGGTAGACAGCTCACTGTAAAAAAGGGAATGAAGCCTTGAAATTATTTAGTGTGTATTTGTCTTCAAGTGGGACTGCAAAATTACACCATACACCAGCTAACTCAACACGCAGCTGCAATGGTTCTGGTATCTTGAATATCCTGGTGTTCTTCTTGTATGTGCTCCATTACAAGACTAAAGAATTCAGATTTTTAAAAAAAAATTCTCTTAACATCCATGGGATCAGCTTTCTGGCACCCTTTTACACAATTTGCACTGATTAGATATTTTCATTGTGCTTCAAATAATAAAAGCAGTATAAGTACTGCAATGCTGGAATCTGAGATAAAAACAGAAAGTGCTGGAGAAACTCAGGAGATCTGGCAACATCTGTGAAGATATAAAATGAGCTAATGTTTAGAGTCCAATCTGACTTCCTTCAGACCTGATGGGGACTGTGAAAGTGATGGGTTTTCTGCTGTTAAAAAAAAGGAGTAAGTAGAACAGATACTAAAAATGCTCCAGAAGAAAAGAAGATAAGACAGAATTGATATAGGTGAAGGGTAGGTGCTAATGATATGTGTTAATAGGGAAAATGGGTCTGCTGTCCTGACAGTAAACCCTTGCAAGGAAGATGCAGGTGATGGGGGAGTAATCATAATGGAGGACAGAATTTGTGTTCTGAAGTTGTTGAACTCAGCGTTGAGCCCTGAAGGCTGTAAGTGCAAAAATAGGACTGTCCTGTGTACAAATTGCCCACTATATTTTCTTACATAATAGGACGGCACGGTGGCACAGTGGTTAGCACTGCTGCCTCACAGCGCCAGAGACCCGGGTTCAATTCCCGACTCAGGCGACTGACTGTGTGGAGTTTGCACATTCTCCCCGTGTCTGCGTGGGTTTCCTCCGGGTGCTCCGGTTTCCTCCCACAGTCCAAAGATGTGCGGGTCAGGTGAATTGGCCATGCTAAATTGCCCGTAGTGTTAGGTTAAAGGGGTAAATGTAGGGGTATGGGTGGGTTGCGCTTCGGCGGGTCGGTGTGGACTTGTTGGGCCGAAGGGCCTGTTTCCACACTGTAAGTAATCTAATCTAATCTAATCTAGGACCAACATGGCTTCAAATATAATTCATTGATTGCGGAGCTCTTCAGAACACTTGTAGTGCAAAGTAAGATACTTCATCAATTGAAGTATGAATTTCAAATATAAATTCCTTATGGACACAATACCCTTGTACTTGTTCACATCTATATGGTACTCTTTACATTGAGCTCATATTTTTAATCATTTCTGACTATAACAACATCATTTTCCTTCTCCAAAGTCCTTCTCCATAATCTCTGCACACACTCCTTCACAAATGTTCACTGTTTAGCAGAGATAAGATACATTTACTATGAGGTGAGATTAATGAAGTATCATTTTCACCCACACGTGGCATGCAGTGCCTCATGAGAAGTGTCAAAAATAATCGCTCATAAAGCTAGCAAACTCTTATATGATCCCACTGGGCTGGTGACTAAATGCTTAAAACATTGTGTGTAACTTAATGGTTGCACTCATGAGCGTCTATCAGATGCTTATTGTTCATTGCTCTGTGGAATAAATAGTCATGGAATACAATGAATCAACTGGCACCAATAATGTAAAGTCTCAGAATCTGACCATTTGACCTAGTTAGCCTATAATGGTGTTAATAAACAAAATCAGTCTCCCTACCCTTTTCAGTGAAAGGATATATACTTTACTGGGAGCGTTGATCATTAATTTAAATTAGTTTGTCAAACAATTTACTTTCCCTCAATGGTTTACAAGTATTATTGAACAATTTGATGCTGAGCCACTGTTGAGTATTGGACTAGATGGCCTAAAGCATGGCCAAAGATGTAGACTTTAAGAATGACTTAAAGAGTTGTCGCAAGGTTGAGGGTCAAAAAGATTTAAGGAAGAAATTTCAGAGCTTAGGGTGTTGACAACTGATTTAATGTCATTTAATATAAGTTAGAGGACCTGATTCAGCAAATCAATTTCCTATAACTTGGAATCCACAACCTCAAGCTAATTTACTTTTGACATTCAATTCGTTCATTATTGTAAGATGCTACAAGTTGACAGCATGGAAAGAAAATATTATCTTGGTGGAATAGGGAATTCCGGATACCCTCTCAGTGTGATGATGCTTGTTTGCAGCAATGCATTTGTACAAAGTGTCATGCGTGACCTCTCATGTGACCTCTACCATCATGGTAGCTGCATTCACTTTAGTTTGTGGCAGCCATTAAAGCATATTGGATGAAGCATCATGTCAGATGTGTGAAGTTAGAATTGACAGACTCAGAACTGTAAGAGAACCAGTTGCTATTTTTTAAATAAGAAAATAATTAAAGCTGCAATCTGCAACTTTGAAGTGCTGTTAGAATGACCTATTGCTGTGGGAATAAAAGATGTTAGACAGAATTTACTTTTTTTCCGATTCCATCAGCAAAACTGTGAGCTGGATCTTAATTTTTTTCTCTAATTATGAATTGCATTGAGTTTTTTGGAGGGATTCTCCCCATGAGGCCTAATGAGGTTTCTTGCTATATATTACCAAACACTGTTCTTTAACTCCCTATCCTGCCCTGTGTTATCCCTCACATCTGATTCTGGTCTTACCTTACCACGTGATGCTTCCAGTAGAACTTGTTACTCACCAGTTATCCGCTGAAAGACCTGCATCCCTTGTGCTTGTGCCATCTTTGAGAGGCCACTGATCACATGGACAAGCATTGGCAATCTGCACTTGCCCCTCAATGGCAATTTATGTCTCAGCAATCACAAAGCCTTGCTGCCAGTGACACATGGTTGACACTCTCTTGCACATGCAACCCAATTTCTCTCACGAGTCACTGTTTCACTACCATGTTACCCTGATTACTTGCCATTAGGTACTTCCCATCTGAAGACTCTCTCTGAGTCAGTGCTACTATTTTGCCTTCTTCCAATGATCACCTGCACCTCTCATTATCCAAAGGGTGGAACAAGATATGCAAATAGGGATTCAGACACGTCCGAAATGAGTTTTAATTGACAGCCAGCTAAAGGGAAAGAAAGGAAATGAATTCAGTCTGCAGTATGCATCCACTATGTGAACTAAATGTAACAGTGCACAATGTATTCTCCACCCAACTAACATCTACTAGTCCCATGGTCAATCAGGTCCTGCCTGCCTTATAGCTCCAATTCAGGTGAGCTCTGTCATTTGCAAGAAGAGCTTCCTGTAGCTCACTGTTTTCATCCTCCTCCTTGGAAGACTGCTCCCATTACCCTTGCTTTTCACCATCCATCACATCACCTTTCGCTTGTTCTGATTGTACAGAACATGGCCTGCCAGGGTGGTGCAATGTACCCTGTTCAGACTATATTTGAAGACACCCCCTGCCAGATTGCTGCAAGCCATGGAACCATACCTTCACTAAACCTATCATTTGTTCCATCATGGTCCTGATTGTAACATGTGCACGAATTTGGTGAAGATGCTGTGCCAGTGATGTGACCAGTACATTTTATATCCAAAGGGGAGAGGCTGCTGTGTTCTGATCCCCCTTTTTATCCCACACCCACTTCAACCATTCCACTTTCCGTTGCATTCATTAAAATCCATTGTCATACTCAATGACATATGATGCAGCGATGTTCCCCTCATCCCACAGCACTGTTGGAAGTTTCACAAATGATGGGGAGCTATTGGCAGTACTGATGGCCTTTGGCTTTGGGTGAAGTGCCAACACACTAACTGCCATGGCAGACAAGACAGTACAAGATGGGCAGAGATGCAAACTATCTGCTAAATGCTAAGTGAGCAAGTACAAAGAGAGCAAGTGAGCAATCCTGAGATGCAGCCTGGTCCAAACTGAGAGCTTGTCCTTGCATACAAATTGTCCAAACTGCAGCTTTTTGCCCCATTTTACCAGTATGCCCTACATTGCACATCTGTGATTCCCAAGCATCCTGCAAATATATTAGAGAGGTGCCATGATGGTCATGAGAGCTTAGCAAGTGTTTGATGCCAACATCTATCAATGAATGGTGCATGTGGCTGGTGCCCATGGATGTCCCCTGAAATGCTGTAGATTATCAATCAACATGTTAGCTCCTCATTGCCAGCAGCAAGCTGAAGTAACTAGATACCTGCTCTGATTTCAATATGCAGTTTACTTGATGTGTGCTTGATTGGCAGATATGATTAGATAAGAAGCTATCTTTTAGTGAGGCAAGTTGTGTCATTAACAAGTTGTTTAACAAGCTACAATTCCCTCTTAATTGGCATTCACCACTACCTAGTGAGAAGCTCACTTTGTCATTTAGCAAAAGCATAAAAGATGGAGCAAGAAACTCTCAATATCAAGAAAGACCTTGCCAGACCTCTCATCCAGTTTTGATATGAATTTCACTAATATTCACTCTATAAGATTCCACTATTTGATATAGCTATAGAATTGATTAAAAATACAAGTAACTGACCATCTTGTCAGTGTTTAGAAAACAGTGTTATGATCTGTACTTCACCCTAAACCTCACTACGAACCAGATTAAGCTCCATTTTAATGCTATCTATCAATTGTAGGTGTTTAGCATCGAGGCACAATAGAATTGCGATAGAATTGTCTTAGGCACAATCCTGAAATCCTCCCGTGAAATCATGTCTTCTGAAAAGGAAGAAATGTGCTCTCAAGAAAGTTATCAATGCATGCAGAAACTCTGAGATTGGCAATCATCAGCTCGAACATCATAATCTGAGAATAAACAAAGCTTTGCATTATGCTGAGACACCTTCCAGTCTAAACAAGAACAATATGGTGAGAAAATGGAACAGATATGTGCAGAAACGCCAGCTGAAAGATCTTGTCCAGAGTACGGGATGTAATTATTGCAGAGGGCATCACACAAAAGAAAAGAAAGTGGGTTCAGCTTTGGAAAGCAGCGTTTCATCAGTATGTTACTGAATCTCTTTGCATACAAGTGTTTAGCTAGATAAGGGCAAAAGCAAGCTGATAAAGATGGTCACAGCAGAGATGTCAGCTGATCATTCTGACAAATGCTACACCAGGCAACAGGTTGCACTTGTCAGGCCTTAGTTTCTGACTGTTAGATGGTGACCGCAGAAAGAAAGCAACATGTTAATGTTAGACATGGATGCTTGTGCGAAATCATGAATTTCACAGAGCTCTGTGAAGTAGATCAAGATGGTGCCTCAAAAATTAAGCCCTTGAAAATAAGATTGAGGGTGTACGATGGAACAATACTCACCCAAAATAGCAAATAAATTGAGGGTTATATAATGGGGAAAAATTAAGATCTAGAATTCCATATGGTAGATGTGAAACAAAATCCACTTTCCAAGTCGTAGCAAGTCTAAAGCTTAGACTGATAACCCTCCTTATGGCAAAAGAGATATGAAGTGAGTGTTTTGCAAGCTACTAAACTATTGACTGCTGAACAGATCCGAGAAGATCATAGGAGATTCTTACAGGCCTTGAATAGCTCCCTAGTGAACATCATGTCAAAGTAAATAAGAATGTGAGACCAACTCACCACCTGCCAAACAGAGTTTCTGCTGCCCTCAAGTATAGCCTAAAAAACAAGACTGAGGAACTAGCAGCTTCATTAGTCAGGTGGTCCTAAAAAATGGGAAGAATAAGGCCAAGAAATCATTCTTTGAGGATCTGGCAGCTGATGCTCACCAAGTAAAATCAGAAAGGTAGTCATCACAGTACAACAGAAAAAGAAGTATTTTGAGAAAAAAGAATGGAACAAGAAAAACATACAATTGAAAATCCCTAAATCAGGTACATAGGTCATGTACTGGCAGCAAAAGAATATGTCACAGACCTCGACAAGGTCAGAGCTATTGCAGAGATGCAGTGACCAACAGATGAAAAAGCAGTGGAACAATTTGTTGAAATTGTGAACTATTTAGCAAAGTTCTTGCCTAATTCTTTTCTCAGACTTTGAAGATCTACTCAATCTCACTGTTAAGGCTGTACAACAGGATTGAGATGTAAAACAAGAAGCAGTTGTCACTTGAATCAAAATCCTAGCAACAACAACTTGATTTGCTTTAGAAGTCATAAAACCAGCAGTAATACTCGATCTGAAATCCAAATGTGTTGTTCTGATCAAGCACTCAATACTGGAACAATATTCTCCACAGATGCAACATGACTACAGGAATGATCAGATACTGGACAAACTAACAATAACTCCTATGCATGTCATTAAAAATCTGAATGCTTAAGAGCTAGTCGATGAAATGCATATGCAAATACTGATGAAAGCAGGACAGATTAGAATTGCACAATTTTATTCAGGTCTGTTAATTCTTTTATGGTCGACCAGATAAATCAGCTCCCTTGGGTAATGTTACAACACAGGGTAAACTCTCTTGCTTAACTTAAAACCAGCAACACAGAAAAGATTTATCCTGTGCAGTAATCTGTGAAACTTCGATAGGCCAAGAACTAGTTAAAGTAAAAATTAATAACTTTATTTCTTAAAGCATAATAGAGAATAATTAACATACAACTATTTACAATTCCTTACTCTAACCTAATTGTTACCTTCCCTTCTATAATACTAATCCAATAAAACTTCTGATTATGGTTTACAAAACAAAACTTTTTTAAAATCTCAAAACCAAGCAGCTTTCATTTTCTCTGAATTCCAGTCTTCTTTCCTTCATCTTAGGGATTTCTGCTTCACATGTTACTAATTGATAAAGGTACCTTTCAAGAGATATTTTCTGCAGTCTTTTTACATGCTGGGGCTTGGCAGTTTTCCTCTCAACTGTTCAATTTTCCCCAGTCTTAAACCCTCAGCATATTGGTTTGTGTCATTGGTTTTTAAGATTGTCAATATACTAAATTCAAACTGGATTGGAGTTTTGTATTTTGGGTATAATTTAAACTGATTGGCTTAATTTGAATCTGTTTTGTCATTTCCAGGCAACCAGCTAATCGAGTTGTTTGACCAAATGTTACATTATATTTCTTTTCAAAACACTTGGTTCTGTCAGGTAGTTCTGTTGCTTTTAACTCTGTTAAAGGTACAGTACACCCATATCTTCATTACACCTCCCCCCTTAAGAAAAAAATGAACCATCATAATGAAAAGATGGCTTCATTTTCTTCCTTTACTTTTTAAACACATTACCTTAACATCAGAAAACCTTGATATAAGTTCACCTTAACTTCTCAAAAACCTGTACATAAGACTCCAATGAAATAGTCTCATGTTTTGTCTTTAAAGCATTCTAAGAATATAAGCGGATTGTGATCCATATATACAACCGTCTCCGACACATTGTTTGTGACATACGCATTAGAATATTGTAAGGCCAGTACCAAACTCAATAGTTCCTTTGCTATTGTGGAATATTGCCTCTGGCAGATGTTGATGGTCTTCGAAAAGTAACCAACAGGCAGTTCAATCCCACCCTCATCTTCCTGTAGGAGTACAGCTCCAATTCCTATGTTACTAGCATCAATAGTGACTTTAAAAGGTTTTGAAA
This sequence comes from Chiloscyllium plagiosum, assembly GCF_037043375.1. Classification (NCBI taxonomy): domain Eukaryota; kingdom Metazoa; phylum Chordata; class Chondrichthyes; order Orectolobiformes; family Hemiscylliidae; genus Chiloscyllium; species Chiloscyllium plagiosum. The sequence continues at coordinate 12,539,053 of NW_028270172.1, forward strand.
AGTTTGGTGTAGCTAAAACTGGTTTAGTGGCTATTATTGATTTCAAATGGTCGAATGCTTCCTGGCATAGTTCCGTCCACTGAAACTTTGTGTTCTTCTTCAGCAAAAAGGTTAACAGTGCCACTACACTGCTGAAGTTTGGAACAAACTTCCGATAGAATCTGCTGAGTCCTAAGAATCGAAGCATCTCTTTCTTGGAGGTTGGTGGTGTAAATTCCTCAATGGCCTTTGTCTTTGCATTCCATGGAGTCAACCTTCCATAACCGATGTTACATCCCAAGAACGTCACCTCTGCTTTTGTGAATTCTGTTTTATTTATGTTTATCACCAGTTTTACTTCTTGTAGTTGTTCAAAGAGCTCTGCTAACTGTACCATGCAATCTTTCCAGTACTTACTAAAGATCATTACATCATCCAAATAGACTGCACAGTTTGTTATCCCAGCCACAACTCTGTTCATGATTCTTTGGAATGTAGTGGGTGCATTCTTCATTCCAAAAGGCATCACTTCAACTGATATAGCCCATTTGAGGTTACAAATGCAGAAATTTCTTTCCCCGTCTCTAATAAAGGTACCTGCCAGTGACCACGCATTAAGTCCAACTTGGAGATGTAACTGGCTTGTCTGACTTTCTCAAGACAATCCTCCAATCTAGGAATTGGATAGGAGTCCAATTTTGTAATGTGTTGACCTTCCAATAATCCATACAGAATCACTGAATCCTGTTCTGTTTTGGAACTAAGATGATTGGCGAACTCCACTTGCTCTGGCTTGGTTCGATGGTGTCCTCATCAAGCATGGCCTCCACTTCCATCTGGCTTTGAAAGGATTAAGCCGGTACAGGTTTTATCTGAGCAGTACTGCCTACGTCTACTTCATTTACTTAGACTTCTAGAAAACTTTTAGAGAACTGTATTGTGTTGATTTATGGAGAAAGAGCTCAAGAGGATTTGGGCAACCATCTAAAAACTGATATTAAATCATTTTTAGCTTTTCACTTTGCAGGGGAACAGACCACCCTGTCAGTTGTAAATCTCCATTTCAAGCGCTGGCCCACAAGCACCTCAATCCTATAAAATCATAAGGCACTCAAGTGGCTACCTCAGGGTTACAGTTGACCTTGAGTAAGAAGTGCACTATGCAGCTCTGAGATTGATCAGGGATGGATGGAGAGTCAATAAGAAAGCAGGTTCCCCATTAAATATCCTCCTGCCAAACAAAATGGTACATCCCACATCTGAACTCGGCTTGGCTGGGACTCGGGGCTGGGGAATAAAGCCTACCGTGCATTTCCATCACATGCGGTCTGCAAGAAATGAAGTTAAAAATCACACAACACCAGGTTATAGTCCAACAGATTTAATTGGAAGCACTAGCTTTTGGAGCGCCAGCAGTCCAACACCGGCAACTCCAAATCATAAGTAAGAGACACGAAAACAGAAATTGCTAGGATAGCTGAACAGGTCTGGCAGCATCTGTGCAGCATCTACGTCTTCCTGAAGAAGGGCTTATGCCCGAAACGTCGATTCTCCTGTTCCTTTGATGTTGCCTGACCTGCTGCGCTTTTCCAGCAACACATTTTTAAGCTCTGTGGAGAGAAATCAGAGTTAACATTTTGGATCCAGTAACCCTTCCTGTTCCGAGGAAGAGTCACTGGACCTGAAATGTTAACTCTGATTTCTCTCTACAGATGTGCCAGACCTGCTCAGCTTTTCCAACAATTTTGTTTCTGATTTCCAGCATCTGCAGTTCTTTCAGAAACAAGAAACACATCTGGCATATATGTGAAGGAGGTTCTAACTAGCCATATCACTGAGTTTTGTTACAGAAATTTGGTAGTTGGGCTAAAATAGCTATTTAATTGACCAATTAGCTGTAAAGAACTTCTGTGTACTACAGTGTGTAGTTGATTAGTGCAGTGTCAACACTTGAGTCACAGGCGAAGAAAGTTCCACGTTTCATCCCTGTCCTGTGCTGAGGTAGTTGATTAGTTATGGGTTGGAGAAGGGATTCTACAATTGGTTAGTGGAACTAAAATTCGCTGAAGGTCCTAGTCCTAATCACTCCATCCAAGTGACTCTGCTGTGCTTGCAACAATATGAAACATAAATGATACTCTCTGATGAATGATGTCTGACTTGCATGGCTGCTTTATTAAATTAGTAACATGTACTTTCAGGATCAAAATCCACAGATATTGCTCACATAGATTTACTTGTATATGCTGATATGTATTACTTACGGTAGAATGGTAGGTAGTCAGTAGCACTGGATGCTGAGTAATGGCCTCCCATGATGAGAAAACTGTTCTGATAAATTCTTCTGAACCAGTTTGACCTAAGGTTGAATTTAAAAGAAAAATATTATTCAAAAAACATATTTTCTGAAAAGTGTTAAATATATATCTTGCATGATAGTCTTTATCATCCTGTCAAATTTTATTCTCCAAAAACAGAATGCAGGCTCCAGATATATCACTTGTTCATTTCAACTTGCAGCTAAGCAAAAGATTCCAGGTTAATGCATGGCTTGTGAGCATTTCTGTAATTTCAGCTGGGCTGGACAACTAATATCTTCTCATTTTGAAGCTACATTGGTTGCTGTATTGCAGGTTATGATCAAGGTAAATAGCCATTCTGCAAAAAAACAAACATAGTTGATGCCCACAAAATCACTGCTGAGCCCATGTCAGTTTTTCTGACCTACTGAGATTAGGGGCCACAAAGGAGATGAACTTGAATTTATGGAGCATTTTTGATGTTTGCAAGTAATGTCCCCAGGTTCTTTAGAGAAGTATTACAAGACAAAGGTCACATGAGCTCAGATGGCCAAAAGCTTGGTCACACTGGTAGTTTCATGAGGAAAAGAAAATACCAAAAAAAAGGTGTTGGGAGGAGAACCTAAAGCTCAGAGGCCAGGCAACTGAAAGGATGGTCACCAATGGTGAAATGATTGAAATCAAAGAAGCGCGAGAGGCCAGATATTTTTGGTGGGTTACTGAGACTAAGGAGGATTACAGTGATAAGTAAGGGCAAAGCAATAGTGGATATAAAACAGGACAAGAACTTTAAAATCAAGGCAGTTGCTTGACCAGAAGCCAACATAAGTCAGTGAGTGTAGGGATGAAAGATAAGCAGGAATTTGTTTGAATTAAGACATAAACAGCAGATTTTTAGATGGCCTCACGTGTAGAGAGTCGAATGTGGAGGAACAGTCAGGTTTGGAGGTATTGCAGGGAGGAATGACAAATGTCAGCAAAATGATAACAATGGTCTATTAAGCCAGTGCTGACTCCTATCAACAACACTCCAAGAATACTGGGACTTCTCTGGCAATCAACAATGAAAACCAAGCACCACACAAATGAAAATACACCCGAAGGTGGTGTTTTCAACCTTCCGACTATGCTTCTTGCAGTTATGCATGTAGAGGGTCCAAATGCAGGGACATTTCAAGACTCTAATACTAGACTTGTGCCAAAGACCCAAATCAGACAGAAAGGAAGTCAGGCAGCAAGACATAGAGGATTGAAAAGTAAAGCCCCAAAGTACCAACCTTATGGCACAGCAGATCTTTAAGGCTGTTTTAAAATATTTATAAAAATTTAAGCTGAGATGTGATGCAATTCAGGCTGACACCAAAAAAAAAATAAATTTACAATTACGTGGAGCCTTTCATGATCACAGGTTGTCCTAAAGTGCCTTATAACGAAAGAAATGCTTCTGAATTATAGTCATCAGTAAACAGCAACACACAAATACAGGTAATTCTCCTATAACGCCATAATTGTGTTCCAGCGAAACTTGTGATTGATTGTCTTCTGACTGTTTCTTGGGGTTGGTTTAAAAAGATATCCAGTTTTTGCTGCTTTGTCCTTTCTCTTCTGTCTTGAAGAAGCTGTTCATAGGATGCCAGATGATATCTGATCAAACGAACTTCTACCCTGCTGCATTCTGCATTGTAATCGTTGTCCTCTAACAGCTGCAACTACCTCTCAATTTCCCTCAGTATCGAAGACTAAAGAGAAGTGGAAAGCTCTTGTTGTGCTGCATCCTGGATTTTTCTTTTTCATTTCCTGCTTCCACTTCCCCCTCAAGAATACTCTTGTTTCGGTTCTGTTCGCCGAGCTGGGAATTTGTGTTGCAGTCATTTCGTCCCCTGTCTAGGTGACATCCTCAGTGCTTGGGAGCCTCCTGTGAAGCGCTTCTGTAATGTTTCCTCCGGCATTTATAGTAGTTTGTCTCTGCCGCTTCCGGTTATCAGTTCCAGCTGTCCTCTGAAGTGGCCGGTATATTGGGTCCAGGTCAATGTGTTTATTGATAGAAAGAATCTGTGGATGAGTGCCATGCCTCTAGGAATTCCCTGGCTGTTCTTTGTTTGGCTTGTCCTATAATAGTAGTGTTGTCCCAGTCGAACTCATGTTGCTTGTCATCTGCGTGTGTGGCTACTAAGGATAGCTGGTCGTGTCGTTTTGTGGTGTTCATGGATACGGATCGTTAGCTGTCTTCCTGTTTGTCCTATGTAGTGTTTTGTGCAGTCCTTGCATGGGACTTTGTACACTACGGTGGTTTTGCTCATACTGGGTATCGAATCCTTTGTCCTGGTGAGTTGCTGTCTGAGAGTGGTAGGGAGCGGGGTTGGGGGTGGACATGGTTTGGGGGGCGGTGTTGGGGTGGGCGAGAGCTTACGTGCGGTGTGCTCTGCTAGTCTCCTGAACGGAGAGCAGACTTAATAGAAAACTCCAAGCCCCAGAGGAAGGGCACTGAATTGATTAACTGAATAATTAATTATCTGAACGAAATAGTGCCCACCCATCTTGTTCGGATAATCGAGGTTCCCCTGTACAGGTAAGCGTTCTCGAAAATATCATTCCCTAATTCTTCATCGATGTTATAGCCAAATCACACTGCCGAAACATGCTTTATACTAGAAGTACATTTGGACCATTTAGGCCTGTTGAGTCTGCTCTGCTAATCCTTATGATCATTAGATTAGATTAGATTCCCTGCAGTTTGGAAACAGGCCCTTTGGCCCAACAGGTCCACACCGACCTTCTGAAGAGTAACCCACCCAGACCCATTTCCCTCTGACTAATGCAGCTAATACTATGGGCAATTTAGCCTGACCAATTCACCTGACCTGCACATCTTTGGACTGTGGGAGGAATCCCACACAGACATGGGGCAAATGTGCAAACTCCACACAAACAGTCATCCAAGGTAGGAATCGAACCCGGGTCCCTGGTGCTGTGCGGCAACAATGCTAACCACTGAGCCACCGTGCCACCCCTGATCATCTACCTCAATGGCTTTTCCCCACACTATCCCCAAATTCCATTGAAGGCAGCATGTCTCAATGACTACCACCCAGTGGCCCTAACTTCGATGGTCATGAAGTGCTTTGAAAGGCTGGTCATGGATTTAATCATCTCCAGCTTCCCCACTACTCTTGACCCACTCCAATTTGCCTATCGGACCAACAGATCCCCATCAGATGCCATATCACTTGCCCTTCACTCTTTCCTAGAACATCTTGACACCAAGAACAGCTACGTAAGAATCCTACTCATTGACTACAGTTCAGCCTTCTATACTATTATCCCCTTGAGACTGATTACTAAACTTCGTGATCTTGGACTAAGCTCCACTCTCTGCAACTGGATCCTCAGTTTCCTGACCCACAGGCCACAATCAGTGAAGACTGGGGACAATATTTCATCCTCACTAACACTCAACACTGGAGCCCCCCAGGGATACTGTATACCATAACTGCATTGACAAATACCAGACTAATGCCATTTACCACCACGTCGGATCTCAGATGGTGACGAAACAGACTACTGACAGGAGGTGGAAGATCTGGAAAAATGGTGCACTGAGAACAACCTAGCTCTCAATGCTGGCAAAACCAAGGAACTCATTATTGACTTTCAGCGGGATGTTACTCATGCCCCCCCTACATATTAACAGAACAGAGATGGAACGAGTGGAGTGTCAAGCTCCTGGGAGTGGTCATGCACAACAAGCTTTCTTGGACTCTTCATGTGGACGCACTGGTAACAAAGGCTCTTCTTCCTCAGGCAGCTGAGGAAATTTCGCATGACAGTGAATTGCCAACTTTTATATGTGCAGCATCAAGAGCATTCTGTCAGGATGTATCACTACCTGGTATGACAAGTGTACTATTCAAGATCGGAGACGGTTACAGAGTGGTGAAATCGGCCCGGACAATCACAAAGGCCAACCTCCCATCTACAGAATCCATCTACCAGGCCCGCTGTCAAGGAAAGACCGCCAGTATTCTCAAATATCCATCCTACCCTGGCAATGCTTTTCTACATCCTCTACCATTGGGGAGAAGGTATAGATGCCTGAACACACACACCAGCCGGTTTTGTAACAGTTTCTACCCTACTGTTGTTAGGATACTGAATGGACTCACAAACTCTTAACATTTGCCTGTACCTGTGTTTTTGTTTTTGCTGCTGTTTACCTATTATTTACTTATCTATGCTACTTAACTCTGTGATCTACCTGTATTGCTTGCAAGTCAAAGCTTTTCACTGCGCCTCGGTACATGTGATAATACATTCAATTAAATTCCTTTAGATCACTGGAATTTTGAAATTTGTCAAACTCTGAACATACTCAGTGATTGAGTTTCCATAGGACTCTGGGGTAGAAAATTCCAAAGATTCATAACCCGTTGAATTCTCCTCAAATAAGACATTTGCCTCTGCGATCTGTGCCAAAATGCTAGCACCAAGTGTTCCAAATAGTAAAGTTGCTAAAAGTTCAAGACGCATTTATCTTATTGTAAGAACGTTTCCTCATTTCTGTCACATCCCATGCTATGATGTCAGAAACCTGTCTATATGAAAATTAGACAAATGTGGAAAAACAGATTTTACATTTCATCTTAAATTAAAATGATGTACTTACCTACTGCACTTTCTAAATTTGTCTCTCCAGAATCGATAGATTTAATGTGATTCTGAAAACAAACCAACATGCAAAGGTCATGTTGCGATATTTTAAAATGTGTAGTCTTCATTATTTTTGCAACAAACACAGAAGAAACGTATATAATTTAACAGGCAAAAATCTATCAATCCTAAAAATTATTTATTTCACAAACTTTTGACCTTGGATATTACATACACTTCCTGTCAATGCTTTCAGCAGCTATGATGCTCAATGCAGAAGATAATTTCCTTTTTCAAGTCTCGTCTTATTCCATACTAACAGTGACAAGTGTTGGAGCTCCTATGTGAACATTAACTGGCAAAAATGAGGAAATATGGAAAATAAACAAACCTAATTGCCATAACCTGGGATATCTGGAGCTGCAAGGTGTGAATGCAATGTCAGGATCTATAAACAGTGCCCTTATTTGAAACTCTAAAAATAAATCTGTGACCTAAATTATTTTTTGGAAATAAGAGTCATAGAGTTGGTGAGGCCTCTTCTGGAATACTGTGTATAGTTCTAGTTGCCCTTGCTCAAAAAAGATCTACAAGAATGTTGCCAGAAATAGAAGGTCTGAGTTATAAGGATAGGTGACAAATCTATGACTCGGAAAAGGACAGCCAGTGAACAATGGCAAACATTTCATAAAAAAGCTCATGACTCAGACCAAAGATAAATCCTAGTGAAGATGATTCTCGGAAGGGGTTAAATCAACCACGGTTAACCGGGAAATTAAGCACATTATCAAACTGAAAGAGAAATATACAATGTGGCAAAGTGATAAATCAGAGGAATGGGGAAGTTTTAAATGTCAACAAAGGATGACCCAAAATAAAAAAAGGGAAAAAATAAACTAGCAAGGGCAAACTAGCAAGTACCATAAATCCAGTAAAAACTTCTTCAAATAAATAAGGAAAAGAAATATAAACGTTATCACTGGCCTCTTAGACAGCAAGAGTTAGTGAAATGAGAATGGTGAGCTAGGAAATGGCGGAGGAGTTGAACAAATACTTTGTACCAGTCTTCAGAGCAGAAGCTACTAATCGCATCACAAACATACAAAATAACGAAGGGGCTAAAGGGACTAAAGTGGAGGCTGGCGGGGAGCAGGAAATAAACACAATAACTATTACTCGAGGAAAAGTATGAGGGGAAATAATGGGGCCAATAAGACCCTTGGACTTGATGGGCTGCATCTAAGAATTTTAAAGGAAGTAGGAGCAGAGATATTGGATACATTGTTGTAATCTTCAAGAATCCAAAGACTCTGGAAAACTTGCAGAGGATCGGAAAACTGCCAAAATAACACCTTATATGTAATTTATGAAACCAAAAGGAAAGTGAGGAATAAAGGTTACTAAAGGCCAGTTAGCTTAACATCTGTTTGTAGTGATTATAATGAGGTCAGCCATATGGACCTCATAAAATATGAGTTCCTTGATTGGGACTGTTGACCTCATCCAATCAGGCAGCACTGGCTGACAAATATCCCTACCCTTCCTGATCCCTGTCCTCCCCTTCACTGTTTGATCACACAGCATTGCCCTTTGATGTGAAGGGCACTGCTTGTCACTGGCCACTTGGGTGTTTCCTTTCTTCCTGTGGTGGAAATTGAATAAAGATTCGTGCACCTTGTGTCTCTCACTGTGTCTCACACCTACACACACACAACATGGGTGCTAGGGAAAAAATAAGCACAACCACAGTTAGGCGGTAGTGTGGGGGTTTTAAAGAAAGAAAAAGAAAAAAAAAGAAAAAAATAAACAAGAATGTCAGAGGTTTTGTTCACTCTGAGAGCTGGCTCTGAGGGAGCTGGGTCAGTGTGTGTATGTGCAAGGACTCTCCTCCTTGACTGTGTCTGAGAGGAAGGGGACTGTCCGTGGACCAGCTGCTCCACATCCAGAGAGCTCCAAGAAGAAGGAAGGAAGAAAAAAAATTAAAAATTTTTCAAAATCCCTACTCTTCCTTTCACTTTTTTGATCACGCAGCATTACCCTTTGACGAGAAGGGCATTGCTTGTCACTGGCCACCCTGGTATTTCCTTTCTTGGTGTAAATTGAATAAAGATTTGTACAATGTTGTCTTTCATTGTGTCTCACACCTGCACATACACAAAAAAGATTAAAAAAGAGAAAAAAAGAAAAAAGGAAAAAAAAAACAGATTTGCCCTTTTTAGTTTTAAAAAAATATATAACAGGAGTGTCAGAAGTTCTCTTCACCCAGGTGGCTCTGAGGAAGTCGGACCAGTGTCAAGCACTATGAACGTGTAAATAAAGGGTAACTTGATGAAGGGATACTATCCTCAGTGGAGTTATTACAGTGGCAGTGAGAGAAAAAAACTCTTCTGAAGAAATTCATTCGCACCAGTCATCTTTGAGTTGGGATAAGCATTGCTAGCATCATGTACTAGGCTAGTATCTAGAAGAGTGCACACCTTGTAAAGTCCACCTACATCTGGTTTGGAAGTTAAATTGCTTAGCAGCATTCAAATCAGAACCAACCAAAAAAATAATCTGGTTAAATGGTCACCTGGTTCTAACGGAAGTCGATACCCGTGTGGCTGTTTCAGTTATCGCAGAACCAGTCTTTAACAAAACTCACTCTGGACTCCAACCCTTATGTTTGGGCAAAACTTCGGCTGGACTGAGAACCTATCATGGGAAACCTTTACAGATTAAGGATTCAACTTCTGTTCTAGTCTCTTATGAGAAGCGGCTGGCTCAGTTACAAATGATTGAAGTAAAAGGCTCGGGCCCAAGCTTGATGGGACAAAATTGGTTCTGAAAGATCTACTGAGAGTCTCTCAACATTTTTCAATTAGAAAATGTCTGCCTGAATAAAGTCATAATTAAATATCTGGAGGTTTTGCAGGATAGTCTAGGGACTATCAATGGAGCTAAGGCCACTTTACATGTTGCCTAGGGAGCAATTGCACAGTTCAGCAAGGCCCACCCAGTGTAAATTGCCTTATGGACTGAATTAGAGGCAGAAATCAGAAGGATGAATGGTGAAGGAATCCTCAATCTAGCCCAGTTTATGGAATGGGCAGCACCGGTCGTACCAATTGTGAAGCCTGACAGATCAGTTTGCCTTTTCTGGAGTTTTTAAACAAATGGTAAACCACTTTTAGGTGGATAAAAACACAATCTCTCACATAGACTATATGCAAAGTAGATGGGGGGGGAGGGGGGTGCACTTCACAAAACTGGACTGGAGCCATTCATAATTGTGATCATTACTGATAAGGGTTTGTACCAACACAATGGCTTACCACTTGGGTTATTGTCAGCCTGCGCAATCTTTTAGCAGATGGAGAACATTCTCCAGGTGGAGGTGGTGCAGGTGGAGAACATTTTCCAGGTGGAGGTGGTGCAGGTGGAGAATATTTTCCAGGTGGAGAACATTGCTGATGAAGGGCTTTTGCCCGAAACGTCGATGTTCCTGCTACTCGAATGTTGCCTAAGCTGCTGTACTTTTCCAGCACCGCACTCTTGACTCTAATCTCCAGCATCTGCAGTCCTCACTTTCGCCAAACATTTTATAAGGTCTACCCCTAGTCGCCACTGATCTAAATGACCTGCTAATAACAGGGAACACCAATAAGGATCACTTAGAGAATTTGGACATAGTCCTTAAATGTTTTCCCCAAACAGATGCAAGCCTTAGAAAGGGAAAATATGTTCCAGGCACCCCAAAGGGTGAATAGTCAAATTCTTTACCCCAAGGTAGGGGAGTCCAAAACCAGAGGGCATATATTTAAGGTGAGAGGGGAAAGATTTAAAAGGGCCCTCGGGGAAACTTTTTCACGCAAAAAGTGGCGCCTGTATGGAATGAGCTGCCAGAGGAAGTGATGGTGGCTGGTACAATTACAACATTTCAAAGGGATCTGGATGGGTATATGAATAGGAAAGGTTTAGAGGGAAATGGGACTAAATTAGGTTAGGATATCTGGTTGGCATAGACAAGTTAGACCGAAGGGTCTATTTCTGAGCTGGACATCTCTAATACTCATGCTACAAGAGTTGACAAGACCCGATTACACCAATTGGAAGATAAAGTGAGGGCAATAAAAGATGCCCTGGCTCTCACACCTATACTGGAGCTTAAGTCTTTTCTTGAACTGATGAATTATTATGGAAAGTTAATGCATAATCTGGCTTCCATCCTGTCACCGTTGCATCAACTCTTAAGAAAAGGTCAGCCTTGGAAATGGCCATGAAGCTAAGATGTAGCCTTCAGCAAACTGAAGAGACAGCTATCATCCTCTAAGATGTTGACATCTATATCCCAAAAGAGATCTGGTATTGGCATGCGATGCCTCCCTGTATGGCATTGGGATAGTATTAGGTCATAGGTCGCCCAATGGAGAGTAACGCCCAATAGCATATACATCCAGGACTTCGGCTAATGCAGAGCATAAATGCGCTAAGGTAGAGAAGGAAGGGTTGGCAGTCATATTTGGAGTTAGAAAGTTCCACCAACAGCTTTTTGGTCATCAATTTGTAATTATAATGACCACAAACCCCTGTTGACCTACCTAAAGACGACAAGGCAGTACCTTAGGCTGAGTTCAGCAATTGGATCTGATACTAACAGCGTATAATTAGAAGTTGGTACACCATCTGGGAGGCCAAGTAACAAATACAAATGCATTGAGCTGCCTCCTGCTGGCGGATACACCATTCATGGTACCGCCACTGAAACAGTTTGTAATAGTTTTACATTTTCTGGACAATCTCACCCTTTGAACGTAGAAAGATCCGTTTCTGGCAAAACAGAAACAGTTGGTGGTGATGGGGGAAACCAAAGGACTGTCACATCAGAACTGAAAACCTTTTTTGACCTGGAGAGACCAGATCACAATAGAAGACAGTATATTATTATGGGGTGCAACAGTGATCATCCTGAGCAAAGGTTACCACCAGATACTGACTGAACTTCACCAGGGTCATTTGGGGTTTCCAAAATGAAGATGCTGGTGAGATGTTATATGGGGTGGCCAGGCTTGGATGCACACATAGCAGCATTGGTGATGCAGTGCCCAGAGTGCCAAAAAGGACAAAAGGTATTGCCAGCAGCTCCCCACATTTGTGGGAATGGCCTTAATTACACGCCAACTATGCAGGTCCTTTCAGCGGCTCAATGTTTTTAGTCATTGTGGACACCCACTAAAAATGGCTGGACGTGCGTAGAGTTCATTCATCAAATACAGTGTCGACAATAAAAAAAAGCGTGCATCTTTTGCAATACACGGACTCTTGGAAGTGTTGGTCACAGATAACGGGCCCTTCTTTACCAGCAGGGAATTTGAGTATTTCATAAATTTCAACGGTATTTGACATATAAGGACAGCTCCAGACCATCCATCATCCAATTGTCTGGCAGAAGAGCAGTCCAAACTTTGAAGGCAGTCTGAAAGAAACAGTCCACAAACTGTCCCAGCTCCTGTTTGATTATAGAATCACCCCTATTGCAACAACAGGGTTAGCTCCAGCAGACTCCACATCAGGCTAAATCTTACCTTCCCAGACCTGGAGTGAAACAGCATCAGGATCACCAATGTTGGACATAACACTCTGCTAAGAAAGAAAGACCGTTTTCTTCATGCGTTGACGAAAGGTGCAAAGTCACAAACAGGGCAGGAGCAAAATGTGCATGGCTCCTCAACTAGCCTTCCAACTATTCTGGAATCCGGGAGTTCTCCCTCTTTGGTCAAGCATTGACGATACCTCGGAATTTGAGATGGACATGACGGATGTTGCCCCCTCAACGCCTTTGTCACGTGATAAGGAAAATTAATTTCTTCCAAGAATTTCCAGGCACACAAAGTGAGATACTGTGCGTTACATAGTGCCCTTATCAGAGGCAGAGCTCGAGAAACCTGATCCAGTGCTAAAATGCCCAGGGGGAGCTACAACAAAAAAAAAGAACCAGCCTACATCCTTGGAGCTGGAAGGGGAGAGATATAGTGATTGTAACGAGGTCAGCCAAGTAGATTTCATACGAGTTCCCTGACTGGGGCTGCTAATTTGGGGTGGCATGATGGCTCAGTGGTTAGCACTGCTGCTTCACAGCATCAGGGACCCAGGTTGAATTCCCGCCTTGGGCGACTGTGTGAAGTTTGCACATTCTCCCAATATCTGCATGGGTTTCCTCCGGGTGCTCCAGTTTCCTCCCACAATCCAAAGATGTGCAGGTAAGGTGAATTGGCCATGCTAAATTGCCCATGGTATTAGGTGCATTAGTCAGGGGTAAATATAAGGTAGGGGAATGGGTCTGGGTGGGTTACTTTTCGGAGGGTCGGTGTGGACTTATTGGGCCGAAGGGCCTGATTCCATACTGTACAGAATCTAATCTAATCTGGTCCAATCAGGGACCCTGCCTGACAGATATGAACAGCAGCATCAGAGATTCTGTTCATTCTGACAGCCGCCTCTGAGGAAGCTAGAATCTCCATGTTTAAATAAAGGGAGATTTGGTGAAATGATACTGGCCTCCATGCATTCATTTCAAGGGAATATGTGTTTGGTTATGGCATCCCATTGGAAGTGGCAGAAATAACAGCATAAGATTCTCTGAATGTGGAGGCTGGTTGTGTGGCAAATGCAGACCAGAAGGGACCCTCTCCCTGCTGTGGGAGGGAAGAGAAAGAGTGAGGGTTGATGCATGGGAGAATGGATGGTCAAGGCCCCCAAGGTAGCAGGGAATCTTCAATTGAGGAAACAGGTGGATATTTCTGAGGCCCACCTGCAGAAAGTGGCATCAGAGCAGATGTTATGGAAACAGAGAAAATGAGAGAATGGAATGGAGACCTTACAGGTAGCATGCCTTGAGGATGATACTCAAGGTAACTGTGGGAGTTAATGGGTTTGCAATGGATATTAATGACCAGTCTATCCACAGAAATGGAAACAGGTGTCGAGGAAGGGAAGGAAGGATTCAGAGATGGACCAAGTTAAGTTGAGATCAGGGTGGAAATTGGAAGCAAAATTGATAAATTCTTCCTGTTCCAAATGAGAGAGGGAAGCAGTACTGATGGTGTCATCGATATACCAGAGAAAGAGTATTGGGTGAGGGCCAATTAGGATTGAGACAAGGAATGTTCCACATACCCAACAAAGAGAGAGGCATAACTGGCACCCATGCTGATACCTGTTTGATCTGAGGAAAGTGAGAGGATTTAAAGAAGAAGTTGTTCAAACTGATGATGAGCTCAGCCAGGTGAAAAATGGTGGTGGTGAATGCAAACAGTTCAGGCCTTTTTACCAGGAAGAAGCGGAGAGCCCTCAGACCATCCTGCACATATAAAGGGACTGTATGGCCATGGTGAAGAGGAGGCAGCTGGTGTCTGTGAACTGGAAATTTTGAAACTGACATAAAGCATCAAAAACATTATGGATGTAAGTGGGTAGGGACTGGACAAGGAGAGAAAAAAATCAAGACGAGGTAGAAAGAAATAAGTTCCATGGGGGCAGGAACAGATGTAAACAATGGGTCAACCCAGGCAGGCCTGTCTGTGGATTTTGGGGAGAAGGCAGAGGCAGCTGTACATGGTTCGGGCAGTATGAGCTTGGAGGCAGGTGGGGGGTGGGGGATCCCCAGATGAGATGAAATTGGTGACAGCAATGGACACACTGGCCTGATGCTTGATTGTGTGGTCACAGTCGAGGAGGAGGTATCTGAGAGCTGGCATTCAGCTTCCACAATGTAAAGGTCAGTATACCCTAGACAACAACAGCACCATCCTTGCTGGCCGACTTGGATCTGAGAGCACGGAGTGCAGTCAGAGGGAGATATTTTCAAAAACATGAGGGGAAGTAGAAAAATCGATCTGACTGATGTAATGTCAGCATTACATCAGAGCGGCACGGTGGCAGTGTTAGCAGGTTCGATTCCAGCCTCAGGCGACTGTCTGTGTGGAGTTTGCACGTTCTCCCTGTGTCTGTATGGATTTCCTCCGGGTGCTCCGTTTTCCTCCCAGAGATGTGCAGGTTAAGTGAATTGGCCATGCTAAATTGTCCATCGTGTTAGGTGCATTACTCAGGGGTAAATATAGGGGAATGGATCTGGGTGGGTTGCTCTTCGGAGGGTTGGTGTGGACTTGTTGGGCTGAAGGGCCTGTTTCCACACTGTTGGGAATCTAATCTAATGTCAACATTTCTTAATAACAGATTGAAATAACCAGACAGAGGACAATATCCCGTCACCAAGTAACCCTTTATTTGCTGTGCACAGTACACTGACTGTGGCCAGCCAACTCAGAGTCAGTCCCCTGAACTGAGGAGATTCTAAATCCACTGTTTATTTTTGTCAGTCAGGGCTCCCTGATTGGCCCAGGTTAATAACCACAATCAAGGACCTCATAGTCAACAAGGTTCACCTGGTTCCAATCACTGCACAGGTAAATGGCTAGAGGGAGGGATCCAAGTGGAGGACGATGTTGAAAGCTAGTGAAGGGGTCTGTGGGATAGGGAGAGGACTCCTGACCAAAGAAATGGGCACAGAAGCAGAGGTGAGGGATGAAGAAATCGATGGTATATTATGCAAGAAGTCATTGAGGTGGGGCGCAGAAGGAAAAAAAACTAAGACCTTTGCTGAGTACAGAAAGTTCAGTATCAAGAGAGTGACAGGTCAGAAAGAATAATAAATACATGACAAGAGGTAGGGTTAGAAGAAAGGATGAAGTCAGAGGGAAAAGGAGGGAAGGAAGGTTCCAGAGCAGCATAGGTATCTGCAAATAGTTGCAGCTTGGGGACCCTGCAGCCTCTATGACACAGCATCGAGCTCAATAACTTTAGAAATTGATTCTGTCCATTCATTTTTTTTTACCCATCCCCACACCCAGTCCCATGACAAGGACTGCTTTCAGCACAGCCAACCCTTTCTGATCTACTCTTAGTCCTATTATCACATGACTTGGGTTGTTTTCAATACAGTCTATCCATTCTCTCTTATTCCTATGCTCATTATTACTTATTCAGCTTCTCTTCTGTGCTGGCCTAATATCAATAATCCCCTTATTTACTTTCTCCTTTCATCTCTCTCTCTCTCGGCTCCATTTCCACCCATCTGCTCGTCTCCCTACCAGTCTGTCTGCACTATAAATACCCTTTTTCCTACCCTTCCAAACAAAGATCACTGGACTCAAATGTTAACTCTGCTTTTTCCCGACAGATGTTGCCTGACCAGCTGAGTTTTTCCAGCAATTTCTGATATGCAGCATCTGCAGATCTTTGTTTTATTGAACTAAAGAAGCTTGAGGACATTTTGAATTAAATATTCAGGTGGCTTGCAATCATATTTCCATTTTTTATGCAAAGTTGAGGATTTGCAACACAGTGACTGCAAAAGTAGAGAGTTTCTAAGTATTTATTAGGCACATAGTTAGACTTGAGCCTTCAGTATTTAAGTCCATTCAAAAATTCAGCATCATGTCATGGCCAATTAGTGAAGCTACTGTGAAAACTGCTGCAATACAATTAAACCAGATGATGACTTGCTCTCTATTAGTGAGTAGGAAATGGGATTGTAGTTGTGAAAATACTTAGATCAAATAGCATACCTTACAGCTGGCAAACGCGATTTACTTAGCACTTTATTTACATGTGCATGACAGCAAAGTCAACAAAGTCCATTATTAAAAAAGCTAACAAAAGGAAGCAGAACTCATGATAAACATTACAGCAACTTCACCCAATAAAAGCAAGGTTATGTCTCTCACAGAATGTAGTAACGGATAGTTACATCAAAATTATGTTAATAGAATCAATCCTAGTCACTCACAACAGTCCAGGCTTGACTGAGTCTGGAATTAAATAGTCATGCTCATTCTGAGGAGGAATAGTGGTGTCACTAAATGCCATGGAAGTTGTGCAGATCCATTAAAATGTCAGAAAGCAATCTGTACATTTTTATGGAGAAGCACCTAATAAGAGCAGCAATTATTATGACTGGAGGATGATAATTCATAACACTTTACAATAAAAAGATAAATTTTTGATTCATTCCTTATGAAAGAGCAGTCCTATGTTATGAACAAGTTCTGTTTTTTCCACTGTTTGTAAGTCGAATGTGAGCGTCGGAACAGATACGAGCTAATTAGTCCGCCTGTTCGTTAGGACGCAACATTGTACGTGAGTCTGATATTTGAAAATAATTTTTAAAAATGAGAAGCCAGAGATTGATTCGTAAGTAGGGGACGTTTGTAAGTCGGGCATTCGTAACCCGGGGACTTCCTATACTCTATTTCTTCAATAATGTAGAATGCAGTAATGCTTCTGAAGAACAGATCGATTGTTTATCTCATTTAGTATTTATGGGTTCTTGTTGTATATGAGTTGTTTTTTTTTTCATTTGACTGGGCTTCAAAAGTAAATGATTGATTGATTGATTCTGAATAGTATATGATAACCTGAGGATGTCATCAGGCATGATATTTAAATCCATGCTAATTCCTTTTATTGGAAAACAATTATGGCAATTAGTAATTCTTTACTTACAAGCAATGCTCCACAGCTGACAAGAAACTCTTCAGTGATAACCTGGGGTCTAAATATCTGAAAAATAGATTGTTCATGGTTCATGCCTCAGTAACACTATTTTTTAAAAACAGCATCTGCAAAATTTTATGCATCCTTAACACCATTGTGCTTAGCAGTACAGATCACATTACAGCTGTGGATTTGCCTCAGAGCTCAGATAAATTACTTTGTTTCAACTCCATGGGCCATTGAATACTGACACAAGCACCCCAAACCTTCTCAACCAGGATTGCTTTATCATATCCTATGTCAACGAGTTACCTTGCTACTGTTTGCCCCAGTGCCTTTGTGAGTGCGGGTTGAGTGTATTGGAGGGCTGAAGGGTGGGGATAATCTCGAAGGGGTGACCAATGCTAGGCCCAGGTGACTCCAAAGGAGGCCATCAGCTTGTCCGACTCCAGCCCATACAGCTGAAGCTGCTGGGTTTCCCACATGGTTTGGTCCTCCCTTCACTGCAGGTAACAACCCAAGTCTTTAAATGGTCAATAAACCCATTGGGACACGCATACATCGCCTACATTTCAGGCAGTGTGGGATAGGTAGGCAAGCAGAAGGCCACTTGATAGATTTTACCTACCTTCAAACCAACTAGTGGGGAGCATAAGATATAAATATAGAATATAAGAACTTGGAGCAGGAGTAGGCCATCTGGCCCTTTGAGCCTGTTCCACCGTTCAATAAGATTATGGCTGATTTTTTCATGGACTCAGCTCCACTTCCCTAACCTCTCACCGTAATACTTAATTCCTTCATTGTTAAAAAAAAACTATCTTACTTTAAAAACATTTATTGAAGTAGCATTCACTGGGCAAGAGATGCCATTGATTTACAACCCTCTGCATTTAGAGGTTCCTTCTCAATTCAGTCCTAAATCTGCTCCCCCTAATTTTGAGTCTAGATTAGAGTGGTGTTGGAAAAGCACAGCAGGTCAGGCAGCATCCGAGGAGAAGGAAAATCGACGCTTCGGGCAAAAGCCCTTCATCAGGAATAGAGCTAGTTTCACTTGCCAGTGGAAACATCCTCTCTACGTATATCTTATCTATCCCCTTCATAATTTTATATGTTTCTATAAGATCCCCCCATATTCTTCTAAATTCCAATGAATATAATCCCAGTCTACTCTGTCTCCTCATAACCCACACCCTCAACTCAGGAATCAACCTAGTGAACCTCTTCTGCACCCCCTCCAATTCCAGTACATCCTTTCTCAAGTAAGGAGACCAAAACTGCACGTAGTACTCCAGGTGTGGCCTCACCAGCACCTTATACAGCTGCTTTTAAACTCAATCCCTTTAGCAATGAAGGAGAAAATTCCATTTGCGCCTTCCTAATTATCTGTTGTACCTGCAGACCAACTTTTAGTGATTCATGCACCCAGGTCCCTTTGCATAGCAGCATGCTGCAATTTTTTTTTCCATTCAAGTAATAGTCCTTTTTACTGTTATTCCTACCAAAATGGATGACTTCCCATTTATTAACATTGTATTCCAACTGCCAGACCTTTGCCACTCACTTAAAGTATCTATGTTCCTCTGCCACTCATCCTAGTGTCATCTGCAAACTTTGAGAAACTTTGACACATGGTCCCCAATTCCAAATCATCTATGTAAATTGTCAATAATTGCAGTCCCAACACTGATCCCTGAGGCACACCATAGTTACTTATTGTCAACTAGAATAGCACTCATTTATCCCCATTCTTTGCTTCCTGTTAGTTAACCAATCCTCTATCCATGCTAATACTTTACTTGTAACGCCATGCATCTTTATCATGTGCAGCAGCCTCTTGTGTGGCACCTTGTCGAAGGCCTTTTGGAAATCTAGGTACACCACATCCACTGGGTCCCTGTTGTCCATCATGCTTGGAATGTCTTCATAGAATTCCAAAAGATTAGTTAAGCATGGCCTGCCTTTCATGTACCTATGCTGCATCTGCCCAATGGGACAATTTCTATCTAGATGCCTTGCTATTTTTTCCTTAACAGTAGACTTAAGCATCTTCCCCACTACAGAAGTTAAGCTAACTGGTCTATAATTCCCCAATTTTTATCTATCACCCTTTTTAAGCAATGGTGTCATATTTGCTGTTTTCCAATCTGCTGGAACTACCCCAGAGTCCAGCGAATTTTGGAATATTACCACAAGTGCACTTGCTATTTCTCCTGACAACTCTTTTAGTACCCTGGGAGGCATTCCATCAGGGCCAGGAGACTTGTCTATCCTTAGCTCCATTAGTTTGCCCAACACAACCTCTCCCGTGATGATTGTTTCGAGGTCTTCGCCTACCTTTGTTTCTTTGTCAATTACTGACATGTTATTAGTGTCCTCCACTGTGAAGACCTATACAAAATACCTATTCAATGCCTTAGCCATTTCATCATATCCCATGACTAAGTACCCCTCCCTTCTCATCCTCTAAAGGACCAACATTTACTTTAGCCACTCTTTTCATTTTATATGTTTATAGAAACATTTGCTATTTGTCTTTATATTCTGTGCTAGTTTTTTTTCATGTTCTACCTTTTTTTCTTTATAGCTCTTTTTGTGACTTTCTGTTGACCTTTAAAGCTTTCCCAATCTTCTAGTTTCCTGCTGATTTTGGCCACTTTGTATGCCTTCTCTTTTGATTTGATAGCCTTTCTTATTTCCACAGACACCTACGGCAGATTACCCCTTTTCTTACAGTCCTTCATTTTCACTGGAATATACTTTTGCTGAGCACTCTGAAAAATTACTTTGAAAGTCCTCCACTGCTCATCAACTGTCTTACCATAAAGTCTTTCTTTCCAGTCTACTTTAGCCAAGCCCTCCCTCATCCTATTGTAGGCTCCCTTGTTTAAGCACAGGACCATGGTACTGGATTTTATCTTCACACTCTCCATCTGTATTCTAAGTTCAACCATACTCCTTCCAAGACCATTCCGAATGTTGAAGTTTAGATTAGATTAGATTAGATTACTTACAGTGTGTAATGAGACAGTCATTAATTATTCCTGTCTCATTACACATAACCATATCTAAGATAGCTTGCTCTCTCGTCAGTTCCATTACATATGGTTCAAGAAAACTATCGTGGATATATTCAATGAATTCTTCCTCAAGGCGACCTTGACCGATGTGGTTCGACCAACTGACATGTAGATTAAAATCCCCCAAAGTAATTGCAATACCATTTTTACAGGTATTTGTTATTCCTTTGTTTATTGCCTGCCTCAATGTGATGTTGTTATTTGATGGCCTATAGACTATGCCTATCAGTGACATTTTCTTTTAGAATTTCTAATTTCCACCCAAATGGATTCAACCTTATTCTCCATAGAACCTATTCATTCTCTCAGCACCGACCTGATGTCATCCTTGAATATCAGAGCTACGCCATATCTCTTAGCTACCCGTCTGTCGTTCCGAACAGTCTGATACCCCGAGATATTTAACACGCAGTCGTGACCATCCTGTAATCATGTCTCTGTAATGGCTACTAAATCATATTCATTTGCGATGATTTGTGCCGTTAACTCATTGACCTTGTTACGAATGCTATGAGCATTCAGGTAAAGGGCCCTTATGCTAGTTTTCATTAGATTAGATTAGATTACATTACATTATAGTGTAGAAACAGGCCCTTCGGCCCAACAAGTCCACACCGACCCGCCGAAGCGAAACCCACCCATACCCCTACATTTACCCCTTACCTAACACTACGGGCAATTTAGCATGGCCAATTCACCTGACCCTGCACATCTTTTGGACTGTGGGAGGAAACCGGAGCACCCGGAGGAAACCCACGCAGACACGGGGAGAACGTGCAAACTCCACACAGTCAGTTGCCTGAAGCGGGAATTGAACCCGGGTCTCAGACGCTGTGAGGCAGCAGTGCTAACCCACTGTGCCACCGTGCCGCCTCAATGTTCTCATGATTTCCAACATCTCTAATAATATCTCCTGAGTTATCCTTCCTTTTTACTTTTTTCGTACTCTGCCTTGTAGTTAAACCCTCTTGCACAAATGCTACCCTGCTGCTTTCCTTTTTGTTTACCATCATAAACCCTTTCAACGGTTTTTTTTTGTCACAGTCAACACTTTGGTCCTCTCCTGTTCTTCCTCCCTTTCCCACTATTCAAAGTCTTTCTCCCCTGCTATCTGTTATCTTTTTATTCACTGCTTTTGGTTGAATTTTATTACTCCCCCACCCAATACATCACTTTACTAGAATATTTCCCTTAATTTTGATTATTTACAACACCACAGGAGTTCAAGAACAAACTATATCTGTGTGGCACCATTAAAGCAGTAAAATGCTTTATAGAAGCATTAGAAACTAATTTTAATAGTAAGGATGTACTGTGCCAGATGATCAAATGCTTAAAGTGGTGGTTTTCAGGAATGTCTTAAAGGAATTGCAATGAAGCCAGTAAGCTTACAATTTGAAGGAATTTTAACACTTTCCATTATATGTAAAATGGAATCTGAACAACAAGAATATTTGATTTTATTGTATATCATTATTTCAAATATTAGTTTGGCATTACCTTGCATAAACTATTTACTACACATAACTTTAAAAATACTCAGTCGGTGGATCAAAGCAAATCAATGGAATTGGCTTCGAATGTATTTCCCCTTCACAAAGTTCCTGTCTTAATTGACTCCTGCCTTTGATGAATATTTTCCAACCCATATCATTTCCTGGTGTTGGCCTTGATACTTTTTCCACAAAGCAGAAACAACTTAGAGTTGTGGCAGCATAGTTAGAAAATATGGGTTCAAAGTGCATTGAGAAACCACTATATTGAGAAATAAACTTTGATATTTTAAAAACAGTCCACATTACAAAAGAGGAAGTTCAGGACGTCTTACAGAATATAAAGGTGGATAGATCTCTGGGACCTGATCCATTGTATCTCAAAACGCTGTGGAAAGTAAGGGAGGAAATTACGAGAGCCCCTGCAGAAATATGTGCATCATCTATAAATATGGGTGAAATGCCTGATGACTGGAGGGTGGGTAATGTTGTACCCCTTTGTTTAAGAAAGGTTGTAAGGAGAAACCGGGGAACTATATACCTGTGAGTCCGACTTTGGTTGTGGGTAAATTGTCGGAGGTGATTATAAAAGATAGGATTTATTTAGAGGGGCAAAAAAATTGAGTAGGGACAGTTTTATGCGAGGAAAATCATGTCTCACAAACTTGACTGAAATTTTTGAGGTTACCATGAAAATTGATGTCAGGGAGTAATGGTGGAGGGTCACTTTTCAGACTGGAGGCCTGTGACCACGGTGTTCCACAAGGATCGGTTCTGGGTCCTCTTTTATTTGTCATTTATATAAATGATTTGGATGAGAATATAGTAGGCATAGTCAGTAAGTTTGCAGATGACACTAAAATTGGTGGCATAGAAGACAGTGAAGAAGGTTTTCGAAGATTACAAAAAGATCTTGATCATATGGGTCAATGAGCTAGATGGAGTTCAATCTGAATAAATGCGAGGTATTGCATTTTGGTACAACAAATAAGGGTAGGACTATACAATTAATAGAACAGTCATGGGTCGTGTTGTAGAACAGAGAGACCTAAGGGTGCAGGTACATAATTCTTTAAAGTTTGCATCAGATAAAGGCAGGATGATTAAAAAGGTGTTTGGCACACTTGCCTTCATTGCTCAGTCCTTTGAGTATAGCAATTGAGACGTTATGTTGAAGTTGTACAGGACACTGGTGAGGCCTCTTCTAGAATACTGTGTCCAGTTCTGGCCGCCCAGTTATAGAAAGGATATTATCAAGCTGGAGAGGGTTCAGAAGAGATTTACCAGGATACTGCCGAGTATGGAAGGTTTGAATTATAAAGAAAGGCTGGATGGGCTGGGACTTTTTCACTCGAGTGTAGGAGGTTGAGAGATGACCTGATAGTTTATAAAATAATGAGGGGTATAGTAAGAGTTGATAATAGTTGTATTTTCCCTATGGTGGGGAATTTCAAGACTAGCGGGAACATTTTTAAAGTGAGAGGAGAGTCATTTAAAAAAGACATAAAAGGCAAATATTTTACACGGAAGGTGGTTCGCGTGTGGAATGAACTTCCCGAGGAAATAGTGAAAGCAGGTACAATTACAATGTTTAAAAGACATTTGGATGGATACATAAATAGGAAAGATTTGGAGGGATATGGGCTAGGAGTAGGCAGGTAGGACTATTTTTAGTTTGAGATTATGATCGGCATGGACTGGTTGAATTCCAAGGGTCTGTTTCCATGCTGTATGACTCGATATGCAATGGTTGTTCTTGCCTTGAAGATTTCTGAACTAAAAACAAGAAAATCATTACTATTCTTGAATATCCACCCTTTCCCAGGGCAACACTTGATATTCTGTAACAAAGCTCTTATTTATGATGACAAGTACTGTTTGAGATGATGTACAACTGCATGTTTTATTACTTTCAAAGTCAATATTTGCTTGCAAAAATTACTTTATGACTATTTGAATCCAATGCCTGACCAGATCTGACTATCCAATTCCCAAGACCACGACCCCCACTGGAACAGCATCCAGCTGGACAGTCCCAACTCCCTCCACCCTAACCTAACCTACACTTAACACTCTTCTTCTACCCTACCTTTTACCCACCTTCTTACCCTAACCCCTCATCCACTTAAACCCTTGCCCATCTGGTACCCCAAACCCTCGCCCACCATTTTGGTACCAACATGATTCACCCATTTGTCACTGTACCTTTACTCAACTTTCATATTTGCCTTATTTCACGAAGTATGAAAGTGGCTTCTAGACCTTTAAACCCTGGAACATGACAGGAATTATCATGGAATAACATTGATCCACTGGATTCAGAGCCTGGACTAAACTGCTTCAGCTGAGAGGATTCCTGGCCCAGAAGTTGGCTGGGAACTCCTCTGAAGGGGAATTTTATTTAATTCAGATCAGGGCCATTGAGTGTACTTTGTTATTCAGTCCCAATTTCGTCACAAACACATGAGAATCATTTGGAGATTTTCATGATTATCTTCCATTTCGTACAACTGCAAGGTAGGGGGAATGTTTCAAATATAACAAGGTAGTGTACAGATTTACGCTTACCTCTTAAATTAATTTGTTGGCCGTGAGGGAGAGAAAACCAAAAGTATTTGGTTTTCAGCATTGGAAGTCTTTAATGATCAAGCCCTTTCTCTTCTTGGTTACCAGATGAGTGCCTAAGTTAAAGTACCTGAGCTGTCACAAGATGGAGCATAACAGGCATCATGGGTAGACACATCTTCAAATGTTTTGCTTGAATTGTTGATGGATGCTTGCGCCCAGAAACATTACACAGTGCAGAGAGAACACCACCTATTAGATAAATAATTTCTGTGAGTTGGTAATTAGGTTAGCTCATGTTTGAAATGATTGACAATTAATTGAAGCTATCTTAGCAATCTGTGATAAAAATAAGTAAAGTCATCAGAGGTCTTCAATGATCAATATTGATCTGAAATTGTAAAGCAAACCTACAAAATTATAAATTACTCTGGCACCCAAATTGAACAGATAATAAACACTGTCGTCTACATTTCACATTTTAGCTTATTTAAAGATAGAGAAAAGAGCCACCAGAATGATTTGGGGGATGGAATACTTGGATTATGAGAAGTAGGTATTATCTAAATTGGGTAAAAACAATGACTGCAGATGCTGGAAACCAGATTTTGGATTAGTGATGCTGGAAGAGCACAGCAGTTCAAGCAAAAGCCCTCTTTATTCCTGATGAAGGGCTTTTGCCCGAAACATCGATTTTGCTGCTCCTCGGATGCTGCCTGAACTGCTGTGCTCTTCCAGCACCACTAATCCATTATTTAAATTGGGCATATTCTCACTGAAAAAGATTGGAAACTGATCAGATTTTTGCTTTTAAAAATATGAATGAACTAAATATGTAGAACATAACAACATGTTTCACCATATACAGAACATCAGATCCAGAGGATGGTTTCTGAAATTGAAAGGAGGGGACTGTGGAAGATTCAAATCTACAGATAGTCCCTGGGTTGCAAATGGTATCTGATCTGGATTCTTATGCAAGTTGGTTTGTACACAAGTCAGAACACAATGCAGGATAATGAATTGCAGCTGCTCCTAAGTATGGGAAATGTTTGTTTGTCAAGACTTTAAAATTACAATCATTAAGGAATCAGGTTTGCAAGTCGAACCCTTGTAAATCGGAGTCCCCCGTAATCAAAAACACCATTTATTCTTGTAATCACTGTTACAGCATTGGAAATGCAGCAACCAATTTGTATACAGCAAGCTCTGATAAACAGCAATTAGAAAATAATGAGATAATCTGTTTCTGAGGTGTTGATTGAGGTAGAAGTATTGGCCAAGACACTATGGACAATTCCCCTGTATTATTTCATTCGGAGCTACCTCCTGTGCTAGGTCTACAGATTCTCCTGCAGCGTGTTTCACAATTCTGTCACACTTTCCCTGATGAATCCGGGCTGCATCAAATAAAAGAAAGAAACTGAGGAAATCTGAAATAAAAACAAACAGTTATTGAGAAACTCAGCAGGTCTGGCAGCATCTATGGAGAGAGAATCAGATTTAACATCTTCAGAAATACAGACTTTGCCACAGACAATGTTGTCCTGTGAGATCCAGTATTTCCTTTCTAACTGCATTCAGTTAGCAGTAGATAGGATAATGGTTTATTTAACTGTAATTCCTCAACTTATACTGTGATAACATTGCATTTCATTGGCACTTAAATTTCTTCCTACTCCTCTTTCCTTCCAGGCAGCATTGATACAACTCCACTTCTGCATGACAACTGATTGTGCTAAGGGAGTTGTTTGGAGAATAGAACATAGAAGAATACAGCGCAGTACAGGCCCTTTGGCCCTCGATGTTGCGCCGATCCAAGCCCACCTAACCTATACTAACCCACTATCCTCCATATAGCTATCCAATGCCCGCTTAAATGCCCATAAAGAGGGAGAGTCCACCACTGCTACTGGCAGGGCATTCCATGAACTTACGACTCGCTGAGTGAAGAACCTACCCCTAACTTCAGTCCTATATCTACCCCCCCTTAATTTAAAGCTATGCCCCCTTGTAATACCCGACTCCATACGCGGGAAAAGGTTCACACTGTCAACCCTATCTCACCCCCTAATCATCTTGTACACCTCAATCAAGTCACCCCTAAACCTTCTTTTCTCTAATGAAAACAGCCCCAAGTGTCTCAGTCTTTCCTCATACGATCTTCCTTCCATACCAGGCAACATCCTGGTAAACCTCCTCTGCACCCGTTCCAGTGCCTCCACATCCTTCCTATAGTATGGCGACCAAAACTGCACACAATATTCCAGATGCGGCCGCACCAGAGTCCTATACAACTGCATCATGACCTCAGGACTCCGGAACTCAATTCCTCTACCAATAAAAGCCAGTACGCCATATGCCTTCCTCACTGCACTATTTACCTGGGTGGCAACTTTCAGAGATCTGTGTACATGGACACCAAGATCCCTCTGCTCATCCACACTACCAAGTATCCGACCATTAGCCCAGTACCCCATCTTTTTGTTATTCTTCCCAAAGTGAATCACCTCACACTTAGCTACATTGAATTCCATTTGAAATTCAATTTCCATATGAATATAGCAAGTGCATCATCCCAGATCTGTTGGAAGCTACTGGATGCCTTGGTTTCCCAACTGCTCAACAGTGGACCAATCAATCAGCATGCAATTTGCTGTTGTTCTCATTAAACACCTTCAGATTTTTGACAAAGACTAAACTGAAAGTGATATGAGGGATACGTGAACATTGCTTTTGACCAACCGAGGGAAGGAATTATATTAATGAAGCTTTTGTGACGTGTACATAAATTTAGATCTGAGTTTATCATGGCTAGCTTGCTGCCAATACCTCATGTCCATCCAAAACTGGATGAAACGTCTCTATCCCTTTTTGCTCTACTGCATTTAGCAGATGCATCTGAAACATAAAGATAGAGGAAGATTGTCCTAATTGGAGGTTTACATCAGTCCTAATGAAGAAACAAAAATAGAAATTGTTAGAAAATCTCAGCAGGTCTGGCAGTATCTGTGAACAGAAATCAGAGTTAATGCTTTGTTTTATGAAGTTGAAAGTGTATACTGTACCTTTAAGAGAGCGCGAAAGCTGTTTTGGCAGTGAGAGTTTGCAGGCAACTGCCATGTGACTGACTCGCAGTCACAAAGTGTGTTAGAAAATTGAAAGATGTAACATATTGTTGTAACGTAGATATCTCAGTTGTTTTCACAGCAGTTCAAATTTAACCAGTTTAAATTATGCCCCAAGATACTAAAATCAAAACAAATTTAAATTTTACTGTTTTGACAACATCGAACTAATGAGGTGATCTGATGTTTGGGGTATAAAAAGCAGGCATTTTGAACAGTTAGCTAGAAAGAGCACCATTTGCCATTTAACAGGGGTATTGAGTTTAAGAGTTGTGAGACCTTGTTGCAGTTCTATAAAACTTTGGTTAGACCGCACTTGGAATACTGCATCCAGTTCTGGTCACCCTATTAGAAGAAAGATGTGGATGCTTTGGAGCGGGTTCAGAGGAGGTTTACCAGGATGCTGCCTGGACTGGAGGGCTTATCTTATAAGGAGAAGTTGCTGAGCTTGGACTTTTATCATTGGAGAAAAGGAGGAGAAGAGGGGACCTAATTGAGGTATACAAGGTAATGAGAGGCATAGATGGAGTCGATAGCCAGAGACTATTTCCCAGGGCAGAAATGACTAACACGAGGGGTCATAGTTTTAAGCTGGTTGGAGGAAAGTATAGAGGGGATGTCAGAGACGGGTTCTTTACACAGAGAGTTGAGAGAGCATGGAATGCGTTGCCAGCAGCAGTTGTGGAGGCAGGGTCATTGGGGACATTCAAGAGACTCCTCGACATACATATGGTCACAGAAATGTGAGGGTGCATACATGAGGATCAGTGGTTGGCACAACATCGTGGGCTGAAGGGCCTGTTCTGTGCTGTACTGTTCTATGTTCTAAACAACTGCTATTCACTCCCTCTCTGTTAAAGGTCCCTTTTTCGTATAAAACATCTTCGCAGCAGAAGACCGAAGATGACCCAGGGAGATCTACAAATAGAGGAAGATCGACACTGGAGACGACAGCCGCTGTCTGGTTTTGAAACTTGAGTTACTGTAAATTTAATAGGGCTTTATTAGATCAGTATATTGTTATAGAGTGGGAGGTAGATAACTAAGAGGCTTAGAGTTGTAAAAATTTGTTTTTTAATGGTCATTTCAGAATTAAAGAATAAAATTGTTATTTTTCCTTTAAATAGTGGAATTTAGGTAGTTCTCTGTCACTCATACTTTAACAGATTACAAAGTGAGGTGAGCTTTTCTGTGTGTTTGGTTTACTTAGCAGAAGGGTTTATTGCCGTGTCATAACATTTGGATCCAGTGACCCTTCTTCAGAAACTGATTGTATCTAGGAAATACTTGTTTTTTACGCAGAAAACTAAGTGGGGCGAGGGGGTAAGCAGTATACAATAGGTGGAGTTATAGCCCAAAGAAAGAGAAGAACAGTTGTACAGACAAAGGAATAGACAACAGTCAGCCTCAGATTTGGAGATGCTGTTGTTGGTCTGGGGTGTACAAAGTTAAAAATCACAAAATACCAAGTTATCGTCCAGCGGTGGATAAAAGCAAATTACTGCAGATGCTGGAATCTGAAAGCAAAAGAGAAAATGCTGGAAAAACTCAGCAGGTCTGGCAGCATCTATAAGGAGAGAAAAGAGCTGACGTTTCGAGTCTAACTGACCCTTTGTCAAAGCTGCCAGACCTGCTAAGATTTTCCAGCATCTTCTCTTTTGGTTATAGTCCAGCAGGTTTATTTGGAAGCATTAGCTTTCAGAGCGCTGCTCCTTCATCAGGTGGTTGTGGAGTATAAGATCATAAAACACAGAATTTATAGCAAAAGTTTACAGCATGATGTAACTAAAATTATATATTTGAAAAGACCTGGATTGTTTGTTAAGTCTCTCTTCTTTTAGAATGAACATGTTGGTTTCAGTTTTTTCATATATAAATCGCAGAACATTTTTAAACTGACATTCTCAAATGAACTTTAATAATTGGTGTCATGTCAGCCCAGATAATACATTGAAGGTGTGAGATTGTCTGTGCCACAATGTTCAGACTGATTCTAATCTAAAAAAAATGGATTTACAGAATCTTACATGGATTCATGCAGTTTTTGTGCACAACAAAATTTAATTCTGCAAGTATAGCCAACATGACATCAAATGTTAAAGTTCACTTGAGAATGTAACTTTAAAAAAGTTCTGCAATTTACATATGAAATAACTGAAACCAACATGATCATTCTAAAAGATGAGAGACTTAACAATCCAGGTCTTTTTCAATATATAATTTCAGTTACATCACACTATAAACTTTTGCTATAAATTCTGTGTCATATTGATCTTATACTGCACAACCACCTGATGAAGGAACAGCACTCCGAAAGCTAGTGCTTCCAAATAAACCTGCTGGACTATAACTCGGTGTTGTGTGATTTTTAACTCTGTCAACCTAGGAGAATGAATAGCTGCTAATGGAACTTTAGAGGCTAAGAATGGGTACTGTATAATAGGAGACCATGTAATAAGAAGGCCTGGTGTGTAGGGGTTGAGGTAAGGACATGTGAGAAGGTGCCTCAAGCCCTAGAATTGTTGAACTCAATATTGAGAACAGAAGACTGTATAGTTCCCAAGCAGAAAAAGAGGTGCTGTTCTTCCAGCTTGTACTGAGCTTCACTGGAACACTGCAGCAAGCCTGAGATAGAGTGTTGGCCAGGGAACAAGCTGATACATTGAAGTAACAGGCAACTGAGAGCCCTGTCTTTTATGTGGCAGAACAAAGGTGTTCTGCGAAGTGGTCACCCAGCATAGCTTTGTTTCAACAAAGTGGAGAAGACCACATTGTGACCAATGAATGCTGTAGACTAGATAGAGTGAAGTGCAGATAAACCACTGTTTTATCTAGATGTGTTTCAACCCTTGGATACTGAGAAAGAAGTAAGTGGGAAGGTGTTACACCTGCTGCCGTTTCTAGGGAAGGTGACGTGGGCTAGAGGTTTGTTGGGAGTGACAGAGAAATGGACCAGGGCATCATGGAGGAAACAGTCCTTGCTGTAGGCTGACAAGGGAGGGGAGGGGAATATATGTTTGGTGGTGGCATCCTGCTAGACGTTGTGGAAATGAGCAGCTCATGATCCTCTGGATGTGGATGCTGGAGGGATGGTAAGTGAGAACAAGGGGGACTTTAATGTTGTTGTCAGAGGAAAGAGAGGGGGTGAGAGTTAAATTGCAGATGATGGGTCACACCTGGCTGACAGTCTTGTCAATTACGATACTGGGGAATGCTCTGTTGAGGAAGGTGGTGGACATTTTAGAGGCCCTGTGTCAAAGTTGGCGTCATCTGAACAGATGCGATGGTGACTGAGGAACTGGGGAAATGGGATAGAGTCTTTACAGGTGTGCTTTACCTGCACTTTACTCAATATAGTTTACTGCATTCACTACTCACAATGTGGTCTCCTCTACTTTGGGGAAATAACGTATAGACTGGGTGACTGCTTTGCAGAACACTTTTTGTTCTGCCTGCAATAAAGACGCTGAGCTTCCAGTTGCCTGCCACTTCAACATACCACTTTGTTCCCTGGCTAATATCTCTATCTCTATCTCAGGCTTGCTGCAGTGCTCCAGCAAAGCTAGTGCAAACTGGAAGAACATCTCATTTTCTGCTTGGGAACCCTCCAGCCTTTTGGACTTAATATCGAATTCAACAATTTCAGGGCTTGAGGTACCCCTTTCCTTGTCTTTAGCCCAAACCCCACATGTCAAGCCTTACGATCACATGGTCTCCTATTACACACTACATATTGTTAGCCCCAACAGATCCCATTAGCAGTTATTTATTTGCCTATTCTGACAGTAATCCACTCCTTTCTCTGTCCAACTGTTTTTCTCTTCTTTGGGCTCCATCTCCACCCCTTATTTATTTCTTATTCCCAGCCCCCTCATCATGCATGCACACCCCCCCACACCTAACACTACCCCAACCGATCTTCTGCATAAAAAAAAACTTTTCTGAGCTACCAATTAGTTCTGAAGAAGGGCCACTGGACCCGAAACATTAACTTTGATTTCTCTTTACAGATGTTGCCAGATCTGCTGAGATTTTTCAGCAATTTCTGTTTTTGTTTCTGATTTCCATCATATACAGGTTCTTCCTGGTTTGTATTTAGTTCATTTTAATGAACAGTCATAGCAAATGAGGAACTCTGTTTTACCCTCCATAGACGCTGCCATACTTAATGAGTTTGTCCAGTATTTTCTGTTTTTATTGCAGATTTCCAGCATCCAGAGTATTTTGCTTTTCAGTTATTATGAGCTAATTATTTATTATTTAATTGAAAAGCATAACTTATCGCAACAATCACAAGATGGAGTGAATAAAAACCTTAGCGATGGATTTGTTCTTTTTATTTGTCAACAACCTACTTAATCCATCTAGTGTGAAAACTGTTAATGCAGCGATAGATGCTTAATCCTGTTTAGTCAATGGATGCATTCACAGTAGCAGAGGTGTGAAATAGATCGAGCATGACTATGCCAGTTGGAATTTGTGTCATAAATTTTCAAATCAACTGTTAAAAGCCGAAGTCCCTTAGAGTTGAGAAGCATAACAGCTGTGTGAGCCAACTCTGTTTGGGCACTTGTAGAACAGCTGAGTGTCCCATCTGATTGAAATGCTAAGATGTTGCAGAGTCAGGGAACAAGACAGTCAGCTGTGACATTCAACTCTGTTTTCCTCCTGACTCTGTGATCTCCGAGCATTTCAATCTCTTGGTATTTCAATCAGTTGTGAGACTCAACTGTTCTAACGACATGCAAACAAATTTGGTCCCACAGCTAGCTGTTCTGTTCCTGACTGCAATATCCTGGCATTTCAATCAGTGGCAAGATCCAACTGTTATGCCTGGAGAATTTGCTTAGGATGAAGCAAGCTGGTAGACAGTCTGTTCTGCTCAGTTCCTCAATGGACCCTATAAGGTAACTTAAATTAATAGAAAAACCTTCCTGTGGAACCAAGAGAAGTAGCACTCCCTGATTCCACAGTCACTAAGAATACATCTCTCCTGTTCCCTGCTGCAAACAGCCCCACCACCTACTTGCCAACTAGTCAAAATAAGTGATTAGATTAGATTACTTACAGTGTGGAAACAGGCCCTTCGGCCCAACAAGTCCACACCGCCCCGCCGAAACGCAACCTACCCATACCCCTACATTTACCCCTTATCTAACACTAGGGGCAATTTAGCATGGTCAATTCACCTAACCTGCACATCTTTGGACTGTGGGAGGAAACCGGAGCACCCGGAGGAAACCCACGCAGACACGGGGAGAACATGCAAACTCCACACAGTCAGTCGCCTGAGGCGGGAATTGAACCCAGGTCTCTGGCGCTGTGAGGCAGCAGTGCTAACCACTGTGCCACCGTGCCGCCCATGATTCAGCATTCAGTATCTTAAGGGATATAGGCCAAAGGCATGTATGTGAAATTTGGCCACAAATAAACCATATGTCATTAATATAGCGGAACAGGTTCAAAACACTGAATTGCCTATCCTTGTTCCCTTGTCTAAGGAGGACAAACATGTAGCTAAAGTACAGACATTGTTTTCAATCATACATTAGGAACCTCTAATCCAGGATTCCTGCCATTTAATAACATTCTTCCAGAACCACTAGCAAGTCCTTGGTAATTCTCAAATGCCTATTAACTTCATCGATGGCAATGACAGTGGCTCCCCAATACAGTGAATCAAAAGTATCATTCTCATGAATAATTTTCACCATATTCTCTTCCATCCTAATTCCTGCTGGCGCCCTGTGCTGTTTGAAAGCTTTTTGTTCTACATTTCCCCCTTTGATGATACAGCCTTCACCTTAATATGCTTCTGCTTTCTGTAACTCAGTTCCTAAATTGCTTCACTTTGCTTCACTCATCTTCCACCTTTAAATAAAGCAACATCAACCAGAAAATCCACCAACCTTTTCAACTCTTCTTCAAGGCATGATTAGTAAGTTTGCTGATGATACTAAAATAGGCCGTATCGTGACAATGAGGAAGGTTATCAGAAATTGCAGCAGGACCTTGGTGAGATGAGGAAGTGGGGTGAGGAACGGCAAATGGAATTTAATATACATAAGTGTGAGGTCTTGCATTTCGGAAAGTCAAATTAAGATAGGAGTTTCATGATGAATGTTAGGGCCTTAAGGAGTGTAGTGGAACACAGGGATCTTGGAGTTCAGGTTCACAGTTCTTTGAAAATGGAGTCACAGGTAGACAGGGCGATGAAGTAGGCTTTTGACACACTGGCCTTCTTCAGTCAGGGCATTGGGTACAGAAGTTGAGAAGTTATGTTGCAGTTATAGAGGTTGTTGGTGAAGCTGCACTTGGGAGTATTGTGTTCAGTTTTGGTCACCTTGTTATAGGAAGGATGTTATTAAATTAGAAAGAGTGGAAAATAATTTACAAGGATGTTGCCTGGACTCAAGGGTCTGAGTAATAAGGAGAGCTTGGGCAAGCTAGGACTTTTTTCTTTACAGCATAGGAGACTGAGGAGGGACCTTATAGAAGATCATCAGAGGCATGGATAGGGTGAATGCACTCCATCTTTTTCCCAGAGTTGGGGAATCAGGGGCTAGAGGGCATCAGTTTAAAGTTAGGGGAAAATAATAAAAGCGAACCTGAGGGGCAACCTTTTTACACAGAGGGTGGTATGCATATGGAATGAGCTGCCAGCAGAAGTAGCATTTGCACCAATACTTGGATAGGACAGGATTAGAAGGATCTGGGCCAAGTGCAGGGAATTGGGGTTAGCATG
The DNA here is from genome assembly GCF_037043375.1 of Chiloscyllium plagiosum. NCBI lineage: Eukaryota > Metazoa > Chordata > Chondrichthyes > Orectolobiformes > Hemiscylliidae > Chiloscyllium > Chiloscyllium plagiosum. Next base: position 12,573,523 of record NW_028270172.1, read on the forward strand.
GACAAACACTTTGGTCAACATGGACCAGTTTGGGCCAAAGGGCGTGTCTCCGTGTTGTAGGACTCTATAACTCTGATTCAGTAACCAAAACCTGCGATGCATGTTGACATATTTTATTAAACTGCAATAAAAGCAAATAATTATTGTTGAGGCAGTTTGAGGATAAAATAATAGCTCGAGATCCAGTAATGCTAAGTCATCAAAATAACACGATTTAGCAATCCCAAGCTCAAGTTTTAACAAAATTTGCAACTGCTCAGACAGACTGAATGTACACTTGATTGCTTGTGTATGGTTGTCCTTATGCTCTGAATAAGATTCAAATTCCACACAGAAATGATAAGGCCATTACCCAAACAGGCACAAAACATTTGCACAGAGTTTTTTTTAAGATCTTGGCATCGCACAAATCCTTAAGTTACCATCAGCCCCTGCTGCATCAAAGACTTCAGTTTGGTATTTCAAGGATGTGGTCACATAAATATCAAGTTAGTGTAGGGGAATGAAACAGACAAAAATAGGAAGTTCCAGAATCTCCAAGTGAAAGACAAGCAAGATGCAGGCAAAGAGGAAATAATGTACAACATGGGTTGAGCTGGTATCTTTAAAGATTAACAAAGTGCAGGTCAATAATTGATAACTTGTTCACCTTTCATATAAAATTGAATTTAAAAAAAATAACTGAGAACAAAATTGAAAAACTCAAGGACTTTATCTTGAAGGCAGCTTGGAACTCAAGTGCACAAGCACTTGCTGTCTCAGGCTGTCAGATCATTAGAATATTTCACATTGGTGCCTGGCAGCTAGCATCATGAAAGGAAGATACTGAATAAACGCCAAGTTCTTGGTATGGCAATTATATTAGGTTGGCCAGGATGTAAGATAAATTCACCATTGCTAATGGGAGCTGTACCCAAACGGAGCAGGCTAGAGATAGGGTTAATAACTATGTTGGGCCAATTCTCTAATTCTTGCTGCTTTTGAGTCTGGATCCCAGCTAGGAAAGATCAATCTATTCATCCACTATGAGGGTGAACCAAATCTACACATAATAGGAGCTGTTGGTACCACTCAGATATCTTCAAGTTTATTTTCTCTTCTTTCTGATACTCCTCTCTTGTTTCCATTAAAAAAGGTTTTTTATAAGTCCCCAGCATGCTGATCACCTTTGGCAGTGTCAAGAGTTATGATTCACCATCTGCGTTGAGAAAGTGGAGACTATGTACACACTGGCACAGGAAAAATCTTACAAAGATCTCTTGACACAAATAGGAAATGAACTTGTTGCCCAACATGAATGTTTTTAACTTTCATTTTTGTATTGTTAGAATTAGATCCCAAGGTATGAGCTGTTAAGACCACATGGAGCATAAGCAACAGCAGCAAGGGATCAGCTCAGTACAGGCAGTTATGTCCGGAAAAGATTCCAAGGTTGTTTTATCCTATGCAATGATAGTGCAGGTGATAGCTGTAGAACTAGTAATTCCAGGGAACAATATGTACACTTCCAAATTTCAACTTTCCAGCTAAACATCAATCAGCAATTAAAAAGCAGAGAGTAAAACCCTGTTTGAGATCCTTACGCAAGGACTCTGTCTTAATCACTCCATATCTCTTAACCAGCATTCCAGAACTCCTGAAGAAACTAAACAGTAGGGTTAATCTGATTTAGAAACTCATCAGAGCCACATACGGACTAGATGTTCAAATCTTCTGCACAGCAACAATCACCTCGTGTAACTGTCATTAAACCAGTGTAGTCTCACAACTGATACAAAGAATAATCCTATTCAACTTTATCTAAGACAGATGTGGGAGAATGAATCAAGTCGTTAACAACTTTCTCAAATGCATAAAAATATGTGACATTAACAACTTTAAAATCATCCTTATCACAGTTCCACTGCATATCACCCTAAAAGAACTTTGGGGCACAGGAATGATAACATGACGTTTAAAGAACAATAGACCTTCCAAAGAACAGGTGGATAAAGAAATTGAGCATCTGAAATAAACCTGAAAGCCCTCTTTAGAGACTCAATGAAGATATTTTCTTAAAAAACCTGCTCAGAGATTTTAATGCTGACTTCTGGAGCAGGTGAGTCTTGAACCCAGGCCTCCTGGCTCAGTGGAAGGACATGTCTCCTTCACCACAAGAGTCCCAGAGCCTCAATGAATGTAAAATTAGAAAATGAGAACTTCTATATTGACCCTTGAGTGTCAATTATCTGGAGCTTTTTCAGACATTGTTCCATCATATTAAAAAGATACTACCACTAAGTCACCGAGTTGGAAATGGGAAGCAACCCAATTTATCAATAAGTACCCCTTAGGGAGAGGTGTTCTTACAACACTCAATTTCTGTAAACTAGATACTCTATGTATCAATCCATAATTAAAGCAACAACACTTTCTACATGATCGAGCATGTGAGTAGCAACCTCCCCTCAGTTGTACACAAGGGAATTTTTCCCATTATTCAGTGTGATAACTTTGAGTTTCCTCATAGTAAGTGTAACAGCCCTAAAGCAGCATCAATGAATGAGAACCATCTCAATTATTTAAGTGAAGACTCAAGAAACACTAATACAGAAGTGATAAGCATAGGGTTATATAAAAGTGATACAAGAGAGACAAGCAGAATATGTACAATTTTAATTAGTGTTGCAATAGTGTTGGAAAACAGGCATTGTCAGTTCATTAGGCCTTTACTAATGATGGTGTCCCACTGGTGAAGACAGGCTGCAAATGTCAATGGGCTTTTTTCTAGAATTAAGGTGTTTGTAGAGTGGTAGAACAGAAGTTTTCAAGATTGTAAAGGACTATGAAAACAGGGATTGATTTTTTTCATTGGTTTTCCAAAGCAGTTATTACTTTTAATAGTCATAAAATAAAAGGACATTAGAAAACCAAATATTTAGAATGTGCAAACCTCTGCTTGTAATTCAGGAATTCCTCACCACTTCCTCTTCTCATTGTTGAGCATTCAATCAGTCCACATTAGTAGGAGGACTTCTTTTTTTAAAAGTGACACAAATTAATGGAATGAGAAGTTGAAATTTCCAGTCTGGGACATTTTCATGCCAGGAAACGTGAAGTATTAGGCTAAATCTCAGTTCATTTGGATATGCAGTGAACCTGCCACACAGCAAATACAAGCTGTTATAAAAAACTACCCTCTACATAAAAATCACCCTTGAAATAAAACTTTGCCTCACACACCTCATAGAATCCCTACAGTGTGGAAGCAAGTCATTCGGTTCACTGAGCCCACACTGACCTTCAGAAGAGCATCCCATCCAGACCCACCCTTCACATTCCTGGACAGTATGGTCTATTTAATATGGCCAATCTTTAACTTGCACTTCTCGGCCTTTTGGCTAAGATCAAGTGTCTGTTCTTATCAGGACAGGGGTCGAGTTGCGAGTCATCAGAGCTAGTGGAGATCATCGCTGGATCGTGATCGTGATTGGACGTTGGAGGATCGTTTGGTTGTGCTGACCTGCTATTGGTGGATCTTCATGCTGGCTTCGGCCTAACGCCAATTCAGGGACCAGTCAACCTCAGAGCTATGGCCTCAACAGCTGCGCGCAGCCCTGGGCAGGGGGTTCGAAACACCGTCAGGGTGTCTGTCAAGAAGGTGGAGGAGCGTACACCAGTCGATCGGACGGTGTTCGTCAAGAAGGTGTTGTTCGAGTGCTGTGGATTCGCCGCAGCAGATGTGTACTGCCTGCAGGATTTCCCTGGGGCAGGCTACTTCGATGTCACCTTCAGGAGCGTGAAGCAATGTGAGCAGCTCCTGAAGGTCTTCAAGGAAAAGGAAGGGGAGCCGCTGTTCTCCATCTTGTCGGCGGTCCCGTTGTGTGTGCTTCCTGTATAGAGGAGCCGGGTTGTTACAACCCACATGTATAACCCCTACGTGTCAGCAACTGATGTCCTGACGTTCCTGGGAAGATATGTGCAGGTCGAGGGTCAAAGCACCGATGTGGTTGACCCTTTCGGGATCTGGACCAGCAAACGACAGGTCAAGGTAACCCTGAGGGTGGATGCCAGCGGGAATATCCTCCACCCACCCTCCAGCTTTGCTATCGGAAGGAGCAGAGGGTACCTGACTTATGCAGGGCAGCCGAAAGTGTGCCGAACCTGTGGGAGGTCAGGCCACATGGCGGTGGACTGCAAGGTCACGATCTGTCGCAATTGCAAGAAGGAGGGCCACCCAACCAAAGAGTGCAAGGAGGAAAATAACTGCAATCTGTGCGGGGAGGCGGGCCACGTGTACAGGGCCTGCCCAAGACGAGGGGCCGCCAGCTACGCGGAGATGGCCGGAGGCGGGCTGCAAAAGGACGGCAAGGCACCGCAAACCGGCAAGGGAATGGTGTCAGGGGGCACGCAACAGGAAGGACAGGCCGGAGCAGAGCAGATGACAGTTACCGGAGAGGTACAGCTGCCGAGCGAAGCTCCGACAGGACAGGAGGAGGAGGCGGAGAAGGGAAAGAAGGAGGCAGAGGAATGGACCGTGGTGAAAAACAGGAAGAGGAAAACCCACCCGGTCACCAAGACCTCCCAGAAAAAGGGGAAAAGGCAGCTGCAGGTGGAAGACACGGACAGCTATTCGGAGAGTGAGGACGGAAGAAAGGAGGGTCGTCACCAAAAGAAGAGGCAGAGCGCTGCGAGAAGAAAGGAGAGCAGCAACTGCCAACCAAGGGTCGAGCCTCCTGAGGAAATGGGAAACCACCACCCCCTACCAGGTGAAAGCCAGGAGGGCCCCGCCGTCACACAGCTCCAGGTCACTGGGAGCAGCGACCCTCTGACAGCCCGCTGTCAGATATAGAAACAGACAGCGTGGACCCTGGTCTCGGCCCGATGACACCGAAGCGGGCAAATGGGCCAAGTGAGGAACTGGACAGCTACCTCAGCCCAGCGAGGGTCCAGCAGTTTGCGTACTGCACGGGGATGCAGACAGCTACCCCAGAGGGGCAGGACCAGCGACAATCGGACATGGGTAACCTTACAACCTGTTAACAAAATGGGGTTTAAAATTGCAACTATCAATGTGCGCAGCATAAAATCTGCTGCGCGATGTGTTTCAACACTGGCCTTCCTGGCCAACGTGAAAGCTGATGTCCTGTTTCTGCAGGAGTGTGGGATACCGCACCTCAGCAGTTACAGGAGATGGTCGAGCTTGTGGGCCCATGGGGCGTCAGTGTGGTCGGGGGGCAACGATAACCGCTCCTCGAGCCTGGGTATTCGGTTACGGGGAGGCAACTTCACCATCTCCGAGGTTAAGGTGGTGGTGGGCGGGCGCCTCCTCGTTGCTGATGTTACATACAGAAACGCTCCCGTGAGACTAATCAACGTGTACGCCCCAGCGGGTAAGAGTGAACGGTTGGCCGTCCTGCAACAGCTTCCACTGTTGCTGGCTACGTCCAGGCCGGTCATTCTGGCCGGAGACTTCAACTGTATCATCGATGCAGACGGACGATCCGGCGGGGGGGCAGTAAACTGGACGCCACGTCCAGAGCCCTGATGGACACAGTCAAAGACGCCAAGCTGCACGACGTCTTCAGCACCCCTGCAGACGGAGCGCAGCGTAGATATACATGGTCACGGGCAGACGGGTCTATCCGCTCAAGGATAGATTACCTGTTTGTGTCCCGAACGTTCTCGGTCAGATCCACCGACGTCAAGCCGGTGTTCTTCTCTGACCACTGCCTCCTGCTGGCCGACTGTCACCTACAGGACGAGCAGCGGGCTGGTAAGGGAACGTGGAAACTGAACACAAAGCTGTTGACCCCGGGAAACATTGAGGAGCTCAAGAGGGATTACGCAGGTTGGAGAACCGTGAAGCCCCTCTGAGTCTCCAGCAGACTGGTGGGAAACAGTAAAAGGGAACATCAAGAGGTTCTTCATCCTCAAAGGTGTTCAGGAGGCGAGAGAGAGACGGGGAAAACTGTCCCAGCTCCAGGAAAGTATGCAGAACCTGCTCCTGCTGCAGACGTTGGGGGTCGATGTCACGGAGGACCTCAAGGAGGTGAAGGGCCAGCAAGCCTCGCTCTTTGCCTTGGAGGCCTCCAAGATAAACTTCCGGTCCAGGGTCTGCTTGGTGGAGCAGGACGAGACGTGCTCACGTTTCTTCTTCCAGAAGGTGCACAAAGAGAGCTCCGTGCTCAGCAGCCTGAAGGAAGAAGATGGCTCGGTAACGTCATCTCAGGCTGACATAATGAGGATCAGCAAATCCTTCTATGCCAGTCTGTATGACTCGAAGCCAACCGACAGCGCGGCCTCCAAGTCGTTCCTGTCCTCTATCACGGAGGTCCTAGACGACGGAACACGAGAGAGGCTGGACCAGCCGCTATTTCTGGATGAGCTGACCAAGGCCCTCGAGTCCTTCGAAAAGAATAAAACTCCCGGAAGCGACGGCTTACCGGTCGAGCTCTATTCCGCTCTTTGGGACTTGATTGGCCGGGACCTGCTGGAGGTGTATGTCAGTATGCTTCGGGCAGGTACCATGAGTGAATCCATGAGGAAAGGCATCATCACCCTCATCTACAAGCAGAAGGGGGAGAGGGAAGAAATTAGAAATTGGAGACCGATCTCACTGTTAAACACAGACTACAAAATCTTGTCAAAGGTCATCGCCAACCGGGTCAGGTCTGCTCTGGGATCAGTGATTCACCCTGACCAAACCTGTCCTGTACCGGGCAGGAAGATCGCTGAGAGTCTCGCATTCCTCAGAGATACGATTGCCTACGTGCAGGGCAGGGGGGTGGACACCTTGCCTCATCAGCCTGGACCAGGAGAAAGCCTTTGACAGGATATCGCATACATATATGAGGGATGTCCTCTCCAAAATGGGCTTCGGGGAGGGAATCGCTAATTGGATCAGACTGCTCTACACCAACATTGTCAGTGCAGTCTCAATCAATGGGTGGGAATCAGATAGCTTCCCAGTCAGATCTGGAGTCAGGCAGGGCTGCCCGCTCTCTCCTGCCTTGTTTGTGTGTTGCATAGAGCCATTTGCCGAGTCCATCAGGAAGGATGCGAGCCTGAGAGGGGTGACTATTCCTGGCAGCGGGGGCCTGCAGGTTAAGGCCTCCCTGTACATGGATGACGTCACCGTTTTCTGCTCGGATCCGCTGTCCGTGCACAGACTCATGTGCATTTGCGACCAGTTCGAACGGGCCTCGGGGGCCAAGGTAAACCGAGGCAAGAGCGAAGCCATGCTCTTTGGGAACTGGGCCGACCAATCCTCTATCCCCTTCACCGTCAGGACTGACCATCTGAAGGTGCTGGGTATTTGGTTCGGGGGGGGCTGGGGCGTGCGCCAAGACCTGGGAGGAGCGGATCAGGAAGGTGAGACAGAAACTGGGCAAATGGGAGCAACGGTCGCTCTCCATCGCGGGTAAGAACCTGGTCATCAGGTGTGAGGTACTCTCAGTATTGTTATACGTGGCACAGGTCTGGCCTATCCCCAGAACCTGTGCCGCCGCAGTCACCCGGGCCATCTTCCACTTCGTGTGGAGATCAAAGATGGACCGGGTCCGAAGAGATGTAATGTACAAAGACCGGTGCAATGGGGGAAAAAACACACCCAATGCAACCCTCACCCTGATGGCCACCTTTGTGTGTGGCTGCATCAAGCTGTGCGTGGATCCCCGGTACGCAAACACCAAGTGTCACTACGTACTGAGGTTCTACCTGTCCCCGGTGTTGCGAAGGATGGGCCTGGCCTCGCTGCCGCGGAACGCTCCGAGTAGTTGGACCGTTCCGTACCACCTGTCCTTCCTGGAGAAATTTATCAAGAAAAACACCTTTGACCACAAGTCCATCAGGAAGTGGTCAGCACGTAGTGTCCTTGAGACCCTTCGGGAAAAGGAGAGGGCGGATCCTGTCGAGCGGTTCCCTGAGCAGACTGTCAAAGCCATTTGGCAGAATGCCTCATCGCCAGAACTTTCCAACAAGCACCAAGACATGGCTTGGCTGGTGGTGAGAAGGGCTCTGCCTGTGAGATCATTTATGCATGCCCGGACTCTCTGCCGCACTGCACGCTGCCCTCGAAGCGGCTGCGGGGGGGACGAGACTGTCACACACCTCCTTCTGGAATGTGCCTATGCAGAGGAAGTCTGGAGAGGAATGCAGTGGTGTCTGTCGAGGTTCGTCCCAAGCAGCGCCGTGACGCGGGACTCCGTGTTCTACGGCCTGTTCCCCGAGACGCACACCGAGACGAACATCAACTGTGCCTGGAGGATCATCAACTCGGTGAAGGACGCTCTCTGGGTGGTCCGAAACCTGTTGATCTTCCAGCTGAAGGAGTTGACCCCGACTGAGTGTTGCAGACTGGCACATTCCAAGGTCCAGGACTACGTGTTGAGGGACGCGCTGAAGCTTGGGGCAGCTGCCGCCAAGGCGCGGTGGGGAAAGACCACCGTCTAACATCTGCCTGCCTAAGAAGAACAGGGGGCCCACGCAGTCATTTGGGCTCCGCTGGCGTCTGAGCTCAATGTAATCGCACCAACCTGTGAATACGAATGATCACCCTGTTTCGATACGTAAAGAAATTGAATGTTTACAGAATGATAACATGTCCAATTGTATAGATTAAATATATATGAATAAAGTATATTTTTGAAATAAAAGAAAAATGAGATGAAACCCATTCAGACACAGGGAGATGTGCAAACTTCACACAGACAGTTGGCCAAGGCTGGAATTGAACCCAAGTCCTTGGTGCTGTGAGGCAGCAGCGCTAACCATTAAGCTACCATGTTGCCTCAAACCCCATCTGCGACCTATCTGCCCACTCCAACAACTTGCCAATGCCCTTGTGGAGTTTCACACTGTCCTCCTCACAGTTTACAAATCTTCCAAGTTTAGTGCCACGTGCAACCTTTGAAATTGTTCCAGTCACACACAAGATCCAGATTACTAACATTTATCTGGAATAGCAATGGTTGCAATATCGATTCCTGGGGAGGTCCACTATAAATCTTCCTTGAGCCCATAAAATATCCATTAAGCATTATTCTCTAAGTCCTATAACTCAGTCAATCTTGTATTCACATTACTACTGTTCCTTTTATACCATGATGTATAATTTCCCTCACAAAGCTGCCATTATTAGAGTAGACAGGGAGGAGGGCTGGAAGAACACAGCAAGCCAGGCAGCACCAGAGGTGGAGAAGTTGACGTTTCAGATGTAATCCTTCTTCAGGACTGGAGATGGGTGTAGGATTTAGAGTAGAGCCAAAATGGAAAATAAAACTCAAAAACTAATTAAAGAAATATTTAATATTATTTTCTAAGCCATAAGCAGGCTCGGCCAGGGACTGACATTAATTTTGTAATGTGACAACGAAGAGCAGAAAAATAAAACCAAAAATACACTTATGAAAACATTATTGTAACAAGTGTAGGAGAGACCCTTACCTGACTGAGCTCAGGGAAATAATGACAGACTAACTATTAGCTTACAAAACTAGTGATAGCATAAATCAACAAACTGTTTCTCTCATAAACAAAGACCAAAAGAACTGTGGTTACTTGAAATCAGAACCAAAAACATAAATTGCTGGAAAAACTCATCAGTTAAGAAGGGGCACTGATGCGAAATGTTAGCTCTGATTTCTCTCACAGATGCTGCCAGACCTGCTGAGTTTTTCCAGAAATTTCTGTTTTTGGTTCTATAATATGTTTAAATCACTTGTGATTGTTTATTTTATGGATACAATGATAAAAAAGCTATACAGTTTATTTTAATAAATATCTCTTTGCATTGCTTTTCTGGAGAGAATTTCCATTTAAGTTTTCCACATTCTGAAGTAATGCAGCAGCTTTCATCTGGATGTTTGTTCGAAGAACAATTTTAATGCAAATGAATTATCTGTTTCCAAACATGGCCAGATTTCTAACGACAGTGTCAACAGCTAAGTAAGACTAACCACTTGAAATCTTACCACAGTAATCAAAACTCTGAGGACTGAATTTTCTTGCCTGACACAGAGATTTGGGGCACTTCCTGGAGTTGCAAACTATCTGACAGAAAGTCCCAGGAAGCTGGAAATCCACTTTAGTGGTGTGGTTTACTGGGAGTGAGATTGAGTGACCCCGGAATGAATGGGGAAGATGCTGCGAACAGAGGCGTCCTGGGCAGATGTACCCTGGGGCTTCAGCACTGTGCCAAAATATTAAAAAGAATAAAACATAAAACATCTCTCATCTCTAACACACTTCACAGAGCCCACCACGTACACACATACCATCTCATGAGTTCCATGCCAACCTATGCTCTGTACCCATCCTTATGGCCATTTCTCACTCAATGCCAAATTAATGTCAATTCATGCCAGTCCTTGATTCCATGCAGACTTGATTGGGGAGCTTAAAATGAAGGAACCCCCTAGACAGCAGTTATCATAACATGATAAAATTCACCCTGCAGTTTGAGAGGGAGAAGCTCAAATCAGATGTAATGGTATTACAATTGAGTAAAGACAACTCCAAAAGACATGAAAGAGGAGCTGGCCAGAGCTGATTGGAAGGGAAACCCAGCAAGGATTACAATGGAGCAGCAATGGTAAGAGTATCTGGTGGCAATTTGGGAGGCATAGCAGAAATTCATTCCAAGGAAGAAGAAATGTACTCAGGGAAGGATGAGATGAGGGAAGTTAGGAATAGCATAAAAGTAAAGAAAAAACACGCAAGATGGTGAAAGTTAGTGGGAAACTAGAGGATTGGGAAGCCTTTAAAAACCAGCAGAGGATAACTGAAAAAGCAATAAAACAGGGAGAAGATGAAATAAAAGGATAAACTAGCTAGTAATATAAAAGAAGAATGCAAGAGCTTTTTTAGAGATATAAAAGATAAGAGAGAGGCAAAAGTGGATATTCTACTGCTGGAAAATGAGGCTGGAGAAGTAGTAAGGGGGATCAAAGAAATGGTGGAGGAACTGAACAGGTATTTTGTATCAGTCTTCATAGTGGAAAACATCAGTAGCATAGTAGAATCTCAATAGAGCTGGGGGAAGAGGTGAGTGTAGTGGCCTTCACTAAGGAGAAGGTACTGGGAAACCTGAAGGGTTCAAAGGTAGATAAATCACCCAGATTGATGGACTACACATGAACATTTTGAAGGAGATAGCTGAGGATACTGTGGAGCCATTAATGGTGATCTTTCAGGAATCACTGGATTCGGAAGGATTCCAGAGGACTGAAAACAGCTAATGTAATATACCTGTTTAAGAGGAGAGAGAGGCAGAAGACAGGAAATTATAGGCTGGATAGCCTGTCATGGGTTGTTAGTGATATTTTAGAATCCATTATTAAAGATCAGATTGTACAGTATTTGGAAGTGCATGGAAAATTGGGCTGGGTCAGCACAGCTACATCAAGGAGAGGTTATGCCTGTTAAATCTGTTGAATTCTTTGAGGAACTAGCAAGCGAGTTAGATAAAGGAAAGCCAGTGGTCATGACCTATTTGGATTTCCTTTGATAAGGTGCCACACAGAAAGTAACTAAATAAGATAGCAGCCCAAGGTGTTCGGGCAAGGTATTACTTGGAGAGAGGACTGGCTGATTGACAGAGAATGGGAATAAGGGAGTCTTTTTCACATGGCATTCAGTGACTACTGGAGTTCTACAGGGTTAGTGTTTGGACCACAACTATTCATGTTCTACATTCACAATCTGGAAGAAGGAACTGAGGTCATTGTTGATAAGTTTTCAGATGGTACAAAGATTATTGGAGGGACAGGTCGTGTTGGGGAGGCAGTGACGCTGTAGAAAAACTTGGACAGGCTAGGAGAGTGGGCAAAAAGTGGCAGATGGAATACAATGTTGGAAGGTGTGAGGTTATGCACTTCGGTAGAAAGAAGAGAGGCCTAGTCTATTTTCTAATTGGGGCAAGGTTTTGGTAATCTGAAGCACAAAGGAATTTGGTAATCCTAGTTCAGCATTCTTTTCAGGTTACCATGCAGATTCAGTTAATAGTTAGGAAGACAAATAATTTTTAAAAAGCATTTACAGGATGTGGGCAACACTACCTCGAGTAGCATTTATTGCCTATCCATAAAAGCCCTGTGGGCAGTTAAGAGTCAATCACATTGCTATGGGTCTGGAGTTACATATAGGCCAGGTAAGGATGACAGTTTCCTTCCCTGAAGGACATTAGGGAAAGCTTTAGATCATAATAGATCATAAAGGTTTGTCCAACAATCTACAACGTTTCATGGTCATCATTAGATCCTTAATTCCAGATTTTCAGTGAATTCAAATCCGTCAGCCAGGATCTCTGGATTAATAGCTGGAAATGTGTTGCTGGAAAAGCGCAGCAGGTCAGGCAGCATCCAGGGAACAGGAGAATCGACGTTTCGGACATAAGCCCTTCTTCAGGAAACGTCGATTCTCCTGTTCCCTGGATGCTGCCTGACCTGCTGCGCTTTTCCAGCAACACATTTCCAGCTCTGATCTCCAGCTTCTGCAGACCTCACTTTCTTCTCTGGATTAATAGTCTAGCAATGGTACCTCTAGGCACTACCTCCTCTCTAAGGTACTCATTAATTTCAAATGGGCAGGTACAGTTACAACATTTAAAAGACGTTTGGAGAGTTCATGAACAGGAAAGGTTTAGAGTGATGTGAGTCAAATGTAGGTAAGTCAGACTTGGTCAGCATGGACGATTTGGTCCAAAGGGTCTGTTTCTGTGCTGTATGATTCTATGACTAGAATTCAAAATCAGGGATGTATTGGGCTATATCAAGCTCTGGTCAAATTGCATTTAGAATATTGTAAGCAGTTTTCGGCCTTGTATCTAAGGAAGAACGTGCTGGCCTTGGAGAAGATTTACAAAAATGATCCCAGAGATGAAGGGCTTGTCATATGAGGTGCAGTTAAGGATTGTGGGTCTATACGCAATGGAGTTGAGAAACATGACAGGGGAATCTCAATGAAATTCTCAGAATACTGAGAGGCTTTGATAGAGTGGACATGGAGAAGATGTTTTCACTAGTAGGAGAAACAAGGACTTGAGAAGACAGTCTTAGCATGAAGGGACGATCCTTTAGAACTAAATTGAGGGGGTATTTCTTCAGCCAGAGAATGGTGAATCTGTGGAATACATTGCCGCAGAAGGTTGTGGAGGCCAAATCATTGAGTGCAATTAAGACAGAGATAGACAGTTCATGACTAGTAAGGGGATCAAGGGCTATGGGGATAAGATAGGTTGAGTAACATACCTTCCTGAAGAAGGGCTTATGCCCGAAACGTCGATTCTCCTGTTCCCTGGATGCTGCCTGACCTGCTGCGCTTTTCCAGCAACACATTTTCAGCTCTGATCTCCAGCATCTGCAGACCTCACTTTCTCCTGAGTAACATACCAGCCATGATTGAATGGCGAAGCCAACTCAATAGGCCAAATGGTGAAATCTCTTCCTATGTCTATGGTCTTATGTTATCTTACCTCTCCAAAAGGGAACAGTGGTCAGTGAATCAAACCAACAAAGTTCAGACCAGATTTAATCAGCGCACATCCTGACTTTGCACTCCTACATTACCAACATCACACATGACCAGAGGCAGCTGCTGATTTATTTGGGCAACTACCTTGCAGAAATGCGCACCTCCCATCCTGAACACACTTCCGCCTCCACAACTAAGGCATGCATAGGAACGGGATTTTCTCTTTCGGGCAATTTCTGCCATTTTTGCAACAACTGAGAAACTCTCCACTGTTACAAAACTCCATGTTTAAATGCCAGAAAATAAACATGAGGCCACACTTTAAATGTTACATAGAGTTTTCACGCAGAGATAACATTTCAATGGCATTCTGCCATATTTGGAGCTGCCAATTTGAATCTTTGGATCCTATAGAATCATAGAGATACACAGCATGGAAACAGACCCTTCGGTCCAACCCGTCCACGCCGACCAGATATCCTAACCCAATCTAGTCCCACCTGCCAGCACCCGGCACATATCCTTCCTAACCCTTCTTTTTCATATACCCATCCAAATGCCTCTTAAATGTTGCAATTGTACCAGCCTCCATTACATCCTCTGACAGCTCATTCCATACTCGTACCACTGTGTGTGAAAAAGTTGCCCCTTAGGTCTCTTTTATATCTTTCCCCTCTCACCATAAACCTATGTCCTTTGGTTCTGGACTTCCTGACCCCAGGGAAAAGACTTTGTCTATTTACCCGATGCATGCACCTCATAATTTTGTAAACCTCTATAAGGTCACCCCTCAGCCTCAGACTCTCCAGGGAAAACAGCCCCAGCCTGTTCAGCCTCTCCCTATAGGTCAAATCCTCCAACCCTGGCAACATCCTTGTAAATCTTTTCTGAACCCTTTCAAGTTTCATAACATCTTTCTGATAGGAAGGAGACCACAACTGCACGCAATATTTCAACAGTGGCCTAACCAATGTCCTGTACAGCCGCAACATGACCTGCCAACTCCTGTACTCAATACTCTGACAAATAAACGAAAGCATACCAAACACCTTCTTCACTATCCTATCTACCTGCGACTCCACTTTCAAGGAGCTACGAACCTGCACTCCAAGGTCTCTTTGTTCAGCAACACTCCCTAGGACCTTACTATTAAGTGTATAAGTCCTGCTAAGATTTGCTTTCCCAAAATACAGCACCTCACATTTATCTGAATTAAACTCCATCTGCCACTTCTCAGCCCATTGGTCCATCTGGTCCAGATCCTGTTGTAATCTGAGGTAACCCTCTTCGCTGTCCACTACACCTCCAATTTTGGTGTCATCTACAAACTTACTAACTGTACCTCTTATGCTCGCATCCAAATCATTTATGTAAATGACAAAAAGTAGAGGACCCAGCACTGATCCTTGTGGCACTCCACTGGTTTTTCAGACTGGAGGCCAGTGACAACTCTCTATTACCACCCTCTGTCCTCTACCTTTGAGTCAGTTCTGTATCCAAATGGCTAGTTCTCCCTGTATTCCGTGAGATCTGGCCTTGCTAATCAGTTTCCCACGGGGAACCTTATCGAACGTCTTATTGAAGTCCAAATAGATAATATCTACCGCTCTGCCCTCATCAATCCTCTTTGTTACTTCTTCAAAAAACTCAATCAAGTTTGTGAGACATTTTTGATTTACTGTGACTTTTTGATTTACTTCCATTTTCACAGCACAGATTTTATAACCAAATAATTGAACTACACCATGATCAGATGTAATTAAGATCAAAGATAAGTATCATTCAATTTTTTAGTAGAGTTACTTTGTGATTGACATCTTCAAATATCAATGTTGTATTATTTCAGATGTAGAAAAGTTAAATAGTGAGATAAGCCTTCTAGAGCTCATGATCATCCATACATCTGTACACACTAAATTCAATACATCATTGCAATGATATATTTTATCATCTGCAGGTTTAGACCTATATTTTATTCTCATGTTTCAGAAATCTACACCCCACACAACTGAAGAAACCTTTGGATGAAGTTATTGCTGAAAACCAAACGATGCAGGCAATTCCAAAACAAACTCCTTCAATCTTTGAGGATTTTAAGTAAAATCACAAACATACTTTTACTTACCGC
Organism: Chiloscyllium plagiosum; assembly: GCF_037043375.1. Lineage (NCBI taxonomy): Eukaryota > Metazoa > Chordata > Chondrichthyes > Orectolobiformes > Hemiscylliidae > Chiloscyllium > Chiloscyllium plagiosum. The sequence continues at coordinate 12,589,103 of NW_028270172.1, forward strand.
TTAATGAAGGATAATATTCCAACTCCATTAGAATAATCATTATGGGTACAAGTACATTGACAACCGCAACCAAGCCAAACCAGAGATTGTAAATTACACATTTGTAATGCATATTACCTCAGTGTTCACAACACATCATCAATTAAAATGTATCAAGATATTCCTTTACAAGTAAATAATTAGATTTATTAAGCTAATTAAACTAATAGTCCAAAAAGGACAACAGGCATCTCTTTTAGTTAGAGTAACAGGTGGTTAAATATAGCTTGAATGGTACTTAGGTACATTTTTTAACAAATTGTGCATTAATTTCTTAAATTTATGACTTGAAATTGGTTTGCACTGGAGGCCAAACCAGGTGTAGGAAATGATTGCTACTCTGGAACTTTAGGCCTGTTAGATCTGGGAGAAGTATTCCATTTGCATACAAATTTAGTTATGTATATTATGCATACTTTCTTCTAATTAAATTTATTGGTTTGTGGCAACTTCCAACCGTCCCTTTAAGGACCTTTGTCAGACTCTATGTAGACCAAACTTTCCTGAACCCAGCTGGCCCATATGTATTGAAAAGTGTCCAACATTTGCTAACACAGTAAATCATTCCATGATGTTTAAACTCTGTTAATGTTAGGTTATTGCCAGTCTTCGGGAAATGTACAAGAGTGCAACAAAGCAAAACAGAACCAATGCCGTGCCCTTCAGTTGAAAAAGCTTCTTAGTAGATAGCTAAAAGCAGTACACTTTCAATCAAAGATGAATAAAAGACATGGTTATGACCATCTGAACCTTGTATCATTGAAAATGTTTCAGGAAACATTAAAAAATATTTGAAGACACTGAACGATACTGAACTGTACTTGGATTTTGCCTGTCCTCAGATGCTGCCTGAACTGCTGTGCTCTTCCAGCACCACTAATCCTGATACTGAACTGTAACCTATTCTATGCCATATTTGTTTTGGACCTAAACCTTTTTAATCAAGTTTGATACAAGCTTTTAATTGGCTCGTATCTCCTTCAGACTACAAGGTTTCTGTTGATGTCTCAAGTGTTAGAGTATCTGCTGTAATGCAAACAACTTGGCATTCTTGTTAACGGAGGCAGACATTCTATTACAATAGCAACTCTGCACCAATTGCACATAGTATAGAGTCAGAATATGATTAGTAAACTAGTCTTCCCCATATTTCATACATTATTTGTTCAGTTTACCTATTATTCCTGGTAACTCCTGGACAATATGACAGATTAACAGATCCAGGCATTTAGACAGGTACTCATTGTTGCTTTGCTGTTCCTTTCCCTGTGTGGCTTTTCTGCTGTCTCTTTCAATATACATCACTAACCTGCAGTTAACAAAACAGAGTTGATTAGTACCAAAGACAAATGTTGAAATATGTTAGCTTTGAAAGGTTTCTCATAACCCCTATTTTCTAACTCAACACAGAGTCAATCTTCTCTTATAGTCACCTAACCCATAAATTTAATTATTAACTTACAACATATATACTATATAATTTCCCAGTAATCAACTGCACATAACTTACAATCATAATATTTTCACCATATTTTCTCAAACTAATATTTGAAATATATATGTACTATCTGCACAAGAAAGAATCTGTGCATTAATTAAAGTAAATTTAAACCAAGATGAAAATTCAAATTACAATTTTAAACTACAAAGCCACCCCCCCCAAAGATTAGCTAATGTTCCATTTACATGACAGGATTGCTTGAAGAAATTATTCTGAAATATGGCCTAAAGCTATCAATGCTGCAGAAATCTAACAGATGTTTAGTTTTTGTTAACATCCTCAATATGATCTACCACAGTCCGATTTATGATTATATCCCATCAAGGTAACATTGATTTAGAAATATTTACAAAAAATTGACTTTTATCCATCTGTGCAATATCCTTGAATTTTATATTGTCAATTGACATTTTTGCAATCTTGACAAAGCAATATTGGTAAAAGTTACACAACATTACCAATAAAATGTTTAATGTTGCAAAATTCTGTTATCCTGGTGGCAAGGTTAGGATACTAGAGCCTAGTCTTTATTCACTTCCAGGCTTTTATTCACAGAGACACACATTGCATTTACTCCAGACTTCCAAGCAAAATCTCTCATTCAGCCTACTTCCATATGAAAGCACAGATGAGCCATCAGTTAATACTGATCACCTGATAGTGATCTTTGAGAAGATTTGTAGCTCCGATTGATGACATGGATGTAAGTTAGCTCGTTGAGCTGGAAGGTTTGTTTTCAGATGATTCATCACCATTACTAGGTAACATCATCAGAATCTCTGGTGAAGCACTGGTGGTATGTCCCAACTCTCTATTTATAGGTCTTGATTTCTTAAGATGGGTGATGTCATTTCTGGTTCTTTTTTTTAAGGAAAGGTAGATGGGGCCTAAATCGATGTGTTTATTGATGGAGCTCCGGTTAGAATGCTAGCCCTCTAGGAATTCTCATGCGTGTCTTTGTTTCGTCTGTCCTAGGATGTGTGTGCTGTCCCAGTCAAAGTGGTGTCCTTCTTTGTCTGTATGTATGAAAACTAGTGATCGTGGGTCATGTCTTTTGGTGACTAGTTGGTATTCATGTATTCTGGTGGCAAGTTTCCTGCTTGTTTGTTCGATGTAGTGTTTTTTATAGTTCTTGCATGGTATTTTGTAAATTACGTTAGTTTTGCTGGTGGTATCTAATGGATCGTTTAGGTTCATTAGTTGCTGCTTAAGTGTGTTGGTAGGTTTATGGGCTACCATGATGCCAAGGGGTCTGAGTAGAGTGGAAGTCATTTCTGATATGTCTTTGACGTAAGATAATGTGGCTATAGTTTTCAGTTGCGTTGTGACTGCTTGTTTGGATTTGTTTCTGAGGAATCGGCGGATTGTGTTTGTTGGGTACCATTTTCCTTGAAAACGTTGTATAGATATTCTTCTTCTGTTGTTTGTAGTTCTTGGGTGCTGCACTGTGATGTAGGTTGTTGAAATAATGTCTTGATGCAGCTCCTTTTGTGGGTATTGAGATAATTGCTTCTGAAGTTAAGTATTTGGTCTGTGTTTGTTGTCTTTCTGTAGACACTCATTTGAAGCTCTCCATTAACTGTATGTTCAACTGCCACATCTAGGAATGGAAGTCTGTTGTCATTCTCCTCCTCTTTTGTGAATTTTATGCTTGTCAACATATTGTTGATGGTTGTATGTTTCATCTAACTTGTTCCACTTTGTGATGACAAAGGTGTCCTCCATTTAGTGGACCCAAGGTTTGGGTTGGATAGATGTGAGCACTACTTTTCTAGTCTCTGCTTCCGCTATGAGTCAAGAATGTGGTGCTGGAAAAGCACAGCAGGTGAGGCAGCATCTGAGGAGCAGGAGAATCGACGTTTCGGGCATAAACCCTTCATCAGGAATGGCTTATGCCCAAAACATAGGTTCTCCTGGTCCTCAGATGCTGCCTTACCTGCTGTGCTTTTCCAGCACCACATTCTCGACTCTGATCCCCAGCATCTGCAGTCCTCACTTTCTACTGCTTCCGCTTTGAGCACTGATATTGGTGACCCTATGGGTGTCCGTTGATTTGTTTGTAGGCTTTGTCATTGAATATGAAGTGGATGGTGAGGCACCTGAAAACAATGGATATGATTAACACACTTGAGGGTCTTGTGGCACGCTGTCTTTGAATCAAGAGACCTGAATTCGAGTCCCACTTGCTCTGGAGTGTGAAATAGACTGATTAGAAAATATCTCCCAATTTCTGAACCGGAAGGATTGGGTTCAAGTCCCCCTGTAAGATGTGATGTCAAGCATGTCACAATAAGTCCAAATAGGCTACTTTAAAAGTAGATGATTAAGAACTGAATTTATGGAGAGCATAGCAATGTTCAGTCTCATCTCAAATTGTTCATATTTGTAAATAATAAAGCATGTTAAAATGATCAATTATGAACTTATTACTTGTCAAATGCACATCATCTGCTCCATGTACGATTAAAGATAATTAGAAATTTGACTCAAATGTTTGCTTTTCATAAACTGTATGCTATTAGAGGAAATTGTGGCTGAAAGCTAGTTGCCTCAAAATTCACGTGTGTGTGTGTGTGTGTGTGTTATTGCCAGATTTGACTGACCATCTTATTTGTAAAGTTATACATACAGGTAGCAGACGCCTCAAGAGGGTATCAGATTGTTGCAGAAACTGCAGGTTTAAGATCAGATATGACAGGGAATGCACTGCTAAGTACAATAACCTTGCAGAATAAGGAACAGATTTTTTTTGTCTTCATATAAACTAAACTGGGGGAACGAAGAAAATATAGGAGGAAACATTTCCCAGTAACATTATCCAGTTAGATCTTAAGAAACAGCATTGTGAGATTTATATCGTATGGATCATATGGAAAAATAGAAATCTGAAAGACTTCATATCAAGAAACGTACTCGATTGTATGTGAATAAAATTGGTGAATGTAACTTTAATGTATTTCAATAAGAAGACTCATTAAACATAACTTTTACTATCCCTGAGAAAGTAATGCTAAACAAGCATACTTTAAATGTATATTGATAGTCTATAATTCATAATTAGATTCCATTCATTTTCAGATTGTAACCTTTTGATTGACATTGACAACAGCAATGAATACACTATCTTCCTCTACATGTGTTATAGTTTATAAGTATTAACAAAAATAATGTTTTCTGCATTACAGGATTTTCATAAAATTATATTTGACACAAATAAATCAAAAACTGGTACAATAGGACCTCTGTAGTGGGAAAACCCATTGGAAGGAAACACCAATTGTCTGAAAATCCTTTGAGCTGATCCAAGCAACTCACAAACTCTGGACTATAGCACTTTGGTGCAGAGATATAGAATATCAAGTATGTGGATAAGTAAAATAGTTGTTATTATTGCCTATAATACTTTGTAACTGTTTAACGCTTCAGGCAAATATTTATTTGTCAGTTGTTTAGAACCCAGCAATTCTGCGCCATTGGTGATCACTGTTGGTCTTGCAGGCATGACTGGACTCATGGATTCCCTGAGCTGCATACTAAGTCTTGGACCAATGGTCAGGAGGCCCAAGGCATGTCCTAAGTTATGGATCCTCCTACCCAAATCCTCATCCATGTAAAACGTAATCTATTTTTATTCCAATTCTGATATGGTTAAACATTCTAACACCATTTTGTAGTGCAGAAAATTCCAAACTTTAGAAATAACTTGGTTCTATATGTTGCAGAATGGAGAGGTTACAGTGTAAAACAAAAAATTGTACCACAGGTTACAGAAAGAACACTACATTCAATCCAGTTTCTTACAAGAATGCTGGCAATTGCTAATAGCAACCAGTATGTTATTCACTATCTGCAAGGTCACTTTCAAAAACAAAATAAATTAAGAGTTGTTCACAGTTCCTTTGCACATCAAAACTCGATGTAACAATAGCTTTTCAAAGGTCACTTCCTTCACGTACAATCAACAGTTATGATAAACCTCAGGAAGACTACGCCATCATTGCTTAGCATTCTCAAGAATATAATTACAACTGAGAACATATCTGTTGAAGTCATCAGTTCTTCACATTGCAGTGGGAGATGGCACTGGACAGGGTGACACTAGGCACACGCTCACACAAGATGGCCGCTGAGCCATCAGTTGGCCACTCGACACATAAGATGGCCTCTGGATTACAATAGGGAGAGAGACAACAGAAAATATAGACACTGCCTGTGGCCACCAGCATAATGCACTCACAACCTAGTTGATTAGTTTAGGGCGGATGGGGGAAAGAATACACATGAGTAACGTACACTGCCTGCCGAAGTGTCTGAGTGCAGCCAACACCTTTGACAGAAAAGCTAACAGCTTGATATGGACGCAATATGAAGTGCTAATAGTCAGGGCTGTAGTAATCATCACTCTCAGGAAGAGCAATTAGTGCTCATTATTACAGCAATGGACTTCTGCACAAACATTGAAACTGACAATGTCTGCATTGAAACTGGCAACAAACTGCGCTGAAATTAACAAAGGTTGCAGTGGAACTGACAATGACTGTATCGAACTATCAACGATTCTGGAATGATTACGATAAACAAATCATGTTACAAAGAGAATAATCTGATGACTGACCTGTTGTATCACAAGATGTATAAAAGTATTTGACATGTGGTCCGAGTCGAGAGAAGCACCACAGCTGACCACTGTTGGTGACTTTCTCTCCCAGGAGCTCCGGTATTTCCTGGTACAATAAACTCTGTCATTGATCCCTGACTCTGACTCCGAGACTTGTGATTTTCCCCATAACAGCATTTTATTTTTTTGCCAGATGGGGGCATCACTCAGTCTTAGGTAGCACAATCAATCCAGAAGGCTATGGTCTATTAAACTTCCATCCAAGGGTTGTGACACTGGTCTTCATGACCAATTACTTCTTCAAAAGGACTTCAGCCATCTTTGTTAATTTCAGCGCAGTTTAACGCATCTTTAATGAAAGCTTCTACAATTTTCCTCCAAATTCAAGGGGTCATGCCACTACAAACTGGCAAGTAAAATGGAGATGTTGCTGCACTCTCTTCAAAGTCAGAAAATCTATATGAATTCTGTCCAACAAATGTAGATAACAATATGCTCAATGATACAAACAGTGCAACCAGAAAATTACTTGAGATATTTTGATGCCTAATATGGTCTGCTAATTTACCTCTGTCCTTCAACATGCAATGTGGCCAATTTAGTGACTTGCATTCAGTTGATAGTTTCTCAAAAATTGCATTCATGTGCAGAAACCAGAAAGCGCAGTGGAGTACTGTATCACAGAAGATGAAGATCAGCTATTGCTGCTTCTGTACCAAGATATGACACACTAATAGACTCTATGCACAGCAAATTTCCAGTGGCATTACTTACATTAACTCAAATTATGTTTTGTAAAGTGCTTTCTCCATCCCATTAAGTATGAAAATCAAGAAATGTATCTTTCATGAGTTTGAAAACATCATCTTGTTGTTATTTATCACCTATCCTTGTAATATATCCTCTACCCTCCTCTACAGAAGACATTGGGTATGAGGATTTAAAATTTGAACTTAGGCTGTTGTCAGAAGCAACAAATATATGTAGGTTTTTATTAACAACAAAATGGCTTTTCAATTTAAAATAACACAACAAAATAGCTGCAGGTTATGATTTGACTTTGTGAACCTGTACAGTTACTTTGCTGGATTAGCTGAAAAAGAAGATAAGGCAAACAATGGAGTTTTCATAAAATGAATCCTGACACATTAATTGACCATTCGAACTAACCTTGAACTCCTACCATAAGTTGGTGATTTACATAATTAAGAACCCTTTTTCAGGGAATACCATTGGATTAAACTGCTGCCAATCACTTCATCATATTACAGTTGATTGGACTTTTCCTGTAATTAAGACTGTATTGTCTCTCAAAAAACATAATAAAAATGCCTATTTTTCAATTGTAATCGCGCAATTTCTCCACAGAGCACAGAAGCTTTAACCTCTGTGTTGCTGGACAGAACCGAGTCAGGCTGCCTTACTTTATTAAACTAATGACCTTGCTTAGTACAGACCACATTGATTTTTTTGGCCGATATCGAGACTGAGGGGTCCCACTTGGCACCATATCTTCAGGGGCAGAGGTAAACTTTTTCTAATTTCAACCATGTATACTTAGAAAACACACAATACATGTGACTATGAAGATCTCCTGCTTTGTCGGAATAGTGAAACAAAATCAACTGCAATTCCTATTAAATTAAAAAAAACACAGGCACATTTCTAACTAACCATTTTTTACATAGCTTCTGTGGAAGAAATTAGTTCCTTCTTTTAATATGTAATCATATTTCATAGAACCATTTCTTTCCTTTAAACTCTGATATTTATCCTGCAATTTATACTGTAATGATCCTTTAACCTGAAGTCCATTGATCATTAGCTCAGTGTGCTGCAAATGAGGAAAAAATGAGCTGCTAAAATAGTTTGTTTGGAGATAAACATGGCACTTTATTTCATTTGAATTCTCCTGATATCATGAGAGGTAGCAGGAATGGGTTGTATTTGCAGGGGTAGGAACAGGTGAAAGTGAGCATGGGCAACATTACAAGAGGAATTCAGACAAGTATCAAAAAGCAGGAGATCAGGCACAGAAAGGCAGTCAAACAATGGGCAAGAGGGTAAAACAACACTTTTTTTGGAAATATAAGGCGTATTTAGTTTCAGTTTTGACATTGTAGTAGATGGTTGAACTCACAAAATACAACTGACACAGGTTTCTCTGGTTATGAATGTCAGAGTGATACATTTGCAATCAAACCAAGTAAGAAAAAGAGTCAATTTGCAAAACTGGATCCTTTTTTCTTAGCTGAGGTCCAAATATAATGATGGGGTCATTTTTGTATGATTACCACCTTATTTTTCAGCACAAATGGGAAGTAGAAAGACAAAACTTGAAAAAATGAATTTCTGCAGAGTTTCTGCCCAAGGCAAGCTATTACAATTTGCAACAGACAATATTTTAAGTAATCTGTATTTCTATTCAAAACAGGCAGGAGTCATATTGTGTGTATTTAAATCTGAGTCTAATGAAATACATGCAGGATCATGCTGCAATTTTGGGGTTCCAGTAGTTAGACTTATGCAACTTAACTGCTCAAGTCTTGCTGCATAGCACAGAATACAGAACAAATCAATCAACAGTAGGAATCCTAAGAGGCTACTTGGAAAATATGATGAGCTTTTTAAAAATCAATTCACCTTCTGCTAAAGTGAGCATGAATGTTTTCTTGTCCACACAAAAGTCACCCTGTCATCTGTCAGTGCCTCTGTGGTTTTTCAGCCTCTGCTGGGCACTACTAGGTTTCCTGACTCACCCCACCTACCTATTGGTGCTCATTTAGAAACAGCAGAATAGCAAGTTTGTTTACATGAAACCAGAGCCCCAAAATCAAATGGACATCCAACTTATGACATCCAATTGGCAGTGCACTCGTCCCTTGCAAATTCTTGACCAGCACAATTTCTGTCAGTTCAAATTATCCTTATAAATATTCCACACTAATAGGTAGCAGCAATGAAAACAGACAACCCATTTTACCACCGCTAGAGTTTTGGAAAATAATAGCTTGTTGATACTATCCATCATTAAGTTACCAGTACTCTTACCAAAAATAATCAAAATTCTATTATTTCCTTCAACTTCCTTGTGGTATCTAGCAGTAAGTCTTTCATTTTGCTTTCCCAATTTAAAAAAACTTAGTTATATAAAATTTCAAACAATCTTTCTTCTGCAATCTGAAAGTCTCAACAAAATTTCATGCATATAAAATATTGCCCAAATCAAATCGAAAGGATCCAGACGCAGCTCAACAGGTACTGAAAAAAATTGTGAAGTATATTCATAGTATTCAGAACAACCATAACTGTGTAGTTTGTAGATAAAATTCACGACCAGATTATCAGTGGATAAAATTAAGTGAATGACAACATAATTTTGTGCGTGGATTCTTATTGTTCTCTTTACCTTGTCTGGCAACAAAGCAACAACATCTCCTTGTTGTTTCTTAAAACTTCCAATAAGACAAGGAAAGCTTTTGCTCGAATTACTGTTGAAGGACTTTCTAATAAACGAGCAACTTTTGTGACAAATTCCTACAAGAAAGGAAAAAATGCACTGAGAGAAAGTACTACAAATGTATGAAAACAATTTACAGAAGCATAATGTTTTTTGCAAAATCGGTATATGTTTACAGTTAAAATAATCAACCTTACGCAGGCAATGGACATGGTGGCAACATAATTATACTGTTGGTCTAGTAATTCACAGGCCTGGCCAAAAATCTGGAGACTTCCCAACAGTGTAGTGTGAAAGTTAAAATCAGTTAATTTAGCACATCTGTAATGCAAAACCAGAATCAATACTGACCATGTAACTTCCAAAATAGAATTTTAAAATACATTTTTGGGTTCTTTTCAAAGTTTCTACTGTTCTCATTCTTTTTTGAGATTCCGTTTTGGGGAATGATCAGAATTTACATTGTGGCTGAGAGCTGGTCATAATTGGGCTGTACTGTGTAACATGTAGGGCGAGGTTTTCTATACTCACATTACCAAAAACAGCAGCCTTAATACAACCAAATAAAACAAAGAACTGCAGATGCTGTAAATCTGAAATAAAAACAGAAAAATGCTGCAGAATTCAGCAGGTCTGGCAGCATCTGTGGAGAGAAAACAGTGTTAACATTTCTAATCCACTAGTCTGAAGAAAGGTTAGTGGAGTAATTTTTGTTTACATTTTTATAATACATTTTTAACCTAGTTTTGCGTGATATGTGACTTAATGACACAGGACAGGAGCTAATATAAGGTTAATTTTATATTTACATCCACTGTCCTTCAAGAGGTTATCAGCAAATTCCATTTATGGTAGTCCAAATTATTATTATTTCCAGGTATTTGTACCAATATGAATTAACTTTTGAGAATGAGCCTTTTTACTTTCTTCTTTATATCAATTACCTTTCCTATATCAGATTTATCTTTAACCAACCTCTCAATGACTTCTGCTGGTGAAGACACCTCCAAGAAAGTTGGAGGTGTAGGTTTCCGATTAAGCCAACAAGGCAGTGGCAAAGACACCAACAAGGGGAATTATCAGCAGCACAATTTTGAAATTTCAGGTAGAAGCAGTGACTGATGGGTCAACTCCCTGGAGTAGCATGGAAATCAAACAGTCTTATTTTAATGTGTGTAGTCCCTGATAACTGACAGCCTGAAGAGACCTACTCTGTCCTCAAAGCTTCCACTACCTGTGAGAAAGTTGTCCACCTACTAGTGACAATCTGTCAGATTTGAGCATATTGTTCATGATGTGGTCAATACGAAGTCAGAAATGGCATTTGTTCCCAAGTCAGGGGATACAATTCAATGCATTCAGCTCTCTCAAAGACCATTCTGAGGAATGTTCCAGCATGCTACACAACAAAGTCTTGGAATATTGACCAGTTCCCATGATTTCTCATGTAAGTTCCTAATTTCATCTGTTCCAAAATGGAAATGCTGACTGATGTTTTTACATATGCTGCAACTGCTCAGATTGCTTGATGTCTAAGGAGCTTTTCTTGTGGTCTCACCCCGAATATCATCAACAACAAATTATATTTGTACAATGCCTTTAACAGAGTGAAAGATCCCAAGGTGCTTCACAGTAACGTGATAAAATGAAGTATGATTCTGAGCCACATTAGGAGGTATTAGTTTAGAGGACCGTAAACTTGGTTAAAGGTAGATTTTAAGCAGCATCTTAAAGAAGGGCATAAGGTGGAAAGTGCAGAGAGGTGTAAACATAGAAAATAGGAGCAATAATTCTGCTATTCTGGGAAACAAGTCTGGTGAGCCTTCACTACACTCCTTCTTTGATAATTATATCCTTTCTTGGGTTCTTGTGTAAGGACAGTTTTTAAGAGCTTTGAGCCTAAGCAAGTGAAATCATGATGACCCATGATGATATGATTAAAATTGGGGATGCTCAAGAGACCTTGATTAGAGGAATGCAGAAGTCTCACAGGACTGTGGAGCCGGTGTAAATTACATATATAGGGAGGAGCAAGTAAAGAATAGTGCTGAATCTCAGTTCTTGCAATTTCTCACAGCCTTGCAGGATGTCACCATTACAAAATAACAGAGTGAAAAGCTTCACCCCAAGCTACAGGTGACAAGGATTTGGCTGCTTTGGCAGTAGTATAAGCCTCACTGATCAAAGATCTGTAATAATCAGTCCATTGCAGATTTTGACACTTCTCCCTTTTGAATCTGTTTCCCAATTCAGATTTTAGCTACATTTGAATATGTTGAATGCTATTTCCAATACTGCTAACAAAGCATGAGCAATTAAAAGACATTTTGTAAGTTGCAGGGCTCAAATGTGAACAGCAAATGTTTGTAATTCTTAATGGTGAGAATACAGGTCTCATCAAATATTTGAAAAAAATGACTTGATTCATTAGAGAAGCGAATTTTAAGGCATACCTTTTTCTGAAGAATTTAAGTGCATGGGCTACAACATTAGATGTCTTACTTAGGATGAATGAGAAGCATCACACCTGCCTATGAATTAAATAATCCACAACGGACTCCTTGGTATAAGTTCAAGCACAAATTTCAAGTGCACACACATTTCAGATGAAACTCTTTGCCTCTATCTTAGTAAATTTAATCTTTCATGGGATGGAGGTGTCACTGGCAAGAATTTGTTCCCCATCTTTAACTGTCCTTGAATTGCAAGGCATGTTTGATTATTTCAGATGGACTCACATGGAAGCCATACAAAGTAAGAATGGGCAGGAGGCTAGAAGAACACAGCCAGTCAGGCAGCACCATGCGGTGCAGAAGTCGGTGTTTTGGGCGTAACCCTTCTTCAGGACTGGGGGTCGGTGTGGGGAGCTGCAGATAAAGGGGGAGACAGGGGCAGGGTGGTGAAGTGGGGGTAGGTGAAGGCAGGTAGAGGGTATGGCTTTGTTGGTCAATGGGGGGAATGAATCTGGTTGGGGACAGGGAGCAGGGAGGGGAGGAGAGGGACTGGGAAGGGAGTTGAGGGATGGGGAGGGAGGTTATTTGAAACTGGAGAACTCAAATGTTGAGTCCTCTGGGCTGGAGGATGCCCAGACAGAAGATAAGATGATGTTCCTCCAATAGGAGCTGTCGTTTGTTTTAGCAATAGAGGAGGCCAAGGAAGGTCATGTTGGAAAGGGAGTGGTTGGGAAAATTTAAATGGGTGGTGACTGGGCAGTCCGATTGGCTCCTGTGGACCCATGTGATCGTACATTATAAGAAAATTGCACAATAGCCACGCCATTTAAACTAATGGAGCCAGAACTGCACTATAGCCATTACAAGTAAGGAAAGTTTGCGTTCTACAAATATCGATCAAAATTCTTCAATTGTGTTAAAGCCAATTCGCGTTGAAGAAACACATGTTATAGCAGAATCGATAGTAATTCAAATCTTCCATACGCGGCAACACCCAGGTAAATCTGTTCTGAACCCTCTCCAGCTTGAGAATATCCTTTCTATAACTGGGCAACCAGAACTGGACACAGTATTCCAGAAGAAGCCTCACCAATGTCCTGTACAACCGCAACATAATATCCCAACTCCTATACTCAAAGCACTGAGACATGAAGGCAAGGGGTCAAATGCCTTTTTAACCACACTGTTTATATGTGACACAAATTTCAAATAATTATGTACCTGCAATCCTAGATCCCTCTGTTGTACAACACTATCTGAGGCTCTACCATTAATTGTATAAACCCCACCCTTGTTTGTTGTACCAAAATGCAATATCTCGCATTTATTCAGAATGAATTCCATCTGCCATATTTCAGCCCATTGACCAATTTGATCAAGATCCCATTGTAATCTTAGAAATGGTTCTTCATTGTGTACAATGCCATCAATTTTGTTATCCTCTGAAAACTTACTAACCATGCCTTTTATATTCCCATCCAAATCATTTATATAAATAACAAATAGAAGAGGACCCAGAACTGATTCCTGTGGAACACCACTGGTCAAAGGTCTCCAGTCTGAAAAGCAACCCTCTACCATTACTCTCGGTTTCTTGCCATTAAGCCAATTATGTATCCAATTGGCAAACTCACCCTGTATACCATGTGACCTAGCTTTACTAATTAGTCTACCATCCTGAATCTTGTCAAAGGTTTTGCTAAAGTCTAAATAAACAATATTACATAGGGACATAGCTAAACTGCAGAGCTGGACTGAGAGGTGGCAAATGGAGTTTAATGTGGAAAAGTGTGAGGTGATTCATTTTGGAAGGAGCAACAGGAATAAAGAGTACTGGGCTAATGATAAGATTCTTGGCAGTGTAGCTGAGCAGAGAGATCTCTGTGTCCATGTACAGTACATAGATCCCTGAAAGTTGCCACCCAAGTTGGTAGGGTTGGACAGCGTGTTAACTTTTATTGGTAGAGGGACTGAGTTCCAGAGCCATAAGGTCATACTGCAGCTGTACAAAACTCTGGTGCAGCTGCATTTGGAGTATTGTGTACAGTCCTGATCACCCCATAATAGGAAGGATGTGGAAGCTTTGGAAAGGATTTACAGGCAATTTATTAGGATGTTGCCTGGTATGGAGGGAAGGTCTTATGAGGAAAGGCTAAGGGAATTGAGGCTGTTTTCATTAGAGAGAAGGTTGAGAGGTGACTTAATTGAGACATATAAGATAGTCAGAGGGTTAGATAGGGTTGACAGTGAGAGCGTTTTTCCTCAGATGGCGATAGCTAGCACGAGGGGACATGGCTTTAAATTGAGGGGTGATAGATATAGGACAGATGTCAGAGGTGATTTCTTTACTCAGAGAGTAGTAGGAGCATGCCAACATTAAGGGCATTTAAATGGTCATTGGATAAACATATGGATGAAAATGGAATAGTGTTGGATAGATAGGCTTCAGATTGGTTCCACAGGTCGGTGCAACATTGAGGACCGAAGGGCCTGTACTGCACTGTAATATTCTATGTTTTAACTCCTACTGCTATGCCATCAAAAACTCAATCATCTTTGTGAGACATGATTTTCCTCACAAAAAATCATGCTATCTCTAAATGTTCATAGATTCTATCTTTCATAATCACCTCAAATAATTTAACCACAACCAAAGTCAGACTCACAGGTCTAAAGATTCCCGGTTTCTCCTTACAACCTTTCTTAAACAAAGATACAACATTAGCCACCCTCCAGTCATCAGGCACCTCACCAACATTTATAGATGATACAAATACTTCTGCAAGAGGTCTCATAATTTCCTCTCTTGCTTCTCACAATATTCTGGGATCAGGTCAGGTCCCAGAGACTAGATCAGGTCTCAGCGATTTATCCACTTTTATATTCTCTAGGACCTTCTGAAATTCCTCTTCTGTATTGTGAATGTGTTTTTAAAGCATCAAAGTTTATTTCTCTGCATTCTCCAGAGTCCATTTCTTTCTCCACAGTAAAAACTGACACAAAATATTCATTTAGCATCTCTCCCATCTTCTGGGGTTCAACGCAAAGATGACCTCCTTGATCTTTAACTACCTCTCTGTAGTTATCCTCTTGCTCTTAATGTATTTGTAGAATCTCTTTGGATTATCCTTAACCTCAACTGCCAATGCTATCTCATATCCTCTCTTTACCTTCATGATTTCTCTCCTAAGAATGTCCCTACACTCTTTATATTGATTAAGAGATTCAACTGGACCAAGTTATCTTTATCTAAAATAAAATTCTCTTTTATTCTTGACTCAAACCTCAATATCTTTATTCATCCGTTGTTCCTTAATCTTGTTAGCCTTGCCTTTCACTCTAACAGGAACAAAATGCCTCTGAGCTCTCATCACATTCTTGAATGCCTACTTGTCAGAAGTCCTTCTACCTACGAACAGTCTAGTCCAATCAACTTTTGAAAGTTCTTGTCCCATACCATTAAAATGTGCCTTCCTCCAATTAAAAACTTGAAATTTTATGGAAACTTATCTAGTTCTATTACATTTTGGTGGACTGGAGTCATTAGCTTAAGGAATGAGTATAAGAGATAAAAAATGTATAGAGTAATTTTAGGTAAAGTTAGGACAATGATCTAATCTGTGGTGTTTGTTTCTGCATATGAATGATCCAAACCTTTTCAGCACTGTGAATGCTTAGAGATGTTAACCTCCATATAGAAATACATGCCATTTACTCAATTTCTATCCACAACTCCATCTTTACAGATAGCAAAAGAAGTAATGAGATATGGGAAAAATAACTTTCACACCCTTCCTGTGAAAAATGAGTCCAATTTCAGGTCTGAAGATATTTCAAAAGCAGAAACAGTGAGATCAGGTCAACATGAACTGAACGAAATGAATCTTGTGCCCTACCTTTTCCTGCACCAGTCTTTGCAAGTGGATACCAGATGACAGCATAGCAATAAACATGGTCAACATGTACTGTTGAACACGGCTTATACCAGCTACCAGGGAATTCAGTACTGCTGTTAGGCCGACCTTGTCAATGACACTTTGAAAAGCACTCGCAGAATGGCGAGTAATCCTACATAATGCCTGTTGGGACCAAAGAAAATTTTATACATATACTTTAATTAAACACCAAATATAAAGCATTGTACAATTTGGGCTGAAAAGTTTTCTGACTGTTTTTGAATTCCCATTCGTTTCACTTCAAATTTGTACTAGCTGATCGATTTGGAACAGTCCTTTAAAAACAAGCTCTATTTTATAATAAGGAATTAATTCAACAAGCAGACCAGGAGATCAGCTGGGATTTAAATATGTTTACTGCAGCTTTATTAAAATGCATTTCTTGAGTTAGTTCTATTTTGTTGGTATGTTACCCTTTTATCTTTGCTTTCTTAAAATTTGTGCGAACATCAGTCAGAGAAGTAAAGCCCACGGTCACAATCAATACTGTTTATTAGCTGAACGGTTTGAGCGCAGAGAGATGGAGTGATGGGAAAAGATGTGAACATGCTACAGCAGTTTAGCCAAGAATGAAAATTTGTCACCTGGGAACTGGGTTGTGTGGATAACTGTCCTTACACTTTTGGGCTCAAATCCAGATTACATCGATTGCGAGCAAGATCTGTCACTGTTTTGACTACAAGGATCCTATTTTGAGTTAGTTTAAATCGATTCAATCTGGTTCCCATTGGAAATGAGCTTGGATTATCATTGACGATGAATAGTCAGAAAATGGTGCTCAAACATTGCCTGTAATTTTGTGATCTCACTCTAAACAGGAGAGTGATGTATTAATGGGAAAATTACAGTGGTTCTGAAGTTAAGATACATTATTGGGCCACAGTTGGGATGCTATATATGAGTGGAGTGTGTGTTGCTGGAAAGGCACAGCAGGTCAGGCAGCATCCGAGGAGCAGGAAAATCGACATTTCAGGCATAAGCCCTTCATCAGGAGAAAGTTGAATGCAGACAATGGCTAACCAAGATTTTGTGGAGGAGGGACATTGGAGGGTGATGCAGAATGACCAACTAGCATCTTAAAATATAATTGGAGAAATATAAAGGTATGGGGAAAAATGAGAGATTTGTTTGTTGGCTCATAACCTTGTTAGATGCAAGTGCTGGCTAGAGATTAAGCTAAAGCATCACAATCCACATTTTCTGATATCAATTCTAGTGAGGCACTGGGCCTGCAGCAAAGGCTCACAAAAATATTTTAAGTACACAACTGAAACTGGGATTTAAATCTCCGGTTTTTCAATCAAGACAAACAAACTTAAATAATAGTAACATTTAAACACTAACCTAGAGACATTTTGATAGTAGCAGTTAAGCTTAAAGAAGTATAGAAGTGGATTTGATTTGAGAGAGTGATATAACTGCACGACGTTGGACCACTGAAGTGCTGCACTTGGTTGAATCATTCACTTTACGGGGGTATCACTAATAACTTTGCTGGTGCTGGGAATCATCAAGTTAAGAGGAGTGACTTTCCAACAATATGGAAGAAAGAAAAACCTGACAAAGAGAGTCAAGCTGGCTCTCCTGTTAGATGAGCAAGCTGTACAGCAAAAACTGTGGACGTGAGACATCTTTTTTGTTTTTTCAGACATGGCTGATATTTTTGAGGAGAAAGTGAGGTATTTTGGCCAGTACAGAAGAAATTGGATAAAAGGAAATTTTGAGGGTTTCTACCTCAAAAGAAAATTAATTTGATTTAAGTGCTTGCATTATTAAAAAGAAATCCATACATACACAACTGCATAGTAATAAATTAAGTTCATATTCATAGTTTACCGAAATAGTTGTCACCCGCAGAGAGTCCATGGTTGAATGTGTAAACAAGAACCAAAGCAACAGACCAATTTCTCCAGTAATGAATCCTTGAGCAGGAGATGAATTAGTGGTACAGACATTTTCCACAATCTTTGCGGCTAAATGATTAGTAACAGGATCTCCCTATAAAGAATAAACACATTGGAAATGAATGCAGTGACCCTTTTGGAGTCATTTCAAATTTGTAAAGTTAGGACAATCAAGGTGGTGGTATACAGAAGATATGTTGTATGCTTATTTTAATTGTGATTGTCGAGTCATGGTGTGCTACCACCAATTATTTTCACAATAGCAAAAAAGCATCCTGTTCAGAGTAGCTTGGTTAGGCCTGGGTGGCCCTGCAGCACTTTGGCAATCAGGAGTATACCTAACATCTTTTGCTGCAACTTTTTTTTTCATTAAACATGTTGCATCAGAGGCCATGTCGTGCTCAATTACTGTGGTAGTGTGGTGAGCAGTCATCAAATAAAACTCATGACAACATGTTCAGTATTCACGGGATTTCAGCTCATCAAGGAAACTTTAACAGAAAGCTGGTGGGAGGAACTCAGTAAAATAAATCCCTTATGGTGCCACTAAATTTAAAAGGATTAAAGTGAATTTTTTCTCACGAAGAAAGGCTATAATGTTAGAATAGGGCCAATTTAAAGAAGCACTGGCAGTTCCCTGTATCACGATGATGTAAAATTTAATCAAAACACATTGCAAAAAAATCTATTAAGAAAGTGTTTTTTTGGGGATTTTGTTCACAAAGTCTTGCTATTTCTGATCATAGCTCATTGACTAAATGTCCCTTGAGGCTTTAAGTCTTGAAGCATTGCAATATAGCCCCAAGCACTGGTTCTGTTTTTAGAAGCTCAGTATTGGTATGATAACAAGCTGCATCAGATAAGGAGCCAAGTATATGGAGTACAATAGGGATAAACAAGCTGATCTTATAAATTACTTTACTGAAAATGTCTGAGTGAAATATCAAACGCCACTTCAATTGGAACAAACTTATAGGAGGTTTGGATGCTGAGGCAGATTTATAATATTGAGAAGTTAATATTGGCAATCAAAGCTATTCTGCTTGGCATCAGCTGAAACTTTGCACACTGATTGTTATCTGACTACTACCCATAGCTATTTGTGTAGACTGTATCATTCAGTGCATAAACTCAGAGACATAACTGTTCCGAAACAGTGCATCACATCTCACATACAAAGAACAAAGAATATTACAGCACAGGACACGCCCTTCGCACACACACCCCCCTGCCCCTCCAAGCCTAAGCCGATTCATACCCTCTATCTAAATCTGGCGCCTATTTTCTAAGGATGTGTATCCCTTTGCTCCCTGTCCATTCATATATCTGTCTAGATACATCTTAAATGACGCTATCATTCCTGCCCCTACCACCTCCGTTGGCAACGCATTCCAGGCACCCACCACCCTCTGCATGAAGAACTTTCCCCGAATATCTCCCCTAAACATTTCCCCTCTCACTTTGAACTCGTGACCCCTAGTAATCGAGTCCTCCACTCTGGGCAAAGGTTTCTTGCTATCCACTCTACGATTTTGTAGGCCTCAAACAAGTCTCCCCTCAACCTCCTTCTTTCCAATGAAAATAATCCTAACCTACTCAACCTCTCCTCATAGCTAACAGCCTCCATACCAGGCAACATCCTGGTGATCCTCCTCTGCACCCTCTTTATAGCATGCACATCCCTTTGGTAATGTAGCGACCAGAACCGTACACAGTAATCCAAATGTGGCCAAACCAAAGTCTTACACAACTGTAACATGACCTGCCAAATCTTGTACTCAATACCCCATCCGATGAAGGAAAGCATGCTGTATGTCTTCTTGACCACTCTACTGACTTCGGGGAACAATGGACCTGAACACCCAGATCTCTCTGAACATCAATTTCCCCAGACTTTTCCATTTACTGTATAGTTCACTCTTGAATTGCACCTTCCAAAATGTATCACATCAGATTTACACAGAACATAGAACAATACAGCGCAGAACAGATCATTTGGCCTTCGATGTTGCGCAGACCTGTGAACTAATCTAAGCCCATCCCTCTACACTATCCCACCATCATCCATGTGCTTATCCAAGGATTGTTTAAATCTCCCTAACGTGGCCGAGTCAACTACACAGGCAGGCAGGGCATTCCATGCCCTTACCACTCTCTGAGTAAAGAACCTGCCTGTAACATCTGTCTTAAATCTATCACCCCTCAATTTGCAGCTATACCCCCTCGTACAAGCTCACGTTATCATTCTAGGTAAAAGACTTTCACTGTCTGTCCTATCTAATCCTCTGATCATCTTGTATGTCTCTATCAAATCTCCTCTTCTTAGCCGCCTTCTTTCAAATGAGAACAGACACAAGTCTCTCAGCCTTTCCTCATAAAACCTTCCCTCCAGACGAGGCAACATCCTGGTAAATCTCCTCTGCACCTTTTCCAATGCTTCCACATCCTTCCTGTAATGGGGCGACCAGAACTTTATACAATATGCCAAGTGCAGCCGCACTAATATTTTGTATAGTTGCAGCATGACTTTACAGCTCCGGAATTCAATCCCTGTACCAATAAAACCTAACATGCCGCATGCCTTCTTAACAGCACTATCAACCTGGGTGGCAACTTTCAGGGCTCCAAGATCCCTCTGCACATCCACACTACTAAGAATCTTTCCATTGACCCAGTAGTCTGCCTTCCTGTTATTCTTCACAAAGTGAATCACCTCACATTTATCTGCAATGAACTCAGATTGAACTCCATCTGCTATTTCTTTGTCCAACTCTCCAACCTATCTATATTCTGCTGTATTCTCTGACAGTCCCCTTCACTATCTGCTACTCCACCAATCTTATTGTCATCTGTAAACTTGCTAATGAGACACCCTACACCTTCCTCCAAATCATTTATGTATATTACAAACAGAGGTCCCAGCACGGATCCCTGTGGGACACCACTGGTCACGGGTCTCCATTTTGAGAAGCTCCCTTCCACTGCTACTACTCGGTCTCCTGTTGCCCAACCTACCTTAGGAACCTTATCAAACACCTTACTAAAGTCCATGTAAATGACATCTACATCCCTTCTCTCATCAATCAACTTTGTCACCTCTTCAAAGAACTCTATTAGGTTTGTAAGACATTACCTTCCCTGCGCAACCTAGCTATATTGACAATTATTGTTTGTCTGCTCATAGCCTCGTGCTTCACATCACTGAAAAGCTAATCAATTCCTTTAACATTTTTGGGCCCAACTTCTTTATTGTTAATTGGAACAGCAGCCAACCATTTTGCTCATGGAAACTGTTCTGACACTTAAATTTACTTTAAACACCCAAATAAGTTTAGAAATTACTTGTGACACCAGTTGATTTTGCATCATTTGTCTTCTCAAGTAAAGTTTTCCACATTTACTTGAAAATAGTTCATCCTAACTTTATTTTCAACCAAACAAGCAGAAGTTCTAAAATTACAATCAATCATTCTGGGTTCACTACTCAAGGCCAGACTCGTTCCCCTGACTTGTCAATTTCCTTCACTGTTTCAAACACCTCAGTCATATTGTCCCTTTATCTCTTCATCTTCAGGTAACGATAATCAAATTCACCCAGTCTCTGTTCATAATTTTTCCTCTTTATCTTAGCTATTATCCCGTTGAATCATTAAGCACATAGGTCGTAGCAAATCAGATTTCATTAATACTCCGTATAATTTCAGTCATATCTTCTTGCAGTTATATTCTGTATCTCATAATATGATGATCAGAATGTCATTGCCTTTGTTTTAAAACAAAATTGCTAATTTGTCCTGAAGAAAAGTTGGCTTGAAATTATATGGATTGACTTTTAAATTTCTTTATTCATCGACAACCTCTGTGCTGGAGGATTAACCTTTTGAATTGCACTTCCATTCTTCAGTCCACAGTGCACCACTTTATATTTTGTTACTTAAGAATAATTATTTCATTACGTTGACACCTTCATTCTGTTTATCTGTTTAGTACTGGTTGTTTGATACACCTTATCGAAAGAATGAGACAGGAATAAAGGAAGTTTATAAGTCAGTGATTTTTTTTCCCCTCAGTTAATCATAAATCTTAGCTTAGTACATAATCAAAGTGGAATCTACTCCCTCCTGTTCACAAATTAGGAAATTAAATATCATGACATGGTGGGAAGCCAATCATGTCATGTTACATTGAATTTTACAGCAGAATCAGGACATTCAACACCACAGTTCTATGCCAATGCATAAAGTTGCCATAGTCCCAGAAGCCATTGAGCTATTCTCTCACTGTGCTGGTGCAAATGCTCTCCAGAAATCTCACTGCACCTTACTTTAACTTAAACTATCAATCCATCTATTTATTTGTTCTTCATCTACCTATCTAACTTCCCATTAAAGATATCTTTCCTACTTGCCTCAACAATTCCAGTTGGTCTGGAATCCACAATGGCACTATATTGTTCAGTCAAAGAATTCCTGCCAAACTTCTCTTTGGGGGTTATTATTAACTAACTTATTTATTTCCCTAATTTCAGGCCCTGGCTACAAGTAGAAACAATTTCTCTACAAGTTCTGCAGATTCATCAGCAATTTCAAAATTGGACTGAAGCTCAAAGATTTTAACAACAAAAGATGCCATAACATCAGTAAGTCCAAACTTGCACTGATACTAGTAATATTTTCAGTAGACAAAGTTAAACAAAGTTAAACAAAGTTAAACCAACCCCCAAGGCGCCTAGCCTCATTCCTGATAATGGGCTTTTGCCCGAAATGTCGATTTTCCTGCTTCTCTGATGCTGCCTGACCCGCCGTGCTTTTCCAGCACCACACTCTTGACTCTGATCGCCAGCATCTGCAGTAGTCACCTTTTGCCTAGCCAAAGTTAGATCAATAACAAGTCCTTAGCCAGAGTGAAAAACAACATTCCAACATTACATAAAATTGACAGTTTTATTTGCACCCAGACTTTAAGTGAATTAAATCTAGGCTAATGGGAGCTAGTGGCTGAAAATCAATGTTAAAGTAATTTTGGTCCACTATCTCAAAGTTGACAGAATATGTTGCCTGCATTTCACTTAATGGTCAGACAGGGATTGCTAATTGCCAGATTAATAAAATACAGAGGACATTGCTTATCTGAATCATTCATATTGTCTTGGCAGACATTGTTGGTATTGCTTCTGAGATGAGAAGTTAAAAAGTAAAATTTCCATTTTCATTATTCCAATTCTAAATCTCTTCAGCACATGTAATACTGAGGCAAGATAATGTCAAACACTGTGGAACTCAAATAATATTCAGCAAATTGTGGTGATTAGTCTTTATGAAACTTTACACATTTGAGATACAATTGAAATTACGCATATGAAGTGTGGTTCAAAGTCAGTCAAATACAGAGCACAAAGCACCAATATGTACAGGCTCCAACCTCTGGAATTTCCTCCCAAAACCTTTTCATTTCCTATTTTAAGATACCCTTAAAAACTACCCCTTTGACCAAGCTTTTGGTCATCTGTTCTAATATTATCTGATGTGGCTCACTGCCTGATTATCTTTATAGATTTGAAGTGAAACGTGTTAGGACTTTTGTTTTTGTTTACACTAAAGACACTATAAAACTACAAATTGTTGCTGTTTTTGAGGTTTGATCATTGGCTTGTGGAGAATGAGCTGATCTCACCCAGAGTGCCAAATGAATGATGCACTTGATCTTCATGCCCCTTAGTCTCCTGTGATACTAATGATGGCTAAATAAAATAATTATTTTTCAGATGGACATTGATGAAATACTGGAAGGCTCTCTCCACTTGCAAAACATACCTGAGCACGACACAATAGGGGGTTGGGGGGGGGATAGAGTGGAGAAAACTAAATTGGGAAAATAACAGGGCAGAAGTGTGATCTAATGATATTATTCCTGCATATGTCACCTTGAATTGACAGGCTACCAATTAGCACAAATAGCGTCATTAATAATTAAAATTTGAATACCCTGTGGATGTCAGTCATATTCTTTGCGCTAGTGAGAAACCCCACAATTTTATAAGCACTGTTGGTTTCATAGCATTAAGAAGAAATTTATCCATCAACAATAATGATTGAAGAGAGATCTACAATATTAAAAATATGACTTGCGCTGTAAATTTCACTTCAGTGAACAGTCAGCAGGTGAGACAGCTGGGCAGTGAGTGGGTTTCAATACCCAAAACAACTTCTCTGTTCTCCACAGCGGCTGCCTGATTTACAAAGTGTTTCCAATGTATTTTTTTGTTTCAGATTTCCAGCATCTGACTTTCTGTTCACTCCAGTGAAGCTGATTTTAAGACTCATCATGATAATACATCATTTGATAATATAGTAATAGAGAGCGAGGATAAAGGAGCTCCATTCATATGCAACAGTGGAAGTCAGCTCAAATGCATGCATTTTTAATCTGCCATCTGTAATGTCTGTTCATTGTGCCTATTGAGGAAAATGGGATGATTAACCATTAAGTAGAAAACTGAAAGACCTAACCTTTAACACTACTAACAGATGCTGTCAGTTTAGTTAATTGTGAACTGAAATGTGACTGGATAAAACTTTTATGTAGACAGCACAGCAGGAGCTTTAAAAAAAAACTCATCACCTTAAATCCACTGCAGAAATGTAATAGGATGCTGCCATAATTAGCACACAGGGGAACACTGCCAATGTGGTATTAATAAAGAACAGTTTGCTTCATTATATTGCCTTCTCCACTTAACTGCATATCTGGTAAGGGCACATTAAGGCTATATGTATTTCAAAAGCCAATTTATTTTCTTATTTGCTTCTGTGGAATCCTGTTCCATTAAATGCTTGGCTTAAACACTCTATGTGTATATACTTAAGTATTTTATCACTGGTATGATTTACCTTTCTTTCATGGACTCACTAATTTTATTTGCATCTATTGTATTTAGAACCGATTAGTATTCAATAATTATTTTTTAACAATTAATTATAAATCTGAACCTTACCCATCATACTGTAGTAATAATTATGGTTTGTCTTCTGGCCCATTTTTCAGCAGGATTGTAGCCAGGCAAAAATTTTTAAAAACTTGCTGACATAAGTACTCAGAGGCCAGTATCCCACCACCGATTCATCCTTTACTTACATGTGAAAAGTCCCTGACACTGATCCAGCTTCCTCAGAGCCAACACTGAATGAATAGAACCTCTGACATTCCTGTTTACATCTGTCAGCCAGGACTCCCTAACTGGGCGAGATTAACAGCCCCAATCAGGAAACTCATATTTGATGAGGCCTACTTGGCTGGCATCATTACAATCACTACTTCCCCTACATTCCCCTGCCCCACCCAGGTCCAAGGACATAGGCCGGTCTTTGTTATTTTGGAACTCCACTTGGGGAGTTTTAGCACTGAGTCAGGTTTCTCCAACTCTGCCTCTGAGAAGGGTGGCATGTAATGCACAGTACCTTGCCTCTTGCACCCAGAGTGGCTTGGAATAAATTTATTCTCTTCTTCAGGTGGCAAAGGCATCGAGTGGTGACATCTTCTGTGTTCATCTCAGATTCCGAGGTACCTTCAATGCTTGATGGGGAGAGAGAATCCATAAGTTCCAGAACTGTTAGAAGGCTGTCGAGGAGCCTGGCACGTTTTTCTCCTGTACCATTTGTGAGTTCGCAGCTTTCAGATGGTCCACATCCTTGTTCAGGACGTTCGCACCTATCCAAACTTTATTATTCACTGGGCCTGACCTTGCATTGACCATGCCTCTTACCCATACAGAACCATTGCCTGCTTCCTATACCAAATATCATCACCTGAAGAAAACTGTCTCTCTTGCTTAGCTGAATTTCGAGTCCAGTATTGGCGCTCCTGATGCCATTTCACCCTACACTCCAGGTCCAGGAAGATCAGATTTAACATGGTGTGGAGCCTTCTCCCCATCAGGAATTCTGCTGGAGCTATCTCTGTAGTTGTATGAGGGTTGGTGCTGTAATCAAATAGGAACTGAGACTGTTTGGTGTCTAGTGAAGATGTTGGTCTACTTCTTTAAGCCTGCTTTCAAAGTTCGGGCTGCTCTTGTCAGACTATTGGATGATGGATTGAATGGAGCTGTCCTGACAATGTGAATTTAGGAAATACTCAAATTCCCTGCTGGTAAGTGATGGCCCATTATCAGTGACCAACACTTCCAGGAGCCCATGTATTGCAAAAGATGCAGGCAGTCTTTCTATCGCCATCCTGTGTTTGATGAATCAATTCTGTGCACGACTAGCCACGATGAGTGGGTATCCATAATGACGAAGAACATTGAACTCATGAAAGTACCTGCACAGTTGACGGGTAACTGAACCCAGGGTTTACCTGGCAATTTCCACAAATATGAGGGAGGTGCAGGCAGTAATTTTTGTCCTTGCTGGCAATCTGGGCACTAGCCCCACTGGCCACTAATCATAATATCATGCCAACACCTTCATTTTGGAAACCCCTGGATGACCCTAGTGGAGATCAGCCAGTATCTGGCCTTATCTCAAGATAATCACTCTTGCTCCCCATTTGTTGTCTCTTCAGTGATCTGGTCTCTCCGGATCCAAAAAAGATTTTAATTCTGGTTATGAAAACCCTTTGGTATTTCCCATCATAACCAGCTGTTTCAGTTTTGCCAGGACTGGATCTTTTTATAGGAGAAAGTGAGGACTGCAGATGCTGGAGATCAGAGCTGAAAATGTGATGCTGGAAAATCGCAGCAGGTCAGGCAGCATCCAAGGAACAGGAGAATCGACGTTTCGGGCATAAGCCCTTCTTCAGGAATTTTATATCCAAAGCCTGACATTGTCACCATTTAAACCATTACAGTCTCTTCCAGTGACATACCATTGGTGATGTATCTCCTATTGGGAAGTGCATTTGCTACTTGGCCTCATGGACAGCGTTCCAACTTGTAATTATAGACACTTAGTTTTGCAGCCCACCACTGAATTCGGCCTGAAGCTATGGATGACGCTGCCTTGTCCTTTTTAAGTAGACCTAGCGGGGGTTTGTGGTCCATTATTAATACAAAATTACATCCGTAAAGGTATTGATGGAACTTCCTGACTCCAAATGTGATCGCCAAAACTTCCTTTTCAAACTGGGCTATTTATACTCTGCATTAGCCAAAGTTCTTAATGCATATGCTATTGAACATTCCTCACCACTGAGCCAACTATGAGCTAATACTACCCGATGCCGCACGAGGAGGCATCACATGCCAATACCAGATCTCACTTGGGATAATAGTGTGCCAACACCTGAGGATAATAGTTGTTTCTTCACTTACCAGAAAGCTATGGCTCGGCTCCGTGACCATTTCCAAGGCTGACCTTTTTCAAGACCTAAAGCAAAGGTGCCAGGATGGATGCCAGGTTATGTATGACCTTTCCATAACAGTTCACCAGCCCAGGAAAGGCCTAAGTTCTGGTACAGATGTGGGAGCTGGGTCACTTCTAATCACTCTCCAATTGGTGTAACCCAGTCTTATCAACTCTATAGCCAAAGTACATCAATTGCGGAGCCTGGACCACACAGTTTTCCCATCTAAGGTGTGTGCCTGCCTGGGAGAAATGTCTAAGGACAATATCCAAGTTCTTTAACTGCGTTTTATTGGTCTTCCCTGTTATTAGCATCATCTGGATACATGGGGTAGACCTTGTAAAATGTTCTCCACGGTCTGCTGAAAAGTTGCACATGCTGACAACACCCTAAATGGCAGTCTTGTATATTGGCACAAACCCTTATGGGTAAAAGTGTCCCATACTTCTTAGAACCTTCATCTAATCATAATTGCAAATACGCACGGCTTAAGTCCAGCTTTGTGAAAGACAGCATCCTACCAGCTTTGTATATAAATCCTCAATGCGAGGGACTAGATATTTATCCAGCTGTGAAAAATGATTTACTGTTTATTTTAAATTCCCAAAAAGGCAAATCAAACCGTGGAGCATCACAATCTGAATGAACAGTCCTGCCCATTCCATAAACTAGACTAGTTTGATGATTCCTTCACTTTCCAGCCTTCTGATTTTTGCCTCTACTTTTGTCTGTAAGGCAAATGGTACTGGATGGGCCTTGTAAAATCATGGAATTGCTTCCTGGTCAATTTCCTTGGCTCCTTTGATAGTCCCTAGACCTTCATGAAAAACTTCCAGCTTTTTAACTAGGACTTCAGTCAGGCCATTTTCTAAGCAAAAAATGTTGAACCAGTCTATGTGAGTTTTTCTCAATCAATTTCACCCCATCAAGCTTGGACCCGAGCCTTTTACTACAATCAGTGGTAACTGAACCAGCTGCTCTTCATAAGAGACCAGAACCAAAATTGTACCTTTAATTTGTAAAGGTCCCCTCACATAGATTCTCAGTCCAGCCAAAGGCTTGCATAAAATTAAGGGCTGGAGTCCAGAGCGAATTTTGTTAGGCTGGTTCTGCAATCACCAAAATGCCCACAACGGTTATCGACCTCCAGTAGTACCAGGTAACCATTTAACCAGATGTTTATTTTGATTAGTTCTGATTTGGATGTTGCTAAGTAATTTAACTGTTCCAACCCAGATGTAGGTGGACTTTCCATGGCATTCACTTTCCTGGATACCGGCTTATGAGTTCTCTTACTCCATTTAGGTACAGTGGGACTTTTTCACTGTCTGGAGTCAGCATACTGGCAGAAACTACAATGATTTGCCAGCCTGACTCCTGAAGAAAATTTTAACCACTTGGCCATGGCTTGGCTTTGTTTTGAGGTTTCCTGTGGACTGACCTCGAGTCCTATGTCCTGAGTGGAGCTGTGCAATTATCTTCATGAAAATGGTGCTCCCCAAGCTCATGTCAGACTGGCGAGGGTGTTCACTACAATACCCTGCAATTATATGTGGCAGTTGCCACATTTTTCAATGATAAAGCCAATGGTAGTGTCTGTTTGAGGTCCAGTTCAGCTTCAACTAGTCCGCACTTGTCCATGGTTGCATCTTTAATCCCAGTCTCGTCGTAACTGAAACATACTGAAATAACTCCACAGAGGCCGTTATCTAATCACCAAGTCATCCCTTATTTGCTCATGGGCAGTCCTTTACACTGATCCAGTTTTCTCAGATCCAGCTCGCAGAGTGAACAGATCCTCTGACATTCCTGTTTATATCTGTCAGCCAGGGCTCTCTGATTGGACCAGATTAACAGCCCAAATCAGGGAACTAAATTCTATGAGGTCCACTTAACTGACCTCATTACAATCACTGCACTTTCCACTGTCATTTTACCTGAGTCTAGCCTACTACCATTGTCAAGCGGGTCTGTCTATGGATGACTTGCACTCCATGGCTTTATTAAGTAAATTCTGAGCTTGTGACATTTATAGGATTCCAATGGCATTTTCCTGCAGAGACAGCACAGCAATGTACCGAGAAAAAAAAATCACTAGAGCCCATGCTAATAAAGTGAAAATGATGCTGTGGTGGGCATTTTATTTCAGCAACAGAATTAGCCTAATAGTCCTTTCGATGTTTTGATTAGAAGCTTCCCAAATGTTAGTACTCCTATTTGTCACCCATTCTTCCAGGGGCTAGTCTAATTCATTCCTTCAATTGCATTATGCTAGCTCAGTTCTGTCAATGAGACTAGAGATTTGACTAGCTCTCAGACTGTGTTGTCTGTCAGTAAACTGACAGCTAATCACTTCCATGCAATAAGGCCCAAATAACAAAATAAGTCTGGCTTCTCATTGATTACATTAGGTGGACATTAAAATTACTGCAGCCATCAACTACTTCTGTGTTCTTCACTTCAAAATCACTCAACATGTCTCCATATGAGATGGCCTGTGCCCGAAACGTCGAATCTCCTGTTCCCTGGATGCTGCCTGACCTGCTGTGCTGTTCCAGCAATAAAGTTTCAACTTTGATCTCCAGCATCTGCAGACCTCACTTTCTCCTCCATATGAGATGGGTCAATCTCATATTAACCCACACAATTCGTGTTCACTCTTCAGTTTTTATTGATTATCTAGGATACACAAGTACTCATAACATGGAGACAGGTTTCCATGCAGCTTTCGCCCATGGCTATTCTCTTTAAAGTTTCTAATTTAGGATATGATTGAAGGTTGCAAACTATGATCATTAAACTTCTTTCAGCAATCAGTCACTCATTAGGCAGCAAGCAACTCCTAGTGTTTCAGTACTAACTGATGTCAATGGTAGCCATGGTGTGGAGATGCCAGTGTTGCACTGGAATGGACAAAGTTAGAAGTCACATGACACCAGGTTATAGTCCAACAGTTTTATTTGAAATCACAAGCTTTCGGAGCACTGCCCCTTCATCAGGGATTAAATGCTTGTGATTAACTGAGCAAGCCACTCATTTCAAAGGCAACAGGATAGCAACAAACGCTGGTCTTGCCGTGACATCCAGATCCCATGGAAGTATTTTTAAGAGCTTCAAAAGTAGCAATAAAGACAAAATACTGTGATGTTGGAGATCTGAAATAAATCTTGAAAGTGCTGTTAATTCTCAGCAGATCTGGCAGCATCTTTGGATACAGAAACAAAGTTAACACTGAGTTCAAGATGACTCTTTCTCAGTGGAATATCAAAGTCGTCATATCAAACGAGAAACATTAATTCTGTTTCTCTCTCCACAGATACTGCCAGATCTGCTGAGTTTCTCCAGTACTTTCTCTTTCAAAATTAATTTCTTGGATATGAAGTAATTTGCAATGTTCTGAAGATAAAAGGACCTACATGATTGATAAATCTTTCATCTTTCTTATTCCAGATTGGATACAATTTAAATATTTCCTTCAACACAAACAGTTTATGCTTCTTCAATCTAATTTGTAGGACTTACTCCCTCCAGCACTTTATAAATTTAGTAATATCAAATCAATGTGAACGCATAATGGGTTTTATTGCACATGAATATTTCGTAAAGCAGGTTTTGCAGCACCATAAAGACAAGAAAAGTGAACTGTTGCCCATTTTTTCATCGAGTCCCCATCACAATAAGCTTCCTGCATTATCCATCTTGAAGCAGTTGATGCATTTGCACCAACACAGCAATAATTGCAGCCTCAGTCAAGTTGCTAAGGGGTTCACTTGGACAGAAACCTGCTTTGTTTTTGCTGTGCCTCGCCTACATATGACCATCATTGCATTAATTTGTCAGTGTATCATATTAGTGTTCTGATCATTAAATAAAGTGGTGATACCACCATCATAAACTAAATGGATGTTTGGACAGCATAAAATGCAACTGAAATAAGATTAAATTAAGAGAACCTATAATTGGTGACTGGAAACTATTCCCTACTTTCAAACAAAACTACCCATCAGAAATCAGCTGCCAGGTCTAATCGAAAAATAGGCAATCATTAATTATGCAGAAATATTTAATTAAAATTAAGATACTTGTGGAAGTGTTTATTAATATTCAAATATATTCATACATGTTGTTTGGCTATAATTACAGCTCCACTGCATATTGTTTCTTTTCTACTTTAGGGTACATAGCACCTCTTGATATTATCAGAAGACCCTGAGATGAGGCATCTGAATGCACAGTAATGATGGCTACTTATCACTGCTGGTGAATAAAGGTCAAAGTTTGTTTCACTGCTGTATATAAGCTTAATAAGATTGTCGCACTAATTCAATTTGCAGCCACCAGAGATTTGTTATCACAATCCCTTTGGGATTAATGTTTCCCCTGCCTGGAGAAGCACCAGGACCCAGACCAGTTACTGCTTAATTAACACAGGGAAAGAAGCTTCAATGAAACTTAATGAGGATGTTTCTTCCTCCCTACCTGCACCCCAGCTCCAAACCCAGAAAACGTGTTTCCAAATTTATAAACAAAAGCCAACATGCAAAAATTATATACTGCAAAATTGCCGAGTGAAATGAACTGAGAAGCTGAACTAGGACTGAAACCATGAATATATATTTTGCTCCTTTAAAATGCAATGAAAATGGGCTGATTCATTTCTCAGCAATTTATATTTGGAATCCAGCTGCAATTCACTGAGACACAGAATAGCTGGTATGCGAATGATTGGCAGCTTGTTGCAAGATAGGAAACAAAAGTTTGAGCATAAATAAAAGCTGACAATTTTTATTGCAATCAAGTTGTGACTAGGTACACACCCAATTTAGCACATAACAACTGAACTGTTCTAAATATTTATATGTATTACCAATAAGTTAGTTTAGCAAACATCTTCGATAAGTGCTTATGCTTTCAGAATAATTTCCCATTCTTTTAATAAAGTCACAACCCTGTGGGAATCACTACTCCTAACGAGGAATTTTGAAAACAACATCTGTGCATTTATTTTATCAAAGCTTGACATTTTCAGACAAAAACAACAGACGCCACTGGGACATGGCAACTGAAACTTTCCCTGTGCAGTTTCAATTTAAGAAATGATATGCACAAACTGCAGATGTATAAATATAAACCCAGAATGTGCTTGCAATGTCTGAAGTAAAATGCTGTTACAATTGTTCATTTCTCTGGAGGCAAGAAACAGTCTTACCCCTTCCCGAATGCATCTCATTAGCACAGTGTAGGCAATAGAGGGGATGGCCCAGCGGTCTCTTGCATGCAGACTTTTTTCCTCCTGTAATTAAGTGATTGAAGTAATCATGGAAATGTCAGTATAAATGAAATTAGCCAATAGAAAAAAATGCAATGAAAAAAAATGATTTTTTCCCCTAAATACAAAAGGTAATATAAAACTACAATTCGATTTTACATTCAAAGGAAGGTTCTCAATTTGTCAAACCAAGACACTCCCCTCTCGGGTCAATGGTATACAGCCAGGGTTGTTGCAAGGACAAATGCCACAGAGAACTGTACTTCACATATATGACTATCCTTCACGGTCTGGTTCATCTAGGGACAGAGATCTTGGAATCACCTCTTTCCTGCCTTTTCCCAAGTTGGCTTGTCCTGACACATATCCAGGTCTAAGATTCAGGCAGAATTCCATTCTTGATCAAGAGATTGTTTAAAAAACTGCACAATCTCAAAATTGCTATCACATAAAGGCAAATACTGCTAGTAATTCAGGGTAGTGAGTCCAAAAACTAAGAAAACTTGATGCACCTTCTCTGGTCAGATATACTCTATCCGACATTGCCAACAAAGCAATGAGTGTTCTGTGAAGTGTTGCGCTCACTAGACGTGTAACTGGAATTAAGGGTATTGATGCAAGAGTAATTGTCACATGATATAGGGAATGAACTAACCATATTTATGAACCTTAGCGTATGATTTTGAAATTGGAGCAAAACAAGAATCTCTTGTGGTTTTGGTTTCCAGGAGATGATATGGCTTCCGGGGTGAAGCCTTCACCTTCTAATTGCATTTCTATTTAAATAAACTTGGACTAGATTATTGCTGTACAATAAAATGTTGAGGTACCACAAAGAATGAGCATTGCCTTTCATCGTTCAGATTTGGCGATCACAGTAGGACTACCATTATCTTGAGGATCTCTGGTGTTGCTAGCTGGTTTGTTTTGGAAATTGTACAATTTTGTGATATTCTCTTTTTTTATAGCACACACATTAGTTCGTGTAATTTTGGATATGGCCCAGTGACACTTTTCGCATTTGGATTTATTCCCATTCTTTCCTCTTTAGTCAATTTGACTGCTGGGAAACACTGAG
The DNA here is from genome assembly GCF_037043375.1 of Chiloscyllium plagiosum. Classification (NCBI taxonomy): domain Eukaryota; kingdom Metazoa; phylum Chordata; class Chondrichthyes; order Orectolobiformes; family Hemiscylliidae; genus Chiloscyllium; species Chiloscyllium plagiosum. Next base: position 12,622,720 of record NW_028270172.1, read on the forward strand.
TGTAACTTCCATCATGTTCTGCATGCAGAACAACATTATCATCTCCTGGAAATCAAAACCACAAGAGATTCTGGTTTTGCTCCAATTCCCAAATCATACGCTAAGGTTCATAAGTATGGTTTAGTTCATTCCCTACATATATGTGACAATTACTCTAATTCCAGTTACATGTGTAGTGAGCACAACACTTCATAGAACACTCATTGCTTTGTTGGCAATGTGGGATAGAGTATATCTGACCAGAGAAGGTGCATCAAGTTCTTAGATTTTGGACTCACTACCCTGAATTACTAGCAGTATTTGCCTTTATGGTGATAGCAATTTTGAGATCGTTAAAAAAACTGCACAATCTCTTGAGCAAGAATGGAATTCTCCCTGTATCTTAGGCCAGGAGCTGGATATATGTCAGGACAAGCCAACTTGGGAAAAGGCAGGAAAGAGGTGATTCCAGGATCTCTGCCCCCAGATGAATCAGACCGTGATCTCTGCCCCCGGATGAATCAGACCGTGAAGGAGCTTCTATGTGTTGTAACTTGGACTAAATTCAAAGTTAAAGAGGCCCTGACACTGTGGCAAGTAAAACGATATCATTCACATTTCACATAATATCCTGGGGCAAATAAATTCTTATTAAAGTCTTACAAAAGTTCAGGAATTGTAAACTCTCTGATAAATCCAACCTGTACCTCAGCAAAATATAATGAGCTCATTTATTAAAAGGATTTGTGGCCACAGTGGTGTCAAGAAGAAAGAACTGAGAAATTTTAACAACACTAGTTTGTGTGTACTCGGAGTCACAACATGTCTAGTAATCAGTCCCAACATGTTTGTTTGTAGACCTCATTACAGTAGTGTCCAGTCAGATTTCTGCAATTTCTGTTCCGTTAAAACACATCTGTACAACGATTTCAGAATATAAGTTTGGAAAATACCAAGAGATGTGTGGTTCAATTAATATGCCTCCCATCAACGTAATACTCCTTGAACAAGGACATCATCCAGTGTAGTGGAAGTCCAGAATGCAAAACACAAAAAGTTAACAGTAGGTCAACTGAACCTCTCAAAGCTAAGATTAACAGATTTTTCTCAGTAAGGGCAAGAATGGAAGAAAGGCAGGTAAACAAAATTAGACCATAAGACGATAAGACATAGGACTGGAAGCAAGGCCATTCGAGTCCACTCCTCCATTTAATCACGGCTGATGGGTGTTTCAATTCCACTTTAATTAAGAGCAATTAAGAGATTAAGAGAAATTAAGAGAAAGTGGATAATGGAGCAAGCTCAAAGCAACAACAAGTGTTGGCAGATTTACCTGTGATCATAGTTCACGATACATTTGATTGTTTGACACAAATATTTTAAGCCATCAGTGACATTCTGATTGATGAACATTTTGAAAGTAATTTAATTAATGTTGCACAAGAACATTTAGTCACACCATCTTTCTGATTCTTAGATTTGTTATCACTGAGAGTATTGCTGCCAATGTCACTCACCCTTCACTTAACGCAGGTTCAAACTTTGCTTGTTGCTTAAAGGTGGAAGTAATCAAATCACAGTCTGAAATTTATGGCCCTGCTTTTGATCACTGTGGAGGATCTAGCCCATTACAGAGCCTCTGATTATACTAGAATATAAAGTGAATTTCTGACACAATTACAATGCAGACACTTTGCATGGAATCATCATATTTCATTTGTAATGGGAAATTATTCCTTAAGATGATGTATTTATCACAATTCATTGCACCCAGCCTCCTTTTCTCATTCTTTTCCACAATCAATATTAATTTATCGCATAAATGATGTCAATGATAATTGATTGCAGAAAAAAATTGGTTGCAGTATTAAGGATGGACAATGAATTCCTACAAATTTTCATTTCCTAGGTGTCTCCTACCTGGTTAGCCACAAGGTACAGGAGTTCTCCTAGGGCAGGTATCAGGCAATGCTTCAGCTTTGTGTTCCTGAAGTTTTCTCGTGTCAGTTCAGTTAACAGTGTGACAGCCTAAACCATAAAGAAAGAAACATTAAGCAGCACTGATTGTATTTGGTGGCAGTTTGTTTAATAAAAAAAAACTTGCATCAGCACATTTCATATGACAATGTATCCTTGTTCTAAACTGAACTTTTCCTGTCTTAGAGAAAATTGCTGCATTCTCTAACACAAGGAATTGTAGACAACTCTTTCAAATTTTGCATTAAATCTCTTTTTTCCATCTTAAAAAGGTCTTTATCAGAATTAGACTGTAACCATTTAAGTGAGCTTTTCTCAGAAGTTAGCCTTTTGACCCGGTATCATCCTCATTAATTTGTGCAGTACACTCTTGAAGGCCTGTTTTTGTTCTTCTGGAAGTGGAGAGTCCAAAGCAGAATTCCAGGGACTAAAATTAGTCAATACCAGTAGAGTGAAGTGAGCTCCGAGTAAATCATCAGCCCATTTTACTATCCAATTTATTTTTATCAGATAAGTCTACATTGTTTCCCCTTACATGGACAAATTTCACCTGATTACTTCAGATGGAGTCTAGCAAGGCTCTCGACAACTGAGGAATTAGTTCCTCACTTGAGTATATTGAGATTCTGATTAACTTGAAATATAGACCGACAGTCCATCATTTTTTTTGATTGCTCGTTTGTATCCGTTAATGAAGTTTTAATGATTTGTATACATGAACACCCAAATCCCTTTTCACCTCCACCACCCCATGTATGTCACTATTAAGGAAACAGTGCTGATTGTCCCTCTCAGAACTCAAGTGAATGACTTCAACTTGTGTATAATGCAATCCATTTCCCATTACTTAAGGCAAAATCATCATAGTTCTAGAGGACCGACAACTGCTGGTGGTTTAACTAGAGGTCTGAAAATATCCCCTCAACTTCCTGCTCCAATCTATGCAACATGTTCAAAAACTGCATCAATCCATGTAAAATTCCTTAAATCCGTTTTTTAGATTAGAATCAGTTTGACCATTGTAGCACAGACAGCCTTACAGGGATGCTCACACCTTCAATACATTATCTGGGTCGACATGACACCAATTGTTAAAGTTCACTTGAGAATGTAACTTCTAAAAAACGAGTTTTGCAATTTACATATGAAAGAACTGAAACCAACATGGTCATCCTAAAAGATGATAGACTTAACGAACAATCCAGGTCTTTTTCAATATATAATTTCAGTTAAATCACACTGTAAACCTTTGCTATAAATTCTGTGTCTTACAATCTTATTCTCCACAACTATCTGATGAAGAAGCAGCTAGTGCTTCCAAATAAACATGTTAGACTATAACCTGGTGTTGTGTGATGTTTAACTTTGTACACCCCAGCCCAACACTGGCGTCTCCAAATCAGGTAAATAAAGTACTTCCTCCTTTCCTAATGCATGTTTTTCAATTTTAAGTAGCAAAATACATCCCTGAAATTTTGCAAAATGTAAACCGATTATTATTGCTTTTTGATTTTATGGTCACAGCAATTACAGTACAGGAAATACTTTACTATTTGAGTTATACGACAGTCGTTAAATGTTAAAAGAGAACATAAAATATTAGGCCATATTTATAATACTGATTCTGATCACCAAACCATCAGAAGGATGTGGAGGCTTTGGAGAGGATATCGAAATTATTTACCCAGATGTTGCCTTTTTTGGAGGTTATTAGATATGAGGAGAGATTTGTACAAACTTGGTTTGTTTTCACTTGAACATCAGAGGCTGAGGGGCGACCAGTTAGATTTTCCCATAGGACACGGGTTTAAGGGAAAAGTGGATGAGTTTTTTGGCAACGTGAGAGGCAAAGATTTTACACAGAGGGTGGTAAAGTGCCTGGAATTCACTGCTGGAGGAGGATACAATAGCAAATTTTAAGAAGCATCTTGTCAGATACATGAATAAGCAGGGAATAGAGGGATCAAGACTGCATAAAGTCAAAAGGTTTTTAGTTTAGAAAGTCATCATGTGTGGATACAAGCCTGGTCGGCCAAAAGCCTGTTCTTGTGCTGTATTGTTCTTTTTAGATTCTTAGGAATAAATTAGAAAATACAAAATCATAGGAATAAAATAGAAAAATACAGGAATAAAAAGTTCAGGATTACAGTCTTTCCACCCCAGTCCACACTGGCACCTAGCCTCCAGACTGCAAAAGGAATAATGCAACAATGTCGGAATTTTAATACAATTTGCAAATCTGGATATACAACTCACTTTTTCTTTATCCAAATCATGAATACCCATGATGACAAACTGAAGTATAATATAGATTGCTGATCATATGAAACCAATTAGAGAACATTCTTTTGTTACTCCTCGGTTTCCTAATCACAATAAGTGTCAAAATGTTTCACAAGGTTATCTCAGATTCTGTCACTTTCATTTTTTTCAACAATCTCTACAATCAAGTTTTAACAATGCTTGGTGGACGTCATAGGCACCCACGATTGACCACTGACCTCCTCAAAATGCTCAGATATAACAAACTTCTCAGATCCATGTTAATTCTCTGGAATACTTGTCCAAATGCTCAGTCACTTTCTGATAGCAGTTATTTCTTCAAGTTCATGGGGCAATTGTTGCCTGGTTTCTCTCTCTACTTAAATAATACATAGCATTTGCAAATTCTAATAAAATAACAATTCCTGGATCCATAAAGATTGAGGAGAAAGTGAGGGCTGCAGATGCTGGAGATCAGAGCTGAAAATGTGTTGCTGGAAAACCTCCATAAAGATTGACCAAATAATGGCTGATGCATCTGCAATACGTATACCCATTTCTTTCACTACTCAGGACTAAAATTTTCAGATCCTGACAATTTGCCTATCCTGTGTCCCAGTATTTTCTACCTCACTTTTTGCTTTCTTATATCAAACCCACTGAATTCTCCTCTTGGTTGATTTTAGCTTGGTTAATATTATGTCCTTTTCCTCCACAGGGAAAATGCACAATAATTTAATAAGCCTGCAATTTTTGCATAGTCCATTGTGGGATATAGGTAAAGTAGTGTTACTTCTGCAATCATAATTACTTATGCAAGGTAAATGTACTCACACCAGTGTATAATTGTTTCAGCCAAGAGCTGAGTCAATAAGAATGAAAGCTATGTGAAGGAAATACATAATTGTTTTTGTATTAGCTAAAATGTGCATGCAAGAATGAAATGTGCCTGCAAAAAATGGTAGATGTTACAGACAAATAGATAAGGTGCTGTGAGGGGAGGGGGTTAAGCTAGATATGCCTGTAAAAACAGTAGTTATAAGCATCTGTTTCCCGCTTCTGCAAAAACAAGAACAAACCACAATCAAGAAGTCATGAGGTCATGAGATCATGATAAGTGAGAGAAATAGATGGGTAGTGAAGAAGAATATACCTAACAATGGACCACAGCAGGATGTGGTCAAATGGCCTTGTGAGGCCAGAATAAGAATCTTGTCACAGACAATGCCGGATAAGGCAAGAGATAAACAAGAGTAATGGGCGCCGGTCTTAGAGAGGTGGGAGATGTAAACAGGGGAGGAGCAATGGGATGAAAAAATAGGAACCAAATTACATAAATGTTGTGTACTAGTTGAATTCAATGTATGTGTCCCTGCCTTATGCACATTGGACACCACACCCTCTTGCAAGAGTGAAATAAATGACACTACTGATTCAGATCTTGTCTCGGACTCAAATTATTGAAGTGAGTGAGCTTCGTTTCTCACAATTGGGGGCCATCCGGGATATTCTTCCATCGCCGAGGGGGTGGCTGGCCCTGGACACTGGGAAGACGCGTCCCATTCCCGATTGAGGAGCGCTCTTGTGTCCCGGTTTGGTCCGCTCCCTTGGGCAACTGGTATGAATCCCACAAGAGAGACATCTGAATCAGACAGTGAAAGGAGGTTGATAGGAAATATGGCAAAAAGGGGCCAGGCAACTCTGTGCACAAACCAAGGTAAGAAAATTGACTTTTAAGTACTGCCTTGGTGGCCAGGATTGAGTTTTAGTAGTTAATAAGGGACTAACGAAGGAACTCAATATGGGCTGTGCCGTGGGTAAGGAAAAAGCCTCCGGGGGAATGAAAGAAGAAAAAGGCAATGGAAATGGAGGCGGGGTCCCTTACAACATACCTCCAAAAAGTTGGGCAGGATGTTGTGGAATTGGAAAAATAATACTTGTATAAGGGAAAAAGATAGGAAAAAGATGATTAAATATTGTTGCTTTGTATGGACTAAGGAATCCATTCTTCGTCCCGCCGTCTTTTGGCCAAAGTACAGGTCGGACGAAGATTGGATTTATAAATATTTGAATTTATATGTCAATGAAAAACAGCCTTATAGTCAGGAGGAATCAGATTATGCTTCAAGTCGGAAGGGCTAGTGGCTGAAGGGCTACTGAGGGTCCACTTTGTAAATAAATCATGGCCAGACATCCAGAAACATATTCAAAAGATAGAGGGCTGAAGCGAGAAGCACTCAGAGGTGTTGTTGCAGGAAGCTCAGAAAGTGTCTGTGAGAAATGGTGTGTGAGAGAGAGAGAGAACGAAAAGAGCTGTACAACTGATAGAAAGTTTAACCCTTTGTGATTTGGTTTGAATGCACATTTGTTTGTTGGTGATTGAATGTTTGTGCTTTATTCCCTGGAGCTTGAGTTTCAGGACTGTTTTGAATCTGATTTTTATTATGGAAACTTAACATGATTTCTTTTAAGGTTAAGGATTCTATAGTGATTATGAAATAAAATGATAACTCCTGTTCTTTTTACAGGTCATGACTGCCTTACTATCAGTTTCTAACTAATCTCTTTTATCCTTACATAAAAGCGATTTATGGAGGACAGTTGAAGTTTCAGTTCAACATTAGATTGTAGTAAAAAAAATCCTATGGTTAATATTTGTGACATTGGATTTGGCCATTGTTCATGCATTAGAAGTTTTTTTTTTAAAACTTGAATAGACAAATCCTTTTAAGGCAGCTCCGATTTTTTCACGATTGTAATTGAGCGATGATTGGTCAGGACGACTTAAGAAAACTAATTTTGGATTTAAATTAAGGGACTAAAACTGGATAATTATAGTGGATTTAAAAGTTGGGATCTGTATGTACATTTTAAATACTGAATAAATGAATTTATAATATATAAATATATATTTACAAGTTAGGAACAGACTTTAAAGTTAGACAAACATAAATTGATGAATTGGTATTTGAAGTTATGGGGAGCAAGAAATATTGCAATATTTCTTAAAAAAAAAATTCTCAAGGTCTAAATAAAACATTGGGTGATGAAGAACGGCTATAGGTGGCCCGAAGGCTGTTCAGTTGGTTAAATCGGGTCAACAATTGATCTGGCAACGTAACATGAGAAGTAGAAACAAAAGGCAAAAATAATGATAAGCCACGGTTGATGAGATAATAAAGAAAAGGACAAAACTAAAGGAGAAAGAAACCGGAATGGTCAGGGAGGAGATGTTAAGGGGTCTGGTGGACAGGAACAAGGATTGAAGTGGAAATCCCCACAGGCGGGATGTTATTACTGTGAAAGGACGGGTCACTTTAAGAGAGAGTGTCCAGATTTGAAAAAGAAAGTAAAGACAGTACCGTTTATGAACCTTGATGAAAAATAGGGGTGTCAGGAGTTCCTGCCCCCGGGGATCCACCAGGAACCCTTGATAAATTTAAAGGTGGGACTTTATAAAGAGGAGAAAGTGAGGTCTGCAGATGCTGGAGATCAAAGTTGAAACTTTATTGCTGGAACAGCACAGCAGGTCAGGCAGCATCCAGGGAACAGGAGATTCGACGTTTCGGGCACAGGCCCTTCTTCAGGAATGAGCAGAGAGTGTTCAGCAGCAGAAGATAAAAGGTAGGGAGGAGGGACTTGGAGGAGGGGCGTTGGAAATGTGATAGGTGGAAAGAGGTCAAGGTGAGGGTGATAGGTCGGAGTAGGATGGAGGCGGAGAGGTTCAAGAAGAAGACTGCAGGTCAGGAAGGCGGTGCCGGGCTGGAGGGATTCGGCTGAGACAAGGTGGGGGGAGGGGGGATGAAGAAACTGGTGAAGTCCAAGTTCATCCCCTGTGGTTGGAGGGTTCCCAGTCGGAAGATAAGACGCTCCTCCTCCGACCGTCGCGTTGTTATGGTTTGGCGGTGGATGAGTCCAATGACCAGCATATCCTCGGTGGAGTGGGAGGGGGAGTTGAAATGCTGTGCTACAGGGTGGTTGGGTTGGTTCGTCCGGGTGGCCCAGAGGTGCTCCCTGAATCGCTCCGCAAGTAGGCAGCCTGTCTCCCCAATATAGAGGAGGCCACACCGGCTGCAGCGGATGCAGTAGATGATGTGGGTGGAGATGCAGGTGAATCTGTGGCGGATATGGAAGTTTCCTTTGGGGCCTTGGAGAGAAGTGAGGGGGGAGGTGTGGGAAAAGGGAGTCGCGGAGGGAGTGGTCTCTACGGAAAGCTGATAGGGGAGGGGAGGGAAATATATCCTTGGTGCTGGGGTCTGTTTGGAGGTGGCGGAAGTGGCGGCGGATGATGCGCTGTACATGGTTACAGGGGGCAGGATGGGAGGAGGTGTAGTCCAGGTAGCTGTGGGAGTCGGTTGGTTTGTAGTAGATGTCCGTGTTGATTCGGTCGCCTGAGATAGAAACAGAAAGGTCTAGGAAGGGGAGGGAGGAGTCCGAGACTGTCCAGGTGAATTTGAGGTCGGGGTGGAAGGTGTTAGTGTAGTGGATGAACTGTTCAACCTCCTCGTGGGAGCAAGAGGTAGCGCCGATACAGTCATCAATGTAGCGAAGGAAAAGATGGGGGGTGGGGCCAGTGTAGTTGCGGAAGATGGATTGTTCCACATACCCTACGAAGAGGCAGGCATAGCTGGGGCCCATGCGGGTGCCCATGGCTACTCCTTTTGTTTGGAGAAAGTGGGAGGATTGGAAAGAAAAGTTGTTCAGGGTGAGGACCAGTTCGGTCAGTCGAAGGAGGGTGTCGGTGGAAGGGTACTGGGTGGTACGGCGGGAAAGGAAGAAGCAGAGTGCTTTGAGTCCTTCGTGATGGGGGATGGAGGTGTACAGGGACTGGATGTCCATGGTGAAGATGAGGCGTTGGGGGCCGGGGAAGCGGAAATCCTGGAGGAGGTGGAGGGCGTGGGTGGTGTCACGAACGTAGGTGGGGAGTTCTTGGACTACTGGGGACAGGACCGTGTCGAGGTATGCCGAGATGAGCCAAACGCCAGCTCGCAGATACCTCCTCCTACCGTCCCCTTGACCATGACCCCACCCCCCACCACCAAACCATCATCTCCCAGACCATCTATAACCTCATCACCTCAGGGGACCTCCCATCCACCGCCTCCAACCTCATAGTCCGACAACCCCGCACCGCCCGTTTCTACCTCCTGCCCAAAATCCGCAAACCTGACTGCCCCGGACGACCCATCGTCTCAGCCTGCTCCTGCCCAACCGAACTCATCTCGGCATACCTCGACACGGTCCTGTCCCCATTAGTCCAAGAACTCCCCACCTACGTTCGTGACACCACCCACGCCCTCCACCTCCTCCAGGATTTCCGCTTCCCCGGCCCCCAACGCCTCATCTTCACCATGGACATCCAGTCCCTGTACACCTCCATCCCCCATCACGAAGGACTCAAAGCACTCCGCTTCTTCCTTTCCCGCCGTACCACCCAGTACCCTTCCACCGACACCCTCCTTCGACTGACCGAACTGGTCCTCACCCTGAACAACTTTTCTTTCCAATCCTCCCACTTTCTCCAAACAAAAAGAGTAGCCATGGGCACCCGCATGGGCCCCAGCTATGCCTGCCTCTTCGTAGGGAATTGGAATAAATGAGTGAAATAAATGACACTACTGATTCAGATCTTGTCTCGGACTGAAATTATTGAAGTGACTGAGCTTCGTTTCTCACATCCATCATTGTCTCGTCCACATCGGTCTTTAACAGGTCCACATTCTCATTGCTTTTTCAATATATTTACAAAATCCAATCCAGAGAGTGAGGCAGAAAACCAACACATTTTCCATCACAGATAGAGTTTTTAACTATTCAGTCTTATAGCTCCTTTCACATCGTCTCTACCAATATGAATGGATATTTTTAATCAATCTGTTAATTTGCATTTTGACATACCTCTGGAGCGGGTATGACCAGAATCTAGTCCTCTTCGTTCAGAGATAGGGACACTACCACTGTGCCACAAGATATGGATATTTTCTAATTAACTTGTTCAGACTTGTTATCAGACACACCTATGCAGCAGGTGCAAATTGAACCTGGACTCAATTACAAGACTCCAAGTTTTTTTTTAATATATTTTCTAATCAACCTGTTGAGTTATGTTATGACACATCTCTCGAGCAGATGCGACTTGAACCAATCCTCTTGGCTCAGAAAGACATGACCACTGCACCATGCAAGCATGGGCTCAGACAATTAATAGCTCTCAACTGTTATGTTTTCTCTTAACCATAAATAAAAGATATTTCATAGATGATTTGCTGGTGAGAAAAGCTGTTCGGTTGTGTCTAAGAGCACTTTGGAAATTAAAATTAGCCAGTAATAAACTTAACAATGTGATAACCTAGATATTAATAATGGAAACATCTCCTGTTGGCTTTGCTACCCTTGCAACAATTTGAATATTCCTTTCGAAAACTTTCTTTTTGGTGCTCCTCCAGTGCCATGTATTTTCACTTTTACTTGCGTTTACGGAGAAGCCCTGTCGCTTGATCCTGGCTCATATTTTGCCCATGATTGCCTTATGACACAAGGTAATCCACTGTCTATTAGGGGGCACACTGTTATTACATTGTAACAAATACTTTCTCTAATTTGCATTGTTAATAATAACAAAGGAAATGGCCAAACAATATTCATTAAAAAAAGTTTCAGAAGGCAAAAAATGGACAGCATCTTAAAATTGTGCAGATTCTAAATCGAACTAATGTTGAGCTTCTTGATACTTTGTGCTTTTGTGTACAAGTAGTTTTTAGCTGCTTTTTAAATATTTGGGTGAATGGTGCTGTCTCATGGCAGCCTACTGCAACAAAATATAACCAGAAAATAAGTATTTTACTACAATTCACCAAGACTGGAGGTTAGGGAGACTTACCATGTATTAAGTATAGATTTTATTTAAAACTTAGAACAAAATAAGGATGCCAACAGTATTTTTGTTTTCCAAACCTCAGAACTTGAAAAAAATCACATTAAAACAAGACATCCGAGCCTTTCAGCTGTTCCTAAACATCTGGTCCCTAATTATTTTCAGTTGGAGACCTACTACAAGTAAGTTCTGGGGGAAAAGGGTGCACTCACTTTCTCTCTGCAAGCTGGATGATGGTTAGTTAATCAACATCAGCAGAATCACTAGAAGTTTTGTCAACAGACAGGCTGTTCACATTTTTTTTCAAGTGGTTTTAGTGATATCTTTAATTTGTGCATACATACATGCCTACCAGTCATAAGTCTGAAAATTAAATGTCTATTTAGACACAGTTACTGGTGGAATTGACTTAGTGCTGTGTGAAGTTGCCATCCCAGTATAAAAATTTGGCAAAAATGTTCACTTTAGAAACTACAATCAACTTTAAGAATAATCATATCTCTATGATTATGAATGGAAATCTATCAGTTACATTGTCCAGCTAGCAACAGTATATGCTGTAAGGCTACAGCTAACATGGTTGAAACAATCAAGTTAATTTAACACAATCCTTATGATCAACAGAGGGTTAAGTGAAACCAATGGCATGGTATTCCAGATTTTAACTAGTACAGGCTGTTCTGTTATAATGCGTGTTTCATCAACGCAAATTCACTGAAAAGTGATTGATGAATTGGGGACATTGTTTCTACAGCACTAACGTTCAAAACGATTACAGCACTTTAAACAGTTTCTAAAGCACGATTTTTCTATAACGCGGGATTGCGTAAGAATGTAAACATTGCATTATAGAAGAACTGACTGTATTTGAATATCTGAAGACTACAGGCTAGATTATATAAAAAGGAAGATCAGTCAGTTGAGCTGTTCAGACAAACTTGTGTGCCTTGTTATACTATCAAACAGCTTTCTAAACGATCTGAGGTCTTTGGTTCAATTGACAAATCTGGAAGTCTATTCCCTATAACAGTTAGCCAAGGTGAGAAAAAATCTTGAAATCTGTGTTAATTTTGGCTTTCATGAATTTGAACTACTGTTCCTTTTTTCCTGTTTTACATTCTCTAAACCATTTAGCAGGTCATTGACTTAAAATGAGACTCCACTGTTAAGTCCAACATTCTCATCTTTTCCCATTACTCATAGCTTTGCTGTTGTGTATCACTTATTGATCTATTCCCATTAGTACACAAGATGGATGTGATGCTGCCAGAGCACTGAATAGTTTAATGGTGACTTCTTTCCAATTTCTATTGATTAGATTATACACTGCACATTACTTTAGCTTTAATGATTGCTGTTCCATAATATTTTGAATGGAGTCTACAAAAACTTTGGACCTTTATCAGTTTGTTTCTCAGAAAGCTCAACACTATTCATGGGACAAAGTCGTCCAGTTGACTGACACCGTATCTACAAAGATCCACTCCCTCCACAACTGACGCTCAGTAGTAGCAGTGCATACTACCTACAAGATGCAAGACAGAAATTCACAAAAGATCCTTAGATAGCACGTTCCAAAACCATAACCACTTCCATCTGAAAGGACATGGGCAGCAGATACATGGGAACACCACCACCTGTAAGTTCCCCTTCAAGCCACTCACCGTCCTGACTTGGAAATATATTGCCATTCCTTCATTGTTGGATCAAATCCCGGAATTCTCTCCCTAGTAGCATTGTGAGTCAACTCGCTGCATGTGGACTGCAGTTGTTCAAGAAGGCAGTTCATCACTATCTTCTCAAAGTCAACTAGCGACAGGCAATAAATGTTGACCATCCAGTGTCATCATGTCCCATGAATGAATAAAAACAAAAAAGGCTCAAAGTTCAAGCCAGCATTCTGAAGAGTAATCTAAATAGTCCCAATCCCTGATCTTTCCCCAGATCTCTGCAGTTTTTCTTTCAATTTCTTTAGCCAATTCTACTTTGAAGATTACAGTCAATTGGTTTCCAACAAGCTATCAAGCCAGTGTATCCCAAATCATGACCACTACTTGCATGTAGAAAAGGTTTTTTTTAATTTGGGCCTGTATATTGTCAGTTTTGGCTACTTTTCCAGTTTGGCGTGTCTGTACAGATTGTCTTATGCTGTTACGTTACGTATACCTGCTGCTTGCTAACTCATGATCTGAGGACATGTAGAATTGATGGGAGGGAGATGAACTTTCAAAAATGAAGAGAGAGAAATACACAAACAAACAACAGCACACAAAGCAAGAAAACATTAAAAATGGAGCACTCAAATGTGTTGAGCCTGTCTTTAATCCCTTTTACTTAAGGTCTTTATAGCAAGGAGGAAGAGAAGACTTTGTTTGCATCAGTCCATTTGCACATGGACTGAAAACCCAAGGTAGACAGATGAAAGAATGGCATGGCAAACCGTTTAAAACTATGGAGGCAATTTAATTATCCCGGGTTGGACAAGAAAGGATTTTGTGAAGGTGGTTAAATTGTTGATAGTGTGTAATCAAAAGCCAACCTTGCGAATTAAGGTCAACTAAGTAACCACGTGAAAGGCAGGTGGATCACAATGATAGTGACCTGACTTCAGATTGTGGCAACAACATAGATTTAACATCTCCAGGGCTGGTTTGACTCCATCAACACCTGCTGGAGACAAGAATCCCCCAAACTACAGTGAAATATGCCTGCGGCAAGTTGAATGTTCTAGTACAGACACCTCTCTTGCATAATGATAAAACCACTGCTAAGCACAGCTCCTCTATTGCTTTAAGTATTCATGATGGTTTATCAGGTGTCTACCTGTAAAATATCATGGTAAATTGTTTCCGACTGAGTGTGTCCAGCTGAAAATAACATTTGATCTTCAGACAAATTTTGTTGTGAATGAAGAACCATTCAGCTGCATTATGCTTATTTCCACTACCTCCTGCAAAGAGACTCTGCAACAGCACCATTGACTTGAACCAAATGGGGTGACACAGTGGGTCAGTGGTTTGCATTGCTGCCTCACAGTGCCAGGGACCTGGGTTCGATTCCAGCCTTGGACAACTGTCTGAATGGAGTTTGCACATTCTCCCAGTGTCTACTTGGATTTTCTCCGGGTCCTCTGATCTCCTCCCACAGTCTAAATATGTGCAGGTTAGGTGAATTAGCCATTCAAAATTGCCTATAGTGTTCAGGGGATGTGTAGGTTAGGGGCATTTGTCAGGGGAATGGGTCTGGGTGGGAAGCTCTTCAGAGGGTTAGTGTGGACTTGTTGAGCCAAATGGCCTGTTTCCAATCTATAGGGATTGTATAAACCAGTGCAACCACTGTGTAAAGGTTTGTTGTTGTTTGTACTATTAGGCTACTGATCACCTTCTGGTGTAAGATCTCAATTCAGCATTCTGCAGTTAATTTGAGACAGTTGCTGACAGTATTTTGCTGCTGCTAGACTCCTTCCATTATTGAGGCTCTTCTGGTGTTGTGATAATGTCACTACCTCTGAGCCAGGAAAATGGGTTAAAGTCCTACCTGCTCCAGAGTTGTGTAATAAAATCTCTGAACCAGTTGATTAGATAATAAGACTACTCCCAGTGGAGGGCTTTTGTGACACTGGTACCCTCCCTATCTCTGAGCCAGAAGATTTGGTTCAAGTCCCAACTGATTCAGAGGTCTGTAATACCATTTCTCATCTGGTTCATTAGAAAATATCTAGAGTACTTCCATTAGCCTTCAAAACAATTTTATTGTTATAATGAGGTCAGCCAGGTGGACCTCAGAGAATGAGTTCCCTGATTGGGCCTATTAATTTGGTCCAATCAGGGAGCCAAGACTGACAGAAAAGAACAGGAGTGTGATTTAGTCCCTACCCTCCCCTTCACTGTTTTGATCACACAGCACTGTCCCTTGATGTGAAGGGCAGTGTTTGTCACTGGCCACCCGGGTGTTTTCCTATCTTCCTGGTGGTGGAAATTGAATAAAGATTCGTGCACTTTGTGTCTTTCACTGTGTCTCACACCTGCACACAAAAAAAAACAGGGGATCTAACACAGCACTGCCCAAAAAAAAGAACAGGAGTGTCAGACATCCTGTTCACTCTGAGTGTTGGCTTTGAGGGAGCTGGATTAGTGCCAATAAAGGGTGACTTGGTAACGGGATATTGGCCTCTGTGAAGTTATTTCAATTGCAATCATGAAAACCTGGTAGGTCTGTCTTTGGGACTGGAGGAGCAGCAGCAAAGAAGACGAGTGAGACTAGAAGTAGCTAACAGGAGGAAGGTATCCATACAGCAGACTATTTGAGGAGGGTACGACACAGGAGACCTTACACATTGTGACATTTCAGAATATATTTCTGACCTCGGGTCATAGAGCATGAGAACAGACTCTTTGGTCCACCTTGAGCATGCTGATCAAGTTTCCCAAACTAGCTCCATTTATCTACATTCCTCAAAATCTTTCCTAACAATGTACCTGCTAAAATGGTTTTTAAATATTTTAACTGTACCTGCACCTACCACTTCCTCTGGCAGTTTATCCCACATACGAACCACCTTCTATGTAAAAAAGCTGCCTTTAAATCTTTCTCCTCTCACCTTAAAATTATACTTTCTAGTTTTAAACTCCGTTACCCGAAGGAAAAGACCTTTGATCGTCACTTTATCTACGCCCCTCGTGATTTTATAAAACTCTATAAGGTCACCCTTCAACTTCCCGCATTCCACTGAAAACGTTTCAGCCTATTCAGACTCTCCATATAACTCATAACATTCTTGTAAATCTTTTCTGTACCATCTCTAATTTAATATCTTTCCTACAGCAGGGCGACCAGAACTGTACACAGTATTCCAAAAGTGTCCTCACCAATGTCCTGTACAACCACAACATGATGTTCCAGCACTTACGAGAAACACCAACTAAGGTGCCATCACTTCACTGAGGATGATGTCCCTGAGCTCTGTCATCTGATCAAGCCATTAGTGTAGACTCAGAAAAAAGGAATAGAGAGGAGTAGAGAGCTTGATGGAGGAAGAAGGAGCTGCAGATGAGCATTTAAATGTCAATAGTCAAAGATTGTTGATTAAGTCAGCTTTGTAAAAAAAATCTTGTGATCCATTTCACCATTGAAACACACTCAATTACATTAACATAATGAATTTTTACAGTAGATGCAAACTAAACATGCCACAGCAAGTTAAATCTTTCCATTCCACCCTGACTCTTACACTTGCAAGAAGTGTGTCCAGTGCAACTCTTGTTTGACCGGAAGACAGTGAATGGGTGACCAAAAGGCAGAGAAAGAGTAGGAAGGCAGTGCAGGTGTCCCCTGCGGTCATCTCCCTCCAAAACAGGTATACAGTTTTAGATACTGTTGGGGGAGATGGCTCACCAGGGGAGGGCAGCAGTTGCCAGGATCATGGCATCGTGGTGGACAGTGCTGTTGAGAACGACTACAGAATCATGAAAAGTATAGACAGGGCAGATAGAGATAAGCTTTTTCTCAGGGTGAGGATTCAATAACAAGAGGTCCTGTGTTCAAGGTGCAAGGTGAAAAGTTTAAGGGGGATATACGCAGCAAGTACTTTACACAGAGGGTGGTAGGTGCCTGGAACGCATTGCCAGCAGAGGTAGTAGAGGCAGGCACGGTAGATTCATTTAAGATGCATCTGGACAGATGCATGAGTAGGTGGGGAGCAGAGGGATATAGATGCTTAGGAATTGGGCGATAGGTTTAGACAGTGGATTTGGATCAGCTCAGGCTTGGCGAGCCGAAGGGCCTGTTTCTGGGCTGTAAATTTTCTTTTTTCTTTGTACAAGCAATGGTGACATTGAGATATGTTAATTACTGCTAATCAATCACACAGGCGCTGAAAATTAACTCTTAGGAGTGTGGCGCCTCATTCCCTCAATTATTAATTGTTGGACATTTCATAATGTCAATTTTTAAACATTTTTCCTTACTCACTTTCTCTTTCCCTCAATCCAATATTTCTGTGCTGCTTTATACTTCTTTCAGTCATTGAATTCAACCATTCTATTTTACACATCCTTTCTCCGTCATTCTTTTTCATGTCACAACCATTCAATTTGATTAATTGAGGAGATATGCTTTTGCTTGCCTGTTCCTTCAAGTCAAAAATATCCAGTTTTCCTGGCTGTAATGTTATCCGCTTGCGCTATGAGCACTGTTGATGGTTGCACGAGAGCAAAAATAGCTTTCTATGTTCGTGCTTGCACATTGGTTAACAACCATTATATCAATAAGCTTGTTTGGGATCCTACTTCCTTCTCATTCTTCCCAACTAATTGAAATTACAATAGTCTCATTTGCTCATCAACTTTCTTGGCAAATCTTGTTCTTTCTCTATCATCCAGAGCTTCTGCACAAAAAGTAAGTGAAAGGGATGGGTTAGATGACTCTTCTGCACAAATCATGTGACTATATTTAGCCCTTTCCTAACTAGTCAATTGAGAAATCCCTTGAACATTGACTTGAAATTGTTTTGAAATTGACTTGAAATTGTTCCTGGGTTATCTTTCCTAACTACTGAGCCCAGAAAAAAAAGTATATTCTTCCTAAATTGAAGACATAACAACACAAATCTCACAAAATGTGCACACGTGGAATACATTTTCACTTTCAAGATCATTCTCCCTGTTTTGCAATTTCTTGCCACACCTTTCTCTGTTTAGCAGTCAGTGCATCTCTTTGTCACTGGAAATTGGCCATACAGCGAAAGTCTTTCACCTCAGAATTTCAATCCGGGTATTAAAATCTTCTCCATAAGGAAATTTCTATTTAAAATAAGCTTGGGAATCCGTATCTAGTTCCTAAAGGTAAAACCATACAGCACAAATTAAATAACGTTGCCAATTTAGTGACAATGTGGACAGACATTCATAAGTATTTTAATCATATCATGACATATCATGACACAACTCGACGGAAACTGGTACTTAAACTTGTTCCTTCTAGCCTAGAAATTGGGAAAGATCACTACACCAGAAGAGCCTCTTGGGCATACATTCATATTTAAGTACTGCTGACGTTAGAATTATGGGAAAAATACATGGATAACACTTGAGCTGGGGGACCCATGATCAAACGGAAAGACTGCTCCACTTCAAAGTACAACTCCATACTTTCTATCCACACAAAAAATTGATTTGGTAAAAACTGAATGGCTGCAACATTCTGTGAATTACAAATAGTCTCAAGTAAAAACAAAATTGTTCTTTTACACACCGGTGCCACACTAATTTTAAAAAATCAATACTAAAGTAAAAATTCTATGTAAAAAGCCTTTACATGCTCCCAGATCTAGTCAGGCAATTTTTTTCTATTAATGCATTTTTAGTTGATTTTAATTACTTGCTTTCTCTTTTGAGTTAAAATGTCAAGTGTACTAACAATAAAAGTTACTCTTTGCCTTTAGAGAAAATATTGGGGGCATTTCTGAGTGAAGACTCATGGGTCAGGAATTTCTGTTCCTTCTTCCACTGCTCTTTCTGTTGCCATAATTTTGCTAAAAGCAAGGTAAGAATCTCTTTAGAGACATAACTAGAACAAAAAACTTAATGGTACCAACTGGGTTTTCACCACTGGATTGAATTCCCCATTAAGTATTGTTAAAATACTTGGGCATTTTCCATTAATGCTACATTTGTCAATCCACCTGATATTGTCTCACATCTGTTTCAGTACAAAATTTCAACTTTCAAGTCAGAAAGCAAAACTAAATGACTTTTTCATTCATCTAACTAGGCTTCATTCAAAATGAATGTAAGTTAATGCTACTATTTGTGAAACATTACTTAATCATATAATTTATTACAACCATTGCTCCAAAATGCTAAAATATAAAGATATTCCTTTTTATGCACCTTCAGCAATCACTCAAACATTTTTCTTTGAATCTGCAAGGGCAGTCTTTACATAGTTTGGCTATCAGCATGATTGATCAACCATACCCAGCAAATCCAACTTTGTTTACATTCATTTCCATTTTGCCTTTACTCCTTTTCCCAGGGCAAATATACAATTAAATCAATCTTTAACAAAAGCTGTTGTAAGAAACACAGTTTGAACAGGATGGGATGATTTCCTTCCACAAAATAATTAAAGGACTCCTTGTATACAATAAAAGTATTGTAAACAGCAAAAAGGTTGCACCCTCAGGGTAGGAATCTCTGATTGAACTATTCACCTTCCATCATATTATCACTGGACTGCATATGCCATGTATTTGTTTGACCTGTAAAAGGCTGCAGGCAATTATTAGAGATTGCTTTTCCAATCCTTAATTAAGGATGTTTCAAGGGCTCCACTACTGATGACTCAGCAAGTTCAATTCATGACTGCCCAAGTCATTCTGAAAAGGATGTTTGTGTTGAATCTCTGGTCTGTGCTGACATAATTGAAATCACGCTCAGGAATTATAGGGGTACAACACATAGGCAATTTAGGATGGTAATGGTCACCTGATTGTGTCAAGCCTAAAGAAAGAAGTGAAATCTGATGGCACCAACACAGACACTGGAAAAAATATTGGCAAACATAGCCATGTTGACTCTGCAAAAGCTCTCCTAACCAATAGCTGGGGTCTTGTGCTAAAATTGAGACAATTATCTCACAGATGAGTCAAAGAATAGCCTCAGAAAGTCACTACAGTGATTGAACAAGATCAGCCAGCTGGACCTCAGAGAATGAGTTCCCTGATTGGGGCAGTTAAACTGCTCCAATCAGGGAGCCCTGATTGACATATAAAAAGGGTGAGTGTCAGAGACACTGACACTGTGGTACCTGACTCTGAATGAGGCAGTATCCAAGTCAAGTGCTGTTCATGTATAAATAAAGGGTGACTTGGATACTGATACCAGCCTCTGTGGAGTTCTTTCAGTGGTGAATGACATTATGGCATATGACAAACAAACAATCCTCCCAACAGCCTGTGGAGATGCAGGTTTTTTTCTGTTCTTAGGAATCTAACTTTCCTTGAGTCACTAGATTCTAAAACCTTTCAAGAATCGATGGATGTAGTTCACACATATTACAACTCCTAACCACCTCTAATTCTGAGACACTATTGTTTTTACTCGGCAATTCAAAAACCAGAGGAATCCATATCCAGACCTCTGGTTAAATTAAGAAGACTGGCAGAAGCATGTGAGATTCTAGTAGGTGTGTGGAATTAATGATGTAACTATTGAAGCCCAAGTGGACTGCAAGCAGGCACTACAACTGGCTGAAAAATGAAGCAAGTGGAGCATACATGTGGTAGGGTATTCTAATGGAAGTGGATGCCCTTAGCAGTCTGACTGAGCTTGGGGAACACCACTTGTATGCAGGCAATTGTTTAGCTTTATTCAGGACATATTCTGATCAGACGGACTCTAGATCAGCCTCCAGCAAAATCCCAACACAAAGCTAAGCCTCAGCCAAACGATTAACATTTTCTTCAGGATCCTGGTCAGTAAGCCATTGGTATTCAGCAAAAGAATACCTATGCACCCAAACTGAATAAGGTAATTCAAATGCCGGTAACCAGGAAAGGTCATATCCTAGAAAGTCCATCCTCCTCTGGTTTAGAACAGTTAAATTGCTTAGTAACTCCAAAATTAGAACCAATCAAGATAAATATCTGGTTAAATGGTCATCTGGTTTAAATGGAGGTTGATACCAGCACGGCCATAACAATGATCACAGGAGCAGTTTTTAATACAATTAACTCTGAACTCCAGCCCTTAACTTTGCAGAAGATCTCAGTTAGGCTGAAAACCTATACTATGGAACCTTTACAGATGAAGGGTACAACTTCGGTTCCAGGCTCATATGAAAAGCAGCTGCTTCAGTTACCAGTGATTGTGGTAAATAGCTTAGGCCCAAGCTTGGGCGAAATTGGTTGCGATAGATTCACCATATTAGTTCAAAGTTTTTTGATTAGAAAATGGCTGCCTGAGTGAAGTCCTAATTAAATACCCAGAAATCATCCAGGAAGGTCTAGGAACTATTACAGAAACCAAGGCCACCTTGCATGTTGACCAGGAAGTAATTCCATGATTCTGCAATTCCATCTGGTGCCTTTTACCTTACAGACAAAAGTAGAGGCAGAAATCAGAAGGCTGGCAAGTGAAGAAATGACCAAACCAGTTTAGTTTGTGGAAATGGGCAGCACCAGTTGTACCGATTTTGAAGCCCGATGGGTTGGTTCGCCTTTGTGAGGATTTTAAACAAATAGTAAAGCACTTTGTGCAGTTGGATAAACATCCAATCCTTCAGATAGAGGATTTATACGCAAAACTGGTAGGTGGGCTGTTCTTCATGAGGCATTTAATACAAATAATAACCACAAAGGCTTATATCAATATGCGGTTGTCATTTGGGGTATCGTCAGCCTGTTCAATTTTTCAGCAGACAATAGAAAACATTTTGCAATGTCTATCTCAGATCACCATTTACCTAGATGATGTCCTAAAAACAGGGAAAACTAATGAGGAACACTTAGAGAACTTGGATATAGTCCTAAGGTGTTTTCCAAGGCAGACATATGCCTAATAAGGAAAAAATGTGTTCCAGACCACCCAAGTGACCTACTTGGGCTACAGAGCTGACAAGACTGGGTTTCACCCTTTGGAAGATAAAACGAGGGCAATCAAAGGTGCCCTAGTTCTTATGACTGTCCAGGAGTTTACGTCATTTCTTTGAATTATTATGGAAAATTTATACATATCCTGGTACCTTTGCATCAACTTCTAAAAAAAAAATCAGCCTTAGAAATGGTCATATAAAAAGGGTGAGTGTTAGAGATAATGACAATGTAGTACCTAACTCTGATAGAGACAGTACTAAAGTCAAGGACTGTTTGTGTGTAAATAAAGGGTGACTTTGTGAAGGATACTAGCCTCTGTGGAGTTATTTCAGGAATCATATCTCACAATGCCCTGAAGACAACTATCACCATCCCTGTCTATGTCCTGTTCTACTGGCAGAACAGGCCCACAAAACATGGTACATAGTGGTATACAGTCAAAAACTAATTGCCCTGGGACTCCTCACCTTTGACTCTGGACTCCATAAAATCTGATGACATCAGGTGAAACATGGGTAAAAAAATCTCCTGATTACCATGTACCACCTCAGCTGAATTTTGTGGTTTTCCACATAGGGAAACACTGAAGATGAAAAGGGCAGAGAATATATTCTGGATGAGGGGCTTTAATGTTCATACCAACAATTGCTCAGTAGCACCACTAATAACCAAGCTGCTTGGGTGCTAAAGGATACAACTGCTCGACTGGGACTGTGGCAAATATTGAATGAACCAAATACCAAGAAAAATTGATTACCTCACTCGCAGTAATCTGCCTGTTGCAGATCTGTCTGCATTGCTGAGAAGACCAATGCACAGTCTTTAAAGATACAAAGTCTCACCTTCACTTTAAGGACACCTTCCAAGTGGTTGTGGTACTACCATCATGCAAGCCCACAATTAATGGGATAGATCAAAGCTCTGTAGGTCTGCCACATCCAGTTGTGAATATTACTGGGCAATTAAACAACGAACAAGAGGTGGAGGTTCCAAAATATGCATATCTTCAAAAAAAAAGGGAAGCCTACACATAGTGCAAATGACAAGGTTGAAGCATTTGCATCCATCCTCATCCTGAAGAGCCACTTTGATGATCTATCTCAGCCTTCTCCAAAGGTCCCCCAAAAAAGCAATGAGAATCTTCAACCAATTCGATATGAAAAAATAGCTGAAGGAACAGGACACTGCAAAGGCTATGGGCGTTGACAACATTCTGGCAAAAGTACTGTATGCTTGTGTTCCAAAACTGGCCTCTTGTCAGACTGTTCCAGTAAATCTACCTGACAATGTGGAAAATAACCCGGGTATGTCCTGAGCACGAAAAGCAGGACAAATCCAACTTGACAAATTACCATCTATCAGTCTACTCTCAATCAACAAAATGATGTAAGGGATTGTTGACAGCGCTATAAAGTGGTACATGCAAAGGATTAGCCTGCTCACTGAATTTCAATTTCAATTCTGCCAGACCACTTGACTCCTGACCTTATTACAGTGTGGGTCCAAACAAAGACAAAATACTGAACTCCAGAAGTGAGTTGAGAGTGACTACCCTTGACATTGAGGCATCATTTGATCGACTGGAGAATACAGGAGACCGAGTAAAACTGGAGTCAATGGGAATCAGGTGGAAGACTCTCTTGTGGTTAGAATCATACCTAGCACAAAGATCGATTTCAACAACACAATCATATCAATCACAGGAGCACAATAGGGTAGTATCCAGGTCCAACCATCTTTAGCTATTTTATGAAGGACATTTCCACCATCAAAGTCAAAAGTGGGAATGTTCGCTGATGACTGCATAACATTCAGCACCATTTGTAATACGTCAGATACAAAAGCAATCCATGTTCAGATGCAGCAAGACCTGAACAACATCCAGACTTGAGCTGATAAGTGGCACGTAACAGTCATGCCACATAACTGCCTGGCAATGATCACCGAGTCATAGAGATGTACAGCACAGAAACAGACCCTTCGGTCCAACTTGTCCATGCTGATCAGATATCAGAACCCAATCTAGTCACGGTGCATATGCCTCCAAACCCTTCCTATTCATATACCCACCCAAATGCTTTTTATATGTTACAATTGTACTAGCCTCCACCACTTCCTCTGGCAGCTTATTTCATACAATGTACCACCCTCTGTGTGAAAAAGTGGTTCTTAGGTCTCTTTTTTTATATCTTTCCCCTCTCACCCTAAACCTATGCCCTCTAGTTCATGATTCCCCCATACTGTGTCTATTTATCCTATCCATGCCCTTTATGATTTATAAACCACCATAAGGTCACCCCTCAGCCTCTGATACTCCAGGGAAAACAGCCCCAGCCTGTTCAACCTCGACCTATAGCTCAAATCCTCCTTGTAAATCTTTTCTGAGACCTTTCAAGTTTCACAACATCCTTCTGATAGGAAGGAGACCAGAATTGCACACAATATTCCAAAAGTGGCCTAACCAATGCCCTGTTCAGTCGCAATATGACCTCCCAACTCCTATATTCAATGCTCTGACCAATAAAAGAAAGCATACCAAACGTCTTCTTCACTATCCTATCTACCAGCGACTCCATTTTCAAGGAGCTATGAACTTGCACTCAAAGGTCTCGTTGTTCAGCAACACTCCATAGGACCTTACCATTAAGTGTATAAGTCCTGCTCAGATTGGCTTTCCCAAAATGCAGCACCTCTCATTTATCTAAATTAAACTCCAGCTACCACTCTCAGCCCATAGCCACATTTGATCAAGGTCCCATTGTAATCTTAGGTAACCTTCTTTGCTGTCGCTATACCTCCAAGTTTGGTGTCATCTGCAAACTTACTAACTATGCCACTTATGCTCGCATCCAAATCATTTACATAAATAACAAAAAGTAGTGGACCCAGCACTGATCCTTATGGCAGTCCACTGGTCACAGGCCTCCACTTTGAAAGCCAACCCTCCACCATCACCCTCTTCCTTCTACCTTTGAGCCAGTTTTGTATCCAAATGGCTAGTTTTCCCTCTATTCCATGAGATCTAATCTTGCTAACCAGTCTCCCATGGGGAACTTTGACGAAAGCCTTACTGAAATCGATATGGATTACGTCCACCGTTCTGCTCTCATCAATCCTCTTTGTTATGACTTCAAAAACATCAATCAAGTTTGTGAGACATGATTTCCCATGCACAAAGCTATGCTGACTATCCCTAATCAGTCCTTGCCTTTTCAAATACATGTACATCCTGTCCCCCAGGATTCCCTCCAACAACTTGCCCATCACTGATGTCAGGCTCAGCGGTCTATAGTTCCTTGGCCTGTCCTTACCAGCTTTCTTAAATAGTCGCACCACATTAGCCAACCTCCAGTCTTCCGGCACCTCACCTGTGACTATCGATGATACAAATATCTCAAATGATGATACAAATATCATCTTCAACAAAAGAGAATCTAACCATTTTGCCTCAAGTTTTAATGGCATTACTCTTGCTGAATCATACATTATCAACGGACTGGATATGATCACTGACCAGAAATTAAGCTGATCAACCAAATAAATACTGTTGAGTGTGTGTTGCTGGAAAAGCACAGCAGGTCAGGCAGCATCTGAGGAGCAGGAAAATCGACGTTTTGGCCGAAGCCCTTCATCAGGAAT
Source organism: Chiloscyllium plagiosum (assembly GCF_037043375.1). Lineage (NCBI taxonomy): Eukaryota > Metazoa > Chordata > Chondrichthyes > Orectolobiformes > Hemiscylliidae > Chiloscyllium > Chiloscyllium plagiosum. Next base: position 12,648,045 of record NW_028270172.1, read on the forward strand.
GAGGCTGGGGGCCTCGGGTTGGAGAGACCCCCAAGTCTCCCAGCCTCCACAATCATCAAGGCAAGTGGTAAGTATTTCATTACAGGACAGGTGGTGAGTTAACCTCTCGCCTGTGAGCTACTCTTGTAGCCACAGTATTTATTTGGGAGACAGTGAGGTCTGCAGATGCTGAAGATCAGAGTTGAGAGTGTGTTGCTGGAAAATCACAGCAGGTCAGGCAGTCTCCGAGGAGCAAGAAAATCGACATTTCAAGCCAGAGATTTTCATCAGGAACGAGGCCTCGGTGGTCTCTCCAACATGAGGCTTCCAGCCTCATTCCTGATGAAGGGGTCTGGCTCGAAACGTCAATTTTCCTGCTCCCCGGATGCTGCCTGACCTGCTGTGCTTTTCTAGCAACACACTCTGAACTCTGATCTCCAGCATCTGCAGACCTCACTGTCTCCCAAATAAATACTCTGGCTACAAGAGTAGCTCACAGGCGAGAGATTAACTCACCTCCTGTCCTATAATGAAATACTTACCACTTGCCTTGATGTTTGTAGCTCTAACAATGCTCAAAGAGCTTGACCATCCAGGAAGAAGCAGCCCACTGGAGTAGTATCCCAGCCGTGAACCTTCAATATTCAATCCCATTACCATTGAAGCACAATGGCTGCAATGTTGGTTGCAGTGTGCAACATTTATAAGATGCCAGAACTCACCAAGGGTCTTCCAAATCTGTGATCTCTACCACCCAGAAGGTCAAGGGCAACAAATGCATAGGACCACCACAACTTATCATCCTGACTTGGAATTAAATTGCCATTCGATCAAAATCCTGGAACTTCCTTCCAAACAGCACTATGGGTGCACCTACATGACTGCAGCATTGATGTTTTATCTTTGCTATTTTAAAATTTTGATTAAATCCACAAAGTTCCTCCCCTTATTTTCAGTTGCACCGGGCACATTTTTCCCATTTTCTCCATTATGAAAACACATCTAAGAAGTTGATATTTTTATCTTTTTTTGTTTGCCATAGAATCATTTGCATCCACCTTTAATCATCCATAATTTGCTTTAACTGATTAACTTTTCACAGAATACATATGAAACATAGGCTGTTGGATTTCATATCTCTTGTACTTTAATGTCTAAAAGCAAAACATTGACATGTATTTATTAGTCGTTTTGACATTCCCTTGCATTCCCAGTACATATATTGTCTTCTAAATCAGCTAAAATCTGACAAAAGTCAACCAATAAGAAGTTCAACTGAACTGAAAAAAAATTAAAATCTCTGATTGACATTATGCTGCTGATGCTATTGGACTGCCTTCTCTATTACTGGATATTATTATGAAATTATTTTCCCATTATTACATTGTGATCAGAATACACTGTCTTAATTTTTCTACAGAAACTTAAAGTACTGATGAGACAATTATATACATTTACTGTCACATCACACATCTGCAAAAACATACAAAGACATTGATTTTAGCTATGGATCTAATAAACCAGGATAAACACTTAATTTCTGAGACAAACTGACGTCTACAGCACTTCATTTTTTCAAGATGAAACAGTGCAGAGCAAATAAGGCTTGACATAATATTTGATTCACCCACTCAAATTTAACTAGTTCAAAGGAAAAAAGATCATGCATGTCAATGTTAGAAAGTGAAATATGCTTCTGAGTGTGCTTTGCAAGAGCAGAAAACTTTACCTCGCATAACATAATATTTTATAATGTAAATAAATTGGAAAGCATTTTTCCAACTTTTATCTGCTCATGTAGGAAAAGTGAATAAATTATGCTTATGCATTAATCAGTACTAAGCTGTTAATTTTGCTCATAATTTCCCACACTAAGAGCTACTACTTTCACACAAGGATTGCCAAAATGATTGCTTCAGTTTATTTTCCATTCTTATCTTAAAGGAGGAGGAGGTTTTTACGCCAGTGTAAGCAGGATTATAGTTTTGAAAAACCTCAATGTATCAAAAGATCTGGATGTTGTAAAATGCATCCCAATTATATTGCAAAGCTGGTTTTACAATATCACTTCAAGAGAAGGATGATAATACAGATGTAGGTGCTTACATTATTGCACTTTGCAATGTTTAAACCTATAATACAATGGCTGGCAATTAATTAGCTGTTACAAATTGCTGCACATGTCACAATCAGTAAATTATGACTTTTTTTAAAAACCTGATTTCAAAATAAAAGGATGTAGGTTTGCTCGCTGAGCTGGAAGGTTCATTTTCAGACATTTCATCATCATACTAGGTAACATCTTCAGTGAGCCTCCCGAAGAAGCACTGCTGATGTTTCCTGCTTTCTATTTATATGTTTGGATTTCTTTGGGTTGGTGATGTCATTTTCTGTGGTGATGTCATTTCCTGTTCTTTTTCTTAGGGGTGGTAAATGGGGTCCAAGCCAATGTGTTTGTTGATAGAGTTCCGGTTGGAATGCTATGCTACTAAGAATTCTCATGCGTGTCTGTTTGGCTTGTCCTAGGATGGATGTGTTGTCCCAGTTGAACTGTTGTCATAGACAACAAGCAAAACTAATGTCATTTATAAAATACCGTGCAAGAACTGTAACAGACACTACATTGGACAAACAGGCAGTAAACTAGCCACCAGGATACATGAAAATCAACTAGCCACAAAACGACATGACCCTCTCTCACTAGTATTCTTTCATACAGATAAGGAAGGACACCACTTCGACTGGGACAATACATCCATCCTAGGACAAGCCAAACAGAGACGTGCACGAGAATTCTTAAAAGCATGGCATTCCAACCGGAATTCTATCAACAAACACACTGACTTGGACCCCATTTACCACCCCCTGAGAAAAACAGGAAATGACATCACCAACCCAAAGAAACCCAAATATAGAAATAGAAAGCAGGAAACATCAGCAGTGCTTCATCCAGAGGCTTACTGAAGATGTTATCTAGTATGGTAACGAAATGTTCGAAAATGAACCTTCCAGCTCAGCAAGCAAACCTACATCCAAAACCTCAAGCTGAGCTACAAATCTTCTCAAAACTCACTTTCAAAACAGATGACTACTTTTTTTAATTCAGTGATTGAGCAGTGAAAAGAAGTTACTCAAAATTGGTTGTGTCAAACTTCATGAAATGATTGTTAAATAACTGACTTGGATATATTCCTTATGTTCCTCATGACAGACTGGTCTGATCCAAAAACATAAAAGGATAACAGTGCCATTTTTATATAGTGGTCTAGTTGCTGGTGCACAAGTATACTCAGAGTATACAAAGGCACTACAACTTTTGAAAATGTAAATATATGTACTTATATCTGTATTCTGACAGGAGTATACATGCTGGGATGCAACCACACTGGCCGAGCATCTGTCTGTAGGTCTCCTTCAACTCATCTAAAAGGCAAAGACGTTGGTTGGGTTCTGTGCCACAGCGAAATCAACCGTGACATAAATGCAGCTTCAAACAAGTTGCCATAAATGTTATGAAATACTGTTAAAACAGCAGAAAGCAGTTGCATCCAGGATAAAAAAACTGAAATGGTGTAAAAACTATTCAAATTTTTTAGCTGGTAAGATAATGTTTTGTACCCAGTAACTCAAGATAGTCATTAAAATGGATGATGGTTTACCTCACATCACTGTTGAGACTGTTTATATCATTTAAATAGAAATTGGATATGATTATGACAATGGAGAATATACAAGAAAGAAATATGATTAGAGCAGTAACAACAGCTTACATTTATTTTGCAACTTTAACATAATAAAATGTCTTCACAGTTGTGCCATCAAACAAAAAATAAGCCTTTTAAAAAATTCATTTATGGGACATGGGCATTACTGGTTGGACCAACATTTATTGCCCAAACCCAATTATCCTGGAGGCATGAGGCCTCACCTGGAGTAGTGTGCAGTTTTGGTCTCCTTACCTGAGGAAAGGATGTACTGGCACTGGAGGGGGTGCACAGTATTTCATAGGGTTGATTCCGGAATGGAGTGGGATGGCGTATGAGGGGACTTGGAACAGATTGGGACTATACTCATTGCAATTTAGAAGAATATGGGGGGAATCTTATAGAAACATAAAATTATGAAGGGAATAGATTGTTTCTACTGGCGGGTGAAAATAGAACTAGGGAGCACGCCCTAAAAATAAGGGGAAACAGATTTAAGACTGAGCTGAGGAGGAACTTCTTCACCCAAAAGGTTGTCAATCTGTGGAATTCCCTGCCCAGTTAAGCAGTTGACACTACCTCGTTGAATGTTTTTAAGGTAAAGATTGATAGATTTTTGAACAGCAAAAGAATTAAGGGTTATGGCGAGTGGACGTGTAAGTGATGAGTTCACAAAAAGATCAGCCATGATCTAACGGAATGCGGAGCAGACTCAATGGGCCAGATGGTCTATTTTTTCTCCAATTTCTTATGTTCTTATGAACTGCTACAGTTCATCAGGTGTAGGTAGGCCCACAATGCCATGGGTGGATTTTAACCCACTGATACTGAAGGAACGACAATAATTCCAAGTTAAGATGGTGGGTAGTTTGGAGGGGAACATGCAAGTGATGGTGTTCCTATGTATCTGTTGTTCTTTGTCCTGTAGATGACACAGATCATGGGTTTGGGAGTTCTAAGGAGTCTGATTACACAGAGATATGAGTGTGTATGACCTAAACGCTTGGTCAAACAGTAGGTTTTAAAGAACAGTCTTAAAGGTAGAAAATGAAGTAGAGACATGAGGTTTGTGGAGGGATTTGTAGTGTAGTAATTGAAGGCATGGATATCAATAGTAGCAGGAGTAAAATCAGGGATGTTCAAAGGTCTAGGATTGGCTGAGTACAGATATCTGAGAGAACTGTGGCACTGACTAAATGTGTGGAGACAGCAAAGGATTTAAAAACAAGAGTCTTTTAAAATCAAGGTTTTGCTTAGCTGGAAGCCAATATGAAATAGCGATAACAATGGAAATGTGTGAACAGTATTTGGTGATACTTCGGACACAAAAGACATTTTGTTGACATTAAGTTTAGGGATAATTTACAAGACAGCTAAACAAATGAAGTGGCACTGGCATAATGCATCCAGTGGCTTGCAACTCTTTTTCTGGATGAATTTTTCCTTTTTTTTTGTTTTAAGTGCGTGTACCCACCATCGAGAAAACTCATCCAATTTCTTATTAAGAACAGACATGCAGGCATGGGAGGATTTCTCAGAGGATCACAGGCATTGCCACTTGTATCCCAGTTTGGTAGAAGCTGCCAGTCCTAAAGCCTGCTGATCAAGGCCTCAGGGGAAACAGCTGCAAGAACGCAGTTGCTTTAAGTAATCTTCTGCAGGATAGGCCTGACAGGGAAAAGGATGCTTCCATCTGTGGGTCTGATTGCCTCCAGATAGATCACCCTGGTGTCCCAAATACCCTTTCCACTCACAAAACAGGCAGTTGGTGGGCAGGTGACAAGTCAAAATTTATAAACAAAAACAGAAATTCCTGGGAAAACTCAGCAGTTCTGGCAGCATCTGTGGAGAGTATTCAGAGTTAACGTTTCGGGTGGTGGACGTTTCCTCAGACCCGTTGAGTTTTTCCAGCAAGTTCTGTTTTCGTTTCTGATTTATAGCATCTGCAGTTCTTTCAATTTTTAGTCAAAAGTTTTAAGTAGTCTTAATTGACAACTTAAGGGCCTTAATTGGTGATGGGTCAAAACGTTGCCCAATGTTCTTCAAATACAAAACTTAATTGGTGAGGTCGTGAGAAGGGAATGAGTTTCCCTTGTTACGATACAGTGGTGAACCCCTCTGTTAATTAAACACCCAGAAATGTTCAGCTCGCCTCATAATCTGTTAAAATATGAGTGACACAGAACTCCCAAATTCCAATATTTAAAGAAAATAATATCAATTCCATCTTTAAGTTGAGTAAACATTAAACAACAACTACAGAAGAAGGCATTCTGCATGCTTTCCTTTATTGGTCAGAGAGTTGAGTATTAGAATTGGGATGTCATGTTGTGGTTGTACCGGACATTAGTTTGGCCACTTTTTGAATATTGTGTTTAATTCTGGTCTCCTTCCTATCGGAAGGATGTTGTGAAACTTGAGAGGGTTCAGAAAACATTTACAAGGATGCTGCCAGGTTTGGAGGATTTGAGCTATGGGGGAGACTGAATTGTCTGGGGCTGTTTTCCCTGAAGTGTTGGAGGCTGAGGGGTGACGTTATACAGGTTTATAAAACCAAGAGTGGCATGGATAGGGTAAAGGTCTTTTCCCTGGTGTGGAGGAATCCAGAACTAGAAGGCATAGTTTCAGGGTGAGAGGAGTAGGATATAAAAGGGACCTAAGAGGAAATGTTTTCACGCAGAGGGTGGGGCATGTATGGAATCAGCTGCCAGAGGAAGTGGTGGAGACTGATATAATTACAGCATTTAAAAGGCATCTGGGTGGGTATATGAATTGGAAGGGTTTAGAGGGATATGGGCCAAGTGCTGGCAAATGGGACTAGATTAGATTAGAATATCTGGGTGGCATGGACAAGTTGGCCCAAAGGGTTTGTTTCCAGGAGGTATATCTCTATGACTCTATAACTATTCATGGCTTTAAGCCCACCTTTCTCTTAACTGCTTATTACCTGCCTCCAACTCTATAACAATATACTGCTCCAATAAAACACTTATTAAAATTACATCAACTTAATTTCAAAACCATACAGCGGCTGTCATCTCCGTTGCCTGTCTTCTTCCGGCTGAAGATCTCCCTGGGTTATCGTCTTTCTTTTCCTGCGATTACGTTTCATATGAAAAGGTACCTTTGATTGAGATTGTTTCAATCTTTTGAGCCTCTGTCTCTCATGATGGCAATTATACTCATGATTTTCAAAATGCCTGCCTTTTTTATACCCCCCATGGTAGGCTTATGCGGAAAGTCAGGAGGCATGGGATAGAGGGAAATTTGGCCAATTGGATAGAAAACTGGCTAACCGGTCGAAGTCAGAGAGTGGTGGTAGATGGCAAATATTCAGACTGGAGCCCAGTTACAAGTGGAGTTCCACAGGGATCAGTTCTGGGTCCTCTGCTGTTTGTAATTTTTATTAATGATTTGGATGAGGGAGTCGAAGGGTGGGTCAGTAAATTTGCACATGATACGAAGATTGGTGGAGTTGTGGATAGTGAGGAGGGCTGTTGTCGGCTGCAAAGGGACTTAGATACGATGCAGAGCTGGGCTGAGGAGTGGCAGATGGAGTTCAACCCTGCCAAGTGTGAGGTTGTCCATTTTGGAAAGACAAATAAGAATGCGGAATACAGGGTTAACAGTAGGGTTCTTAGTGAGGTGGAGGAACAGAGGGATCTTGTGGTCTATGTTCATAGATCTTTGAAAGTTGCTACTCAGGTGGATAGAGCTTGTAAGAAGGCCTATGGTGTATTAGCATTCATTAGCAGAGGGATTGAATTCAAGAGTCGTGAAGTGATGTTGCAACTGTACAGGACCTTGGTTAGGCCACATTTGGAGTACTGTGTGTAGTTCTGGTCGCCTCACTTTAGGAAAGATGTGGAAGCTTTGGAGAGGGTGCAGAGAAGATTTACCAGGATGTTGCCTGGAATGGAAAATAGGTCGTACGAGGATAGGTTGAGAGTGCTAGGCCTTTTCTCGTTGGAACAGCGAAGGATGAGGGGTGACTTGATAGAGGTTTATAAGATGATCAGAGGAATAGATAGAGTAGACAGTCAGAAACTTTTTCCCCGGGTGCAACAGAGTGTTACAAGGGGACATAAATTTAAGGTGAAGGGTGGAAGATTTCGGGGAGATGTCAGGGGTGGGTTCTTTACCCAGAGAGTGGTGGGGGCATGGAATGCGCTGCCTGTGGGAGTGGTAGAGTCAGAATCTTTGGTGACCTTTAAGTGGCAATTGGATAGGTACATGGATGGGTGCTTAAGCTAGGACAAATGTTCGGCACAACATCGTGGGCCGAAGGGCCTGTTCTGTGCTTTATTGTTCTATTGGATCCTCTCATCGGTTCGATGCTTGCAAAACAATAAATTCAAACTCAATTGGGTTTTACCATCCTGGGACATTATTTAAACTGTCTGGTTTAATTCAAATTGTCAAAACAGCAACCAACTCAGGTATCCATTTCACAGCCAAATGTTACATATTTTCAATTTACTAGTACACTGAGACTGTTATCTAGTCATATGACATAGGTGCTTGTAAGCTCTGTGCAGAACAGTATTCATTCTCTCTTAAAGGCACAGTACATGCCTTCAACTTCATAACACCTCCACCTTTAGAAAGAAAATGAACCATCATACTGAAAAGATGACTTTTTCTTTCTAATTCTTAATCCCATTACAATGAAATACATTGGTCATTAATCTAAGTTCATATTAATTTCTGCACACACACACATATTATATATATATATATATAAAACACTGGAATCTGTTCAACCTTATCTATACTTTTTCCTTTAAATCCGTGATTATCCACCTCTGACTTTCTTATGACCCACAACATGTAAAATTTGAAAATTAAAAGTTTGTAACCTAAGACTCCAGCGAAATAGTCTCATTTTCTTGGAACGATTTAAAGACAAAAAATGTAAGAGGATCATGGTCTGTGTATACAACTGTCTCCACACATCGTTTGTCATGTAAACATTGAAATGTAGTAAAGCCGGTACCAAACTCAATAACTCTTTTTCGACGGTAAAGTATTTTCTATGGTGGGTTTTGAATTTCTTTGAAAAGTAGTTGATTGACTGTTCAATTCCATCATTATCTTCCTGTAGCAGTACAGCTTCAACTCCTCTTATACTGCGAGCATCGATTGCAACTTTGAAGGGTTTCAAAAACTTTGGTATAACTAAAACAGGTGCAAATGCCTCCTGGCATTGTTCTGTCCACTGAAATTTTGTATTTTTCTTTAGTAAATCTGTAGTGGTGCCACCATACTGCTGAAGTTTAGGACAAACTTCCAGTAGAATCTGCTTAGTCCCAAAAACCAAAGCACCTCTTTATTCAAGGTTGATCATGGAAATTCCTCGATGGCCTTTGTCTTGGTGTTCCTTGGGGTCAACCTTCCATGACCAATGTTATGTCCCAAGAACATCACCATTACCTTTGCGAATTCTGTTTTATTTAAAATTTATGACCAGGTTTGCTTCTCATAATCATTCAGAGTTCTGCCACCTGTATCATGTGATCTTTCTATGACTCACTAAAGGTCATCCACATAAACTGCATTTGTTAACCCAGCCACAACTCTGTTCATGACTCTTTGGAATGTGGCTGGTGTAATCTTCATTCCAAAAGACATCACTTTGAATTGGTATGGCCCATTTGGGGTTGCACAGACAGACACTTCTTTAGTATTCTCTGATAAAGGTACCTGCCAATAACCAAGCAATAAGTCCAACTTTGCGATGTAACTGGCTTGTCCAACTTTCTCTACACAGTCCTCCAATTGGGTATGAGTCTAATTTTGTTACGGCATTGACCTTCCAATAGTCCACACAAAATCATCGAGTCCCGTCAGGTTTGGGAACCAATAAAATCAGTGCACTCTACTCACTCTGACTTGGTTCGATAATATCTTTGTAATATCCACTCCTTCTGGACCTGTGTGGCTTTGAAAGGATTAAGTCTGTAGGGATGTTGTTTTATCGAAACAGCATTCCCACACTTCAACCTCATGCACAACAATATTAGTCCTCCCCATTGTATTCCTGCACATGTCCTCGAACTGCTGCAACAAACCTTTCAACTGGGTTCTTTGCTCCCCAGACAGTTAGTTCACTAGCCTATCCCACTCCTCACGGACTTCCTCATTAATTAACATATTTTGAGGCACATCAAACTCCACAACATCTGGATTTGATTCCTCATTCTGCAGGATAGTAATTAACACCTGTTTCTCCAGTTCCCTGTCTCTGTTATAGTAAGATTTCAACAAATTCACACAACATATCCAATACAGTTTTTTTCTATCCAGCATCTTTACCAGATAGTTTACCCGACTCAATCTTTTCTCAATTTGATCGGGACCACTAAACCTGGCTTTGAAGGGATTTCCTACCACTGGTAACAATACTAATAGGTCATCCCCATGGGAAAACATCCGAATTTTAGAGTTTTTATCTGCCACCTGCTTCATTCTATGCTTTGCCCTCTTCAGGTACTGTTTGGCTAACTAACTACCTGATTTAATCTCTCCCTCACCTCAGATACATAATCCAAGTATGAGATCTCCGACTTCGGTCTTGTCAATTTTTCTTTAATTAATTTTAAAGGCCCTCTCACTTCATGTCCGAATATTAACTCAAAGGGAGTAAATGGAGTTGATTCTTTGTGACCTCTCTAATGGCAAATAATATGAATGGGATACCTTTATCCCAATAATCCACGTAATCCTGTCAGTACACTCTTAACATGGTCTTTAGGGTATGTTGCCACCTTTCCAAAGCTCCCTGGGATTCAGGAATGATAAGCACTTGATTTAAAGTGCTGTTTGCCTAAGCTGTCCATGACTTCCTTAAACAGCCTAGTAGTAAAATTAGACTCTTGATCTGACTGAATCTCTCTGGGTAGCCCATACCGTGTGAAGAAAGCTACTAACTCCTCTAACCACCCTTTTTGCCTTGATACTCCGTAATTGAATTGCCTCTGGAAATCTGGTACACACATCCATTATGGTTAGCAAGTACTGGTTCCCACTTCTAGTTTTCAGAAGGGGACCTACACAATCAATCAAAACCCATGTGAAAGGTTCTTCGAATGCAGGAATTGGCAACAAAGGTGCTGGTTTTATTACTGCCTGTGGCTTGGCATGTCTAATACATATGGTAAAAGGTAACCACATCCTTGTGCATTCGAAGCCAATAGAAATGCTTTTGTACCTTAGCCCGAGTCTTCCTTACATCTAAGTGACCTCCTACTGGTAATTCATGTGCTACTCATAATACTTCCTGTCTGTATGCTACCGGCAACACAATCTAGTCTATTTCAACCCATTTCTCGTCTGCACTAACTTGCTGTGGTCTTCAAATTCTACCTTTAAGATAAGAACCCTCAGAAAAGGAATCAGAATGTATTCCCGAGTATGCATATAGATAGACCTTATATTGTCCCGTCTTTCTGTTGTAAGTTTACTAGCCTTTCAGGACTAAACACTTCTGCTTGACTGTTCAGGTTTTTCCTGCACCATTGCATCAAACAGAGTGTCCGCTAACCGAACCTCAACTCCTTCATTTTTCTCTTTTGCTTTTGCTTCTTGCTGTGATTAATTATAGTGGAATCTTGTTACTACACAGTCTGGAAAGGCTCCAGGGCTTTTTTTTCACTCCTCAGTTTCCTGGTCTTCCTTTGGCTTCTCCACAACAGGAGGTGTCACTCCCATCTTGGATCCTGCTAAACCAGTGTCAAGAGCAAACTGTATTCCTGCAACTGACACTCTGTCAATCAATCCCACTGTTATTTCCCCAGTCTTGAATTGGCACTCCAACATAATCTTATACAAGGGAACGCTAAATTTCTGTCCATCTATTCCACAAATTACCACTCTCTCAGGTAACAGATCAGAAAGAGTGCAAATACATTCATCTCTTACTATTACAGACAGATTAGATCCTGTATCTCTCAAAATTATAACTTTTTCCCTTCTCCTCCTGTTCTTCCTGAGTGAACTTTACCCACAGAGGTAAAATCTTTAAAGAGATCAGGCACTAACTCAATACCCAGCCCCTGCCTAAGCTGTGCACTCTCCTGCTGCAACTGTACTTTTCTTGGGGTTTCCTTTACTACTTTCCCTAATGCCACTGGCTTAGCTTCTTTTATCACATCTTTTCCCACAGTGTCTTCAACGACTAGCACTGTGACTTTATGTGTCCCATCTTCTGGAAGTGAAAACATCTTTTCACAGTGCCCTTCTAAAACCACCAGCACTGTAATTTCTTGTGTCCAACTCCATTACAGTGAAAATACCTGAGACCTTTCACCTCCTTTTCACCCGTGGTAAACTATTACTATTGTGCTGGATTCTTTGTTTTGTAATTAGAATCTCCCCTTCTCCCAATTTCTATTTCTCACAGGATGAAATTCTTGCCGGAAACTAAATTTTGCCTTATTCACCAATACATACTCATCTGCCATCTCTGCCACTCTTCTCACTTCCTGAACTTTCTGTTCATCCACATGAATTCTTATCATTTCTGGAATTGAGTTTTTAAACACTTCCAGCAGAATAGTCTCTCTTAAAAATAGATAAGATCTATGAGGCTTTAAGGCCTGCACCCATCTATCAAAATGACCATATTTAATTCTTTTGAACTCAATGGAAGTCTGACCTGGTTCTTTTTGTTTCTGTCTATACGCTTCTGGTACCAATTCATAAGCACTCAAAATAGCCTGTTTTACATCTGCATAATCTCTTGACCACTCATCTGACAGTGCTGCAAATACCTCATTAGCTCTGCCTACAGCTTAGTCTGAACTAGCATTACCAGCAAGTTCTCTGATCACTCCTGCTTAGCCAATCTTTTAAATGAAATAAAGGAGGCTTCGGCATCTTTCTCCTCAAAATGTGGCAATGTTTTTACATATTTGTATACATCACTACCTTCTCTCTGTTAACTTTCCATCCTGTTAACTTGACTTTCCTGACTAATTCACAATTTCTGAAGTTCAAATTCACTCTCACTTTCTCTTTCTTCTTTCTCTCTCTTTGCTCAGCTAAAAACCTTCTCTCTTTTTTCCCCCTCCCTTCTCTCATGCCTCTCCTTTCCTTTATCTTATAACACAATTTGCCTCAATTGTAATTTAAGTTTTTCTAACTCTACTGCACTTGTCCATTTCTCTGATACAACTAAGTGCTTGAACAACTCCATTACAATTTCAGCATTCCTTTAGTCCCTGGTTAAACCCAATTCTAACCTATTTGCTAAGTCTAAAGGTATGTGCTTCCTCTGTCTTTGTAAACTTTCTTGGCAAATCTGAAAAGCATCTTCAAACCCTGGAACCTCTATAGCAATCTTAAGGGCTGTTTCTCTCACTTTTAATTTAACCAATGACAAGTAACTGAAATTAAACAAATTCTCTTACCCAAGTTTTATTTAAAGATCTAGAACATTAATCGGCAAGTGTTTAAGTGTTGCTGGGATCTTTCATAGCCCAAATCTGTTCAAATTTCAGACTGGACCTATCTAAACCTGTCCAAATCTCGGATCCAAGCCCCCAAACTATTATGACACCACAATTAGAGTGGTGTTGGAAAAGCACAGCAGGTCAGGCAGCCTCCAAGCAGCAGGAAAATCAATGTTTCGGACAAAAGGCCTTCATCAGGAATTAGCATCTGCAGTACCTACTTCTGCCTATTACGATATTGCGGTGAACCCCTCTGTTAATTAAACTAAGCACCCAGAAAGCTCACCTCGCCTCATCATGTTAAAATATGAGGGACAGAGAACTCCCAAATTCCACTATTTAAAGAAAATAATATTAATTTATTCTTTAATTCTAAAAGTGAACATGAAACAACAACTATTCACAATTCTAAGCCCCCCTTTGTCTTAACTGCTTATTACCTGCCTCCAACTCTATAACAATATAGTATTCCAATAAAACATTTATGAAAATTACATAACTTAATTTCAAAACCATACAGCGGCTGTCATCTCCTGTGTCTTTCTACTTCCAGCTGAAGATCTCCCTCGGTCGTCATCTTTCTTTTACAGCGAACATGTTTCATATGAAAAGTTATCTTTGATAGAGAGTGTTTCAATCTTTTGGGTCTCTCTCTCTCTCCATGGCAATTACTCTCATAATTTTCAAAATGCCTGCTTTTTTTATTTCCCCAACATCAGGTCATCTCATTGGTTCAATGCTGGCAAAACAATAAATTCAAACTCGATTGGGTTTTTGAATCCTGGGGCATAATTTAAACTGATTGGTTACATTTGAATTGTTGTCAAAACAGCAGCCAACTCAGGTATCCATTTCACAGCCAAATGTTATATATTTCAATGTTCTAGTACACTCTGTTGTTATCTAGTCATATGACACAGGTGCTTATAAGCTGTCAGGGCAGAACTGCAATCATTCTCTCAAAGTTATAGTACATGCCTTCAACCTCATAACACCCTCCAGTGCCAACCTGCTTAATTACTTCCTCTTTTCACCATCTCTGGGGAAGACAAATCACACCTTCCATTCTGATGGGCTACATCCTAAATTACATCAAGTCCAACACATGGACAACTAAGCTGCAGTTGACCAACATAGGCTGCAGTTCCACGGCCCATCAACTTAAAATATTATATCCTATGAAAGCCTCATTCCTCCTAATTTCTACAATGTTTTCCAACCCGACAATATTACATATCAGAACTCTACATTCCTTAGTCTCTTTTCTTTCTCCACCATCCCCCAAACCTCCCGTCAGCTCATCAATGGCCACCATGCTTTCAGAAATCCAGAGCCTATAGTCTGAAAATTCATCACAAGACGTCTCCTCCCTCTTCCCTAAGGACACACCATTTCAACTAAGTTTTGAACCACTGCTCTAATTCACTCATTTTGTGGTTCAGCAATGTTGTTGGTTAAGTACACTTCATAGAGGTTAATTGAGACAATTTTTCCATGGTGAAGGCATCAACTGTTGTGTCTTTGTGGAAACACTGAAGAAGTGTCACCTTCATGAAAATGTGGAAAGAAAAATATATTTAAAAATTAAGTTAAACATCTGACTTCGTTGTACTACTTGTGAGATGAAGGATATATAATTTGAAAATATTGATATTGTTTTTGAAAACTGAATTTCAAATAGAGGCTGACAGATGTTAGTTACTTTTGAAAAGGGTTTTCTTTTAAAACAAGGCAGAGTGCACTTCCTGAATAATGATTTAAATCAAACATCTTGTCGTAAAGCAGATGTCTGTGGATTCTCGTGGTGATAACGGAAAGACGTTTATACAGTTCGGTTTAAACCAATTAGAGCAAATATCAAGGCCATTAGCTTTGTTTTCTGTTGAGAAGAATCTAAGGTGAGCAAATTTTCTTACAAAAAATTCAATTCAGAAGACATCAGTATTGAGTTTAGAAGCAAAACAAGTTTCTCTCATGGAAGGAGGATTCAGAGCAGTTCAAGGAAAAAGGCAGCTCAGCAAAAGGATTTTGTCTTGCAACTTTCAATCTAAGAGTTTGTTAGGAATCTGCAGTTACTAAAGTAACACAGTTTAGGCCCCCGAATTTCTGAGAAGTTCATTTTGGCAGATTTGGAAAGGACTCATACTCCACAGAAAATAAACTGTCAGGAGTTAGTTATGTATAACTGAAAGCGTTGAAGTAGTCGTGATATTTCTCTAAAGTCTCCATAAAAAATTGTGCTCGGAAACAGGTTAAAACTTTAATGTCTGTTTTAAGATCATTCTATCATTTAGGTTTAGATAACTTGGTTTGTTTTCTTACTTTTTCTTTGACATAATAACTTTTTTTCTGTTCTAACGAAAATCTATCCATACAGCTTCTTGTGAATATGTATCTCAGAAATTAACCGTCACATATACTAACTAAACTAAAAGCAAAAAAATTCAAATCAGATTTCATTCTGGAATCTGACTTGTCCAGTATTACAATCAGCTGAGACCATAATACTTGTCCTGCTCTTTGATATAGATTAAAAACTCTAATTTTACTTTGTGTAAAATATTCTTTTATATATATATTTATAAAAATAAGCCTGTCTCGGATACACATGTGCATAATTTAACAAATATAAATAAAAGATGATTGTTAGAAAAATGCATGAAAAGACTTGCCAGCAGCCTTCTCAAACTGTCAATCAAAATAAAATTGGTGCATCCATTTTGGGTTAGCTACATATTGTTCAATATGTGACTCCGTGCAAAAGTGAACCTAGTCTCTCAAGGTACCTGTCATTTTGTTTCATATTGATAATGTAACTTGTAGAATAGTAGAAAGCAGTAAGTTCAGCAACAAGGGGTTGATTTAATTGCCTTTTTTCCCTCCCAGATCACATTCGAATAGATGCTAATGAAATGCAGGAATTAATCTACTCTTGCATTCTTGCAACTACCTTGGATACTACGTAGGTCAAATTATCTTCTTAAAATGGTAAAATACCACTGTTCCAGAACCACTTCTACGTAGGAATGAAATCCAACAGAGCCTGGTAATCATCTAATGCTCCAAAAAGTTTAGCTGCTGCAGCATAATCAATTTTTCTTTTGCATTTTTGAGAATTAGTGTAGTGTCATGACAATTATTTCAATGCCGTCCTTCATTTGCTTAATTTTATTTGCATAGATTCTACCACACTTGAGAACATACCTCAAAGTTTTAGCAATACATCAGAGAGTTGGCACAATAATTTCTTTGAAGCAACCCAAAGCAAATTTTTCCATTCCTGGTTTTGGAAATAGCATTAATTCAGATAAATTAGTGCTTTGAAAATTGAATGCAATACAAAATTTGTTGCAATATATAGTAAGGATTTATCCCTGTTAAAATTATTGCTTTGCTCACCTGCATTGAGCTACTTTGCCACACTATGTCTACATTTGAGAATAGACTGACAATGAAATTGTGATGTAAATATTCAACTCTCTTGTAATTTAATGTGGATATTAGTCTTTATTCAGAAATGGGTGAACATTTATGATAATGAGGACTAAAGAAGCTTACACAAATGCATCGAAGACTGTCAATATCTCTCACCATAATTTTCAGTCTTAAGCTGTTTTTAAAAAATTGACTTCTGGAGCTAATTAATCACAGGACACTCATGAAAGGAGAAATAAGTTGGAATGTTGCTCCAAAATAATTTAGGTATCCAATGCCTTACCTTTATCAGGATATTTACAGCTCGGTGAGAATAGAAGATTCCTTGATTTTTTTTTGGAATCTTTAAGTGAATGGCTTCAAAGCCAAGATTAGCTTTGGGCAATTGTAGATTTTTAATTTGGATCCATTTTATGTTGATTGTTGATTTGTGATGCTCCACTCTCTGGGATGACATTTGAGGCAGTCTGGATTGTTCAATTTGAAATGGCCTACTGGGAATCTTTGACACTTTCAAAAATCAATATTGTAATCGACGATGCATGCTAAACATAAAACCCTTAATCAATTAAGTTAGCTATGCCTTGGGTATCAGAAATGTAACATTTTATGAACAGAGTTCACATTTCAGATAGTTACACCGGGCCTTAATTAAAAGATGTAAAAGCGTAGATCCGTGACAGCTTTAAACACAATTACAATGCTCAACGTATCTAATCTATTATGATTTGGAGATGCCGGTGTTGGACTGAGGTGTACAAAGTTAAAAATCACACAACACCAGGTTATAGTCCAACAGGTTTAATTGGAAGCACACTAGCTTTCGGAGCGCCGCTCCTTCACCTGATAAACTGGTGTTGTGTGATTTTTAACTTTATCTAATCTGTTAGTAAGCTTAAATACTTTACCTGAGTGTTCTAGCATTTAGAGAGAAAAATCCAGACTTTTCAACTACTCATCACACGTCGGATTGCCTTTCCACATTGCTCTTGATACCTGGATATTTTGTCATAACATAGCATCAGAATTGCAGACTGTTCACTATCCCTGTAACCCTGCATTTCCCATGACGAATCCGCTCAGACTGCATATCCCTGGACACTATAGGCAAGTTAACATGGCCAATCCACTTTACATGCAGATCTTGAGATTGGGAATGTGGAAGGAAACCAGAGCACTGGGAGGAAACCCATACAGACAGTTGCCTGAGGCTGGTGTCAAACCCAGGTCCCATGGCACCATGAGGCAGCAATGCGAAACACTGAGCCATCATGCCACTTCTATTCAACACTATTTGGATCTCTGAGTAGCCAGTTTGCTTTGCCCTCATCTCTCCCATTTTGGTAGCATCTGTAAACACCAACAGCCTTTTATCACTAGTTCCAAGTTATTTATGTACACGGTAAAGACCAATAACCTTTGCACTGATCCTCTAGAACCCTGTTAGTAATTTCTTGTTTTGTCATTGCACCCAGGTTGCAATCACTGTAGGCTGTACCAGAGACAGCAGATATATATAATCCAGCTCAATTGCTTCCCTGTATTCCATATTTTCTGACCTGTGTGGCATAATAGTAAATATATTGTTGAATTATTGTAGAACATATGTGCCAACAAGGCTCACCATTGCATTAAAGAACCCCAGAGGTCTCCAAAATAAAGGCTGAAAATGTGTTGCTAGAAAAGCGCAGCAGGTCAGGCAGCATCCAAGGAACAGGAGAATCGACCTTTCGGGCATAAGTCCTTCTTCAGGAAACGTCGATTCTCCTGTTCCTTGGATGCTGCCTGACCTGCTGCGCTTTTCCAGCAACACATTTTCAGCTCTGATCTCCAGCATCTGCAGTCCTCACTTTCTCCCCGTCTTCAAAATGAAGTAAAGTTCTGATGGAACAGACACACAGAATGTATCTTTTTTGGGAAAGTGCATAACTTGAAGCCATTAATACAGAACGATCACCAAGAAATCCAATATGGAATTCAGAAGAAGTTTCTTTACTCAGGGTGGTAAAAAGTGAAATTTGCCAACATTCGGAGTAATTCAAGTGCAGAGTATGGACACATTTAAAGGGAAGCTCGACAAGCATGAGAGAAAAGGGAATATATGAATTCTGATGGTTGATTTAAATGAGGAAAGATTGGGGGAGACGCAAAGTGGAACATAAATACTGACAAAGATAGATTGGGCCATATTGCCTGTTCAGGCTGTGCATCCTATGCAATCCCACATAATTGGTTAAGTTAGATCTTCTATGAATCCACACTGACTTACATTTACTCCATCATATCATTCATTTATCAGGTATTATCTTGAATTAATGGCTACACTTTGCTCTCAACTATCTCTGCTGGTTGTGGGATCTTGCTATGTGTACATTTACAGCCATGTACCTTACATCAATAAACACACGTCATAAGTACCAGATGTCCTGAGGTTGCAAAGGTTCTTATATGTTCAAGCTCTTTCACTTTTCTTACATTTTCTCCTTTTTTCATGTCACCCAACAGAGAAAATGCCTCCCCACTGCCATTTGGAAATAAATGCCAACCTTGCCAGTGATATCCACATTTCAACAATCAATAAATAAGAACATATTATCCAGAGCAGATTTTAGGCTCATTGGTTTGCAATTTTCTGCACTGTCCTTGTGGTCATTTTTACAGATTGATATTATCACAGCCACATTCTAATCCTGGGGCAATTTATTTTTTCAAATGATATGCCAAACTGATATGGATGTGGCCAATCTTGAAAGCCACTTAAACACTGCTTCATGAACACCATCAAACTAGGTGTTTTGATCATCTTCAGTTTATTCAGTTCATCAATATCCTCTTCATCTGAAACTGAAATAACGACACTGAGGCTGGTATCCTCTCAGCAAGTCACCCCTTTATTTGCTTTGGAAAGTCCTTGACATTGATTCAGCTCCCTCAGAGCCAGCTCCCAGAGTGACAAGATGATTGACACTCTTGTGTTTAATTGATCAGACAGAGGTCCCTGATTGGACCACACTACCAGCACCAGGCAGGGAACTCATAGTCAATGAGATCCACCTGGCTGACCTTGTTGCAACCATAACATCCCTCCCCCTGAACCCAATGATGTAGGCCAGTTTTTTTGTAGTTCCTCCTGGGGTGTTTTAGCATCAGGTCAGGTTCTTTAGACTCAGCCTAGAGTACAGGCAGCATGAAATGCTCAGTAGCTCGCCTCTTGCACCTGGACAATCTCAGAAGAAATTTATTCTCAGGTGACAACATCTGCCGCGTCTATTTCAGATTCTGTGGTATCTTTGATGCTTGATGGAGAGGGAGATCCAGCGCAGGGAGAATCCACATCTTTCTGACTATTCGAGGAGTCAGGCATGTTTTGCTCTTGCCCTGTTTGTAAGTTTGCATCTTTCATATGGCCGACATATTTGTTCAGCACCATTGCATCTACTCAAACTTTATGCGTCACTGAACTGACCTTGTGTTGACTTCTTACTAAGCTGGGCCATTCCTGTAGTTCCTACTCCAAACTTCATCTCTTGAAATGAACTGTCTCTCTCGCTTAGCTGAATCTTGAGTCCGGCACTGGCGTTCTTGAAGCTGTTTCACTCTCCCCCTATGTCCGGGAAGATCAAATTTAACCTATTGTGGAGTCCTCTCCCCAAGAGCAACTCTGCTGGAACCATCCCTGTAGTTGCATGAGGAGTGATCCTGTAATCAAATAGAAACCCATACAGTTTGATTTTAGTGTAACTGCAGGCTGTTTCTTTAAATCTGCCCTCGAATTTTAAGCTGCTCTTTCTTCCAGACTATTGGATAATGGATGGTCTGACCTGTCCTTACATGACGAATACCACTTGACTGTAGGAAATACTCAAATATGCTGCTGGTAAACGATGGCCTGATATCTGCGACCAACATTTCTGGGAGCCCTTGTATTGCAATGGATGCATGCAGTCTTTTTCAGCTGGCATCCCAGTGTTTGACAAATGAACTCTATGTACACCCAGCCACTTTGAATGTGTGTCCACAATGACCAAAACGTTAAGCCCGTGAAGGGATCTGCGTAATTGATGTGTAACCAAGGCCGGAGTTTACCCAGTTATTCCCACAAATGTGGGGAAGCTGCTGGCTGAAATTTTTTTGTCCTTGTTGGCACGCTGGGCACTGCCCCATCAATGCAGATATGTCTGCATCCAACCCTGGTCACCAGACATAATTTGCCACCAACATTTTGGCAACCCCTGGATGACCCTGGTGGAGTTCAATCAGTATCTGGCAATGGTCTTTGCTTGTTTCCCATAATGGTATGCTGTCGTCTACTGTGAGCTGCTCTCCAAGTCCAAAAAGGCTTCTATTCTGGCTGTGACGGCCCTTTAGTTTCCCCCATCACCACCAATTGTTTCAGTTGTGCCAAGACCAGATCTTTCTGCATCCAAAGTACACTAATGTCAGCTGTGACTGGAGGTGTGTCCAGAAAATTTAAAACCACTGTGGACTTTTCCAGTGGTGTATCTGCCAGGGTGAGGTGGCTGAATGCATCTGCATTGGCTACTTGGCCTCCGGGACAGTGTTACAGCTTATGATTATATCTATTTAATATTGCTGCCCACCATTGGAGTTTTGGCAGCACTGTCTTGTCCTCTTTAATTATACCTAGCAGGGGTTTGTGGTCCGTTCTTATTACAAATTTATGTCCGTAAAAATATTAGTGGAACTTCCTGATTCCAAATATGACCACTAAACATTCCTTCTCTTTTTGGGTATATTTTCTCTCTGCATTAGCCAAAGTTCAGGATGCATGCACTATTGGGTGTACCTCTCCATTGGGCCCATCTATGAAGTAATATAAACCAATGCCATACAGGAAGGAATCACTTGTCTATATCAGATCTCGCTTCAGATCATTATGTGCCAACACCTTGAAGGATGATAGCTATTTCTTCACTTCGCTGAAAGCTATGGCTTGGCTATGTGACCATTTCCAAGGCTGAAACTTTTTTCAAGTTGATGCAAGGGTGTCAGGATGCAGGCCAGTTATGTATGTACTTTCCATAATAATTCACCAGCCGAAGGAAAGACCTCAAACCTTGCAAAAGGTTTTCCATCATCTGCTAAAAAATCGCACAGGCTGACAATACCACAAATGGTAGTCTCATGTACTGGTAAAAATCCTTATGGTTATTAATTATGGGAATGCCTGGCTCATGTCCAGCTTCGTGAAGGACAGATCACCTGCCAGGTTCACTTTTAAATCCTGGAGATCACAGCAGGTCAAACAGCATCCATGGAGAGACAGTAAACTAATGCTTTTGAGTCGAAACATCAGAATTGAAGTAAAGTGTGCATTTGCAGTAATTTGTTCATACCCGCATGTAAATCCTCTTTGGAAGGAATTGGGTATTCATTCAACTGTAAAAACTGATTTACTATTTGTTTAAAATCCCCGCAAAGGCGAACCGACCTATTGGACTTCACATTCAGTACAACTGCTGTTGTCCAACTTCTGCAATCTAGACTGGTTTGATAATGCCTTCACTTTTCAGCCTTCTGATTTCTGCCTCTACTTTTGCCCGTAAGGCAAATGGCATGGGGCAGGCCTTGCAGAATTGTGGAATTGTTTCCTGGTCAACACGCAAGGTGACCTTGATTCCCTTGATCGTCCCTACATCTTCCTGAAAACTTCTGGGTATTTAACTAGGACTTCACAGGCAGACATTTTCTAATCAAAAAAATGTTGAGCCCGTCCACATCAATCTTTCTCAACCAATTTCCACCAAAGCTTGGGCCAAGCCATTTACTACAATCATTCACAACCAAACTAACTACAACTCATAAGTTCCATCTTAAGCTTGTACAGGTTCTCAGCTAGACTAAGGGTTGGAGTCCAGAGTGAATTTTGTTCTGCAATCACTGAAATGACCACGGGGGTTTGACCTCCATTAGAACCAGGTGACCATTTAACCAGGTGTTTATCTTGATTGAGGAGAAAGTGAGGGCTTATGCCCGAAACGTCGATTCTCCTGTTCCCTGGATGCTGCCTGACCTGCTGCGCTGTTCCAGCAACACATTTTCAGCTTTATCTTGATTGAGTCTGATTTGGATATTGCTAAGCAATTCCAAACTAGATGGAGATGGACTTTCCAGGGTGTGCACTCTCCTAGATGCCGGTCTATGAGTTCTCTTACTCCATTTAGGTTTAGCGGGACACTTTTGATATCGAGTCCGCAAACTAGCAGCAACTAAGGAGGCTTGCTGACCCAGTTCCCGAAGAAAATTTTAACTATTTGGCCAAGGCTTGGCTTTGTCATGGCTGACCTCTGTTGTGAATATGTCCTGACAGCAGCTATGCAATTGTCTTCACTCAAGTGGTGTTCCCCAAGCTCAATCAGACTGGCGAGGATGCCCCCTTCCAACAGAATACCCTTCAACTCATTTGTTCCACTAGCCGCATCTTCCAATGATAAAGCCAGTTGTCGTGTCTGTTTGGAGTCCAGTTAGGCTTCAGCTAGTAAGTGTTTTTGAATGGTCATTCCAAAAGTTAAGAGGAGTAACAAACAATCCAGGTCTTTTTCAATATATAATTTCAGTTGCATCACGCTGTAAACTTTTGCTATAAATTGTGTCTTACAATCTTACACTCCATAACCACCTGATGAAGGAGCAGCGCTCCGAAAGCTAGTGCTTCCAAATAAACCTGTTGGATTACAACCTGATGCCGTGTGATGTTTAACATTGCACATGAAAGAATTGCTTAAGTGTACACTAGTCTTCTGGTATCTTTCTCCATATGAAGTGGAGTAAGTCCACCTTCCAAACAGAAAGTCTTTACAACAATAAGCAAAATGATAACCACACTACTTGCATAAGAATAATTTGTATTTTAGTATAACTGAGTATTTTAGTCCTCAGTTTGTTACAGAATTATTGAGATTGTATACAAGGATTATACACTTCATCAGGCAAAGGCTTTCCCTCTATGCCAACACTAATTCTGTTGTGAATATGCAAATATTTTATGAGGAGCACTGCTTGATAATCATCTCAATATGTTGTTAAGATCAAAGGCACAGAGGAATTTCACTGCTCAAGTGTTGCCAAGTTAAGACTGAACATATAAAGATGAGAACCAAAATTAGCGGTCAACTGTAAACTTTGACATCACCATCAGCTTACAGTCCACGATGAGCACAACAATAACTTACATTGATACAAGATTCTTAATGTGGATGACCCTAAATGGATACAGACTGGTCTGAAATTCACAAGCTTACACCTCCACAGAAGAGGGAGTGAAAGTTAGACCAATTAGTGTACTGAAAAATTTGGGGCTGTTTTAGTCTCATATTATTAAAGTTTACCAAAACTACATACACAAATGGTAGCATTTTAACTTCTGCATACATTTATCTAAATAATCATGAATCTCTGCTAAATGCAACCATTTTTTGAAAACAGATTTATACAACAACTTCCACTGTATCATATGGTTTATCCACATACTTTTATAATTGCTGAATAGGACTCAGTATTTGACTCTGTTGATTTATACATTCAATACATCAGTCTCTATTTCAAAAAAATCACATTTAACAAAACAAATTATTTGAAGAACTCTGCAGTTTCTCTTCAGTTAGTTAGGAAGCATAAGTGAGAAATTAAACATTATGGCCAAACCTCATCAAATGTTACAAATTTACACAGGTATTGATTTATGAAGCATGCTTAGGATCCTCCAAATTGTGATCACATTGGCTGTTCATTTAAATAAGTTTAGAGTGCACTCTATGGGAATATGTAAAAGTGTTTAAATTTCTAGGTCAAATGTAACAATTTTGGGATGATAGTTCAAATTATTTTAGTTTTAGAATTAATTATTTCAGAAAAGACTTTTATGCTTAAGCATTTGCAAAACAGAAAGATAAATGTACATCTTCCCAAAAACAATCTGAGATTTCCCATTTGTGAAATATTAGTTTCCCCTCCAGTTATGCCAATATTATGTGACTCTTGGTCTTGTTGCACTTATAATTTTGAGGCTGAAATGCAAACAAAGCATTATTGTTGTAAATTCAGGTAACTCCCCAAGGTAATCTTTTGCATGGAGGCTGATCTGTGTAAATAAACAGTAGGGGCTTCGACAGACATAACTCTAACAGTGGGCAAACAATTGAGAAGATTTGTGCACAGCGATGCTTTGGCATTAAACTGCATTAATCAGTTATGTGCAGATTTCGGCAGAAGAAAAATGATGCTAATTCACTTTTGCACCGTAATTACATCAAAAGATTCCAAGAAATTACAGGCTGCTGTGTTAACAACTGAGGATGTAACAGATATGCATATATTACTGTCATCCATACTCAGTGAAAGAGCCATTTCATCTGACAGCCTGTGGAACTGCAAAATATTAAATTACCAGTTGAGAAACATTAGCTTTTGGGTTAAATAAATGAAAGCTTCTTAAAAGAATCGAGCTCTTGGCAAACTGAAATGTCAATGCTGTGAATAATCACATTGCATACATTTGATAAATGAAGCATAAATGTCACCAGAAACATTATTTATTTTAAGGTATTACTTCCAATGTATTTGGCCTTTTACAACAGGAAATTACCATCCATCAACTCAGTCTGCATCAATATTCTCTCTCGTCCAGATAATACACATATCCCTCAATAGTTCTGAATTCTACATTTCTGCTTTGCAAATGCTGTTATCCAAATTGTTTAACTTGAATTATGTTTTCTGTTTAAAACAAGCTAGATGATTATCTATGTGGACGTAAAAATGAGATCAATAGGTCTAAACTTGCGCAAGAAGTATGCTGTCACAGGTAGATGCATAGTTGCTTAATGATGCTTATATAGAAGCACAATTTTTCTCCTAAACTACACTCCTGGATCTGCAGGGACATGTGAAGAACAATGTAAAACAAGTTGAGGATTGCAAATGTATAAAGCTGGAAAGTTGCAATCAATCCAATCACCTACTCCCAACTAAAAAGTGTGTCTTGCTAAGGCCTGAGATATGAAATTAAGTTCTATTAATTAGGAATTGATGTACACTTGCACCATCCTGCATTGAAAATAAACTCTCTTACTTCTGCGATTGGTACATCATCCTTCAGTTCAGTTGTGTGACATGCCAGTAAGCCAATCAGACGAATCATTTTGGCACGACTGAAAGCAAGAGAATGGGTGTTAATTTACGGAATTCAGAATGAAGTCATACCAGCAATATTGCCATTGCTCTGATACATCTACTTATAGCATTTTGATTTCTTATTTTCAACTGGACAATAACAACACCTCAAATAATTTTGATTTACTTGCATTGTTCATGCATTTAATTTACACAGAAAAGTCATGACATAAACTAAACATGTTCATTTTTTGAAGAATACCTTATAACTACACAAACTAATTTTGGACCATGAATCTTTAGCTGTGCTAATGACTGAGAGGAAGGTTTCATGCTGATCTTTTTGGTATCCATTTTATTTTTTGTCATTAAGTGCAGCTTTCAGCATACTAATCCTGGAATTATTTTTGCAGCTATTCAGGCCAACTTTCCTTGTTAAATTCCGAGATCCAAAATGGAATACAAGTTAAGAAAACATTCCTGGAGTTGTA
This sequence comes from Chiloscyllium plagiosum, assembly GCF_037043375.1. Lineage (NCBI taxonomy): Eukaryota > Metazoa > Chordata > Chondrichthyes > Orectolobiformes > Hemiscylliidae > Chiloscyllium > Chiloscyllium plagiosum. The sequence continues at coordinate 12,674,238 of NW_028270172.1, forward strand.
GACTAATGACAGTAGTCACAAAACATAGTCCTACAAGTCTCAAAAAGTCTTGATGTTTACACTGTCCTGAGTCAAACATGACATTGTCAAACTATACATAATGCAGAGAAAATTGACAAAGTCATAGACCTTTCAACTGCAAATTATTACTGCCATCTTGTGGCTGATAAATTTTACATGTTTACAATTTAACTGAATGCTAGGTTACTCCAATTTTGACATTATTTGGTTGAGAAATTTCTAAGGTTTGACCTGAAACGCTTCAGAATAATTAAATTATCTGGCCACTGCCATGTGGAGATTTTTTTAAAAACTCCTTAAACAAAAATTAACTCATTTTCCTCAGCACTTCCACCTTGTCATTTTACTCAAGTTTCAAAAGCCTTCTCTACAATTTTGCTTCTGACAAACCTTTAAATGTCTGTCTTCTCTTTCTTCCTCATACTCAGTGTCCACAACCATGCGAAGTGCTCTGGACATCTCTATAAGTGAGGGGTGCACCAGAAATAGTAACTTAGCACTCATATTAAAAATAATCTCAAACTCCTACCAGCCGCATCACCTCAACAGAAAGTGACTAATTTGAATGACTGCATTCATTTGCAAATAGCTCCAAACTCCTTTCAACTCTGGGAAAATCTAGGTCAAAAATGTTCTACTCCTTTGCAGATTTTGAGTTCCTCAGAAAGATTACATCAAATATTCCTTTATTCAACTGGATAAGACATGGATGCATCCATAGTATTTTCTCAAAGCACTACTGTCAGTTCCCATTTCTATATGTTTGTTGCCTGTCATTCTTCAAAGCCTAGATATCCTTCCTACAAAAGTTGAGTCAGGCCAATGTACTTTGTACAAACTGTACGCCGCAAGATTCTTTTGTCCCTTGTCATTAAGAGTTAGTATAGAGTCAGAGATGTATAGCATGAAAACAGACCCTTCGGTCCAACCCGTCCATGCCAACCAGATATCCCAACCCAATCTAGTCCCACCTGCCAACACCCAGCCCATATCCCTCCAAACCCTTCCTATTCATATACCTATCCAAATGCCTCTTAAATGTTGCAATTATACCAGCCTCCACCACTTCCTCTGGCAGCTCATTCCATACACGTATCACGCTCTGTGTGAAAACGTTGATCTTTAGGTCTCTTTTATATCTTTCCCCTCTCACCCTAGACCTATGGCCTCTAATTCTGGACACCCCGACCACAGGGAAAAAATTTTGTCTTTTTATCTTATCCATGCCCATCATGCTTTTGTAAACCTCTATAAAGTCACCCCTCAACCTCCGATGCTCCAGAGAAAACGGCCCCAGCCTGTTCAGCCTCTCCCTATAGCTCAAATCCTACAACCCTGGTAACATCCTTGTAAATCTTTTCTGAACCCTTTCAAGTTTCACAACATCTTTCTGATAGGAAGGAGACCAGAATTGCACGCAATATTCCAATAGTGGCCTAACCAATGTCCTGTACAACCACAACATGACCTCCCAACTCCTGTACTCAATACTCTGACCAATAAAAGAAAGCATACCAAACGTCTTCTTCACTATCCTATCTACCAGCGACTCCATTTTCAAGGAGCTATGAATCTGCACTCCAAGGTCTCTTTGTTCAGCAACACTCCTTAGGACCTTACCATTAAGTGTATAAGTCCTGCTCAGATTGGCTTTCCCAAAATGCAGTACCTCTCATTTATCTAAATTAAACTCCATCTGCCTCTTCTCAGCCCACCGACCCATCTGGTCAAGATCCTGTTGTAATCAGAGGTAACCTTCTTTGCTGCCAACTACAGCTCCAATTTTGGTGTCATCTGCAAATTTACTAACTGTACCTCTTATGCTCACATCCAAATCATTTACATAAATAACAAAAAGTAGTGGACCCAGCACAGATCCTTGTGGCACTCCACTGGTCACAGGCCTCCAGTCTGAAAAACAACCCTCCACCACCACCCTCTGTCTTCTACTTTTGAGTCAGTTTTGTATCCAAATGGCTAGTTTTCCCTCTATTCCATGAGATCTAATCTTGCTAACCAGTCTCCCATGGGGAACTTTGACAAAAGCCTTACTGAAATCGATATGGATTACGTCCACCGCTCTGCTCTCATCAATCCTCTTTGTTATGACTTCATAAAACTCAATCAAGTTTGTGAGATGTGATTTCCCACGCACAAAGACATGTTGACTATCCCTATTCAGTTCTTGCTTTTCCAAATACATGTACATCCTGTCCCTCAGGATTCCCTCCAACAACCTGCCCACCACCGACGTCAGACTCACTGGTCTATAGTTCCCTGGCTTTTCCTTACAACCCTTCTTAAACAGTGGCACCACATTTGCCAATCTCCAGTCTTCTGGCACCTCACCATGACTATCGATGATACAAATATCTCAGCAAGAGACCCAGCAATCACTTCTCTAGCTTCCCACAGAGTTCTAGGGTACACCTAATCAGGTCCTTGGGATTTATCCACCTTTATGAGTTTCGAGACATCCAGCACTTCCTCCTCTGTAATATGAACATTTTGCAAGGTGTCACCATCTATTTCCCTACAGTCTATATCTTCCATATCCTTTTTGACAGTAAATACTGATGCAAAATACACATTTAGTATCTTCCCCATTTTCTGCGGCTCCATACAAAGCCCGTGCTGATCTTTGAGGGGCCCTATTCTCTCCATAGTTATCCTTTTGCCATTAATGCATTTGTAAAAATCCTTTGGATTCTCCTTAATTCTATTTGCCAAGCTATCCCATGTCCACTTTTTGCCCTCCTGATTTCCCTCTTAAGCATACTCCTACTGCCTTTATACTCTTCTAAGGATTCACACGATCTATCCTATCTATACTTTACATATGCTTCCTTCTTTTTCTTAACCAAAACCTCAATTTCTTTCGACATCCAGCATTCCCTATACCTTTCAGCCTTTCGTTTTACCCGAACAGGAATATACTTTCTCTGGATTCTCGTTATCTCATTCCTGAAGGTTTCCCATTTTCCAGCCATCCCTTTACCTGTGAACATCTGCCCCCAATCAGCTTTTGAAAGTTCTTGCCTAATACCATTAAAATTAGCCTTTCTCCAATTTAGAACTTCAACTTTTAGATCTGGTCTATCCTTTTCCATCACGATTTTAAATCTAATGGAATTATGGTTGCTGGTCCCAAAGTGCTCCCCCATTGACACCTCAGTCACCTGCCCTGCCTTATTTCCCAAGAGTAGGTCAAGTTTTGCACCTTCTCTGGTAGGTACATCCACATACAGAATCAGAAAATTTTCTTGTACACACTTAACAAATTCTTCTCCATCTAAACCCTTAACACTATGGCAGGCTCAATCTATGTTTGGAAAGTTAAAATCCTCTACCATAACCACCCTATTATTCTTACAAATAGCTGAGATCGCCTTACAAGTTTGTTTCTCAATTTCCCTCTGACTATTTGTGGGTCTATAATACAATCCCAATAAGATGTTGAAGGGTGTATTCTGTTAAAATCCTTCTGTTAAAATCTTGTGACATTTACTGTGTAAAATTTACTCACTTATGCTGTTCTCTGACATATTTTCTTCTTGAGAGCTTAAAAATGTGTTGCTGGAAAAGCACAGGTCAGGCAGCATCAAAGGAGTAGGAGAATCGACGTTTCGGGCATAAGCCCTTCTTCAGGAATCCTGAAAAAACGCTTAGGCCAAAACGTCGACTCTCCTACTCCTTTGATGCTGCCTGACCTGCTGCGCTTTTCCAGCAAAACATTTTTAAGCTCTGACCTCCAGCATCTGCAGTCCTCACTTTCTCCTAGTTGATATTTTCTTCTTCAGCTTTACATTTTCCCACATTATCCAACATTTCTGACTCATAACTCCCTGAAGTCACTTCACATGTTCCCTATTCCTGAAAATTTGCTATCATTGAGTACTTTTTAACTGTTCCTCCCTCCAATCATTTAAATACATTAAAAAATATTGACAGTCCACTCACCCCAGGAGGTAAGTGAATGGAGTTATGGTGCTTGGGGGCGGGATCAGGCTCTCCACCACCCCCAGCTGCATAAAACGGGAAACAGGGAGTGTAATGGGCTATGTACCACACTTTACAAGCCACATCACCTTCAAAATTCACATTTGGTTTTGTTCCTCGCTTTTGCCATTGTAGAACAAATTTTCAGCTCCCCTCAACTACCAATAGCTTCTCATGTTTACCATTTCTTCACTAAATGATGATGCAGCTACTCTACTTGTAGGTTTCGTGACCATCTGATTTACTTGGCATTCTGCAATAACTTGTAGAAATAGACAAGTTACTAATTCTGTTTGTCCAAGTATGAAATGCAAAATGAAATCCCCATCACAATTTCATTAACACATCTCCTAGATCTGAAAATAACTAGCAGCACATGTAATCTTTGCTGACTTACTGGTCTATAACAGACTCAGTTAATCATCGTTTCTTTTTTCCTCTATTATTTCATCTAACTCAAAAAGTTTGCAACTCTGCTGAAAGAAAATTATTCATGGTCAAATGACTTGCTGACAATGTTCATTTCGATTATTATTCAAACACATCCTCTAGAATGCAAAACCATCGCATGCAGATACTTCTAGCGGAAGTTTTTTTGAAACGGAAAATTCATAGACAATAACCAGAATTAAAACATAAGACATGGGAGAAGTTAGGCCATTCAGCCCATCAAGTCTGCTCAGCCATTCAATCATGGCTGGTAAGTTTCTCAACCTCATTCTCCCACCTTCTCCTGGTAACCTTTGATTCCCTTAACAATCAAGAACCTGTCTATCTCTTCTTAAATATACTCAATAACTTGGCCTCCACAGCTTTCTGTGGTAATGAATTCCAAAGATTCACCACTCTCTGGCTGAAGAAGTTTCTCCTCATCTCCGTTCTTCAGGGTCTTCGCTTTACTCTAAAGCTTTGCATTCGGGTCCTAGTCTCTCCTACCAATGGAAACATCTTCACAAGGTCCATTCTATCGAGGCCTTTCAGTTATCTGCAAGTTTCAATTAGATTCCCCCCTCATCCTTCTAAACTCCACTGAGTATAGACCCAGAGTCCTCAAATGTTCCTCATTTGTTAAGCCTTTCATTGCTGGGATCATTCTCTTGAACCTCCTCTGGAACCGTTCCAGGGCCAATATATCCTCCCTGAGATATGGGGCCAAACATTGCTTACTATATTCTAAATGTGATCTGATCTCAGCCTTATAAAGCTTCAGAAGTATATGCCTTCTTTTATGTTCTAGTACTCTCAAAATAAATGTCAACTTTGTATTAGCCTTCCTAACTACCGATTCAACCTGGAAGTTAAACTTTAGAGAATCATGGACTAAGACTTCCAGGTCCCTTTACACTTCAGATTTCAGAATTTTCTTCCTATTTAGAAAATAGTCCATGCCTCTATTCCTCCTACCAAAGGGCATAACCTCACACTGGCTCATGTTCTATTCCATCTGCAACTTCTTTGCTCACGTTCCTAACCTGTCTAAATCCTTCTGCAGCCTTCCCACCCCCTCAATACTACCTGTCCGTCCACCTAGCTTTGTTCTTCAATTAGACAATCATAAAGACAAGCCTTACCGTGGGATAAACTTAGTGTTATGGAAACAAAGTAAAATAATTTTTAACATGTTTCAAGTTGTTACTTCTAAGCCCACAGAATTAATTTTTGCAAAGGGTCAAATTATAAATTTAGCTAATATGGTAGTTGCTTTTCTTATGTTAATTAAAGAGTTGTCTACTTCTGAACTTTGGTTGTTGGTACACTAATATTTGTTATTGGTGCATTGATTGTTGTGTCAACTTATGAACTTCAAATAATATGGGAAAATAACTAACTGAAATTTCCTGAATCCTGCAAAGCACAACAAGTGTGAGAAACATTACAAGAAAAACTGCTTGAAAAGGTTAACATTTACAGAAATCATTGCTGATAAAATAGTATTTATATTATTCTTTAATTTGGTCATTTTGTAAGTAACTCCACTCCTACGCAGATATCATTTTTGAAAAATTTATTTTCCAGGCATGGATAGAGGATTGATTGGCTGACTGACGGCAGAGAGTCAGGATAAAGGTGTCTTTTTCATGATGGCAGTCAGTGACTAGTGGAGTTCCGCAAGGGTCCGTGTTGGGACCACAACTAATCTGGACGAAGGAACTGAGGGAATATTTGCTATGTTTGCAGATGACATAAAAATAGGTGGACAGACAGGGGCTGTTGAAGAAGCGGAGTGGCTGCAGAAGGAGTTGTACAGACCTGGAAAGTGAGCAAAGAAGTGGCTGATAGACTACATCCATTGTGCAACAGTGTGAGGTTATGCACTTTGATTGGAAGAAGAGGTGAAGACTATATTCTGAATGCTAAAAGGCTTTGAAAATCTGAAGTACAAAATGACTTGGGAGTCCTCATTCAGGACACTGTTAAGGTTAACATGCACATTCAGCTGGCAGTTAGGAAGGCAAATACAACATAGAAACATAGAAAACAGGAGCACAAGTAGGCCATTCGGCACTTCAAGGCTACTCCGCCATTCAATACAATCATGGCTGGTCATCCAACTCAGTGCCCTTCCCATACCTTTTGATCTCTTTAACCCTCAGAACTCAACCTAACTTCTTTTCCATTCAATATTTTGGCCTCAACCACTTTCCATGGCAGAGAGCTCCACAGGTTCCATGCTCTCTGGGTGAAGATATTTATCCTCATCTTAGCCCTACCCTGTTACTTAGACAGTGACACCTGGTTTTGCACTCCACAGTCATCAGGAGCATCCTTCCCACGTTCATCCGGTATGCTCCTGTTAGAACGTTAGCATTCATTCCAAGAGGGTGAGAATACAAGAGCGGAGGTGTACTGCTGAGGCTGCTTAAGGCACTGGTCAGACTGTATTAGGATACTGTGAGCACTTTTGGGCCCTGTATCAAAGGAACGATGTGCTGGTCTTGGAGAGGGTCCAGAGGAGGTTTACAAAGATGATCCCCAAATAAAGGACTTGTCATATTAAGAGTGTTTGAGAATTCTGGTTCTGTAGTCTTTGGATTTTAGAAGGATGAGTGAGGTCATTGAACTTTACAGAATAATATCAGACTTGGATAGAATGGATGTGGAGAAGGTATTTCCACTAGGAGGAGAGACCAGGACACGAGGGCGCAGACTCAGAGAGATGGGGTGACCCTTTATAACTGAGATGAGGAGGAATTTCTTCAGCCAAAAGGTGATGAATCTGTGGAACTCATTGTCGCAGAAAGCTGTGGAGGCAAATCATTGAATGTAGTTGAGACAGACATAGATAGGTTTTTGATTAGTAAGGGAATGAAGGGTTATGGGAAGAATGCAGGAAAATGGAGTTGAGAAACATGAGGGCAATCTTAGAGCCTTAAAGCTCTCAATCTAACCTAATCCCATTTGCCAGCATTTGGCCTATATCCCTTTAAACCATTCCTATTTATATACCCATCCAGATGCCTTTCCAATGTTGTAATTGTGCCTGCCTCCCCTACTTCCTCTGATAGCTCATTCCATATATGGATCACCCCCTGTGTTAAAAAATTACCCGAGGTCCTTTTAAAATCTTTCTCCTTATACCTTAAACCTATGCCCTCTTGTTTTGGACTCGCCACTTTAGGAAAAAGACTTTGGCTATTCATCCTATCCATGCCTCTCATGATTTTATAAACATTACATTACAGGATTGATTCTAAATTACTGATTTTGCAACATTTCATTATTACAATTTGTTGCCTGTCACAGTTTATAGCTTGACTGATGACTCCCAAGTACATACAAACCCTTCAAAGTGGGGCTATGAATTCAAATGCTTATTTTTTAAGGGGATTAAAGAAAGTTAAAACTAGTGAATGAGGTTTTATCTGAACGTTTCTTGAATAGTGAATATATTTACAGACACATAGAAACTTTATTTCATCTCAGCATGGGTTCCAAGGTCAAAGTGGCTCAGTGGTTAGCAGTACTGCCTCACAGCGCTAGAGACTTGGGTTTGATTCCACTTTCGTGCAACTGTCCATGTGGAGTTTGCACATTCTCCCCTTGTCTGCGTGGGTTTCGTCTGGGTGCTTTGTTTCCTCCCACAGTCCAAAGATGTGCAGTTTAGGTGAACTGGCCATGGGAAATGCAGGGTTAGAGGGATAGGTTAGAGGGGGTGGGTCTGGGTAGGATGCTCTTTGGAGAGTCGGTATGGACTCAATAGGCCGAATGGCCTGCTTCCACATTGTAGGGATTTTATATTGGGGAGTTGTCATGGTAGCTGTCAGAGAAGAAGATGGAGGGCTTAGGCATTAGCATGAGTTGGACCTACTTTGGAATAGGAGTTAGAAAAGGACATGGCGTAGTACAGGGGCACTGGCAGGCATGGAGGGTATATGACCATGGGGCTGAGTACTGCAGCATAAGTCAATATAGATAGTATGAGGAGTAACGGGTATGGGTGGCGGAATGAGTTGGCATGTATAGGGGATGAGGATGTTTTCTGTTTCATTACCTCTTTTCATATTTTCAAAAAAGCACTAGAGCACTGGGGCTGGCTTTGTTATTCCACCTCTGTACTCAGTCAACGTCCAAACTCCTTCTAGGAACACCTTCCGTTGTCACCCTCCCTCTCCCAGAACAAAAATTTGATCTTCCTCTGCACTTCTTCCCAAGCCAGGTTTATCGAGCCTGAAATGACCTTACCTTGGGGCAAAAATTCAGGCCTCTAAGTCTGGATTGGAAAGATTGCGCTTGACATATGGGATAATTTTTGATAACTCTTATTCCTTTGGAACTTACTGCTGTTTCCCACTGTGATCCATGAATGGTCCTACTACTTTGTCTATCAAGTGCTATAAATAAATATCTCACCAATGCCCTATGTATAAACAACAATTTACAAACAGCTTCAGTTTCCAGCATTTCCCAATTCTGAAAGTAATTTTGAGCAAGCATACTACAGGTTAGCTTTAGCAACGCTGTGGAGAATCAATTATCATTTATGAAAAATTGTTCACACTGCATGTTCTATACCCTGCAACATTAATTCTATTTTCTACATCATTGCTTCTGACCAGTTTCCTATCGCATAGATGCAAAAATTAGCATGAAGCAAATGCTAAATTTACCAACTGAAAATTGACCATCAAGGACTGAAACGCCTCTGAAGCAAGGCACAGTGTGATTCCCACTTGTCTCATGCTTCACCTTGGTATCAAGTCAAACCATGAGACCATGCTCTGGAGTAAATTATTCTGTATTGACAGAATCAGTGAGAAGTAAAATTACTTCAAATTAATACTACTACAATAATGTGAAAGCACAGATCTTTCTTTCTTATATTCATCATGGTCTCTGTTCTCCTTATAGAAACACACCATTATTAACTCCATTCTCTATTTTCCTTTACGAAATTAAAAACTATTGTACTAGGTTATTTTAAATATTCATTACTCCTTCTGCCTTACCAACATAATATAATCCAGCCTCTAGAATTTTCATTAATTTCTCCAGCATTCAACCTGCTGTACTTCTGCCTTTCTCTGTTACATGCTTTACTTTCAACTCAGCAATATGCAACTTCAGTTTCGGTCCCATTACCTCACCACTATAGAGACTTCTCCAACATTTGAATAATCTAATACAGAGGAACCTCGATTATCCGAATACCAATTATCCGAAAATCAGATTATTCAAAGGAGATCTCGAGGTCTCCATAGAAACATTACATCAAAGACATGTTTCCAACAGTGATCACGTCTTTTGTTTACAGTGATTACGTCTTTTGTTTACAGTGATTAAACAGGAACTGTCTCCAAATAACTGACTTCCTGCCTCCCTCTCTCCCCACACTTTCCCTGGAGTTCTACAGAGGGCTGTACCCTAATCCCCCACCCCACCTTCCCCAGATAATCTGACCAACGTTGTCCTGTACAGTGCAGAGGTAGAACCTGTCAAAGAATTGCAGTAAAAAGATGTGTGACTGTGGCTGTGTGTGTGTGTGTGTGTGTGTGTGTGTGTGCGCTATTTGGAAACTTATCCCTCAAAGGTGGCAACAGCAGCAGTTTTGTAGTTGCTGTCCAATCCGGCTGCCCTGGAGAGGGGCAGTGGCAGTGTTGGACGGAGTGGGGGGAGGGCAGGGGGCAGTGTTGGACAAAGGTGGGGGTGCAGTGTTGGACGGTTGGGAGGCAGTGTTGGATAGTTCGGGGACGGGGGGAGGGAGGCGGTGTTGGACGGTGGTGGGGTTGGGTATGGGGGCTCACGCACTGTGTGCTTCTGCAGTGTCCTGAACGGGGAGCAGACTTTAAAAACTCCAAGCCCCAGAAGAAAGGCATTTAATCGATTAACCGAATAACCGATTAACCGAACAAAATAGTGCCCGCCCATCTCATTCGGATAATCTGGGTTCCCCTATTTGTCAGAGTAATGCCCATAAACCTGGTAGCATTACTTTACAAAATACAATGGTGCAATTTGTTTTTTTGAGTTAAACATAAGATATATTTAGCATCACCAGCAGGGGTCATTCAAATTGTAAGTCAATTAAATGTGAATGATTTTAGGCAGATCTGCCACTTACAGAATCCCTTCCAAGAACCAATAATCATGACGCATGAAACAGATGCATCCTATTCTTATGTTGAAGCATGCCATACTTACATATCCCAATTTGGAGCTGCACGCAGTTGCTGTGTTAACACTGGAAACTGGAAACAAATACACAACAAAAATATTTTGAATATTTGTTTCATACGGTCATCCTGAGCAGTGTTCAAACTCTGAGATACATGTATACATGAATATAGATTGCTTATAACAATATTTATCATCTGATATTAATGAAGGTCAGAGGCATTTCACTATTTTCTAGACAGGTTGCAAAGTGGCTGTTACTATGACATCAATTGCAAAAAATCCACAACATAAATTCATAAAAAGAAATGCTCAAATCAGTTTGTAAACTACTTGGAGTATTTTCAGCAAGTCACTCTCCACTTCCAACTGGGCAAACAAATACTCTCAGAAATAACTGATATGCTACTACAAGATCTCAAGGTCAATGACACCCCACCCCACACACCCCCAACCAACAATCATTAAAAAAAAAATAAGTTGAATTCAGGTCCTAGAAATAACAAGTGAACAGCTAAATGTGTCAGCTAAATAGCAACGTATTTATGAACAACATTGACAAAAATACATTTAGCAAATAATGATTTATTTTATTTAGAGGCATAAGCATTAAAAGAACTTTGCATAAATTTCGTCACAATGGTGTAAAATGAAGTGGACACAGTGATGCATGTGAAATCATTGCTATGAAACCACAAAAATTTGTGGGCCACTTTTTCTGATGACATCCAGGAATTCATTAATATTGCTGCAAATATCTTAATTCCAAGCAAGGCAATAAATACTGTTAGGTAAATGGTCTAACTTAAACAATAACAAAATTAACATAAAATAATAGCAACTTTAATGCAGTCATACATCCAAAGGCACTTGATAAGCGTGATGAAACAAAATTTGACCCTGCAGCATGTGAGGATATCCAAAGGCAGATGGCCAAAAGCTTGATAGAAGACAAACGTTTTAAACTGATTATTATAGAAGGAAACAAAAAAACTGCAGATGCTGGAATCCAATGTAGACAGGCAGGAGGCTAAAAGAACACAGCAAGCCAGGCAGCATCAGGAGGTGCAGAAGTGGACGTTTCGGATGTACTTCTTCTTCGGGACTGGGGGGGGGGGGGGGGGGAGGAGGAGGGGAGTGTGGGGGCAGGGTAGTGAATTGGAAATACGTGAATACAGGTAAAGGAGGTAAAGGGTATGACCTGGTTGGTCAATGGGAGGAATGAATCCAGTTGGTGGCAGGGAAGGGGAGGAGCTGTGAAGGGAGTTGGGGAAGGGGAGGGAGATTATTTGAAACTGCAGAATTCAATGTTGAGTCTTCCAAGCTGTGAGGTGTCCAGGTGGAAGATAAGGTGTTGTTCCTCAAATAGTCGCTGTCGTTTGTTTTGGCAATGGTGGAGGCCAAGGATGGTCATGTTGGAAAGGGAGTGGTTGGGGGAATTGAAATGGGTAATGTTATGAAGGTGAAAGTTACTTTTGAAAAAGTAATAAAGTGGATTGATGAGAGCAGAGCTGTGGACGTGATCTATATGGACTTCAATAAGACATTCAACAAGGTTCTTCATGGGACACTGGTTAGCAAGGTTAAATCTCATGGAATACAGGGAGAACTAGCCATTCGGATACAGAATTGGCTCGAAGGTAGTGCTGGAGGGTTGTTTTTCAGACTGGAGGCCTGTGACCAGTGGAGTGCCACAAGAATCGGTGCTGGACCTCTACTTTTTGAGATTTACATAAATGATTTGGATATATAGTTAGTAAGTGTGCAGATGACACCAAACTTGGAAGTGTAGTGGACAGCAAAGGTTACCTCAGATTACAACAGGATCTTGATCAGATGGGCCAACGGGCTGAGGAAGGGCAGATAGAATTTAATTTAGATAAATGTGAGGTGCTGCATTTTGGGAAAGCAAATCTTAGCAGGACTTATACACTTAATGGTAAGGTCCTATGGGAGTGTTGATGAACAAATAGATCTTGGAGTGCAGGTTCATAGCTCCTTGAAAGTAGAGTCACAGGTAGATAGGATAGTGAAGAAGGCGTTTGGTATGCTTTCCTTTATTGGTCAGAGTATTGAGTATAGGAATTGTGAGGACATGTGGCTGTACAGGACATTGGTTAGGCCACTTTTGGAATATTGCACTTTTGGAGACCAGTTTTGGTCTCCTTCCAATAGGAAAGATGTCGTGAAACCTGAAAGGGTTCAGAAAAAATTTACAAGGATGTTACCAGGGTTGGAGGATTTGAGCTATAGGGAGAGGCTGAATAGAGTAGGATTGGTTCCCTGAAGCGTCAAAGGCTGAGAGGTGATCTCATCGAGGTTTAAAAAAATCACGAGGGGCATGGATAGGGTAAATAAACAAAGTCTTTTTCCCCGAGGTGGGAAGTCCAGAACTAGAGAGCATAGGTTTAGAGTGAGAGAGGAAAGATATAAAAGGGACCTAAGGGGCAATGTTTTCAAGCAGAGGGTGGTACATGTATGGAATGAGCTGCCAAAGGAAGTGGTGGAGACTGGTAAAATTGCAACATTTAAAAGGCATCTGGATGGGTATATGAATAGGAAACATTTAGAGGGATATGGGTCAAGTGTTGGCAGGTGGGAGTAGATTAGGCTGGGATAGCTGGTCGGCATGGATGAGTTGGACCAATGGGTCTGTTTCTGTGCTGTACATCTCTACAACTATGACTCTCGAATTTGAAGACATTACAGCACGGGTTAAATCATTTCTGCATTGAATGTTTAAATTAGCCGGGGGAAGAGTTCACCCCATGTCATAACAGCAGACCCGGCTGCGATGCTCGGTGAGCCGTTCTCTAAGTTTACGCCCAGTCTCCCCATGTAGGGAGGACCACGTCGGGAGCACCTGATGCAGTAAACTAGGTTGGAAGAGAAGCAGGTGACCCTCTGCCTCACCTGGAAGGACTGTTTGGGGTCCTGGCTGGAGGTGAGGGGATGGTGTACCGGCAGGTTTTGCATCTTTTCTGGTTGCAGGGCAAGGCACCTGGGGGTTTGGTGGCAGGGATGGCGTGAACCAAGGACTGTCGGAGGGAACAATCCTTGCCGAAGGCTGAGAGGGGTGGGGAGGGGAAGATGTTCTTAATGGTCTATTTGGAGTTGGTGCAAGTGTTTGAGGATGATGTGCTGGATGTGGATACTGTGGGGTGGTAGGTGAGGACAAGGGGGACTCTCCTTATTACATCGGGAGGGGATGGTGGTTTAGAGTGGTGGAATGGGGAATGGAGGTGGTGGAGAGGAGGCTGTCTGGATGATGGAGGGAGGAAAAGCCTGTTGTTCAAAGTAGGTTGACATCTGGGATGCTCGAGGGTGGAATGTCTCCTCGTCTGAGTAGATGCGGTGGAGGCGGAGGAATTGGAAGAATAGGATGGAGCTCTTGCACGATACTAGGTGGGATGAGGTGTAGCCCAGGCAGTTATGGGAGTCTGTAGGTTTGTTGGAAACGCCCGTCTGAAGACAGTCGCTGGAGGTGGAAGTGGTGAGGTCAGTAAAGGGGATGGAGGTGACCAAGATGGACCAAGTGAATTTGAGGGCGGGGTGGAAATTGTGAGCAAAGTCTTTGAACTGCTCCAGTTCAGCCTGGGTGCGGGACATTGCGTCGATTCAGTCATCGGTGTAACGGTGGAAGAGTTAGGGTACAGTGCATGTGTGGCTGCTGCAGAGGGACTGTTCGATACGGCTGACAAAGAGGCAGGCGCAGCTTGGACCCATCCCTAGCCACCCCCTCGATGTGGAGGAATCGGATGGAGTTAAAGGAAAGGTTATTGAGGGTGAGGACCAGTTCGGCGAGGCAGAGGAGGGTATTGGTGGAGGGGAACTCAATGGGTCGATTGAAGAGGAAGAAACGGCGGGCCTGGAGCCATCCTTGTGGGGTATAGATGTGTATAAGCACTGCATGTCCATAGTGAAGAGAAAGTGCTGTGAGCCAGGGAACTGGAAGTTGTTGAAGATATGGAGGGTGTGGTTGGTGTCACGGATGTAGGTGGGAAGTGCCTGAACTAAGGGGGAGAGGATAGTCTCGAGGTAGGACAAGATGAATCTGTGGGGCAGGAACATGTCAAGATGATGGGTTGGCCAGGGCAGTTGGGCTATAGATCTTGGAGAGCAGGTAGAACTGGACAGTACAGCGCTGGGGGATTATGAGTGTGGAGGCAATGGAGGGGAGATCATCAGTGGCAGAGGCAATGAGGACACTGATGGTGTCTTGGATTTGGGAATGAAGGGTTGTGGTGGGATCGTGGGCAAGGGGAAGGTAGGATGTGGACTCGGAGAGTTGGCGTTTGGCCTCTTTGATATGGAGGTCCGTCCTCGAGACTACCACCACCCCACCTTTGTCAGCTGGTTTGATGACAACAGTCTCTAGATAGACATCTACTACAAACCTACAGACTCCCAGTACTACCTGGACTACACCTCCTCTCATCCAGTATCCTGCGAAAACTCCATCCCATTCTCCCAATTCCTCCGCCGCATCTGCTTGGACGAGGAGATATTTCACTCGCGAGCATCCCAGATGTTCACCTATTTTGAATAACAGGCTTTTCCTCCCTCCATCATCCACACAGCCCTCCACGGCACCACTTCCATTCCCCGTTCTACCACTCTTAAACCACCATCCCCTCCCAACACATTAAAGACAGAGACCCCATTGTCCTCACCTCCATGCCATCAGTCTCCGCATCCAACACATCATCCTCAAAAACTTGCGCCAACTCCAAATAGACCCCATCATCAAGAACATCTTCCCCTCCCCACCCCTCTCAGCCTTCCACAAGGACTGTTCCCTCTAACAATTGTTGGTTCACGACACCCCCTGCCATTAAACGCCCAGGTACCTTCCCCTGCAACCAGAAAAGATGCAAAACCTGCCAGTACACCACCCCCCTCACCTCCAGCCAGGGCCCCAAACAGTCCTTTCAGGTGAGACAGAGGTTCACCTGCCTCTCTTCCAACCTAGTTTACTGCATCAGGTGCTCCCGATGTGGTCTTCTCTACATGGGGGAAGACCGAATATAAACTTAGAGAACGGCTCACCGAGCATCGCAGCCGGGTCCACAGGTACAGACCTGACCTCCCAGTCACTGCCCATCTCAATTCCCCAAACTACTCCCTTTCCGACATGAATATCCTTGGCTTTCTCCATTGCCAAAACAAACCATAGCACCTATTGGAGAAATAACAACTTATCTTCTGCCTGAGCACTCTACAGGCCAGAAAACTCGATACTGAGTTCTCCAATTTCAAATAACCTCTCTCCCCATCCCGACTCTCTTCACAGCCCCTCCCCTTCCCTGCCTTTGCTCCCTGCCACCAACCGAATTTACTCCTCCCATTGACCAACCAGGTCGTACCCTCTACCTGTCTTCACCTATTCCTACTTCACCACCCTGCCCCCACCTCCCCCTTTATTTGCAGCTCCTCCCACATCCACCTTAGACCTGAAGAAGGGATACATCCAAAACATCGACTTCTGCACCTCCTGATGCTGCCTGGCTTGCTATGCTCTTCCAGCCTCCTGCCTCTTATAGAAGGACAGACAGGCATAGATGTTTGAGAGGATTTTCCAAATCTTAGAACCATATCAACTGGTGGCACAGCTGCCAATGATGGGAGTCATGCAACACAAGGAAATTAATGAGGCCAGAAGTGAAGGAGTACAGTGAGGGCTCCAGATGAACCAAGTAGTAAAGATGTGAAGAAGCAAGATCCTCATGGAAAGATTTAAAACAAGAATGAGGATTCTATAATTTTGAACAGAAACTAATGTAGTTCCGCATACAGATCAATAGTGGATGAACTTTTTGAATGTGATATGGCAGGAAGGGTTTTGCATTACATTATGTTTACAAATCGTAGAAAGTGAGAAGCAAGAATGCCATGTAATACTCACATCTAATGTGGATAAAAGTATGGATGAACTGAGGTACAGATACAGTCAGACAATGTTGGAGGTGAAAACAGGTAGTCTTAGTAATAGCACAGGTCTTGGGTTCAAATATGTTGCAATGGCTGGGAACAGTCTATTTCAGTCTCACACCATTGCCAGGGAGATGAATGTAGCTGAAAATGTGTTGCTGGAAAAGCGTAGCAGGTCAGGCAGCATCCAGGGAACAGGAGAATCGACGTTTCGGGTCCTGAAGAAGGGCTTATGCCCGAAACGTCGATTCTCCTGTTCCCTGGATGCTGCCTGACCTGCTGCGCTTTTCCAACAACACATTTTCAGCTCTGATCTCCAGCATCTGCAGACCTCACTTTCTCCCGGGAGATGAATGTAGTCAGTTGCAAGGGAATTGACAATATTTTTGATCTTCCCACTATCTACTGCATGAAACTGCTGTTCATTTAATCTTGGACAACAGACATGTAGTGTGATGATTTAAGACAGTGTGGCGTGGCATGTCAAGAGGTTGGTGGAGAGATAAAGCTGGGCATTGTTAACATACTGATTATGTGGTGTTAGACAATATCATTAAGGGCCAGAATGGATACAAGATGCCTGGGAAACCGCAACTCCAACAACACTCAACAAGTTTGATACCATCTAGGACAAAGTAGTCCACTTGATGGGCACCTCATCCAACACTTCAACATTCATTCCCTTATCCACTAATGCACATGGGCAGCAGTGTGTACCATCCATAAGATGCACTGCAGCAACTTGCTAATGTTCCTTCAGCAGCACCTTCCAAGCCCACAATCATGACACCAAGAATGGCAAGGACAGCAGATGCACGGATAGGATAAACAGACAAAGTCTTTTCCCTGGGGGTGGGGGGAGTCCAGAACTAGAGGGCATAGGTTTAGGGTGAGGGGGAAAAGATATAAAAGAGACCTAAGGGGCAACGTTTTCAAGCAGAGGTGGTATGTGTATGGAATAAGCTGCCAAAGGAAGTGGTGGAGGCTAGTACAATTGCAACATTTAAACAGCATCTGGATGGGTATAGGAATAGGAAGGTTTTGGAGGAATATGAGCCAGGTGCTGGCAGGTGGGACTAGTTTGGGTTGCTGTACATCTCTATGACTATGACTCTGTGCACAAGAACACCTACACCTGCAGATTATCATACTAAATTGGAGGGGAACCAATGTCCTGGTCGGGAGATTTACTAGAACTACTTGGAATGGTTTAAACTAGTTTGGCAGAGGGGTGGGGATCCTAAATTGCACTCCATCCTGACTTGAACTATATTGCTGTTCTTTCACTGTCACTGGATCAAAATGTTTAAACTCCCTTCCAAACAGCACTGCTGGTGTACCTAACTCCTTTGAAGTGCAGTGGTTCAAGTAGCTTGCTATCATTTTCTTAAAAACAATTAGGATGGGCAATAAATGTTGACCTAACCAGCAATGCCTACATCTAATAGATATTTAAAACAAGAGAGAGCAACATGATATACAATCTGCCAAAATCTGCATAAAAATGGTAATGTAATTACACGTAGTTCTCCTATAATGCTGTAGTTGCATTCCCATGTGATGTTATAGCAAGTCATGCAATAGAAATAATAGGGCCTATGAGATAAACATGGTTGGGGCAAACCACCAAAAATACCAGTAAAAATCAAAACAAAAATTATAGTTAGCCTAACACAAATGATAGCACAGTCTAAACAACTTTTGACCAGTTATAACTGACCTGTTATATGGTACTGTATAGTACAATTCATCAGAATCGTCAAATGATTACTCTTGATTGACATCTATACCTACTGGTTGCACTACATTCTAGCCAGTCTTCTAATCCCATCCAATGGTAACACTGGACAAGTCAGATTCCATAATGAAACCTGCCTTGACAGTTCAAGGGCTGAATCTTAATTTCTTTCTCTAAGTGTCAGTTTTGTAAAGTTTTACAGAGGGTTTCACATCATGTTGCTTGGAAACATCTATCATCTTATTTTACAAAGCCTGCCTGATTTATTATCAATCCTACTCTTTGGGGCCCCTCTCACACATTCTAGCACCATTATGCCATGTGCCATTTCCAAACCAACTCACCACTTCCTGGATATCCCAGAATTGACCAGCATCTGTGGTGCAGCACCATCTTTAAAAAGGTATTGTGCACCCAGGCAACAGCTATCAGTCTGCTGCAGAACCAGCCCTGCATGGTTCCTGACATTGGTCCTGGATGTGGCAGGCAATGGAAAACTGCTGCCTCTCTTTATGGGCAGGTACAAGGAGATGCTGCTGATTGGGATAGGGTGATGCAGAGACAGGATGTCTTTTTCTCCCAGGCCAACATAGGATGCTATTCTATTGGAACCACGTCAACCTGGACCAGTGTTGCCATCTAAGCCAGTGCAGCCTCATCCATCTGCAAGAATGCACAGAATGCAGGAAGAAAATCAACCACCTTCTCCACTCTGCCAGTGGAAGTGCCACCATCTTCTTGTTGATATCTCACATTCACTTTACTTCTGCTGCTGTACCCACCATTTCCTGCAGCATCTTCCCCACTCATTCTCATCCTTGCGAACATCTGACCCTGACTAACCCTGAATCTCTTCTGCACAACCTACTCAACTCCAAAGGACATCTCCACACATGCACCAAAAGTAACAGTGTGCCACTCACCTTTTTCTCCTTCACCCACTATGTGCAGAGTTTCCTGACTCTAACCACCCTGAGAGGCTGACTGACCAAGTCTAAGCCCCTGTACTGGTTCTTAAATTAACAGATTGCTCCCAGCTTCTTGTCCTCAGGCTGTAGAGACATTTTCACGATGCTTTTCCAAGTCTACTAGCACAAACATTTCACAATATCTTTAACGAAGCTCTTCAAAAGAAAGTGCAGGAACCGACTGATCACATGATGCTGACATGGAGTCCAGAACTCCATGCACAGTGACACTTATTTTCAGGAATGAGAATTGCGTACCAGCAAATGGAAGTTCGCTTTATTAAAAACGGTTGGCAATTCACAAATTGCGTTACAGACAAATCGTGTTTAATGAACATGCATTATAAGACAACTACCTGTATCTTAATTGATAATTACCAGAAGAACATTGATTCCTTAATCAACTTTGGCCTCATAAGCGCAACTTATGTTCAGAGAGGTATTACAATTTCAGGTTGTTGACAGAACCACCTTCTCTTACAGCAGTGCAGCAGCACTTGCACGAAGTTAACTGCAACCTCAATGATTAGGAAGGTGTAACTATCTTCAACAGCAATAACGCACATGATCAGCAATTATTTCACTTGCAGTAATCCGTTTACATGATCTAACATACTTCAACTTTACAGTAATCTGATTGTGGTGTTCACTTGGCACTTTCTAAGCTGTTGGTCTTCTGCAACAAACAGCAAACACAGCACCTGCCAGACTGACGTAGGCTTAGAAGCTTGTTTAAAGGACAGTACAGCATTGCTGCATATTCTCTTCAAACAATAGATACAGTTGTGAAGGCTAAAGGAACAAATTAAAAAGTAATTAACTTTTTCTTTCTTGTACATCTTTTGGAAATTCTTTTATTTGGGATGAAACATAAATATGAAGCACAAAAAAGCTAACAAAACCAGAACACACAAAAACATTCATATAATGAACTTGCATTTTTATAGTACTTTAAAGGACGACAAGATTGCAAGTTACATTAAAGGAGTTTCAAATTAAATCAAATAAATCTGACATAGAGTTGCATATATGAGGACAGGTGACTAAAAACCTGGTCAGATATAAGAAGAATCTTTAAGGAAAAAGGGGAGCGAAGCAAAGTTAAGAAAAACAATCATGGATGAAGGTTCCAGAAACAGATGAGCTGAGCAGGGGTGAAGTTGGGTAACATTTTGGATGTTAAAGTGACTGTTTTGGTGTTGAATCAGATATATGGTTGGAAAAAAATCTTTATGTCAGCTTTGAGACCAAGATTGTCAGCAATGTGGTTCAAATGCCAAGTGTAAGAGCTGGCTATATTTTTGCAACCGAGGTTGCAGTACAGTCATAGAGCTGTACAGCACGCAAACAGACCCTTTGGTCCGACCCGTCCATGCCGACTAGATAACCCAACCAAATCCAGTCCCACGTGCCAGCACCCGGCCCATATCCCTCCAAGCCCTTCCTATTCATATACCCATCCAAATGCCTCTTAAATATTGCAATTGTACCAGCCTCCACCACTTCCTTTGGCAGCTCATTCCATATACACGTACCACCCTCTGCATGAAAAAGTTTCCCCTTAGATCTCTTTTATATCTTTCCACTCTCATCCTAAACCTATGCCCTCTAGTTCTGGACTCCCCCACCCCAGGAAAAAGACTGTGTCTATTTATCCTATCCATGCCCCTCATGATTTTGTAAACCTCTATAAGGTCACCCCTCAGCCTCCGATGCTCCAGGGAAAACAGCCCCAGCCTATTCAGCCTCTCCCGATAGTTCAAATCCTCCAACCCTGGCAACATTCTTGTAAATCTTTTCTGACCCTTTCAAGTTTCACAACATCTTTCCGATAAGAAGGAGACCAGAATTGCATGTAATATTCCAACAGTGGCCTAACTAATGACCTCCTAACCCCTGTACTCAATACTCTGACCAATAAAGGAAAACATACTAAACCGTTTGTGTGGAAAGCTTCTACCCATCTAATAAACTGGTCAACAATGACCAGACAGAATTTCTTTTTTTGACTTTGTGGGCGTGGTCCTATAAAGTCCATTCGATGTGTTCTTACAGTCCAAGTGGATGTGGCTGATGGCTCATTTTGATTTTAATTTCCTGTCCTGGTTCTGTCTTTGTACACGCAGAGCATCTCTGCCAAAATTTTGTTATGTCTCTTCCCATTCCTTTCCACATGCAGCATTAGATATTAGCTGTATAATTTTAACCCTCCCTGCGTTTTCTAATCCATGGTAAGCACTACATAGGGTCTGTTGGAAAATGTGGAAGCCACCACCTTACCTTCCTTTAAATATCATCGGCTACTAATACTGCCCCATCTTTAATCCATTCCACTTTTTCCTGTGAGCTAGCTGCTTCTTGTAAACCTAAAGGGTTCCATTCATCATCTTTGGCTTCTTGATGCCTCACAGCTGCTATCGTTATCACTTTCTGTTCTAGCATTGCTTTTGCTGCATACTCGTTACTTCTCGCTCTGTGCCTGAATTGGTGTGTTTTTACTTTATTGACTGCGGCCTCCTTCAGCTCGATTGCTGCAGCTATTAGGTCCTTGACTAGGGTCTCATGTTGAATTATACTACCACCCGAGGTAACATAACCTCATCTTGTCCATGACATCATGTAGTCAAGGACCACACCAAAAGCATATCCACTGTCTGTCTAGATGTTAATCCTTTGTCCTTTTCCTAACTGCAGAGCAGCAGTAAGTACTTTTAGTTTGACGACCTGGGCAGAGGGACATCCTTCTATCCTATTTCCTGCCAAATGTTCCCCTTTCAAATTAACTACGGCTCGCCCCATTCAGCCTCACCTGGATATAATACTTCCATGCTCTAACTCCAAACATACATTTCACATCTGGCCCCACTAATGGCTCTTCCTTAACATGAGCCTGTTTCTCCTCTTCCTGCTCCATGAGGGGATACAATCATGTGTCTGTTCTTCCTGATTCACATAGCTTGCTGGGTTCTCCCTATTATCTTTAATCATTTTCAAATGCTTGTCTCCTGGCAATAGTGCGAATTCAGATTTGGTTCGCCAGCCATCTGTAACACCTCTCAGTTTGTCAGCTTCTAATTGATGGACGATTCTATGTGGGGATTAAAATACCAATTTCCCTAATTGTGTCAACTGGGAGGATGTCATTAGTGCCCATGTAGCACATGGGATGGCCAGACACTCAAGTGTAGGCCCATCATGACTGGATCCGTTTTATCTGAAGAGTATCCCACAAGCTAGAGCTTGTCTCTGTGTCTGTAACACTACTGCAGGATGACTGCCCTTGGCTTTCATTGCAAAAGAGGTGAAAGGGCTTTTTCAGGTCAGGGAGTCCTAGTGCTGGTGCGGAGGCCAGTGTCTACTTGATTTAAACAAAGGCCATCTCTTGCTCAAATCACCATTCAATTTTCTCTGAGCTAACCCACCCTCCTTTGCTAAGGTTTTGCAGGGGTTCGGCTAGTTCGCCGTAATTTTTGACAAAGTTCCTGCAATAGTTAAAAAGTCCGAGGACTTGTCTTATCCCTACAACAGTAAATGAATTCTTTTCTCATTTCCAATATTGCAATTGAATTATTATCACCTGTCCAGTTCCAGAAATCTGGAGAGATTCACAGTTCATGGAGTACAATCTTGTAATATTTTAAAATAGAAGTCAAATATTTCTGTTTGATTCAAACAAAACATAGTTTGTTCTTTCTCAGAGATGTCTCATTTTTAAAAAAGTTAGTTCATAACTCATTCTAGATATCTCTATGTAAATTTGTCCAAATTCAAAGTTCTGTTTTATTCTCTCAATGTTACTAACAATTTTTATACATTGGAATTTCTAATACTTAATACTTCTAATGTTTCCACAGTACTTCTCCAATGCTGACAAATAAAAAACCTCCAAACATTTCTCATCAAGCAGAATGGGTTAATTATTAATTCCATCATCCTTATCTCCTCCTCCTTAAAGAGTAATGCTTTAAGAAAAAGCCTACCTTCGTTGCCTTTTCTAATTCCTCTATCAGTTTTTGCAGATTTTAGAACACACCATCAGAATTTTGTTCAGAGAATTACATTTCCAAGATTCCAAATTTTCTATTATTTGCATACTTTCACACCAAAGTACACTTATAATGAGCAAATCTTATAATCCGGAATTTAAGATTCACTCGTGTTAAAATGGTATTTGGAAGTTCACTGGCGAAAAAGTGCAATTCCAAATATGATAATTTCTGGAATTAAAATTTATCCCAATTCCAAACATATCCAGGGCAAATTCCAAAAGTAAATTTTTTTACCAAACTTTACAAACCAAAAATTTAAATCAACATTCCGTTGCAGATTTCTGCTTGACACACCCATTGATAGTTTCTTAAAAGGACATTACAGTAACTATGCATGTCCCACATTTATAGAGGCATACCACACTTTTACATCACCATAGATTCCCAAAATGTAAACGAACGTCAAAGGATACCCAGATCTCAAGCTCCAGGGAACAAAAATACACAAATTGCACAAGACAACATTTAGCAACCAACCAACAAAGGTGCATTCAAACCAGACCACAAAGAGTTAACCCTTCTACAAGGTTGAGTGAACTAGCACAGAAAGCTGTCTCCCTCTCTCCCTTGTGAACATTGCAGCTGTTTTAGCTTGTTTCTATCCTTTTTTCGTTCTGCTTAAACAGAGCCGCAAGAATGATGAACCCTTTCTGTATCTTTCCAAGTCTGGAATTAATACCTTAATTTATTCTCAAAAACAGTCTGCAGAATAGAATTATAGGGACCCCAGCAGATCTTATCCTTTCCATCACTTCTTGCCATTTCCCCGGATTCCCTCCCGATGATGTCTGAGGCAATCCGCTGCTTCTAATCAGCGTTATTTTTTTACCCACAGATTTCCAACATTTTATAAATCTTTTCCTTACACTTCCGAGGCACTCCACCTCATGCTTTTCCTTGCACATTCGCTCCCGAAGCATTCCACCTCGCTCTTTTCCTTGCGGTTTCACGCCCCATCCACCATTTTGCTGGAGTAGGCTGTTTGATTCTGTTTATCCCTTGTCAGCCATTTTGTATCTTTCAAATATAGGCAGCCCTTACACCAAGGATAGAATCATGTCAGGTACAAGGGAAAGGACATGGTGACTGAGTCAAAGGCAATAGCTTCAGATTCTCCAATGTTTAGCTGGTGTAAACTTCTGCTTAGTTAGTAATGACAGTAAGACGAAAAATGACAAATTAGAGGCAGTGAAGGCGTCAACAAAGATAGTAATGAGGTAGAGCTGGGTGTTGTCAGTGTACATTCAGGGTCTGTCATTGCATCTTTGGATGAAGTTGCCAAGGGGTGACAGATGTGTAGATGTGAAGTAGCAGAGGCCAAGGAATGATACTTGGAGGACACTAGAAGAATAAAATTGTTGAAACTTTTACAATGGCCTTCATGGATTAGAGAGGAAGGTCTCATCCCCATATACAGAATCATACAGCACAGAAAGAGACCTTTTGGTCCAATTCGCCCATACCGACCAAGTTTCCCAAGCTAAACTAGTCTCCGTTTATCTGCATTTGGCCCATTTCCCTCTAAACCTTTCCTATTTGTGTAATTATCTAAATGTCTTTTAACTGTTAAAACTGCATCTACCATTTCCAGTTAAGTATACCTGCGAATCACCCTCTGAGTGAAAAGTTTGCCCGTCAGGTCACTTTTAATCCTCTCACCTTAAAAATATGCCTTCTAGTTTTGAACTCCTCTAACTTAGGACAAAAACATTTGTTATTCATCTTAGCTATACCACTCATAATTTTATAAACTTCTATAAGGTCACCTCCTAATTTCCTATGCTTCAGAGAAAAACATTCCAACCTAACCAGTCTCTCCTTATAACTCAAAACCTCCAGTCCTGGAAACATCCTCAAAAGTCTTTTCTACACCTTCTTCAATTTAATAATATCCTTCCTGTAGCTGGGCGACTAGAACTAGACACACTACTCCAAACGTAGCCTCACCAACCCCCTGTATGACCACATGATGTTCCCAACTCCTACACTCAATGGTCTGAGCAATGAAGGCAAGCATTCCAAAAGCCTTCTTTACCACCCTGTCTACCTTTGACACCGCTTACAAAGAACTATGTACCTGAACCCCTCAATCTTTCTGTTCGTATATCAGATTTTAATATTAAAAGGATCCATCAACCAGATTTCTTAATAACCAATTATGGGATTATTGTTCAATCAAAAAATGCCCAATAAAGATTCTATAATGGATTAACTTACAGTCAGTAAAATAAAAGTACGTACACCTACAAACATTCCAGATCTTCATGGGTGTTTTTTTTAAATGGCTTTTTTCCACCTCACCCAGAAATTGCGTTGTGGACTGATAGAAAGGAGATGGACTGGGGTTATGGAGTGCATATGTCGTGCAATAACTGTACATCACAGGCTCAAAGGAACAATTGATCATTAACTGTCCCTCCTGACCCTGTGTTTATAAACAAATACATCTGTAGACTCAATAAACATAAATGGTACCCACCATCTCTCCAGCCACATGCAAGCAACTCAGAATCGCTCAGAGCAATGCAGGCTGCTTGATCTGCACCCCAAACATCAACTTAAACATTTACTCCTTTCACAACCAGCACACAGTGGCAGCACTGTGTACCATGCACAAGATGTACTGCAGCAACTCATCAGCAATCCTCAGATAGCACCTTCCAAACTCACAACCTCCATCACCTGGAAGGATAAAGGCAACGGGTGCATGGGAACTAACTTCAAAATATGTTGTGCATTGATGCTTCACAATCATGAGATCAAAATCCTGGAACTCCCTTCCTAGCAGTAGTGAGAATATATTTGCAGCTGATGGACCACAGTTGTTCAAGGCAATGGCTCTCCACTATCTTCACCAGATGGACAACAAATGCTGGTCTTGTCAACAACATCCACACCCCATGAAGAAAGAAAAAAAAAATCAGGTCTGTAGTAGAAATTAATGCACAAATTTCATCCTCTCAAACTGCATGGATCAGTTGGAGCGACAGCTGAACACACTGAAGACACATGAGGCAGAGAGTGTGAAAGATAATAGGTTCAGGTAGTTGGTCACAGTGCATTTCAGTCGATAGATGGTTGACTGCTAGGAGATGTAGGCAAGTAGTACAGGTGTCTCCTGTGGCTAGCCCCCTCTCAAACAAGTATACAATTTCAGATCCTTTTGGGGAGGACAGCCTTGCAGGGAAAATTAGCAACAGCCAATTCCTTGGCACGACTGTTAAACAGTGTATGGCAAAGTCCAAGTGAGCAATTGTGATAGGGGACTCTCTAGCCAGGGCACAGACAGGCACTTCTGCGGCTGTGAGCAAGATTCCAGGATGGTGTGTTGCCTCCCTGATGCCAGGATCAAGGACATCTCGGAGCAGTTGCAGCAAATTCTCAAAGGAGAGCATGAACAGCCAGAGGTCATTGTCCACATTGATACCAATGACATTGGCAGAAAAAGGGCAGAGTGAATATAGGGAGTTAGGCAGGATGTTAAGGAGAAAGTCTTCAAGGGTAGTAATCTCTGCATTAATCCTGGTGTTGTGTGCTAGTTAGAGCAGGAATAAGAGGCTAGGGCAGATACATGCATGGCTGAACAGCGGGTGTAGGGAACAGGGATTCAGATTTTTGGATCATAGGGATCTGTTCTGGAGCAGAGGTGACCAGTACAAGAGGGACAAGTTGCACCTGAACTGGAGGGGAAACCAATGTCCTGGTGGGGAGATTTACTAGAACTACTTGGAATGGTTTAAACTAGTTTGGCAGAGGGGTGGGATCCTAAATGTAGTGAGACAAAAGAAAATGTTGAGGCAAATATAACAGTTAAAGAGAGCAAGTTAAACTGGGCAAGCAAGAGCATGGCAGTGAAGACTGATCAATAAAAATGCATTTATTTCAGTGCAAGAAACCTGACAGATAAGGCAAACATACTCAGGTATGATTATGTACATAGGACTGGAATATCATAGCGATTACAAAATCATGGCTGAAGGAGGGACAGGAATGGCACCTCGATATTCTGGGGTACAGATGCTATAGGAGGATAGAAGGAGAGGCAAGAGAGGATGGGGTGAGGCATTTTTGATTAAGGAAAAAACTGTGGCAGTAATTAGAGAGGATATTCTTGAGGGATCGTGAAGCTATATAGGTGAAAGTGAGAAATAAGAAGGAGGTGATCACTTTGATAGGATACTATAAACCACTCCATTAGTCAGCAAGAAATTAAGAAGCAAATATGAAGGGAGATTGCAGATTGCTGTGAGATAACTGGAAGAAAAGATTGTGACAGTAAGGGATTTTTACTTTCAAAATATAGACTTGGACTGCCATTGTGTTAAAGGTTTGGATGGTGAGGAATGTAGATGGCTATATTAGAGAAGGGGCAAAACTTGACCTCATGTTGGGAAATTAGACAGGACAAGTGACTGATGTAGTAGTCAGGGAGCACTTTGAGACAAGCAACCATAATGCTATTAGTTTTAAAATAGATATGGAAAAGGATAGGTTTGATCCAGAAGTTAAAATTCCAAACTGGGGCAAGGCCAATTTTAATAGTATAAGAGAGGAACTTTCAAAAGTTAATTGGAGGAGACTGTTTTTGGGTAAAGGGATGTCTGGTAAGTGGGAGGCTTTCAAAAGCAAGATAACGAGAGTTTAGTGCCAGCATGCTCCTGTTAGTGCAAAGGGCAAGGTTGGCAGGATTGGGAACATTGCATGACTAGAGATATTGAGGCTCTGTTCAAGAGAAACAAGGAGGCGTATGTCAGGTATAGGCATCTGGGATCAAGTAAATCCCTTGAGGAGTACAGAGGGTGAGAAGTACATTTAGGAAGGAAATCAGGAGGGGAACAAGGGGACATGAGATAGCTTTGGCAGATAAGGTAAAGGAGAATCCAAAGAGATTCTAAAAGTATATTAAAAGCAAAAGAGTAATTAGGGAGACAATAGGATGGCTTAAAGGTTAACGAGGTCATCTATGTGTGGAAACACAGGAGATCGCTGAGATCCTAAATGAA
Source organism: Chiloscyllium plagiosum (assembly GCF_037043375.1). Taxonomy (NCBI): domain Eukaryota; kingdom Metazoa; phylum Chordata; class Chondrichthyes; order Orectolobiformes; family Hemiscylliidae; genus Chiloscyllium; species Chiloscyllium plagiosum. The sequence continues at coordinate 12,702,559 of NW_028270172.1, forward strand.
TATTTCTTATCAGTATTTATTGTACAGAAAGACATGGAAGCTAGGTAATGCAGGGAAATAAATAGTGACATCTTGAAAAGAGTCCACATTGCCAAAGAGGAAAAGTGCTGGAGGTCTTAAAACACAAATCTCCAGGACCTGATCAAAGTCATCCCAAAATATTGTGATGTGATTAGATTAGATTAGATTAGATTCCCTACAATGTAGAAACAGGCCCTCGACTGCCTGCCCCTCTTCCGCGGTTACATTAGAGCCCGGGTGTCCTTGGAGAAGGAGCACGCGGTGTCGACCAACACCCTGGAGTTGTTCAGAGAGGTGGGCGCCGCAGGGAGTGCAGTGCATCATTTCTCCCTCCAACTCTATTTTGATTTAGTCCCGACCCTCCCCTTCACTGTTTTGATCGCACAACACTGCCCTTTGATGTGAAGGGCAGTGTTGTCACTGGCCACCCGGGTGTTTTCCTATCCTCCTGGTGGTGGAATTTGAATAAAGATTCGTGCACTTTGTGGAAAAAAAATAGAAACAGGCCCTTTGGTCCAACCAGTCCACACCGACCCTCCGAAGAGTAACCCACCCAGACCCATTTCCCTCTGACTAATGCACCTAACACTATGGGCAATTTAGCATGGCCAATTCACCTGGCCTGCATATCTTTGGATTAAGGGAGGAAACCGGAGCACCCGGAGGAAACTCAGAGACACCGGGAGAATGTGCAAACTCCACACAGGCAGTTGCCAGAGGCTGGAATCGAACTTGGGACCCTGTTTCTGTGAGGCAGCAATGCTAACCACTGAGCCACCATGCCGCCCAGGAAGCTAAGGGAAAAGGTTACAGGGCCCCTAACAGAGATGCTTGTATCATTGACAGCCATGAGTGAGGTGCCAGAAGCTGAAGGGTGGCTAATGTTATGCCATTATTTAAGAAAGGCTACAAAGAAAAGCCTGGAAACTACAAACTGGTGAGCCTAACGTCAGTTGTTGGAGGGGATTCTGAGAGACAGGATCTACATGCATTTGGAAATGCAATGACTGATGAATGATAGTCCTCATAGCTTTTTGCATGGTAAATCGTGTCACACAAATTTGAGGGATTAATTGGTTCGTAAGGTTAGATCAAATGGAATGCAGGGAGAGCTAGCCAATTGGATACAAATTGGTTTGACAGTAGGAGACAGAGGGTGGTGGTCAAAGGTTGTTGTTCATAGTGGAGGCCTGTGACCAGCAGTGTACCACAAGGATCAGTACTGGGTCCACTGCTGTTCATCATTTATATAAAATGATTTGGTTGAAAACATAGGAGACATAGTTAGTATGTTTGCAGATGACATCAACATTGGTGATATAATGAACAGTGAAGGATGTAATGATTAGATTAGATTAGATTAGATCCCCTACAGTATGGAAACAGGCCGTTCGGCCCAACAAGTTCACACCAACCCTCTGAACAGTAACCCAGCCAGGCCCATTCCCCTACCCTATATTTATCCCTGACTAATGGGCAATTCACCTGACCTGCACATCTTTGGATTGTAGGAGGAAACCAGAGAACCTAGAGGAAACCCACGTAGACACGGGGAAAATATGCAAACTTCACACAGACAGTTGCCCGAGGTAGGAATCGAACCAGGGTCCCTGGCGCTGTCAGGCAGCAGTGCTATCCACTGAGCCACAGTGCCACCCCGTGTTATCTAAGAATACAACAGCATCTTGATCAACTGGGCGGACGCGAGTACTGCAGATGCTGGAGATTAGAGTCGAGATTAGATTGGTGCTGAAAAAGCACAGATCAGGCAGTATCCGAGCAACAGGAAAATTGACGTTTTGGGCAAAAGCCCTTCATCCTGAACTCATTCCTGATGAAGGGCTTTTGCCCGAAACACAATTTTCCTGCTCCTCGTATGCTGCCTGACCTGCTGTGCTTTTCCAGCGCCACTCTAATTTTGACTCTTGATCAACTTGGGCCAGGGGCCGAGGAATGGCAGATGGAGTTTAATTTAGATTAATACAAAGTGTTGCAATTTTGTCAGACAAATCAAGGCAGGACTTACACAGTTAATAGTAGGGCCCTGGGGAGTGTTGTCAAAAAAGAGACTGATGGGTGCAAGGACATAGTTCCATGAAAGTAGCATCACAGGTAGACAAGGTGGTGAAGAAGGTATTTGGCGTGTTTGCATTTATCGGTCAGAGCATTGAGTACAGGAGTTGGAACATCATCTTACAATTGTACAATACATCAATAAGGCCACATTTCCAGTATTGAGTACATTTCTGGCCACTCTGCAAATAGGAAAGATGTTACTAAACTGGAAAGGGCGCAAAGAAAATTCCAAGGATGCTTATGAGACCGGAAGGCTTGAGTTATAAGGAGTGGGTGGATAGGCTGAGACATTTTCCCATGGAGTATAGGAGGCTGAGGATGAGCCCATATAGAGGTTTTATAAAATTATGAGGGGCATAGGAAAGGTGAATAGCCAGGATCCTTTCGCCAGGATAGGAGAGTCCAAAACTAACAGGCATAGGTTTAAGGTGAGAGGGGAGAGATTTAAAAGGGACCTGATGGGCAACTTCTTCCACACAGAGGGTGGTGCATACATGGAGTGAATTGCCAGAGGGAAGTGTTAGAGGTGGGTACAATTACAACATTGAAAAGACATCTGGACAGCTACACGGATAGGAAAGATTTAGAGGCATATGGGTCAAACACAGGCAATGGATGTAGTTAAATTTAGGAAGCCTGGTCAGCATTGACTAGTTGAGGCAAAGGGCCTGTTTTTATGCTGTATGAGTCTATGATGCTATTCCTATATCAGGTTACTATCTTCAAGTGCGAAGTAAGTAACACCTTCCAATCTGATCATTGGACTAGAGACTGGAAGAAGGACTATGCTGCTTTCAACTACTCCCACAGCTAAACAGCCAAAGTTTTTGCAATAAGCCTTTAGATATGCAGTGGATTTAAAATGTCAAAATGCCAGCAATACAGAAAGACTGTTTTGTCCCACTTTCAAACAAAATCAAGTCATACCATGACTGGGTCATAATATATATATATTATATATACAGTGGTCATAAATAGAAAATTATGTCATCATTCTAAGAATTCATCTTACATGCTAATGGAATGCTTGGTCTCTGCAGTCAGCTATTGAACACTGAAGATTCGTCACTTACCAGTCGTGAGTCGATTAGTCTTGTAGCAGCTTCTTTGTGACTGGCCACTGAACAGAGATAGCATATCAAGTTCAACTTAGCTCTTGGAGCCCCTGACGTCTTCTCTCCAGCTTCAATCAATGAGCACAGGTGCTGTATGTAATTGTTCCAGTCCTGTCCCTTTAGGGATACCAGTTTCTCCGCTGCAATTTATCAAACCACAATTACACTTTTTTTTTTAAACTTTACAGTGTAATGGTTTGCTTAGACAGCCCTAACACATTCTTTAACTATTAAAGCATCATCAGCAAGGAAAAACGCAAAACGCTGTGAAGTTAATAAAACCAACCGACAGGTAAGCACTCAATTGCTCAAATCGTTGAAGAGTTATTCTTTAGGACTCTTGTGGTGCAGTGGTAGTGTCCTACCCCTGAGCCAAGAGGCCCAGTTTGATGCCTCACCTGCACCACAGGTGTGTAATAATATCCCTGAATAGGTTGATGAAAAAGTATTTAAAAAACTGGTAGCGAAGAAAAATAGCTGTTCATTGTCTGTCCTTTTCTATTTGGTATTTTGTGGAACACATACCAATTGCTCTTCGGAAATCTCAGGATCCAAAAATGTGCCGCAGCCATCTAAATATGGCAGATGTTTACCTTATTCATATAAAATTGTCATTGAGCAGTAATAAGAATTCCAAATCATTTTATCCATACTTCCCAGACATAAAAATAGTGATCATACCTTTAGATGGTGTCAGAGGGAAACAAATATGAATAAAATGTAATCAGCACATCTGCTGGGAAGGACAATACAGCAAATTTAGGAATACATAATTTGACTAGAGCAAAGGTTTTCTTTATTTGAAAAGTGACAGCTCACAGCTTGCTAAAGTAGCATGTCCTTCCCCAATAAGAAACATCACCGAAGTATTTTGATTCACTTTTTGTAGGCAAATCAACACAAAGGGGAATTGTAAAGCCGATTATTTAATAACTAGCTTTAGGGGTATTTTCTGCAAGTTTGCTTATTCAATAATTGTAGTCTGAGCCAAGAACTGAAAGCACTTATGTGGCAAATAAGTTCTATTTTCTCTCACATCGAGTTATTTTTGTGCCTAATTGAAATAGGGAAAGGACACCATAGGGGAAAGAAGTAATGAATATTGATAGGCAGCGATCAATAAGAAATGGCCAGGTTAGTTGGCTAATAGCTCCCAATAACATTAGCTTAAGTCAAGGTGAAGTATACTAACTTACAAATCAGAAGCTTTCAGTTTCAAGTAATAATTCAAGACATGTTGCAGGGAGTTCTATATTGAAGGAGCAATCCTTCAGATTAGATTTGAAACATAGACTCCGTCATTTTCTTCTAATAATGGCTCAACAAAATTCCATTACACAATTTAAAGAAGATGGGGATGGATGGGCATCTGGCCAATCTTTGTTCTGGTAACTATTCCCATGAAAACCAAATCAAGTGCACTTATCTCTATATAGAACCACAGAATCCCTATAGTGTGGAAGCAGGCTATTTGGCCCAGCCAGTTAACACTGACTTGCGGAAGAGCATCCCTATCCAACACGTCCCCTCCCGATCCCTGTAATCCTGCATTTCCCAATGCTACTATATCTAGCCTGCACATCTCTGGACACTATGGGCAATTTCCCATTGCCAATCAACCTAACCTGCATATCTTTGGACTGCGGAAAGAAACCAGAACACCCAGAGGAAACTCACGCAGATATAATGAGAATGTGCAAACTCCAAAGACAGTCACCGAGAATAGAATCCAATCTGGGTACCCAGTGCTACGAGGCAGTAGTGCTAACCACTGAACAATCATGCCGCCCCAACATACTCCACCATTTGCCTCATTTCCACAGCTTCCAGGAAGCCAGACTCTCTGTTCAATATTAAGTTATGGACTGAGGTAGAAGTTCTCAATTAAACTAGCTAAACAAATAATTTTCTGGAGTTATTAACTTCTATTCCTTTGTCATTAATATCACTCCATCATCCCCACCAACTCACTCAGGTTGAAGATATAATCCAAAAACTGCTAATCAACCTGAGCTAAGTTTCAAACCTCACTTTCTCTACCGTACTAAAATTACGTGATTCTATCTCTACTCCAACCTTATTTTCTCCTTTCTTCATATTTCTATCAAATTTCTATTAACAGTTACCTGAATAAGCTGGAACACTTAGTGTTTTAACATCAAACTTCATGGGTGTTGGTTTCAATATCTGTAAGAAAAAATGCACAGAAAATATGTTTATAAGGGCAGCTTACAGTTTATAATTGCTATGTTTTACAACACAAAGAGATATAGTAAATAGTATCTTATGGATTTATTGGATAAACAATAGAATATATAAAACATATTACACCAAAGTATCCTATCCTACTAAGCCTCAAGTTCCATGCACTCTAGTTTTCATCTCAATGCTGTTCAGTTCAAATCATTTCATTGTTTGATTTATTTTCAACAGTTCCTCCTTTACTATGTTGATAATTCGCTGAATTCAAATCAACCTTGTTTCTCAACTTCAAATTCTAAGTATATTATATTCTTCAGACAATAAATTATTTATCAGACAGCTTTCAGTAGTCACAAAACTGGTCTTTTTCTCAAAAGCTGTTCCTTTTTCTCCAAGTTACTGTGTCCTTGATTGTTCTCAGAGAGGTCAAAAACAGCCCAGGCTCCGAAACGGTACAGAGTTGATACAGAGATGAATGGTTTATTGGGGCCCATTTTGTTTATCCCTAAACAGTTGACACCCTAGGCGAAATTCTATCATGTCTTAGAAATAACTTGTATCACCAGTCCTGGTAGCTGAGGTGTTTTGGTTCAGTTACAGCAGGAGATGTGTGAAAAGCTGCTGGATTTCTCTCTCTCTCCTTGCAAACTGTAAGCCTTTGTTTGATTTTACCTTCTGTGCTGAGGGATGTATGTATTGGGACTGTTGCATGTAGGTTTGGAACAGCATTATTAAGTCAGGTTTGGATACGATAAGTTATCTGGTATTCTATTTTCTGTTCTTTGTGTTTCATTCTGTAATTTTGTAAATAAATTTTATTTGTTTAAAAATTGGCAGTTGACCCAGTTAACTTACACTGGGAACATCCACTATACGAGGTAAAAACAATAACTGCAGATGCTGAAAACCAGATTCTGGATCAGTGGTGCTGGAAGAGCACAGCAATTCAGGCAGCATCCAACATCCACTATACACCTAGCTAAACAAATAGCAAAGTTACAGTCTGGGCTACCTGTTTAAAAATGTTTCAAGGGTATGGCCTAGTCCATAACAGATTGGGGGTTCATTGTGGGATTTAAATAGCGAGTGGTAGGTGTCAGTGTCTTTTATTTCGGGTGTTGATTTGGTGGTTTAAATAGCGCTCGGATAGCAATGGCACTTTCAGTAACCAAGGAGGTTCTGGAGTGGAAGAAGTGACCTTGGGGGTTTTACAAAAGGCAAATAAGATCAAGCCGCAGGAATTAATAGACAAGCTGGGGTTGAATTTACCTCCTAACGTGAGGAAAGAGGAGATTATTTCAGCAGTAGCTCTGTATTTAAATTTGCTGGAAACACCATCAGGACCTGTAGGAATGGCAAGAATTCAATTGCAAATAAAGCAGCTTGAGTTAGAGGCTAGAGAGAAGGAAAGGACAGCAGAAATGAAACAGTTTGAGTTATGATAAAATTGGAAGAGAGACAAAAAGAAAATAAATGGAAGGCTTTAGCAGGAGAGAAAGAAAACAAATGAAGGGCTTTAGCAGAAGAGAAAGAAAGAGATCAAAGGGCTCTAGCAGAAGAGAAAGAAAAACAGAAAGTTTGAACTTCAGAACTTGACACTTAAAAAGGGAAGTCAGCTTAAAAGGCTGGAGATAAAGGCTGAAGGTAAGCTTAGTGCAAAAAACCAGAGTGTTAAAACGACAAGGTTGGCAGCTGAAGTACCTGATGACTATGAGGCGGTCCAAAACTATAGTTTGGCTTTCCGAATCAATTTCGATCCATGAGGACTAGAAGTTGGGGAAAACAGAAATCCTCATGTGGAAAGGAAAACATAGATCTCAGTGAAAATCATAGGAGTACTTACCACAGAGCAAAAAGGAAACCCTCAAGGGTAACAAAGAAGGTTGAAACTTTATTGCTGGAACAGCACAGCAGGTCAGGCAGCATCCAGGGAACAGGAGATTCGACGTTTCGGGCACAGGCCCTTCTTCAGGAATGAGCAGAGAGTGTTCAGCAGGAGAAGATAAAAGGTAGGGAGGAGGGACTTGGAGGAGGGGCGTTGGAAATGTGATAGGTGGAAAGAGGTCAAGGTGAGGGTGATAGGTCGGAGTAGGATGGAGGCGGAGAGGTCAAGAAGAAGACTGCAGGTCAGGAAGGCGGTGCCGGGCTGGAGGGATCCGGCTGAGACAAGGTGGGGGGAGGGGGGATGAAGAAACTGGTGCTCCTGCCCAACCGAACTCATCTCAGCATACCTCGACACGGCCCTGTCCCCATTAGTCCAAGAACTCCCCACCTACGTTCGTGACACCACCCACGCCCTCCACCTCCTCCAGGATTTCCGCTTCCCCGGTCCCCAACGCCTCATCTTCACCATGGACATCCAGTCCCTGTACACCTCCATCCCCCATCACGAAGGACTCAAAGCACTCTGCTTCTTCCTTTCCCGCCGTACCACCCAGTACCCTTCCACCGATACCCTCCTTCGACTGACCGAACTGGTCCTCACCCTGAACAACTTTTCTTTCCAATCCTCCTACTTTCTCCAAACAAAAGGAGTAGCCATGGGCACCCGCATGGGCCCCAGCTATGCCTGCCTCTTCGTAGGGTATGTGGAACAATCCATCTTCCGCAACTACACTGGCCCCACCCCCCATCTTTTCCTTCGCTACATTGATGACTGTATCGGCGCTACCTCGTGCACCCACGAGGAGGTTGAACAGTTCATCCACTACACTAACACCTTCCACCCCGACCTCAAATTCACCTGGACAGTCTCGGACTCCTCCCTCCCCTTCCTAGACCTTTGTGTTTCTATCTCAGGCGACCGAATCAACACGGACATCTACTACAAACCAACCGACTCCCACAGCTACCTGGACTACACCTCCTCCCATCCTGCCCCCTGTAAAAACGCCATCCCATTCTCCCAATTCCTTCGTCTCCGCCGCATCTGCTCCCAGGAGGACCAGTTCAAAATACGTACAACACAGATGGCCTCCTTCTTCAAGGACCGCAATTTCCCCCCCGACGTGGTCGACGGTGCCCTCCACTGCATCTCCTCCACTTCCCGCTCCTCCGCCCTTGAGCCCCGCCCCTCCAACCGCCACCAGGACAGAACCCCACTGGTCCTCACCTACCACCCCACCAATCTCCATGTACAGCGCATCATCCGCCGTCACTTCCGCCACCTCCAAACAGACCCCAGCACCAAGGATATATTTCCCTCCCCTCCCCTATCAGCTTTCCGTAGAGACCACTCCCTCCGCGACTCCCTTGTCAGATCCACACCCCCCACCGACCCAACCTCCACTCCCGGCACCTTCCCTTGCAACCGCAGGAGGTGCAACACTTGCGCCCACACCTCCCCCCTCACTTCTCTCCAAGGCCCCAAAGGAAACTTCCATATCCGCCACAGATTCACCTGCACCTCCACCCACATCATCTACTGCATCCGCTGCAGCCGGTGTGGCCTCCTCTATATTGGGGAGACTATGCCGCCTCCTTGCGGAGCGATTCAGAGAGCACCTCTGGGCCACCCGGACGAACCAACCTAACCACCCTGTAGCACAGCATTTCAACTCCCCCTCCCACTCCACCGAGGATATGCAGGTCATTGGACTCATCCACCGCCAAACCACAACAACCCGACGGTCGGAGGAGGAGCGTCTTATCTTCCGACTGGGAACCCTCCAACCGCAGGGGATGAACTTGGACTTCACCAGTTTCTTCATCCCCCCTCCCCCCACCTTGTCTCAGCCGGATCCCTCCAGCCCGGCACCGCCTTCCTGACCTGCAGTCTTCTTCTTGACCTCTCCGCCTCCATCCTACTCCGACCTATCACCCTCACCTTGACCTCTTTCCACCTATCACATTTCCAACGCCCCTCCTCCAAGTCCCTCCTCCCTACCTTTTATCTTCTCCTGCTGAACACTCTCTGCTCATTCCTGAAGAAGGGCCTGTGCCCGAAACGTCGAATCTCCTGTTCCCTGGATGCTGCCTGACCTGCTGTGCTGTTCCAGCAATAAAGTTTCAACTTTGATCTCCAGCATCTGCAGACCTCACTTTCTCCTTAACAAAGAAGGTAAAAACCTCCGGTGTTTTCATTGCAATAAAGTAAGCCACATGAAATCAGTACTGGTGGACTAGGAAAAGCACAGGAAAGCCAGATGTGGGAAAGCAGGATAAGCCTGGAAATTTTATTCGAGTGGTAACAGAAAACACAGTGGAATTAGAAGGCTGCATCAGAGTGCACAAGCTGATCAGATGTTGGTAAAGGAGGAAGTGCCAGATCTGTTTAAAATAAAATCTGCAAAAGTAAAGTCTATTCACAGAGGCCAGGAGTAGCAGGTAAAGAGGTTACAATATTAAGGGACACAGATTCTCTCAGTCTGTGATGCTGCAGGATGAGGAGATATGTACTCCTGAAGTACTATTGCCAGAAAAGGTACTGGTAACAGGAATTCATGGTGAGACAAAAAGTACTCAATTATGTAAAGTGAGGCTACAGTGTCTAGGAAAGAGTGGAGAATTTGTGGTAGGAGTACTGGACGATTTCTCAGCTCCAGGAATACAATTAGTCCTTGCGCATGATATAGCTGATTCACCAGTAGGTGTGCTGCCTACCATAGTTGAAAAGCCAGTAAAGACTCAAACAACTGAAGCAAAGTAGAATTCTTATCTGGGAACCGTCCCTGATTATGAAGTAACAAGGTCACAGAGTCACCACTTGAAGGAGGAGAGATCAAAGGGTACAAATAAGGAAGCTGAAGTAATATTAGCAGAGACTGTGTATGATCACTTGGTTGAGATAAAACAGGAGCAAATAATTACTCATGCAAATATCTTTACCTCTGCAAAACCCATTGAGTGCAGCAGAAAGATGAAAATTTAAAACAGTTGAATCAAAAGACATACATATAGAAAGAGTCTGAATGTATCCCTATGTGTTATTACCTGAAAAATGATGTCTCAAGAAGGAAATGGAGACCATCACATATTCAGGCAAATGAGAAATGGGCACAGGTTCATCAAATTGTATTGTCAGTAGGGTATAGAAAGGAAGTGTTATGAGTGGCGCATGAGCTACCACTTGGAGGTCATTTAGGAGTGAGGAAAACACAGGCTAAAATACAAAGACATTCTTACTGGCCTGGATTGTGCAAAGATGTAGCTGAATTTTGCCAGATGTATCATACATGTCAGGTAATTGGAAAACCACAGATGGTAATAAAACCTGCAACTTTAATACCTATCTCAACATTTAGAAACCTTTTACCAGAGTCTTGATTGATTGTGTAGGACCCCTGCCTCAAACAAAAAGTGGGAATCAGTATTTGTTAACAATAATGGATGTATTGATGAGATTTCCAGAGGCCGTTCCATTGTGCAATATCACAGTTCAAAGGATTGGAGAGGAATTACTCAAATGTTTTAATAGATACGGAGTACCAATAGACAACCATCAGATCAAGGGTCAAACTTCACATCCAAATTATTCAAGGAAGTTATGGACAGCTGAGGCATCAAATCTACTGGATTCCATCCAGAATCGCAGGGAAAGCTGGAAAGATGGCATCAAGCACTAAAGGCCATATGGAGGGCTTATAGTCAGGATTATCCAGATGATTGGGTTAAGGGAATTCCATTTGTCCTTTTTGCAAACAGAGATGCACCAAATTAATTGACCAAATTCAGTCCATGTGAATTAGCTTTTGGGCATGAAGTGAAAGAACGACTAAAATTGATTAAGGAAAAATTAGTAAGTCAGAATTCAGAGACCACGTGTTTGGATTATGTGTCAAATGTTAGAGAACGATTAAATGGAACTGGGGAGTTGGCTAGACAGCATTTAAAAATATCGCAGCATGCAATGAAACAGGAAGCAGATAAGAAATAAAAAATCTGCAATTTTGCTGTCGGGGATAAGGTATTAGTGTTACTTCCAGTAATAGGTGAACCTTTAAAAGCAAGGTTTAGTGAACTATATCAAATCGAAAGGAAATTGAGTGAGCTGAACTACTTGATAAGGACTCCAGACAGCGAAGAAATCTCACAGAGTGTGTCATGGAAATATGCTCAAAGGTATTTTGATAGAGAAGGAAAGCAAGAGGAGGTGGTGTTAATGATCAGCACAGAAGGAAGAACCAAATTCAGAGGATTCTGAATTGGACATTCCTCAAAGTAAATTGGACAACGAGGAAGTTGTCAAAAATTGGGATAAATTATTCGGTTACTTTCCTGAGAAAAATAGAAATAACCTGAAAGAGTTACTACTATCACATGGGGAGAATGTGGAAATAAACTGGGAAGTACTAACCTAATTGTGCACGATTTAGATATAGGAGATGCTGTTCCAATTAAGCAACATCTTTATAGGCATAAGCTTCGAAAGGTGGCACAAGTTCAGAAGTAGATAGAACGCATGCTCCAAGATGGCATAAACAAAGTGAGTTACAGTGACTGGCACTCACCCATAGTAATGTTGCCAAAGCCAAATGGTACCCAATGGTTATGTGTGGACTATAGCAAAGTCAATCCAGTTACAAAAACTGATGCATATCCAATTCTGCAGTTGGAAGACTTTGTTGAAAGGGTGGGACAAGCAACTTACATTTCTAAGTTGGAGGTGGTCAGAGACTACTGGCAGGTGCCCATGTCATGAAGAGCAAAGACGATTTTGGGTTTCGTAACGCCAAATAGACCATATCAGCTTAAAGTCATGCCATTTGGTTTGAAAAACACTCCGGCTACATTTCAGAGACTAACTAATAAGGTCATTGCCAGATTACCCAACTGTGTGGTGTACATTGATGACCTGGTGATTTTTAGTCACTCATGGAAGGAGCATTTACAACATTTATCGGACTTGTTCGATCAAATTCGGAAGGCAGGCTTGGTGGTAAACCTAGACAAAAATGAATTTGCCAAAACCCAAGTCACCTTCCTGGGCTATGTTACTGGACAAGGACAAATGGCCCCATGGGATGAGAAAATGAAACTAATTGGGGAATTGCCCACACCACTGTCAAGAAGAGCAGTACTACAGTTCCTGGGATTGAGTGGATTTTATTGAAGGTTTGTGCTGAGCTGATGCTGAGATGAATAGTTTATTGAGGCCCATTTTGTTTACCCCTAAACAGATGATACCTCAGTCCAAAGGTTTTCATATTTTAGAAATAACCTGCATAATGAAAGGCGAGTGGCCAGTCCTGGCTGCTGAGGTTTTTTGGTTCAGTTACAGCAGATGTGTGAAAAGCCACTGGACTTCTCTCTCTCCTTGCAAACTGTAAGCTATTGGCTGATTTTACCTTCTATGCTAAGGGATGTGTGTATTGGGACTGTTGCGTGTATTTTCGGAACAGCATCACTAAGTCGGGTTTGAATAGGATAAGTTATCGGGTATTCTATTTTCTGTTCTTTGTGTTTACTTCCGTAATTTTGTCAATAAATTTTGTTCATTTAATTTACAGCTAATTTACACCGGGAATATCCACTATACACCTAGCGAAACAAAGAGCAAAGTTACAGTTTGGGCTACCTGTTTAAGAATGTTTTGAGGGATCTGGCCTAGTCCATAACACAATGCCTTCACTGAATAACCTGTTGCATTGTTAGCTTTAGTTACTTTGAATATCTCTCCACAGAAAAGATTTAGTGGAGTTACATTTGAGTAATGTGTTCTAAATTATAGTTCATCCCAGTTTTAAATTCTCCTGCTAGCCATGCAGTGCATCATTCAGAACAAGAGGAGTTAACACATTAAGAAGCCAAACACAACTGGAGACAATAGTTGATTTGACATACACTTTCAGATATACACTTTCAGACCTCTCACAATCATCAAGCCCTTTGCTCTTGAGATTTCTGTTTACATTTCAGCCCAGCATGAACTAACTGCCAATATTCCATTTTTGCTTGGTAGTCAGTAGCCCTGTACATTGTCTGGGGACCAAACCTCCTCAAACATGAACAATCATGATCAAAACTGCCAGTAACATACAAATAGTTTCATTGCATTATGGAAACCTCAGGTGAGTAGAAATCTAACAGATTGAACACTGACGTAAATATCTCTAGTGGAACCCCAACTCAAATGGATCTAAATATGTCTTCCTCCTGGTAATTCTTGCAACCAACCTATTGCTAAACACGAGGCTTTGTTTATCTTTGAATGCAACATGGGAGGTCAAGTGGCGAATCCTGGCATTTGCGAAACCCATGGGCTCCATAAATTTTGCCCAAACTTGCACAGTGGAGAAGAGACTCCAGTTTCACCACAAAGCATCGATGCAAAATGGGAGACAACAATTAGAGTGTTAAGCACAATTTGATTGGAATGAGAACATATGTTAAATGTTGTCTCCAGTAGGAGGCACTAGCATGTTGCCCTGGTCAGCTACTACCCACCATAATTTGGGCATTTCCTCACTAGTTAGGTACATCTACCAATATCATTTATTGTATCCGTTGCTCCCGATGTGGTGTCCTCTACATTGGAGAGACTGGACGTCTCCTAGCAGAGCACTTTAGGGAACATCTCTGGGACACCCGCACCAATCAACCACACCGCCCTGTGGCCCAACATTTCAACTCCCTCTCCCACTCTGATCTGTTCAGTTTTTCCTAAGAAACACATATGCACTAATTTACTTGGAGGCAATTAAAAAATGAGAAGACACAATATATATTAAATGAAATAACCATTCTCAGCATCTGAGTAGATGTGCTGCACTTGTTCAATAGTATTTTACCTTTGATTTTCATGCAATTTGTATAAAGTCAGGTGACTGCTCCCAAATGCTTATCCAACAGAAAGAACATCAGTGGTGGGTACCTTGCAAGTTCTACAGAATCTGAAAAACACACCTGACGGTCTCGTACACTGATATAAAAAGAACCAAATCCCTGGGGTTTCACTGTGATAACAAACTGGCACTTTGTTATTACAAACAGACAATACAACTTCTTCCTTTCTGCAGCTTATCGAAGAATCCCAACTTCAAATTCTTTGGTTTTGAAGGAATATTTTTTGCCGATAAGTGGGAGGGCAATTTCCTAATTCCTTGTTCCGAACATAAGTACACAAATTTCTCAGTGAACAGGCTTTACAAAAAAATGGATTTTTCTAAGTACTTCCATTCATATGTCTTGATCACCATGGAACAAAACAGAAAATTGCTCTTAAGACTTACATTTAAAACATTATATAAAAGAAAATTTGGATTTGATTACCTTAGGGTTATCTATAATGGGAGTCACTGCGAGATCAGCCTCAGTGAATATAAGTCTTCTTATTTTGGAGTCCATATCCTGTTGGTTAGCAGAACAAGGATACAAGAGAATCATAGTCACACATGAAAGAAAGATATTTTCAGTCAAATAGTTAGTCTACAAAATCTACTAATACATTAAAAATACTGCATCTGCAAGCACAATCTGTCAAAATTTCCATAAAAAAGTGCTGTATCCATATTTAAAATTGCAAGTACAGCAATTTTAGCCTTCTCCAGTTGATGTAATTAAGCATGGCAAGGTGACATAGTTCATTTCCGTTACAAACATGGACATGGGATTTTAAAGTACAAGGAGAGAATACTTGACATTCTAATTGAGGACTGATTTATTTCTGTTTTTCCCTAGTCCATTATCACTTAGCTTTCAACCTTATCTATCTATAAAGCACACTTGGACTGAAATTAGTTAATTCTGGGTAGCTGAAGGAAAACATTGGCATGGTTATATCTGGAGTTGTCACAGGTTACAATAGCAGATAGGATGAGGTAGACTGTAGCTGAGCAATGTTGAGAGATGAAAACATAGATACAGATTATGTGTGGATTTTTACATAGTTTGGGGATGAAATAAGATATCAAGGTTCAGCCTGCCATAGTGTTTTGAGACTGAAGTAAAATGAGAAGAAAAGGAATTTGTTTTATTGAAAAGACTGAAATCTTGGTATTTTGGTCTTCCAAACATTTAGCTAGGGAAAATTACACAATATTTAATACTGGATGTTTAATGACCTAACAACTACGAAGGACTTAAGAGAGATGGTAGAGAAGTGGAGTTGGATGTCATCAGTGTACATGTAGATACTGATTCTTAATCTCTTGACTATATAACTAAAAGGTAACATTTAAATGAGGTTGAGAAGAGGGCCAAGGATAAAACTGTGAGACATCAGAGGTCAGTGCACATATGTGGAAGCCTTTGTTGAAGGCTCTCTGCTTACAGCTGAAAATGGAAAAGTGATCCAAGCAATGCAAGTCTCACTGGTTTGGACAATGGAGCACTGGAGTAGAATGGGGAGATTGATCATGTCAAAGGCTGCAGAGTCTTTGATGAGATAGAGTCATAGAGATGTACAGCATGGAAACAGACCCTTCGGTCCAACCCGTCCATGCCGACCAGATATCCCAACCCACTCTAGTTCCACTTGCCAGCACTCGGCCCATATCCCTCCAAACCTTTCCTATTCATTAACCCATCCAAATGCCCCTTAAATGTTGCAATTGTACCAGCCTCTACCACATCCTCTGGCAGCTCATTCCATACACATACTAACCTCTGCGTGAAAAGGTTGCCCGTTAGGTCTCTTTTATATCTTTCCCCTCTCACCCTAAACCTGTGCCCTCTAGTTCTGGACTCCCCGACCCCAGGGAAAAGACTTCGTCTATTTACCCAATCCATGCACCTCATAATTTTGTAAACCTCTATAAGGTCACCCCTCAGCCTCAGACGCTCCAGGGAAAACAGCCCCAGCCTGTTCAGCCTCTCCCTGTAGCTCAGATCCTCCAACTCTGGCAACATCCTTGTAAATCTTTTCTGAACCCTTTCAAGTTTCACAACATCTTTCCAATAGGAAGGAGACCAGAATTTTTTTTTAGATTAGATTAGATTACTTACAGTATGGAAACAGGCCCTTCGGCCCAACAAGTCCACACCGACCCCCCGAAGCGTAACCCACCCAGACCCATTCCACTACATTTACCCTTCACCTAACACTACGGGCAATTTAGCATGGCCAATTTGCCTAACCTGCACATTTTTTGGATTGTGGGAGGAAACCGGAGCACCCGGAGGAAACCCACGCAGACACGGGGAGAATGTGCAAACTCCACACAGTCAGTCGCCTGGAATATTCCAACAGTGGCCTAACCAATGTCCTGTACAGCCGCAACATGACCTCCCAACTCCTGTACTCAATACTCTGACCAATAAAGGAAAGTATACCAAACACCTTCTTCACTATCCTATCTACCTGCGACTCCACTTTCAAGGAGCTATGAACCTGCACTCCAAGGTCTCTTTGTTCAACAACACTCCCTAGGACCTTACCATCAAGTGTATTAATCCTGCTAAGATTTGCTTTCCCAAAATGCAGCACCTCACATTTATCTGAATTAAATTCCATCAGCCCATTGGCCCATCTGGTCCAGATCCTGTTGTAATCTGTGGTAACCCTCTTCGCTGTCCACTACACCTCCAATTTTGGTGTCATCTGCAAACTTACTAACTATACCTCTTATGCTCGCATCCAAATCATTTATGTAAATGACAAAAAGTAGAGGGCCCAGCACCGATCCTTGTGGCACTCCACTGGTCACAGGCCTCCAGTCTGAAAAACAACCCTCCACCACTACCCTCTGTTTTCTACATTTGAGCCAGTTCTGTATCCAAATGGCTTGTTCTCCCTGTATTCCATGAAATCTAACCTTGCTAGTCAGTCTCCCATGGGGAACCTTACTGAAGTCCATATAGATCACATCTACTGCTCTGCCCTCATCAATCTTCTTTGTTGCTTCATCAAAAAACTCAATCAAATTTGAGAGACATGATTTCCCACGCACAAAACAATGTTGACTATCCCGAATCAGTCCTTGCCTTTCCAAATACATGTACATCCCGTCCCTCAGGATTCCCTCCAACAACTTGCCCACCACCGAGGTCAAGCTCACTGGTCCATAGTTCCCTGGCTTGTCCTTACCACCTTTCTTCAACAGTGGCACCACGTTTGCCAACCTCCAGTCTTCCGGCACCTCACCTGTGACTATCGATGATACAATTATCTCAGCAAGAGGCCCAGCAATCACTTCTCTAGCTTCCCACAGAGTTCTCGGGTACACCTGATTAGGTCCTGGGGATTTATCCACTTTTAACCGTTTCAAGACATCCAGCACTTCCTCCTCTGTAATCTGGACATTTTGCAAGATGTCACCATCTATTTCCCTACAGTCTATATCTTCCATATCCTTTTCCACAGTAAATACTGATGCAAAATATTCATTTAGTATCACCCCCATTTTCTGTGGCTCCACACAAAGGCCGCCTTGCTGATCTTTGAGGGGCCCTATTCTCTCCCTAGTTACTCTTTTGTCCTTAATATATTTGTAAAAACCCTTTGGATTCTCCTTAATTCTATTTGCCAAAGGTAATTCATGTATCATTTTTGCCCTCCTGATTTCTCTCTTATGTATACTCCTACTTTCCTTATACTCTTCTAAGGATTCACTCAATCTATCCTGTCTATACCTGACATATGCTTCCTTCTTTTTCTTAACCAAACCCTCAATTTCTTTAGGAGAAAGTGAGGACTGCAGATTCTGGAGACCAGAGTTGAAAAGCGTGGTGCTGGAAAAGCTCAGCGGGCCAGGCAGCATCCAAGGAGCAGGAGAATCAACGCCTGAAGAAGGGCTTATGCCCAAAACGTCGATTCTCCTGCTCCTTGGATGCTGCCTGGCCTGCTGCGCTTTTCCAGCACCTCAATTTCTTTCGTCATCCAGTATTCCCTACATCTACCAGCCTTCCCTTTCACCCTGACAGGAATATACTTTCTCTGGATTCTTGATGACGTATTACAACAAAGAATATTGTTTATGATTTTAGTCAGGGCCATTTTCATTGCAGAGTTGATATAAAAATATGAGGTTCAGGGCAGAACCAAAAAGTTGTTCCCTCATAGCCATAAAGCACAGAAAACAGACCCTTCAGTCCAATTCATCCATGCTGACTGTAATCCCTAACGAAAATAGTTCTTCTTGCCTGTAACTTTCTCCTAAATCCCTATAAGCCTATTTTATTCATGTACATTACACATCCAAATGTCTTTTAAATGCGGTAATGTACCTGCAACTACCACTTCCTCTGGTAATTCATTCCACATATGAACCACCCTCTTGTGAAAAAGCTGGCTCTCAGGTTCCTTCTAAATCTTTCTCATCTCACCTTAAAAATATGCTCCCTAGATTTGAATGCAGACCTTTGCAATTCACCTTATCTATGCCTCTCAGGATTTTATAAACTTCTGTAAGGTCATCACTCAGCCTCCTATGCTCCAGTAAAAAAAGGTCACACCCTACCCAGTCTCTCAAACCGTCCAGTCCCTGCAACATCCTGGTAAGTCTTTTCTGAACCCTCTCCAATTTAATAATTAATTAATAATCCTAGCCATCTCAAACAACAATTGCAAACAAAGTCTTCACATGAGAAGGGATAATTTGGGATTTAAAGAATGTATTAAATGATATCCAGGAACTCAATTGTTGACACAGTAGTAAATATATTTTGATTTCTGTCAGTGAAGTAAACTCTAACTAAATGAGCAAATTTCTCAACTTTCTTTATTTTGAGTGACCACGATGCTTGCAATTTCACTTTAGAAATGTTTAAAATATATGTGTGATCTTAATATGATGCTGGACTGCATTCAGTTAAAATACCATTATAGATCCTCTATCTTCCTTTCTCCTGTTAGACACCATTTCCTGCCTCCCATAGAACTCACCTCTCAGAAATCTTGAAGTCAGCCTTCTAAATAGTAACACAACTGGGCGCTTACAGTTGTTGGATAAGAAATTCTACATTTTTATTTTTGATTTAATTTTGTTTGCTGTTTGTGGTTGGCATTAAACTAAAATCTAAAGAGGTCTTGTGATGCAGTGTCCCTGCCTCTAGGTCACGTCCAAACAGGTCGATGAGAAATGAAATAATTTATTTTGAAATCTTCAGTTTAAATTCAGTAGTTGCCAGCTGAAGATGGGTTTAACGAGGCTTCCTGTGGAAGGACAGTAAGGCTTAATCAAAACTAGAGCCTTTTCTCTTAGGAGCACAAAATCCCAATTTTTGTTCTAGCTTGCAGATGGTAGTGGGGGTTACTTTGCAGAGTCAACAGAACTGAGTTTGTCCTTTACTCAATGCCAGGTGGTCTGTCCAATTTCATTCCCTTTATTTCTGAGGATTTTAAACTAAATAATGATTGATACAACTGAATGGCTTGCTGAGCCATTTTAGAATGAATTACGAGTCAACCACAGTACAGTAGGTCTGGAGTTACAAGTAGACCAGACCTACTATTTAGCTTTTCTTCCTTCCTTAAAGTACCTGATGGGTTTTTATGACCGTCAACAATAGTTTCATGACGATCATTAAAGTTTTCATCGCAGATTTTTGTTGACTTCAACTTGCACCATCTTCCATTGTGAGATTTGAATCTGGATCCTCAGAATATTATCAGACTATAATACATAGAAACAGAAGTTGGCTATTCAGCCCATTGAGTCTGCTTCTCTATTCAATGAGATCATAGCTGAAATGATAATCCTCAACTCCACATTCTTGCCTGTTCCCCATTACCCTGATTCCTTTATTCGCTAAAGGAATCTATTTATTTTCTATCTTAGCCTTTAAATCACTTAATAACTCAGTCTCTACAGCCTCCTGTGGTAAACAATTCCATTGATTCACTATCCAGTGACAGTAAATTCCTCATCTCTTTTAAATGGGCAACCTTTTATTCTGGGGTTATGCCCTTGGTCTTAGATTCCCCAAAAAAGGAAGCAAGCTTTTCACATCTACCTTCGAGCTTCCTAAGATAATACCACACTTATCACAACTCTCTGTTTTGTATTACTTAGCTAACCTTCTATTCACAGCAATATACCAACATTAAGTAGCTTAATACATGGCATCTTATCAAATGTCTTCTGAAAATCCAAATATATTACATCTGCTGCTTCCCCTTTATCAATGCAGCTTGTTACCTCCTAAAAAGAATTCCAATAGATTTATTAGGCATGACTTCCCCTTTGTGAAGCTATGCTGATTCTGCTTGATCAAATGTGTTTCTAAATACTCTGTTATTTCATCATTTATATTCAACTTCTTAACATTCACCCAATAACAGACGTTAACCTAAGTGGACAATAGCTGCCTATTTTTTTGTCTCCTTACTTTTTAAATAAAGTAATAATTTGGCAGAATATCAATCTTCCAACACCTTTCTAGAATCTAATGATTTTTGAAATATTACTAACAATGCATCTACTGTCTTTGTAGCTACTTCTTTTAATGTATTAGGATAAATCCCATCAGCTCAGGAGACTTATCAGTCTTTATCCCTATTAATTTCTCTACACTCTCTGCATACTCAGTATGAGGAGTAGGCACCAGATGCAGTCTCACAGTGCCCTGTGTAACTGAAGCATAATCTCCCTACTTTAGAATTCAGTTCCCTTCATGATAGATGATAGTACCTTTCTCATTACCTTTTGTACCTGCATACTAACCTTTCATGATTCTTGCAAAAGGACACTAAGACCCATCTGCATTTCAAAACTCTGAAATCTCTCATTGTTCAGATAATACGCTTCATATCTATTCTTTCTGCCAAAATGGACAATTTCAAACTTTCTATATCATTCTTCATAAGTCACTTACTTTCTTACCTATGTATCTATTCTGCTTTATGAAATATTCTCTTAAATGCTGGTCATTGCTTTCGAATTGACCTCTAACCTAATTTAACGATTCACTTCTGCTATGCCTTCATGACATCAAATTTTGTTAAGCATGGAAGAGACTGTTTATCTGGGTTAAGTGGGAATCCAGTTTTGTGATCACAATCAGAACAGCAATGGTGGAGCAGGCTTGAGGGGCTGAATGGTTGACTCCTGCTCCTATTTCATTTATTGGTATGCTCTCTTCGTTTGGTATCCAGTTGTTTGATTATATTACTATGAAGGTCTTTGAGATATTTTTATCCACTAAGGTATGATTATAAATATTGGTTTACACAATTACAATAATGGAGTGACAATGTAATTATGAACCAGAATTTCAGCACAGTAAAAAGAAAATCCAGACTTCAAAGTCACATACCCAGAAGTACGAACAAACTATATGCCTTGGAAATATAAAATTGAACTTTTTAAACGACACTTATTTCTTCCTTTTCTTTTCCACCTAAAGTTATCTGTTCATATTCATACTGTCTGTTTAAGGGGGCAGAATAGAATTGCCATCCCAAATTCAATCATAAGTTCTTCAGCCAGGAGTTGTCTTTAGCTATAAATAAGGGCTCAAATTTCTCCATTTATTCAAAAATCTTGAAATCAGCCCAAGGAGAACCCATTGTTCAAATGTCAATTCATATTTAATATATTATTAAAGGTGTTAAATATGCCACAATTAATAGCACTCTAGGCTCTCAATCGGAAGATTCACCTGTCTTCAGACATGCAGAAATGCTCTTCTTGGTATCCTGGCGAACTAGGTACTCTTCACCTAACAGCTTGTGTGTGCACCTGCAGTGCCCAGAATACAGCAATTCTAGAGGTGTCTCATTACCACCTTCTCAGGAACAACTTGGCATGGTGATGCTCACATTCCATGAAAGACAAAGAAGTTAATCCTTCAAGCAAGGTCAGTTTAAAAAAAACTTGTTCATTGTTCTATACCTGTGTGATTTTACCATGCCATGTTCCCTACATTACTTTAATAGTTCACTTCACAAAACATTTTATTTACTTTAATGCACTTTGGGATGGCCTTGGGTCATGAAAGATGCTACTGAACTTAGTTTTGCTTGCCTTCTTAACAGATACCATAAGTAACATGACAAACCTATATCAAAAATATCTGTAATGGACACCAGCTACAAATATTTCTATCTTGTGCTCTTGGAAAACGAATAAGGTGTTATGATTTGAATGTTCACATTACTACTCTTCAAGCTTATGGACTTTGGATATTCAAGTTTTTGTAACAATAAACTGATCTGTATCTAACACACAGGTTACTGGGCAAATTATCAGCTGTTATATTTATAACAATTCTCAATTTCCTTCCAAATTTGATGTCAGGTCTTATTTCTGCCCTTCAACACAAAGTCAAATTCCCTGGCTTACAGCTTCAATGTTTAATTAATCCCTGACTGACAGACTGAATAAATCACATTACTCAATATAGTCCAATTGTAAAATGCTTCAGGTCACTTGATTTCTCTTCCTTCTCATGTGAAAATAATCTTATCCACTTTCCTTTATTTTCACTTGCATCTGGATTTTTCATATTTGGTGCTCATGCCCCAGCATTCATCCAAATTTTAAACCTTAAATAAAATTCATAAAGAATTGTAACAATTTATTTTCAACCTTGGTGCCTTTCACCATGGCTGAGGCTCTTCCCCTTCCACTTACCTTCATCCAAAAAGCCATTTTTGGGGTTTAGAGACATCCATCTTTAAAATACATGAATTAAGAGCAAATGTAGGTCTCTCGAGGCTGCTCCACCATTCAATAAGAACACAACTGACCTGTTTGTGTTTCAAATTCCACGTTCCTATCTACTTCTGGTAACCTTTGATTCCACTGTCTAATAAGAATCTACCTCTGCCTTAAAAATACTTGATAACTCTGCCTTCTGAGGCAGACAGTTCCAAAGTTACAAAACCTCTGAAAAAGCCTTCACTCTAAAAGGGCACCTCTTTGTTTTAAAACAGAGTCCCTTAGTGCTCAGAAGAGGAAGCATTCTTTCCATAGCCACCTTGTCAAGGCCATTCAAGATCTTTGTTAAAAATCACACAACACCAGCGACGCTCCGAAAGCTAGTGTGCTTCCAATTAAACCTGTTGGACTATAACCAGGTGTTGTGTGATTTTTAACAAAGATCTTGAATGGCCTTGACAAGGTGGCTATGGAAAGAATGCTTCCTCTTCTGAGTGACTTCAGCACTAAGGGACTCTGTTTTAAAACAAAGAGATGCCCTTTTAGGGTGGAGGCTTTTTCAGAGGTTTTGTAACTTTGGAACTGTCTGCCTCAGAAGGGTTAGGGTTAGGGTTCTCCAAATCATTCAAGATCTTATACACTTCAATCAGGTCACTCTTCTCTCTTCTGAAGAAACCTAGCTTGCCCATTTTCGTAAAATAACCCACATAATCAAGTTGGCCTTCTCTGAACCACCTGCAATATATTTACATCACTCCCTAAGACTATTCAAGATGTGGTCTCACCAATGCCAAGTATAGCTGAAGCATAACATCATTACTTTTCTGTTCAATTCCTCTAGTAGTAAAGGCTAGCAACCCATGAGCCTCTTGATTACCTAATCTACCTGCATATTTACATTTTGTGATTCATGTGTTGGAATATCTAGATCTCTCAGCACCTCAGAATTCCAGTCATTCTCTACTCAAGTAATATTCTGCTTTTTCATTCTTCCTGCCAAAATTAACAACTACATTTTCCCACATTATATTCCATCTGTCAGATTTGTGCCCACTTACTCAATCCATCTATGGCAGCCTGTAAGCTCTTGACATCTTCACATCATACTTTCTTGGTGTCATTTTAAGTTTAGTTACTATGATTTTAATACCCTCAAAGTTATAGATGTAAATTTTAAAAAGTTGAAATATCAGCAAAGACTCTTGCTGGATTCCACTTGTCACATCTTGCCAATCAGACAAGGACTTACATTGTGTATTCTTTGCTTTCTGTCAGCCAACCAATTGTCTATCCATGTTAATATATTATCTATTATATCATGAGTTTTTGTTTTTGGCAATAACCTTTGATGTGATATCTTATTAAATGCCTTTGAGTGGCTTACTCATTCATTCTGAAGTGTCACCCACTAGCTAAAAATATCATTTTTAAAAATTATTTCCTTACATGGTAAACAATGATAGTCTTCTTACTGTTTTGTCTTTTGCTAACCATGCAGGAATTCTAGGGAACAGAGTGTAAAGGTCCAAAACATGGAAAATTATAATTCCAAATAGTTCATGAAGTGATGTGGCCAGGACAAGGTGAGGTGTTTTAAGGAGAAGAATACATGAAAACCAATTCACAGCAACTGACTATAAGAGGGTGAATTCAGGGAACTAATAGGAGGTTCTTTCTTAGATCCCACTGGTATGAAATGGCCTGAAAGCAGAAGATGCATAATACATGTTTTGCACACTGTGGGGTAAATTTTAAATGTCAAAACTGTCACAGATGAATACAACAGAATTACCCATTTCAACATACTATATTCTATGTACAGATCATTAAATGTAATATTTTGCTGCTCCACAATTCAGTGACAATAACAGCATAATCATCAACTTAATGTCTCTGGAGAAACTCAAAAGTATAAATGAAAACACTATTTGGTAATTAGCACAGATGTATATTATCTGCAAACTATTATTGTTGTTTATGTTGGTTATTAGTCAGAGGATTGATATAATGAATGCTTTATTGTCATGTGTATTTTAATGAACAGTACAATAAAATATGGTGAAAAGCTTTAGTTGTTGGCATGATTCGACGCCATTTTGAATAGCTTAAGAATATTAAAAAAAAGCTGAGTGTCCAACTTCATTCTATCATCTCTGCCATGAGTCCTGAGCCAGCTCACCAACAATGCCTGCGCCAGCACCCCTCCTCCAGTGCCTTGCTGCTGCCTGCATCAGACCCACCAATGAGGAGTTACACCCCACAGGTGCCATTTTTTCACCAATGAGCTTAATTCACTAAAGCCACAGTCAATGCTCCTCCGTCATGCCACCGCCTGCACCAGACCACCAATATTGGAGTCAACACTCTACAGATGCCATTTGGCCGTCACTGAGCCAATGCTCCTCTGTTACCACTTCGCCACCTTCTGTGCCAGACCCAACAACATCAAAGTCACCAATCATTCAGACACCATCTCACTGACATCACCTCTGTTGATGTAGCAGCCACTGATACCGATGCCAGGTACCATGCTAGATCCAGATGACCCTCCACAGATACAAGCTAAGCAGCAAAGAAAATGAGGAAAAGCAGACAGAAAAAGGAGCAGACAAGCCCTAGGCTCAGGAGCCCGAACTCCGCCTAGACCTCCGCTGCCAGCTTACTGGAAAGGGACACTGATCTTCTTTACAAATCTGCTTCATAAAACACAATGCAAATTCTGTGAATTCTGAATTCTACATTAAAACTCTTGCAAAAAAAAAAAATACTTGTCTAAATGCTGAGGAATGAATGGCTTAGAAGTACCTGTGTAAAATCACAGCAGTGGAAAGAATCTTTCCAACAGATTCTATGTTAATGCTTAGATAGGACAAAGTTAAAAATCACACAACACCAGGTTATAGTCCAACACGTTTAATTGGAAGCACACTAGCTTTCGGAGCAACGCTCCTTCATCAGGTGATTGTCATCAGGTGACAATCACCTGATGAAGGAGCGTCGCTCCGAAAGCTAGTGTGCTTCCAATTAAACCTGTTGGACTATAACCTGGTGTTGTGTGATTTTTAACTTTGTACACCCCAGTCCAACACCGGCATCTCCGAATCATAGATAGGACAAAGCCTCTTTTTGGAAAACTTTACACTGAGGTGACTTGAATCTTATCGAAAATTATCCAAACATGCTTCTCAGTCAGACTGAGAAAATATCTTTCTGAAACTGTTGCAAATTGCTTGCCGAATCATAGAATCCCTAAAGTGTGGAAGCAGACCAATGGAGTCGACACCAATCCACACCCTAGAGCATCCCACCCATCCCCACCCCAACCCCTATCCCACATGGCTAATTCTCCTAACCTACACACTCCTCGACATTATGGGCAATCCACCTAACGTGTACATCTTTGGGCTATGGGAGAAAGCCAGAACACCCAGAAGAAACCCATGCAGGCATGAGAAGAATGTGAAAGCTCCACACAAACCATCGATATATCCTTATGTAACAAACCAGAAATTACTGACAGAAAAATAGTTTTGTATGTCCAAAATTTCTACCAAGCTAATGTTAGTTCAAATAATCTAGTACAAATGCTAACAAAAGACTCACTCATGTAAACTGCTTTTAGCCAACAATAATAGCACTTACATAAACACCCCTAACTTTTGATTTCCACTTGCACAATGGCAATCAGTTACGAACTTGTCCCATGCAAAAACAGGGGAGTCAAATTTGCATCTCAAAGCCCAACCATGCATCATTATGTTTAAATCTCATTTTTTTCCCACCACCGATAACAGTAATAGCTAAAATCCAACGTGTTAAGGATAAGGCTCCTGATGTGCCTCATGTGAAACAAGAATAAACTTTAATGTTCAAAATAGACTTTCCCCAAAATACCTCCTTACTGTTGTGAAATGCAAAGAGAAAAGAAATAGCATTTTCTTACTTTTTCTAAGTAAATAACCATGAAAACTCCTGTCCTGATCTTGGTCAAGAGGAATAATCAGCCTAAATCGGTTTATAAAGGTTTTGACAGCTTATTTATTTCTGACCTAAACATGAATTGTACTTTGAGCCATAAGGGGGCAGAAGAAAGCTGTCAAACAGTTCCGTTTCTAAAACAAGTTAAAGGAATAGACATATTTTTAAATGCAGAAACTTTGATTTTTGTCATGCAGTAGCAGTAAAATTCAGAGGGAATTCTTGCTGCTAACATGACATTCATTCTACTAAGTTGAAACTTTATTGCTGGAACAGCACAGCAGGTCAGGCAGCATCCAGGGAACAGGAGATTCGACGTTTCGGGCACAGGCCCTTCTTCAGGAATGAGCAGAGAGTGTTCAGCAGGAGAAGATAAAAGGTAGGGAGGAGGGACTTGGAGGAGGGGCGTTGGAAATGTGATAGGTGGAAAGAGGTCAAGGTGAGGGTGATAGGTCGGAGTAGGATGGAGGCGGAGAGGTCAAGAAGCAGACTGCAGGTCAGGAAGGCGGTGCCGGGCTGGAGGGATTCGGCTGAGACAAGGTGGGGGGAGGGGGGATGAAGAAACTGGTGAAGTCCAAGTTCATCCCCTGTGGTTGGAGGGTTCCCAGTTGGAAGATAAGACGCTCCTCCTCCGACCGTCGCGTTGTTGTGGTTTGGCGGTGGATGAGTCCAATGATCTGCATATCCTCGGTGGAGTGGGAGGGGGAGTTGAAATGCTGTGCTACAGGGTGGTTGGGTTGGTTCGTCCGGGTGGCCCAGAGGTGTTCTCTGAATCGCTCCGCAAGTAGGCGGCCTGTCTCCCCAATATAGAGGAGGCCACACCGGCTGCAGCGGATGCAGTAGATGATGTGGGTGGAGGTGCAGGTGAATCTGTGGCGGATATGGAAGTTTCCTTTGGGGCCTTGGAGAGAAGTGACTCCCACAGCTACCTGGACTACACCTCCTCCCATCCTGCCCCCTGTAAAAACGCCATCCCATTCTCCCAATTCCTTCGTCTCCGCCGCATCTGCTCCCAGGAGGACCAGTTCAAAATACGTACAACACAGATGGCCTCCTTCTTCAAGGACCGCAATTTCCCCCCCGACGTGGTCGACGGTGCCCTCCACCGCATCTCCTCCACTTCCCGCTCCTCCGCCCTTGAACCCCGCCCCTCCAACCGCCACCAGGACAGAACCCCACTGGTCCTCACCTACCACCCCACCGGTCCTCACCTACCACCCCACCAATCTCCATGTACAGCGCATCATCCGCCGTCACTTCCGCCACCTCCAAACAGACCCCACCACCAAGGATATATTTCCCTCCCCTCCCCTATCAGCTTTCCGTAGAGACCATTCCCTCCGCGACTCCCTTGTCAGATCCACACCCCCCACCGACCCAACCTCCACTCCCGGCACCTTCCCTTGCAACCGCAGGAGGTGCAACACTTGCGCCCACACCTCCCCCCTCACTTCTCTCCAAGGCCCCAAAGGAAACTTCCATATCCGCCACAGATTCACCTGCACCTCCACCCACATCATCTACTGCATCCGCTGCAGCCGGTGTGGCCTCCTCTATATTGGGGAGACAGGCCGCCTACTTGCGGAGCGATTCAGAGAGCACCTCTGGGCCACCCGGACGAACCAACCCAACCACCCTGTAGCACAGCATTTCAACTCCCCCTCCCACTCCACTGAGGATATGCAGGTCATTGGACTCATCCACCGCCAAACCACAACAACGCGACGGTCGGAGGAGGAGCGTCTTATCTTCCGACTGGGAACCCTCCAACCGCAGGGGATGAACTTGGACTTCACCAGTTTCTTCATCCCCCCCTCCCCCCACCTTGTCTCAGCCGAATCCCTCCAGCCCGGCACCGCTTTCCTGACCTGCAGTCTTCTTCTTGACCTCTCCGCCTCCATCCTACTCCGACCTATCACCCTCACCTTGACCTCTTTCCACCTATCACATTTCCAACGCCCCTCCTCCAAGTCCCTCCTCCCTACCTTTTATCTTCTCCTGCTGAACACTCTCTGCTCATTCCTGAAGAAGGGCCTGTGCCCGAAACGTCGAATCTCCTGTTCCCTGGATGCTGCCTGACCTGCTGTGCTGTTCCAGCAATAAAGTTTCAACTTTGATCTCCAGCATCTGCAGACCTCACTTTCTCCTCGAAGAATTCATTCTACTAAGGAAAATATATGTAACTGCATCTACAATTGGACTTTACAGAATCAGATTCAGTATATCATCACTGTGAATTCCTCGTTCAAGGATAAATCCTACAGTATTTTAAATAAACAGGCTATGTACATGATGACACAAAAGCCATATTTTTTCCAAGGAAGATATTTGTGAAGAATCTTAAAGTGACCTTCAAAGACTCATTTCTAAATTATTATTGATTAATTTTAATTTACATGCATTGTTGAATTTCAGACTTAATAGAAATCATGCTGTCCCATGCATGTCTATTGTGCTGTATGGTAGGCAAAACAATTTTGATCAAAGCCTCCAATATAAATAACTAATGAAGTTTCGACAGTAAGTGAACACGAAAAGTGCAGACAATTCTGACACTTCATCACTTTCCACTTTTGCCTTCAAGGTCATTCCCATTCATCTGCAATCTGTGCAAGATTGATTTTAGAATAATACTTCAAAGTTTCCTGACGATTGCTTTGCAGGTTTTTAACTTTTGAAGTTTAATCAACATGTGAATGACAAGTAGCAAAGCTCAACATTCAAATCAGGATCAGAATCAAATCTGCAACATTGATCAAAATGAACTCATTTGTCATCCTTCCTAATAGCTCATTTTCATAAACTGTTCTAACCTGATTTCAACGCAGCTTCAACCTTTTTTGGTTAACCAAAACCAATATGATGGCCCTCAGTGATTTATATAGGAACGATGGTGCGTCCAGAACTAGGGTCAAAAATATATATAAGAGGTACTAATAAATTCAGTAGGAGATTGTGGAAAAACCTTTTTGACCAGTGAACAGAATGTAAGACTTACCATTGCAGGGGGTAATTAAAATATAAAAGTATAGCGTGATTGACTGGAAAATGGATGAACATGAAGAATAAA